>NC_133331.1:226652385-227252385 GCF_042186555.1 Aquarana catesbeiana | reverse complement strand
ATTTCGATGCTGCCTGTCCTTTCCTAGGACCTTCAGGCAACACGAACAAAACGTGTTTTCCGAATCTGAGCAGTCGCCTTCAAATAGATCTTGACTGCTCTCACTACATTCAAAGAGTGTAGTGACTTTCCTTCCTTAAAACAGGGTTCTGGAAAAAATGAAGGTAAAACAATATCCTGGTTTAGGTGAAAACCTGAAACCACCTTTGACAGAAAGCTAGGATGAGGACGCAATACTACTCTATCCTTGTGAACGATTAAATATTGCTCTTTACAAGAAAGAGCCGCCAACTCTGACACCCTTCTTTCAGAAGAAATGGCTACCAGAAAAAACTAGCTTCCTTGTCAAAAGGACCAAAGGAATATGTCGAATTGGCTCAAAAGGCTGTTTCTGTAATGCTGACAGAACTAAATTCAAGTCCCAAGGGTTCAGGGGTGCCCTAACCGGTGGATTAAGCTTTGGATCAAAGAATGCGAAGCAAGCGGACGCTGAAACAATACTGATAAGTCCGAGACCTTGCCCTTGATAGTACTCAAGGCCAGTTTCATCTCTAGCCCCATTTGCAGAAAGGCAAGAATTCTACCTATGACATACTTCCTAGGATGCCAACCCCTGGATTCACACCAAGAAACATATGCCTTCCAGATTCTGTAATAAACGACTCTGGAAGCTGGCTTCCTTGCATTAATCAAGGTAGGTATCACTAAGCCAGAAAGCCCACGATTCCTCAGAATGTGGGTTTCAATAGCCAAACTGTTAAATTTAGCATTTGTAAAGTAGGATGGAACACTGGTCCCTGCAATAGCAGGTCTGGACGTGCCCTACCACCATCTTTACTATTTCTGCATGCCAAGATCTTCTGGGCCAGACTGGGGCCACAAGAACTACTGACTCCTGCATAAATCAGTGAGAACCGATCCCACGGGGTCACCAACACATCTGTTCCGCATGCGAGTGGATCCCTTGTTCTTGACACAAAGTTGTCAACTTTGTTGTTGAACCTGGACGCAAACAGATCTACATCCGGGATCCCCCATCTTTGGCATATAGCCAGGAAGACGGGGAGAAGTGACCATTCCCCCGGCAACAACTGCTGGCGACTTAAGTAGCCCGCCTGCCAGTTCTCTACCCCTGGAATGAAGATTGCCGAAATGCACGGCACATGTTATTCTGCCCAGGTTAGGATATGGTTTACCTCTCCCTGGGCTGCCTGACTTCTGGTGCCCCCTTGGTGATTGATATAAGCCACTGTTGTGGCATTGTCGGATTGAATCCTGACAGGAGAATTCTGCAACTTGAATGTCCAGGCCCTTAGGGCTAGATGTGCTGCCCAAATTTCTAGAATGTTGATGGGCAAGGTCCTCTCGTTTCTGGACCATTTCCCTTGGACAGACGCTTCTTCCAGGACTGCTCCCCAACCTGAAAGCAGGCATCTGTTACCACCTTCCAGGTAACTGGTAAGAAGTATTTCCCCTTCTGCAGATTCTCGGATATCCTCCACCAACTGAGGCCCTGGCGCACTTTTGGCGACAAACGCATTGGAAAATCTAGTGCTTGAATCTTCTTCTTCCAGGCCGATGGGATACTGTTTTGCAGCAGTCTCAAATGAAACTGAGCATAGGGAACTGCTTCGAATGAAGCCACCCTCTTCCCCAACAACCTCATACAAAAGGCAAATGGAAGGACCCTTCTTTGCCCTGACCCCTTGGACCAGCTCCTTTATGGCACTGATCTTTGCCTGGGGTAAAAACCCCTTCTTCTGGACTGTATCTATGACCAGACCCAAGTACTCTAATCTTCTTACTGGCTTTAAAGATTTCTCTAGGTTGATGACCCAACCTAGGTATTCCAGGTAGTTGACTGTGGTGACCACGCTTTGGTCCAAGTGGACTACCGACCGGTCTATTAAGAGCAGGTTGTCCAAGTATGCTATTATTGTTATACCTTGAGTCCTTAATCTGGCCAGAAGTTTTGTAAACACCCGAGGTGAAGTAGCTAGACCGAAAGGCAAGGCTACAAACTGAAAATGAAGCCCTTCTAATTCAAAACGCAGATACTTCTGGTGAGCGGGGAAAATAGGTACATGCAGGTATGCATCCTTGATGTCGATTGATGCCAGAAGCTTTCCCCCTTGTAGAATGGAGACTACTGATCGGATTGATTCCATGCGAAAAGAGCGAATCTTCAGGAACCGATTTAGATCTCCGAGATCTAAAATGGGTCTGACACCCCCATTTGGTTTTGGTACCGTGAAAAGGTTTGAATAAAACCCTGACCTCCTGCTCTTCCACTGGAACCACCATGATCACTTTTTGCGATAAAAGTCAGTCTAATGCTATAAAGAGAGACTTCTTTTTCTCTGGATCTTTGTGGACATTTGACCTGAGTAAACGAGGAGATGGGAATTCTTGGAACTCTGGTTTGTACCCTAGAGCTACTGTGGAGACCACCCATCTGTCCCGAAATTCTTCCTGCCAGACATTTTGAGAATTGCAGAAGTCTTTCCCCCTCACTTGAGCGAGCAGGGGTGCCCCTTCATAAAGAGGCTTTGGCGTTCTGTCTTGCGGGTTTCCTCCCCCAGGACTTCTTTTGTCACTGGGGTTGACCCTGAGGTTTACCTCTTGAACCTGATGGTGGAGGCTGTCGCGACTACCTGGAGGCTGATGCCCCTGCCACTGGAGAAAGAGTTTTTAAATGAGAGACGTTTATTCTTTGTCTTAACTGGCAAAAGGGTACTTTTCCCACTTGATATTTTTGGATATATTTGTCCAAATCCTCCCCAACAGCTTTTCACCGCGGAAAGGAAAACCAGCCAGGAGCTTTTTGCATGGCGCTTCGGCTGACCAACTTTTTAACCGTAAGATTCTATGCATATGTACCAACCCAAGCCCAAGGCAAGAGGTTTAAAGAATAGAATCTCTGATTGCTTCAATTGCAAAGCACAAAGCTGCTGTCAGCTCAGCTAATTCCTGGGCCAGTTGTTCAAGGAACACCTTGAGTACCTGTTTCAAATGGTCTCTCAAGGACTGACATACCCCAATTGCCGCCACTGCAGGTTAAGCCACTGAACCTGCCAGGTAGAAAAAGGTTTTTAACAGGAATTCCAACTTTTTATCAGTTGGATCCCTAAGCATTTGCGCATTGTCAATCGGACAAGTCAAACTTTTATTCACAGAGGATATAGCGGCATCAATTGCTGGTATACTCCACATCTTAGTAAATTTTTCCTCCATAGGATAAAGTGTTAAGCACTTTTTTCCTCCTAAAAAGTTTTCATCTGGGTGATTCCACTCAGAATACATAAGCTTTTCTAGTAATGAATGGACAGGAAAGGCACGCAAGACTTGCGGAGGCTTTAGTGAACCCAAACAGGAAGTGGGCTCTTCAACCGACTCCATTAGGAGTAGCTTAAATGTGGCACAAACCATTTCAGTAAGAAAATGCACCAGCAACTTCTCAGCATGTGAAGCTGAAGAAGGTCCTTCCCCACTTGATTCCTCCAGAGAGGAATCATCAGCCTGTTCACGGTCCCCTGAGGGGGATTCATCTTTCCCCTCCCACAGTTCCTCCGTTTGAGGATCCTGGGTGGTAGAAGGGGACCTAATGCGTTTTCTTCCACTCTGTGAAGATGTGATTAAACCCACAAATCTTTCCTCTAAACCACTCATAGCTGAGGAGAAAACCTAAGTTATATAGACAGGGGCTGAAGTGTCAGAAGCAATTGCAGCCCCTGATGACCCTGATGGCTCACTCTGACCAGCCTTCTTAGAACAGGATGGTGTTGCAGAGGGAGGGTCCTTAGTACCTGAGGGCGACCCCTTTGTGTCCTTGGTCTTTGTGGCATTTGAGCCACCTCCACTGGTCATAGTGCTGAGCACAACTGCAGAGGTACCACCAAAAAAATACACCCACTGCTGAGCAATAGTCCAGCAACTGCCGCTGCTAATAAGCTCAGCTTGATGCTTTAAGTAAATGTGCCTGGGAATGCCAGTGTCACCCACTCACATGCTACCCGTCTGCTCTGTGTCCCTCCTAGCTGTATGCACCTGCAAAAGGCGTGCTTTATAGCTATGCAGCCCGCGCTGCGGACGTTGAAGCGCACCAATGCCGCTAAGCCCCGCCCTCTTCCTCCGACCACCTACTGTGCTCCCCTCCCTCATCTATTTTAAAATAGAAAGTTTTCCCTCATGAGCAGGCTCTGATCCTGACCGGACCGCATGTCGCCTGAAGGGAACCGCCATAATGGTGCTGGGAGCGGTGGCACACCGCCGTCTAATGCCATGCTCCCTCTGCCTGGAGGAAAGCTAACCAGGTGGGGGGACATTCCTAGGAGAGAAAAAACCCTTTACCACGACTTTACCTGGAGCCTGGGCCGGAGGAAGCGTGCAGCTTGTACACAGAGGCGAGACTGACAAGCATGGAACAGATACATGCTCTTGATAGCCCCCCGGTGGTGACTATGCATAGCAACATTTACTTTAAAGGAGAAAATCCACAAGAATTAGATAAATTCTTTAGGAATCTCTCTTACCTTATCCAGCTGCAGGGTTCTGTGGTAACAGACCCAACCTTCACCTCAAGCTTCAATATGGCTGAAAAAAACAAATACTGTATCCTGGGGTCCAGGAGCGCTACAGGCAAGACCTTGTTTCTTCGGACACGAGGCCCGGGTACCATTCAATTCGGCCTGGAAAAGACACTGAATGGATCCGGTTGCATGGCTTGCCCCAGTAAGGAAAATTCCAGCGGAGCTCAGCACAGTACATCTTTACTCGTGACCAAAACCTAAGACACTGGCGAAAAAAACTGAGGTACTCCCAGTAAGGGGAGGGGGTATATGGGGAATTGAACTTCCTGTTTAGGGTGTGCAAGTGTCCATCACCTGAAGGTGCCATATAACCCATACAGTTATTACTGTGGCTCTGTGTCCTGTGATGTACAATAAAGAAAGTTGTTAAGGAGGAGATAAATTGAGTAACTTCACTCAAATCCTTGAACTTTGGGACATGACCAAAACATGTTTGAAGTCGGCCATTGTTTCAGTACATTTCCAACAATGGGGATAAGCCCTAGGGTAGATTTTGTTTAGAAATTGTGGTAAGTAAACTCTAAACTAGTTTAAATTGGATTAGGTGATCTGACAGGTACCAGTTGTTGGAAGGGGTATGCCCATATGTCTTGCCAATCCTCTGTATCTATATCAGGGACATCTGCTCGCCATTTGGAGTGGATGCCTTCCATACTGAAGTGGACCGATGGTGAGGGTGCTTTATATATATTAGATAAGGTTTTGTCTAGGGATCTTCCCTCAATAGAGTTTCTAAATTTCCTTAAATGCGGGTTAAACCCTGAGTACCAAATTGAGTGGAAAAGGCGTGTCTGAACTGTAAGTAACGGAAGATATGGGAAGTAGAGCGGGTATACCCAAGTTTAAAGCCGTTAAAGGTCATTCAAGTATTTCCTACACAAATGTGGTCTAATGTTTTAATCCCTTTCCCTGTCCACACCACAGGATCTGGGATGGAGTAGAATTCAGAGAGGAGTGGATTAAACCAAAGGGGGGTGGTAGGGGACCGTCTATTGGGATCATCAGGGTGGTAACACACCAACAATTGCCATGCTCTGACTACTGCCTTCATAGAGAGTGTCAGAGAAGATGGAGCTCGAGTACCTCTGTAGAATAGTTTCCTCAATGACTCCTCTGACCCGAGATGTGCTGCCTCTAGGACCACCGAGGCATTGGTATCGTCAGAAATCACCCAGTTATGAGCGTGCATGAGAAGTGCTGCGTAGAAATATTTTTGGAGGCGGGGGTACGCCAGGCCACCCTGCATCCACAACCTGTGAAGAATTTATTTGTTAAACTTGGGGATGCCAGATTTCCTTACAAAGGGGGTAATTATGGATTCAAATTGCCTAAAAAGGTTTTTGGTATCCAAGTCAGGAAAGGACATAAAATACAGGCAGTATTTTCATTTTTAGATTTATTCTAACAAGAAGTAATGGGGCAAATTATCCCAAGCCTTAAGTCTGGTTTTAATTATGGCTAGCTGAGGGTAGAGATTTCTAAAGTCAGATACATTAGTTGTGATGGTGATACCCAGGTATCGTAAGGAGTTAGTCCAAGCCAATGGAAGGGAGGGATCTGCTACCTGTCAAGCTTGGGAATCAATAGGAAGGATTTGGGATTTTTCCCAGTTGATTTTTAATCCTGACAAGGCTGTGAATCAGGAAAAGACATTAAGCGCTTTGCGGAGTGAAGGGGCCAGGGTTATGGAGGAAAAGGATAAGATCATCAGCATATATTGGCAATTTCTCCATTATGGACCCCACTTTAATACCACAAACTGTTGTAGACTGTCTTGTGGCAGTGGCTAGAGGCTCTATTACTAGAGCAAATAAGGCCGGAGACAGGGCAGCCCCGACGTGTATCCCGATCCACCTGAAATGGCTCTAAATTCATGCCACCCAACTTAATCTGAGCTACTGGGGCTTTATACCAATCCATTTACAAAAAACAGGACCGAAACCGAAAACCTTCACCACCAGTTAACAGAATCAAAGGCTTTCTTGCTGCCGCTAGAACCTACCTCTGATGAATCTGAATCTGATAACTCGCTGAACCTGATGACGGGAGCTGTAGGTGTGTAAACATTCTTCTCAATCAAATTAATGTCCGTAGACTTGCCCGGTTTGAATCCGGATTGATCTATATTCACTAAGGCAGGCAAGACCTTCATTAATCTGGTGGCAAGAACTTTAGTTAGTATCTTGAGATCATAGTTTAGAAGGGAGATTGGTCTGTAGGAGGAGCAAGCGTTTAGCATACACCTTATACCAGTCTCCAGGAAGGCCATTCAGGTCAGGAGTTTTAGAAGTAGGAAAGGAGAAGATCGCCCTTTCAATTTCGAGTAAAGGAATCAGGGCCTCTAGTACAGCAGCTTCTTCGGACATTAAAGCATATATCTGATAACATGACAAATGTAGTAATCCATCTCAAAGGGTACCTGTAGATATTTGATGATAGCCTACTAAGACCTACAGGCACCAGCAGACCCCACTAACCAGCATTTGCAGAGGGTGAAATTGGCAGGTTAGAACTTTCCAATAAACAGCTACTGGAGGTATCTGCAGTGCACTGCCCCTGAGCCTTTCTGTTGGCTTAAAGCGGAGTTCCACCGAAAAATTGAACTTCCGGTGACCCCCTGACATGCCACATTTGGCATGTCATTTTTTTGGAGGGGAGCAGGTACCCTCTTTTTAGAGGGTCCCAGGTCCCACTCCCTCTCAGCGCACTGCAGCACTGGAAGGGGGATCACCTCTCCCCCCTCCCTCTCGGCAATCATCTGGGACACCTCACAGGTCCCAGATGAATACCCGGTCAGTCATGGCTTGCGCATGCACAGTGGATGCCCGGCTGTGAAGCCACAGCCGTGCGCCCATAGTTACAATGCCGGCGCCGCAGAGAGGAGGGGGAGATGAGCAGGGCTTTGTCCCCCCGCATCGCTGGACCCTGGGACAGGTATGTGTCTGATTATTAAAAGTCAGCAGCTTCAGTATTTGTAGCTGCTGACTTTTATTGTTTTTTTTTCTTTTTAAGCGGAACTCCGCTTTAACATGAACAGTCCATGTCTAGGAACCTAGCAGCCAGGAAAATGCCTGCAAATGATTAGGTTTTGCCTGCACATCTGACCATCTAATCTTGGGTAATAGTGCTGGGTAATAGATTGGAAGGCAGCAAAAATGTACCCAATGGTTTACACTGGCACTCCAATTTCCAGTCATGCAACTTTTAATCTAGAAGAGCACTTACATTGAGGCTCTATCTATAGCAATACAAATTTCAGGGCAAATTTTCTTACAACTAAGGCCTCATGTACACTGCTGCTGCAAAACGGATGTTTAGGAGCAGTTGGGCATTTTTTTCAACTGCTCCTGAACTCTCCATTGTTATCTTACCAGTACATGTACACAGGGTCGTTTACAGTCATTTCTGGGCAGTTGAGTTTAGAGGCTTTTTTTGGAACGCAAAAAAATGGGTTCAGAAGCTGATTTTAGAGACATTTCAAGCGCCAAACGCTTCTAAGCGCGGTAACTTGCATTTAGCCGCGTTTCGTGTTGCGAAGTGCCGATAAACGCGGCATGTAAACGTGGCAAAACGGACATTGTGGGTTACTATCTGTCAAGTTAAATCGTTCAGGCGGGGTTGTAAAATCGTCCCGTGTACATGAACCCTAATCCTCAGCCCAGAAAAGCTGACTCATTTATAACATATGCAAAATAATAGGGTTACAATTTGTATATTATTCATACAATAGGGACTTCAGTAATGCTGCTGGTATACAGTTGTGTGAAATTATTTGCCCCCTTTCGGATTTTTATTTTTTTGCATATAAAACTAATTTTATTATTACACAAAGATAACCCGAGTAAATATAAAATGCAGTTTTTAAATGATAGTTTCATTTATTAAGGCAAAAAAGCTGTCCAAATCTGCCTGGCTTTATGTGAAAAAGTAATTGCCCCCTAAACCCAATAACTGGTTGCCACCCTTGGCGGGAAACAACTGCAATCAATTGTTTGCGATAACTGGCAAACCCAAAAGCATACAAAAAACAGCAAGTTTCCCCAGGGTTTTTTTTTAGCAGCAAAGAATTTGTATAGAAATGGTTGATGTAAAAAATCGTTTATTTTACAGACAATAATAATTTCAAATGAACAATAATGAATCATCCATATAGGTGGTGCGACACAAAAACAGACATGAAACATCACTCATAGCAAAGAACACCCTATGTACAAGCATGGTTTGCGTTTAATTGTATTTATAACATATGTATCCACATGAAAAACCCCAATGCATTTCGACCCTTTAGATTTCGGGTCTCTTCAGGGGGATTTATATTCTAGGAAAATATATTGATTGACGACATTGAACAGTATAAAAAATGTAGGTATAGCATTTCAGATTCGCCACCGGACTGGCAGTGACGTCGCGCTTTTGCGTCGGAGGCGACGGCTTGTGCCGGGGCCATGCCTTCCGGAACGCCGAGGGGGCCACGCGGACGACGTGATTTTGGCGCCGCAGACCTGTGGGAGGGTGGATGGGGAGTTGCCTGACACCTGCAGACAATGGACAATCCATGCAGACACTTTGAAACCCCACAGCTCCCAGTAGATCCTGAGGTGTTCCCTGGTAATGCTGTCATATACTAATACAAGACCGATGGAGTGCTTGGTAAGTGCAGCGTTTGGAACGCTTTTGACTGGCTAATCCTTGTACTTGTGTGACACCCACCCACTTTCATTTTCCAACATTGTGATTTATTTAATCCATACACTATTATCCCTATGTAGTATAACTTTAGTCCTATCCCCTTACTTTACGTATACATTATGCAGTGTCACATCACTTGTTGTGTGGCACCTAAACATATCTCACTTTCATCATTTTATTTTATTAAATAATTTCCCCTTTCCTGTCTCACTTCACATACATGCATTTTCCCCCCACTAATACAGGCACTCCACACTCACACTCACCCCCCTGTCCTCCACACATTTCACTTTTACACGTTTAACACTTGTTTTTCAGTTTTTGTAGCCTTTTTTTTCACTTTTACACCTTTATTTGTCCCATCATCAGTCACCCCACATCGTGCACTTTCACTTCACTAATCAGATCACCACACCCCATCCCCCACCCACCCTTCTTTCACTGCTAGCCAACCCCTCTTATAACCAATCCAACTAACGAATAAACTACATCATGTTATGTATAACTTAATTCTCCTATAATATGAATCCATTACTGACCAAGTAGCAAAAAGCTTATAGCTGCCAAGCACTTCTAGACACTCCCCTAATATTAACCAATGACGACTCACAAAAAGTCTTTGCATGTCCATCTGCAGCTGTTGCACCCCCCCATCCTCCTCTCCGGGTCCAAGAACGTGGCCCCCTGTAAGCTCAGGGGACTAGGACGCGTGGGGGACCGGCGGAGGCGATGGGATCACTGGACAACTACAATCCTGCAACACTGGTTTGTGCGATACATCCTCATGTCTTCATCCACTCATTGGTAATTATACCTCTATGTGTGTATGGAGATATAATTTTTTTTTTTCCAGAATAACAGTTTATTGAAATATGAATCAGATATATACATACATTCACATCCGATTCAAGTTAAATCACATGGGAATAATACAGCATGAAACTTACAATTCACATTAGTCTTAGTAACTTTTAACAATATTCACATATATGCATCTCTTCAATAGTTGAGCAGAATAAAATCCTACACTGGGGCATATTTTCCCCTAAATTACATCATGTAGTGCAGGTTTCGCCATCATCTATCCCATATATTGGAAATTTTTTGCGGGCGGCCTCTATGAGCATATATCATTTTTCTATATGGAAGGACATCATTTATTTCCCTTTTCCAATTGTGAAAAGTAGGAGACATCGCCTGTATCCACACCTTAGCAATTGTTTTCCTAGTTAGGAATAGTGACTCTTGAATGAATATAGCTAAGTATTTGTCTATGTCGGTGTCAGGTAATAAACCCAGGAGACACAATTGTGGGTCAAGACCCACCGGTGAGCCCATATTATCATGTAAAAATTTAGTTACTTGTAGCCAGTAGGTTTGTATGTTCGGGCAACTCCATATTAAGTGGTAAAAGGAGCCTGGAACCAATAAGCACATGGGGCACATGGGGTTTCTATCTTGTTGGAATTTAGCCATTTGTATAGGTGTGATGTACGTGCGATGCACAATATTCAGTTGTGTAAGTCTATCTGAAAGCTTAGGGGAGGCCATCCTAACCCCCTCCGAAATTTCATCCCATTCTGTGTTATCAATTGGGCCCACGTCCTGTTCCCATTTTTCCTTTGCCACTAGGGAGACTTTGTGTGATCTATGCCGTCTAAGGACATAGTAGAGATTAGATATAAGTTTTGTGGGGTCTGCTCCGAGTAGGACATCCAGAGCCGGGGGGGGGGGGGGGGGGGGGTGTCAAGCGTAATATTAGTTGTGGCCATCTGTGAGTGCATGACGGAGCTGTAAGTACCTAAACAGTAGGTGGTTTGGAAGTGAGAATCTGTCCTTGAGTATTTGAAAACTTATAGGTCCCTCTACTGTTAGCACATGTGATAGGTATATGATACCATATGCTGCCCATATTTGTGGATCTGGTACCGTTTTCAGCGCAAGTAATTGGTCATTGTACCACAACGGGGTATGCGAGTGTATAATGGACTGGTTTTGCTTCTTGTTTGCTATGCCCCAGATTTTCTGATGATGTTTTAACATTCCTGTATTGAAACGTGTAGTGTCATGCTTATACTGTCCTTTTCTAAGGATTGCCTGAATAGGAGTGAGTAGCGGATTTCCCATTCCGTCGCATACTAAAGACCTATATCTTTGTGATTCAGAGGTCTTGAAGTAGTATATATGCGATAGTTGTGATGCCACATAATAGTCCTGTATATCGAGAAGGGAACACCCTCCTTCATGGGTGGAGTTCTTAAGAATGTGCCATGCTATCTTGTGCCTACCTTGTCCCCACACAAAGGAGTTCAAGATAGCCTCCATTTGTTTAAACACTTTAAGTGGAATGTACAAGGGGCATGCCATATCATGTATAGAATTTTGGGCAGTAGAATCATTTTTATTAAGTTGATTCTGCCCATAACTCCTAGTGGTAATCTTGCCCAGGTCTGTGTCTTAGATTTAATAATCGCAAATAGGGGTTCTACATTTAAGGCCACATATTCCTTGAGATTTCTGGTAACCTTGATCCCCAGATATTTAATCTCCGCTACTCTCTGTAAGGGAAGTTCTGGGTTTACCGCTGCAGGGGGAATTGATCTATGGGGAGGATTTGTGATTTTCCCCAATTAATGCGTAGTCCGGAGTATTTTCCCATGGTCTCTATGATTTTCATTGCTGCTTGTAAGGAGGGACCCTGATCAGCCAGGTATAAAAGAGTATCGTCTGCGTATAATCCTATTTTTTCCCACGAATCTCCCCGTCTGAGACCCATTATTTCCGGATTTGCCCTTATAGCTATGGCCAAAGGTTCCGCTGCAAGCGCATACAACAGGGGTGACAAGGGGCACCCCTGCCTCGTTCCTCTTTCCAGGGAAATCTGATCTGATAGCCACCCATTCACATATACTCGTGCCTTTGGGGTCCGGTATAGAAGTTGGACCCACCTTATAAAGATGGGGCCAAACCCATAGCAGCATAGGCATTCCCACAAGTAGGCCCATTCGACAGAGTAGAATGCCTTGGCTGTATCAAGGGCCACTACTACTCTTGTTCCTGTGTTATCATGACGGGCTTGAAGGTTCATAAAGAGTCTCCGGATGTTTATTGCTGTGTTCATTCCTGGCATAAATCCGGTTTGATCCGCATGTATCAAGGAAAGGATAACTGTATTCAATCTAGAGGATAGAATTTTAGCTAATGCCTTAATGTCAACTGGTAGTAATGAGATAGGGCGGTATGATTCTGGGTAGTGAGGATCTTTACCTGGTTTGGGAAGGACTATAGTTTGGGCCTCTTGCATTGATGGAGGAAGACTACCCAATTCATATATTGAGTGAAATAGGGTCTTTAATTTTGGGATAAGTATTTCGGAGTACGTGGCGTAAAACTCCAGGGGCAGACCATCTAGCCCAGGGGCTTTGGATTTGGCCAATTGGGAGATAGCTGTGGCGATATCCTGAGTGGTTATGGGGCTCTCTAGTGCCTTTCTCCATGTTCATATATTCTGGTTTTACAAAAAAATAAACTTTGCTTGGCTTTTTCGATGTGTAGTTGTGATACTACTGTTTCTTGCATTTTTACTTTGTTGAGGTTTTCAGGGGAAGGATGAGTGTTGTATGTTTCCTCCAATTCCTGTAGGGTAGTTTCTGTTAGATGTATTATCATTTTAGAGGAAGCTTTAAGCCTTTTAATTCTGCTATCTAGTATTCGTTTCGCATGTAATTTAAACATATCCCATTGAGCGTTGAATGAGGATAGGTTTTGATCAGTCTGGAAAAAGAATTTCAGCTCTCTTTCTATAGAGGTATGGTCTGTTAATACAGATAACCAATATGGGTGAAGTCTCCAGACAGATGTAGGTGCCTTGGAGAGCATGGACATATGTATCCAGCATGGGGAGTGATCCGACAGAGCCCTCGGTGCAAAGCCTGCCCCTACAACCTTGGGAAGTAGTACTTTAGAAACTAGAATGTGATCTATCCCGGACATAGTGGAGTGGCATGTATATGCTCTTTCTTTCGGGTTTCTATATCGCCATACGTCAATTAACGCAAATTCCTCCATCATCCTATTTAGCCTAGTCTGCTGCGTTTCGCTTGTCCCAGCCCCAGCCTGCACCGGGCAGTCCAGATATGAATTCATTGTCATATTAAAATCACCCATCCACACAGCTGGGACCGTCGGATATTGGGCCATAAAAGACAGACCCTCCTTGACCACCTCCGAGCTGTAAGGAGGAGGGATATAGCATGCAAGCAATAACACAGGCATTGCCCCCATAATGGCATGTAAAAATAAATATCTACCCTGGTGGTCTGACTCCACAGAAATAAGCTCAAATGGGGTATTTTTGGTTACCATTAAGGTAACTCCCCTGGAAAAATTGGTGTGCGTGCTATAGTACGCCCAACCGATCCAGGGACGTTTCAAAGCGGATCGAAGATGACCTGTAATATGAGTTTCAGTTAGGACTATTACATTTGCTTTCTGCGATTTTAAATATGTAAGGGCTGCTGTGCGTTTGATTTTATCTCTCATTCCCCTGACGTTCCAAGTCAGAAATTTAATTGTAGTCATTTAATCATATATCTGAGCATCTTGGAGCAGACCACCAAAGCTATCCTGTCTATAGACTTTGCATATTTCCTTCTGTGAATTACATCACTATCTGCATACATGTTATTTATACCTGTATGAATGTATATCTGGCATTTAATCAAACCTTTATATATATCATGTGGTTCAAAACTTAGGCCCTGTAAGCGGGCAACAACCCTCCCTCCCAGCTCCACACCTCCCCAACATGGTGAGAGCATGCATCTCCTAACGAAAAAATAAAATAAAAAAACAGGCATCCAGCATAAAAAAACTGACTGGAGGTACAAAGCTTAAGATTTGTGCTTGGTAATTTGCATCCAATAACGTTGTCCCTATGGGAGCGATTCCTCTCTGATCATAGTGTGGTATAGTTATGCAGAGCGTGTATGGCATCCTCTTATTCTTGAAAGGAGATTCGTCTGCCAATTAGCAATATAGTCCCAGTATTTGGGTCGCATGTCAGGAGATCTATACCCGGGAACAGTTAGATGTAATGGGACTAGGAACTATCGCCAACCCCTAGTATGATATTACAGCCCCACACATCAATAAAGGATTTGGACAGTCTGAGTCCTAACATTTATCCAACAGCCTGGAAGGAAAAAAACACAGTTCAGGACTGCCAGCCATTGTCAGGGAGAGAAGTTATTGTGGGGTCCAGGGCTTCAATGGGGTTGGGTTAGTGTACTTACAGTTCCATATTTGTGGTGTGATCCTCAGGTCGGTCTTTCATGGCGATCCAGCCATGTCATTGCTGCGGCGGGGGTCTCAAAAAAGTGCACTCGGTCATCCTCTTCCACCCTAAGCCTGGCTGGGAAAAGCATGGCATACTTGAGGTGTAGTATCCTCAGGTGACGCTTGATATCCGGGAATTGGGATCTTTTCCGCTGTACTTCGTTGGAGAAATCCGGATATACAGCCACATGACCATTTTCCAGTCATATATTGCCTTTCTCCCTTGTAAGTCGCATGATCTTATCATGATCTTTAAAGTTCAAAAATTTAGCAATAAAAGTGCGGGGAGGTGCACCTGTAGGTGGAGGTTTAGCAGGTATTCGGTGTGCCCTCTCCACCGCAAACATCACCGAAAAGGCCTCCCGGCCGTATGTGGCAATAAGGAGATTCTCCAGGTACTCTGCAGGGTCTTTGCCTTCGCTTCTTTCAGGTAATCCAATAAATCTGAGTTTACATCTGCGGCTTCTGTTCTCCAGATCGTCCTGGTGAGAGTGAAGCTGTTGGATCTGGCGCTGCATGTCTTCTGTCGTGTGCTGTAGTGGATGCAGGATATCCTCCACAGTGCTGATGCGTGCTTCAGTTTCTGTGACTCTGTCTCTCACCTTAGATAAATCCTGTCTTAGAAGCGAGATGTCAGTTTTAACCTCATCTATCTTGGTAGTGAGATTGGTTTGAAGATCCGCTATTGCCTCCAGTACTTTTGCTGTTTCTGCGGCCTGGCGGCCTTCTCCCGAACACGTGGCGGTGCCATCTTTGGCCTGCCCTTCTGTACCTTCATGGTGGTATTTGGCTAGTTTATCCACCGTTGTAGGTGCCTTTTTCGTTGGCGACATAGTGGATCCCGATCCCGGGTCAATGTAGCGTCCGTTTGGATGTTTGTAAGGTCCAATTAGCGGTCAGGCTGGTAAACAGGAGAGTTTGGCAAGAGGAGCTCCTGCTAGCTGCGTCCTACATCATCGCTTGCCAGGCCACGCCCCCATGGAGATATAATTTTGCTCAATCTGAAATGCTATACCTACATTTTTTATACTGTCCAATGTCATTATTCAAGATATTTTGATATTTTCCTAGAATATAAATCCCCCTGAAGAGACCCGAAATGGCAAGGGTCGAAATGCATCGGGGTATTTCATGTGGATACATATGTTATAAATACAATTGGCAAACCATGCTTGTACATAGGGTGTTCTTTGCTATGAGTGATGTTTCATGTCTGTTTTTGTGTCGCACCACCTATATGGATGATTCATTTGAAATTATTATTGTCTGTAAAATAAACGATTTTTTACATCAACCATTTCTATACAAATTCTTTGCTGCTAAAAAACCCCTGGGGAAACTTCCTGCTTTTTGTACTCTTCGTTGCAGAATTGTTTTAATTCAGCCGCATTGGAGGGTTTTCCAGCATGAACGGCCTGTGTAAGGTCATGATACAGCATCTCAACTAGATTTAAGTCCGGGCTTTGACTAGGTCGCTCCAAAACCTAAATTTTGCTTTGTTTGAACCATTTGGAGGTGGACTTGCTGTTTTGTTGCGGATCATTGTCCTGCTGCATAACCCAAGTGTACTTGAACTTTGATGTCACAAACTGATGGCCGGACATTCTCCTTTAGGATTTTCTAGTAGAGCTCAGAATTCATGGTTCCATCAGTTATGGTAAGTCGTCCAGATTCTGAAGCTGCAAAGCAACCCCAGACCATCACGCTACCACCACCATGTCTGAATGTTGGTATGATCTTGTTATGAAATGCTGTATTCGTTTTATGCCAGATGTAACGGGACACACATCTTCCAAAAAGTAAAATATTTGTCTCATCAGTCCACAGAAGATATTTGCCTAAAAGTCTTGGGGATAATCAAGATTTTTTTTGGTAAATGTGAGATGAGCCTTTGTGTTCTTTTTGGTCAGCAGTGGCTTTGGCCTTGGAACTCCCCCATGGATGCCATTTTTGCCCAGTCTCTTTCTTATTGTTGAATCATGAACACTGATCTTACCTGAGACAAGTGAGGCCTGCAGTTCTTGGGTTCTTTTATGACCTCCTGTAGTCGTCGTGCTCTTGGAGTAATTTTTGTAGGCCAGCCACTCCTGGGAAGGCTCACCACTGTTCCAAGTTATCTCCATTTGTGGATAATCGCTCTCCCCGTGGTTCACTGGAGTTCCAAAGCCTTAGAAATGTCTTTGAAACCCTTACTAGACTGATACATGTACATTACTTTTTTCTAATCTGTTCTTGAATTTTTTTAGATTGTGGCATGATGTGTGACTTTTTGTGATCTGTTAGCGTGCTTCACTTTGTCAGACAGCTTCTATTTACGTGATTTCTTGATTCAACAGGTCTGGCAATAATCAGGTCTGGGTGTGGCAAGTGAAATTTAACTCAGCTTTCCAAAAAATTGTGGTTAATCACAGTTCATTCATGATTGAGTATGGGAGGGGGCAATTACTTTTTCACAAAGGGCCAGGCAGGTTTGAACAGCTTTTTTCCCTAAATGAAATAATAATTTAAAAATTGCATCTTGGATTTACTTTGGTTATCTTTGTGTAATAAAATTTGTTTGATGATCTGAATCATTTAAGTGTGAGAAAAATGCAAAAAAATAAATAAAAAATCAGGAGGGGGCAAATACTTTTTCACACAACTGTATATTACCATTCTCTACTCCTGTTACCACATACACACAGCAACACATCTTGCTCAAAGGTAGGAATCCAGGGCACAGTTTGCCCAACAATTTTGATATTTCTGCTAGCTATGCTATCCAACAGAGGTCCCCAACCACCGGGCCACAGACTGGTACCGGTCCGTGGCCTGTTAGGAAGTGGACTGCACACATTCACATGGAAACAGAGACTTGTTGGAGCGATTTACCGCTCCAGCAGCTGTCTGTTCCCAGCTGTGGTAGGGTGCAGTGTGGTGTGCGATTTAACACATTACAAGGCTCCTATGTACGCTTCATTCATGGCAATGCACTGCGGTAAAATGCAGCATGTCACACACAAGTTGCAGTGTGAATGGGACACATAGGAAACAATCCCTGTGTGCCCTTGCGGTGACAGAAATTTTACGAGTACAGGCTAGATCACCCCTCTATCCCCCCCCCCCCCCCTCCATGGAAAAATTGTTTTTTACAAATTTTGGGATTTGTAGAGTTGTGGGGGAAAACCTATGTGAGCCTAATGTAACATAGGGCACCCTGCAAATTCCTACTACCACTGAAGAGTTACAAGCCATCTGTCACTGGGGGGAAAATATCTACCTAATGAAAGCAGGTAAGAAAAAAATATATTCAAGCTCCACAGGGAGGGATGAGAAAACAAATATTTTTTTTCCTGGAGCTTTAGGCCTCATGTACAATGAATGTTCTAAAAAATCCAGTAGTGTTAGCTGTAGAAAGCTGTAGAATGAATTTTGCAGTAGCTTTTTTTTTAGCAAAACTATACTCCGACAAAAGCTAATGGCTCTAAAGTGCTCATAAACTAGTTTTTCCGCGTTCAAGTGTTTTTACAGCTGAAAAACTCCTCTAGTTCTGGGGGGGGGTTTCCAGCCAAAAAACGTCCCTGCCAAAAAACACTGATAAGCTTATGTGTGCATGGAGACATGGGATAGCATGCTGGGCAGTTTACTGGCTGCAGAAAAAAAAATGCCTGAAGCTATAAACAGCAGCTGTAAAAACGTCCAGTGTGCATGAGGCCTAAGGCACAGGCTTTGGGCATTCCCCTTCAACCTAGTTTCATATCTAATGAATTGCTGACCTGGAACATGCTTAAAGCAAATATCAGCAACTTTTCTAGGAGTTCAAAGTGCATTAGGGCTTCTTTCTGAGCAAACAGGCTCTCCAGTAACACATATTTGTGTGTTCAGGTGTCGTATTTCTTTGCTTACCTTAGAAACTTCCAAATTAGGCTCAGACTCGTGCAACCTATCCTTCAGAGTGTGTGGCAAATTGGTTGTATATAATATACCACAGTAGGCATTCCTGCAGCTGTCCTTTTTCCTAGGCCCATTTTCATTCCACAAGAGCTTTCTTAATAGCATCAGTTCGGCTTTGCAGAAAGTGTTTCTCCAATACACTATACAAAGATTATTGTAAGGAGAATAAAAAGAACAGATGATCAGTGAATAAAATTGTATGTAAATGTATATCTGCAACCGCATAGTAATAGCACAGCATATACCACCAATAAACTACAATTGTATATCAAAACTAAGCATTAAAATGTTTGTTAACCCAAACTTTGAAATCACTGCCAGCCCCTCTATTATAGCCAGACATACTACACTGTATATGCGTTTTATTAAAAGTTTTAGAGCCATCTTCACTCCGGTCACGTGACTCTGTACACCTCCGATCCGGGTCTACTGTGGGAGGGGCCAAGATCTCCCTCTGACGTCAACCGGGGAGGTCACATGGCCGCTCAGCCCCTCGTGCAGTAGCCCTGGAGACCGGCCAGGAGTCATGTGACTGGCCTAAAACGGTATTTACGTGCCTCGTTTTAATGAAATGCATATACAGTGTAGCATGCCTGGCTAATAGAGGGGCTGCAGTGACAAAATCTAATATTTTGTTTCTAATAATAGCGGCGGGGGGCTGGGGGGGCAGAGACAGAGACACAGAGCTGACAGGCAGGGGGGAGGGGGTTAAGGGGGGAGAGGAGAGCTGTGAATGACGGAGGGATGTACGCTGACCACAGTGGTCAAGGCTCAACAGCCCTGATTATCGTGGTCAGCACACAGAGGGACACAGGAAGTGCCAGGATAAGCCAGGTTATTTTACAGTTTAGAGAGGGGCAGTTTAGACAGCACAAGCACTGTGCTGTTCAATCTGCTTTAAGTTAATAGGATCTCTATTTTTTTAGGTTAACAAACACTTTAACATTCCTGTAAATCAATGGTCTCCAAACTGCGGAGCTGAATGCAGCCGTTTGCTTGCCTTTGTCCAGCCCTCGGGGCACTATTCCTCCCACCAACACCAACAATGGGGCACTATTCCTCCCACTGACACCATCAATGGGACACTAATTCTCCCAATGACGCCAATGATGGGGCACTATTCCTCCCACTGACACCAAGGATGGGGCAAAACCAAAAATGTAATATATTGCAGCTTACCAGTCATTAGATTTGATGGCTGCATCAATTTTTTTTCTTCAGCTTTTTTCCATGGTGATCTGGCCAGTAACACACCTCTAGCTCACACTTTATAATCAGTTACAGCAGTTTTTTTTCCTATTGGGATAAAGGTTTTACATGAATAAATAAAGCTAATTGTTTTAAATGCTTTGTCTCATCCATGTAAACTGACACATTCTACTGGGGAGCTTGAGCTTTTGAAAAACAACAGACTTGCTGGCTGGATCACTAGATGATAGTAGAAGAAACAAAGCCTAAAAAAAATGAATGCAGCCACCACATCTCAGAATTGGTAAGCTGCAATATAATGTTTGCTTTTGGGTGTAATACTGCTTTAAAAATAGCTTCCACAGAACTCATAAATGATTGATATACACAGCAATCTATACACACATAATGAGAGACAGTATGTATGTTAGGGTTAGGCGTGACAGGACTTTGTGGCGTAAGCACGCTATTTGCCGCGGCCATCTTGCTACACCTGTGTGTTTGACATGCTTTTTACCTTTTGATGTTTGTGAGTACAATGGTTTTAAATAAACTAGCATTTTAGCTTTTTGGGACATGCTGCACCATTGTGTTGTCATTTACATCTCTTTGAGGTTATCCTTTGGTGAAAGCCTGGAGTGTTGGAGGATTTAGAGCCTTCGCCGCAGATGATCTATCCGACTTTGTTCCTTGTATGCTGCTGTTGACCTCTCTATAATTTGAGCGTCAATAGTATCTGGTAAGGGAATTGGTTTTATCACACAGCGGTGGTCTCCCTCATCGACATTGGTGTATGGTGTCTTCTTTTATTTACACATCCTATGGACTTTATCATTTAGGTGCATAAGAGACCTTTTTTTTATTTAATTGGTGCTGCTCCCTTTTACATGTTTTATGTATGTTAGGGTTGCCACCTGTCCGATTTTGCCCGGACAGTCTGGGTGTTTAATGATGTGTCCAGGTTTCCCTTTGCCTAAGACCCGGACACCAGTGCCTGTGGACAGAAGGTACCACTGGGGCTCCTGTAGGGGACCTCCAGCACACAGGGGGACTCAGACAGCAGGGGGATTGGTGCGGCGGGGGAGGGGACAATTGGTGCAGTAGTTTTTCTTAAATTAAATGTTTAAAAACATGATGGAGGCATGGTTAAGCCTCTGAAATGCTCTGATTGGTTACAGCGCCCCAGGCTATATGACAGCTCATCTGACAGTTTACTGGAGTTTCCCGTGGCTCTGTATTCTTGTACGGCTTCCTCCAGCGATCCAGTGATCACAGCAGCGTGGATCGGGGGAATGTTGACAGTGGGCTTCACAGACTGTGACATTTCTGCAACTCTGACATCTATGAGTGCAATACAGACTGTTTTTACACATTTAATTTAAGAAAAACGATTGCACCTAGCGCCTCTCTTTCCCTTCCCTTTTGTCACCTCTGTAATCATTCCCTGCCCCCCGCACCGATCCCTCAGCTGTCTGATTCCCCCTACAGGAGGGCCTGGTGGTACCATCTGTCAGCGGACCTGGGGGTATTGGGAGGAAGGAGGATTTGTATTAGGAGGCGGTTGAGATAAGTGCTGGGATGAGGAAGAAGGGGGGATTGTGTTGGGACTGGAGATTATGGGTATGGTGGAGGGAGACTTATGCTGTGGAAGGGGGAAGAAGATTTGTTTTTTTTTTTGGGGGGGGGGGGAATAGATTTTTGCTGTTGGGGGGTAGAGGGTGAGCATAAAGATTAGTGCTGGATTTTTTTTGCAGGAGAGGAAGTGGGGATTTTTGATGACAGGGTAAAGTGGGGGAGAGTATTGCTCGCGGAGGGAATTTTGCACTCTTGTTTGCCCTACACTGTGCGTTACACACCCCTGCACACTTTTTGTTTTGTACTCATGATTCCTAATATGCATTACAGACTCCTGTCCCCTGCATTCTGTGCATAAGACTCACAGGCTCCATTCACACCTAGGCATTCCTGATCACGGTCAGAATCGCCACAATTCTGCCCGCGTTTCCCTAATCTCCGAAAATCACAGGGTGCACTCGCAATCCCGTTACTTTCAATGACACCCCAAGCGCTGTGCAATTTTGTGTCTCCAGGCTTTCACACTGGAGACAATGGAGCAGCTGTTTGAGGGCGGATTGCAGGCGCTATTTTTAACGCTATAGCACCTGCAAAACTCCCTCGGTGTGAAAGGGGTCATAGTGTATACTAAAAAAAAAAAAAATATATGCCGTGCGCCGCTAAAGTGTTCGGCTTGAAAAAAAAGGTGGCAACCCTAAATATATATACCCACAGAAGCCTGCTATCCCAGATCTTCCACTAAATCTTTCTAGGCCCAAGACTACCAATTTGAAGGCCAACTTGCTCCCTTTTTATATACAGCATCTCACAAAAGTGAGTACACCCCTCACATTTTTGTAAATATTCTATTATATCTTTTCATGTGACAACACTGAAGAAATTACACTTTGCTACAATGTAAAGTAGTAATTGTACAGCTTGTATAACCCTGTAAATTAATTTAAACCGATGGCAACAAAAGTGAGTACACCCCTAAGTGAACATGTCCAAATTGGGCCCAATTAGCAATTTTCCCTCCCCGGTGTCATGTGACTTGTTAGTGTTACAAGGTCTCAGGTGTGAATGGAGAGCAGGTGTGGTAAATTTGGTGTTATGGCCCTCAATCTCTCATACTGGTCACTGGAAGTTCAACATGGCACCTCATGGCAAAGAACTCTCTGAGGATCTGAAAAAAAGAATTGTTGCTATACATAAAGATGGCCTAGGATATAAGAAGATTGCCAAGACCCTGAAACTGAGCTGCAGTACGGTGGCCAAGACTATACAGCGGTTTAACAGGACAGGTTCCACTCAGAACAGGCCTCACCATGGTCGACCAAAGAAGTTGAGTGCACATGCTCACCGTCATATCCAGAGGTTGTCTTTGGGAAATAGACGTATGAGTGCTGCCAGCATTGCTGCAAAGGTTGAAGGGACGGGGGATTAGCCTGTCAGTGCTCAGACCATACGCTGCACACTGCATCAAATTGGTTTGCATGGCTGTTGTTCCAGAAGGAAGCCTCTTCTAAAGATGATGCACAAGAAAACCTGCAAACAGTTTGCTGAAGACAAGCAGACTAAGGACACGGATTACTGGAACCATGGCCTGTGGTCTGATGAGACCAAGATAAACATATTTGGTTCAGATGGTGTCAAGCATGTGTGACGGCAACCAGGTGCGGAGTACAAAGAAAAGTGTGTGTTGCCTACAGTCAAGCATGGTGGTGGGAGTATCATGGTCTGGGGCTGCATGAGTGCTGCCGGTGTTGTAAAAATTCCTGTGACCTATGCAGACTCTCGACCCACGTCACTTCTTGTGCGGCTACGTCAGAACACAGCTGACGCGGGGCTTTACAGCGCATGCGCAACTTCACCGTGGCTATACCACGCGTGCACAGCCTCTCCTTTCAGTCGAGGAAAATTTTAGACTCGAGCGGGCGGGCGGAGGCGGTTCGAGTACGTTATCATTACATTACGTTATCGTCAGCACCGCCTCCAGCCCCCACCCCGCCCCTAATACGCCCCTAGCCTGCTCTGGAGAATGGGGGCGGGCCCCGTGCATAGAATTGTGTATATCAATGGGACAAGGTCGAGATAAAATATAGAGCTGCCCCACACCTAGCCTGCTCTGCTGAAGGGGGGCGTGCCCATTTCCTGCATAGCACAGTCTATATCAATGGGGCAAAGTCGAGATAAAATATAAAGCTGCACCGCCTCCAGCCCTGCACCCGCCCCAAGCCTGCTCTGGTGAAGGGGGGCAGGCCTCATGTGTATATCAATGACAGGTTGAGAAAAAATATAGAGCTGTGCCTGTGGGAGGGGCCAAGCCTTTGCATAGAAGACATTCCTCATCAATATGATCAATTGCAGCCTCACTGTGCCCGTCAAATGCAGCCACTGTGCCCGTCGTACGCAGCCACTTGTGCCCGTCATACGCAGCCATTTGTGCCCATCATATGCAGCCATTGTGCCCATCATAAGCAGCCACTTGTGCCCATCATATGCAGCCATTTGTGCCCATCATATGCAGCCATTGTGCCCGTCAAATGCAGCCACTTGTGCCCGCCATATGCAGCCGCTGTGCCCATCATATGCAACCAGTGCGCTGTCACTTCACTAACACCCCCCCGCGTGGCCGGTCTGGCGGTACTTACCGAGTGACGGGGCTTCCTCCTCCTCTTCTGTAGCAGCGGCTGTGGCTCCTGTGTCTGCTCGGCTCCTCAGGCTTCTTCCGCCGTGTCACCTCTTCCGCCGAAGCGTTAGGTATCCAATAGGATCGCCTAATGCTTTGGCCAATCGGGAGACAGGTCTCACTGACCTGCCTGCTGATTGGCAAGGAGGAACGTTAGTGTGAAAATAGCGAAAATTAATTTGCTATGTCACACAACAGGGTGGGATCGGGACGCAGTGCTCTACACCCAGAGCCCACCCTATTTTGAAGCCTATTAGAGCCTCTAGCTCTAATCACGTGCTTCAAAATACACCCCCCCACCTATCCCCGCCATAGTAATTCATGTGTCCGGCGTCCTGTAAGGGGCCGGGCACATGAATAGGGAGGGGGCAGAGGTGACGGGGGGCGGCGCCCATGCGCCCACAAGGCACGGACTGCCACTAGCCTTTGATCTCTGTCAAGTGCTGGGGGCTGGATCACCTCCGCTGCTTTTCCTCCAGTCAGGGACCAAAGAAGCTAAGTGCGAGTTTACCTGTAGCCCTCACACTGGAGACTTGTACACCATCATCATGGCGTCCCAGGATGGTGGGTACCGGGTCCCCTGAGGGCAGAGCACACGTGAGACTCGCTTTTGGGTCACTGGTGGCTTAGGGAGAAAGAGAGGGCCTCTGGGTGGACATGGGAGAAGGAGATTGCTCCTGGGTGGATGTGGGAGAAGGAGAGGGCTCCTAGGTGGACGTGGGAGAAGGAAGGGGCTCCTAGGTGGATGTGGAAAAAGGAGAGGGCTCCTGGGTGGCCGGGGGAGAAGGAGAGAGCCCCTGTGTGGCCGTGGAGAAGGAGAGGGCTCCTGGGTGGACGTGGGAGAAGGAGAGGGCTCCTAGGTGGCCGGGGGAGAAGGAGAGAGCCCCTGGGTGGCCGGTGGAGAAGGAGAGAGCCCCTGGGTGGCCGGTGGAGAAGGAGTGGCCTCCTGGGTAGCCGGGGGAGAAGGAGAGAGACCCTGGGTGGCCGGTGGAGAGGGAGAGGGTTCCTGGTTGGACGTGGGAGAAGGAGAGGGATCCTGGGCGGCCGGGGGAGAAGGAGAGGGCTCCTGGGTGGCCGGGGGAGAAGGATAGAGCCCCTGGGTGGCTTAGGGAGAACGAGAGAGCCCCTGGGTGGCCAGTGGAGAAAGAGAGGGCTCCTGGGTGGACATGGGAGAAGGAGAGGGCCCCTGGGTGGCCGGTGGAGAAGGAGAGAGCCCCTGGGTGGCCGGTGGAGAAGGAGAGAGCCCCTGGGTGGCCGGTGGAGAAGGAGAGAGCCCTTGGTGGCCGGTGGAGAAGGAGAGAGCACCCGGGTGTTTGGAGGAGGAGAGGGCCCCTGGGTGGCCATTTATTCAACAAGAGGGCCCCTGGGTGGCCGTGGGAGAAGGAGAGGGCCCCTGGGTGTTTGGAGGAGGAGAGGGCCCCTGGGTGGCCATTTAGTGAAGAAGAGGGCCCCTGGGTGGCTGGGGGAGAAGGAGAGGACACCTGGGTGGTTGGCAGAGAAGGAGTGGGTCCCTGGCTGTTTGAAGGAGAAGGCCTCAGGGTTGGCCAAAATTGGAAGAGCTGGTCCTTGGGTGGTTGGAGGAGGAGAGGGTGCCACCCTTCTCCCCCCCCGGAGGACGGGGACACCCTTTTCTCCCCCCGGAGGACGGGGACACCCTTTTCTCCCCCCGGAGGACGGGAACACCCTTCTCTCCCCCCGGAGGACGACGGGGCATCCTTTTCTCCCCCGGAGGATGGGGACACCGGAGGACAGGGACACCCTTCTCTCCCTGGAGGACGGGGACACCCTTCTCTCCCCGGAGGACGGGTACACCCTTCTCTCCCCTGGAGGATGGGGACAACGGAGGACAGGGACACCCTTCTCTCCCCCGGAGGACGGAGACACCAGAGGACGGGGACACCCATCTCTGTCCCCATCCTCCGGGGGAGAGAAGGGTGTCCCCGTTCTCCTGTGTCCCCATCCTAAAGGGAGAGAAGGATGTCCCCGTCCTCCGGGGAGAGAAGGGTGTCCCCGCCCTTCAGTGTCCCCATCCTCCGGGGGAGAGAAGGATGTCCCCATCCTCCGGGGGAGAGAAGTGTGTCCCCATCCTCCGGTGTCCCAATCCTCTGGGGGAGAGAAGGGCGTCCCGTCCTCCGGGGGAGAGAAGGGTATCCCCGTCCTCCGGTGGAGAGAAGGGTTTCACCGTCCTCCGGGGGAGAGAAGGGTGTCACCGTCCTCAAGGGAGAAGGGTGGCACCCTCTCCTCCCCCAACCACCCAAGGACCAGCTCTTCCAATTTTGGCCAACCCTGGGGCCATCTCCTTCTCCTTCAAACAGCCAGGGGCCCACTCCTTCTCTGCCAACCACCCAGGTGCCCTCTCCTTCCCCCCCTTGGCCACCCAGGGGCCCTCTGCTTCACTAAATGGCCACCCAGGGGCCCTCTCCTCCTCCAAACACCCAGGTGCTCTCTCCTTCTCCACCAGCCACCCAGGTGCTCTCTCCTTCACCGGACACCCAGGGGCTCTCTCCTTCTCCACCGGTCACCCAGGGGTTCTCTCCTTCTCCACCGGCCACCCAGGGGCTCTCTCTTTCTCCCCCGGCCACCCAGGAGCCCTCTTCTTCTCCACCGGCCACCCAGGGGCTCTCTCCTTCTCCCCCGGCCACCCAACGAGCCCTCTCCTTCTCCACCGGCCACCCAGGGGCCCTCTCCTTCTCCACCGGCCACCCAGGGGCTCTCTCCTTCTCCACCGGCCACCCAGGGGCTCTCTCCTTCTCCACCGGCCACCCAGGGGCTCTCTCCTTCTCCCTAAGCCACCCAGGGACTCTCTCCTTCTCCCTAAGCCACCCAGGGGGCTCTCTCCTCCCCTGGCCACCCAGGAGCCCTCTTCTTTTCCCACGTCCACCCATTGTCCCATTAAAATACACAATTCTATGCACGGGGCCCGTCCCCCTTCTCTAGAGCAGGCTAGGGGCAGGGTGGGGCTGGAGGCGGTGCTGACGATAATGTAATGTAATGATAATGTACTCGCACTGCCTCCACCCGCCCGCTCGAGTCTAAAATTTTCCTCGACTGAAAGTAGAGGCTGCGCACGTGCGGTATAGCCGCGGTGAAGTCGCGCATGCCTGGTAAAGCCCTGGTCGCAGGAATTTTTACACCAGCACTGGGGAGCTACAGTTCATTGAAGAATGCCAACATGTACTGTGACATACTGAAGCAGAGCATGAGCCCCTCCCTTCGGAGACTGGGCTGCAGGGCAGTATTCCAACATGATAACAACCCCAAACACACCTCCAAGACTACCACTGCCTTGCTAAAGAAGCTGAAGGTAAAGGTGATGGACTAGCCAAGCATGTCTCCAGACCTAAACCCTATTAAGCCTCTGTGGGGCATCCTCAAACGAAAGGTGGAGACCCGCAAGGTCTCTAACATCCACCAGCTCAGTGATGTCATCATGGAGGAGTGGGAGAGGACTCCAGTGGCAATCTGTGAAGCTCTGGTGAACTCCATGCCCAAGGGGGTTAAGGCAGTTCTGAAAAATAATGGTGGCCACACAAAATATTGACACTTTAGTCCCAATTTGGACATTTTCACTTAGAGGTGTACTCACTTTTGTTGCCAGCAACATTACTGGCTGTGTTTTGAGTTATTTTGAAGGGACTGCAAATTTACACTGTCATACAAGCTGTATACTCACTACTTTACATTATTATTATTATTATACAGGATTTATATAACGCCAACAGTTTACGCAGCGCTTTACAACATTGTAGCAAAATGTCATTTCTTCAGTGTTGTCACATGAAAAGATATAACGAAATATTTACAAAAATGTGAGGGATGTACTCACTTTTGTGAGATACTGTAAATAACTAAACAAAGCCACACGTATGCCTCTTCGCTATACACATACAGTAATCATCCTATTTTAGCATACTGCTGAGGTATGGGCCAGCTTCCAGATGTGTGTTTCTGATAAAGAAACAGCTGAACCACCAAGATTTTGCAGTACAGTACTGGTATGGAAAGCTTATCTATCTAGGAAAAAAAAAATAGTGCCATAATAATCGTCCATAAGAGGTATGCATACAGATCCATACAGATTACTTACATAAGTAAGTGTAAATGACTGGATGCGTCTGCTATTTGCAGACAGGGAGTGAGGCAAGCAGACTAAACAGTGGGCATCAAAATTAGAATTTCTTAGTCCTCCAATACAGGAGACTAGAATTTAGTCTTTAAGCATAGTATGCAGCCAACTTCAAATGATCGGACACTGGCAAAAAAAAAAGAAAGCTGCAGGGACATCTCCTACATATCCCCCCTTACTGCCAGCTAGCTTCAGTTTTTGCTAGTGTTCTTGGGTGATGGGCCTGTTGTCTTCACTGAGAGAAACTTTCTATGTATTTTTTTTCTCTGAATCATTCATCAAGATTCCTGGCTGTACCATAGTCCCTGCATCTCTCTCTGCACCTTCCAGGATAGATTCCTTCAGGGACTATACCCGGACCCCACCTAGATAAAGATGCATGACCAATCTGTACTGCATCTCTCTCTGCACCTTCCTGGATAGATTCCTTCAGGGACTATACCCGGACCCCACCTAGATGAAGATGCATAACCAATCTGTAATGCCGCTTCAGGCACTGGGCCCTACATGGAGCTTACCTTGGCATGTAGTGCATCATGTTAAGTTAGCCACAGGGTGAAATACGGGTGCAGGACGATGGTCTGCTAAAGGCAGAGCCCTGTCTCTGATGATTTCTTTAGGGATCCACTGTAAAAGACAAAACCAGGATGGGACCGTCTGATCCCTTAAATCCTGCCCAGAGTTCAAAGACTTCTTCTGCAGTAAGTGCAGGGCTTGAGTCCTTAAATTATGTCCCAGGGTGCTGTTGCTCCTATGCCCATGGTATGAAGGATCATGGGTTGAGAAACTTTAAAAGGTGTGTCGCAGCCATGGAGCAGTAGGATTGCCAGCTGTCTAAGTTTGGTGTAATTTTTTTAGTTGGCAAAGGTCTTGTGCTACTGCACAGCCTCATTTTTAGTCGCTTCAATGCATGCAACATTTTCTTTTCTTGAGTACGCTTCTCCCTATCAGTACCCAGCAGTTCCTGGCTGCATACTGCACAGAACAGCAATCTTTTGATACCTACTTTGGTTCAGCTGCCTATAGTGCCTAGCGCAGAATACTTCACCCTCCACTCACCACAGCTGCAGAGTTTGCGAATACTCCTCTGGGAACAATTTCTGCACCGCACATGGTAGATTACAAACAGGGGAAGAGGCCAGATGGCCTCACCAGCTCAGACTTCTGGGGAGGGGTAGAAGATATGGTTGTATCTCTAGAGGGCCCTAGTACCCTCTTTTTGGACAGTTGCCCTTAGACTGAGTCCCTGCCTTCCTCTGTACACTCTGCTGGGCCACACAGCATTCCACCTATTGATCTTGAGGGGGGATTTTCTGCTACAATATCTGATATCATGGGATTAGATCCTTTATTTGAGGTCATAGCTAACAGGCATCACACACAAGCGAGTCCCTTCAGTCTTCTCACCTTGGTCGGCTTCTGACTTTGCCTTTGCTGTAGAGATGCTGCCCAAGGAGGACATAGACAAAGATGATTCCTCTTTCCTTCAAAGGAATCCAATCAGGTTGAGATGCCTTTAGCTGAAATTTCATCCAAACTTAAGGATACCACTGCTATCCTTATTGACACTATACAGTTTACCATATATGTTTAGTACTCAAGCACCCCATGGACTACCACATGGGCTCTCTACAATTGCTAAAACCTTCCGAGTCTACTTGCTTTTAGAGGCTTTTTTATAGGGTGACTGGCCTCACCCTGAAATGCAATTTACTTCTCCAGCACTGGTCAGCAATATTGAGGAAAAGCGAATCACACTTCAGAGACCAACGCTAGTGTGAATGAGCCCTTTGGATCCAGAGTGTCATTTCCAAAGGACTGCAAACGGCATTCTGTCTCCTCCCATGCTGTCAAATTTACCTCTCTCCCTGCAAAAATCCTCTTGCTGCTGTTCGCAGGCAGTCATAGCCCGTACTCAGAATGAGGAACGCTTTAATAGTTTCTACTTAAACCTGTTCCCAAGCCAAATAGAAGAGTTTGGCCCATGGTGGATCTGAAAACTCTCAATTTGTTCCTTCAGGTTCAAAAGCGTCACATAGAATTGGACAGATTGGTTATTTCCTTCCTCTATATAGGGGATTCTCTGTTCTCAGTGGATGTCAGGGATGCCTATTTGCACATTCCCATTTATCTTTATCAACGCTATTTGCATGTTGCTGAGGACTTGCAACATTACCAGTTTGCCAGCCTTCCTTTTGGCCTGTCTACAGCCCTCTATGTTTTCACCAAGGTGCTTGCCCCAGTCAAGTTCCGTTCCTAGGGAGCCAATACATGTTGTGGAATACCTAGACGATCTCTTGATAAAGGATCAGTCCTCTCTATCCCTGTTATGCCGCGTACACACGACTTTCCGGCAGACTTGGTCCGGCGGAACGGACTCCGGACAATTCGATCGTGTGTGGGCTCCAGCGGACTTTTTTTTCCCAAAAGTCCGACGGACCTAGAAATAAAACATGTTTCAAATCTTTCTGACGGACTCGAGTCCAGTCGAAAAATCTGTTAGTCTGTATGCTAGTCTGACGGACTAAAACCCACGCTAGGGCAGCTATTGGCTACTGGCTATCAACTTCCTTATTTTAGTCCGGTCGTACGTCATCGCGTACGAATCCGTCGGACTTTGGTGTGATCGTGTGTAGGCAAGAAAGTCCGTTAATTAGAAAGTCCGTCGGACCAGTCTGGCAAAAGTCCGTCGGACCAGTCTGGCAAAAGTCCGTCGGACCAGTCCGGCAAAAGTCCGTCGGACCAGTCCGGTCGAAAGGTCCGTCCGTGTGTATGCGGAATTAGTCAATGTCCAACAGACAATGCAGACTCTGCAGAGATTTAGTTGGATCATCAACCTTTGCAATCAACTCATTGATAAAGGTACTTGGGCCTGACTTTGGTATACAACCCTGTCCAGGGTTAGCCTGTCTCAGGACAAAGTTATATCCCAGAAATCCTATGCCTGGCTTCTGTGTCTACAAGTGACAGAGCTACTTTTGCAGTGCCACAAGCGGCTTCACAGAACCCCTGCTGCCCCCCCCTCCATCTTCCCCAGCACCTCTATTGCTGGCTGCAGAAATAGTTTAAAGGGGGAGCATCTCTAATGCTGCAGTTGAAACATGTGCAGGCAGGATGGTAGCTCACTGCCCGGTCTTGGAGATACCGACAGGAGGGTTGTAACCTGCAGCAGTTCATTCCAGGATGTGTATGGGGAGGTAAGCTGTAAGCTGTGGCATACCAAGAGGGTAAAAAAGTGCCAGGTAGGCAAGCCGTTAAGGTAACAGGGAGGCAAGGTGTTAAGGTGGCAATAAGGTACAGAAGGGGGGCGAGTGTGCATGAGGGTGGAAGGCACTGGTGCTGTGTGTCTGCAACTAAAAATCAGTTGCTGCTTCTATGCATGCCATTACCCAGTAGCTGCTGCAGTGATGGAGCATTGAATTAGGGCTCATTCACACTATGTACCTTAATACTATCTGAACTCCTCTTCTCCCTGCACATACTACCTGTCACTATACATTCCGCACTCCTCTCCTGAACATACTCTTTGCTGTCATGCCCTCCACACTCCTCACCTGAACATACTATTCACCGTCATGCACTCTACACTCCTTTCCTGAACATACTACCCACCGTCATACACTCCACACTCCTCTCCTGAATATTCTACCCATGGTCATACACTCTGCACTCCTCTACTAAACATACAAGTGAGGTGTGTCTACCACCTTTTTTGCACACTCAGCCCCCTTATGCGCCTTCCACCTTAACACCTTACCATACTGCCACCTTAACATCTTTCAACACTGTCATACACTTTGCACTTTTCTCCTGCATATGCACTTATTTCCTATACATAACTTCATACACTGTGCAATCTTTTTCTGCATATAACATCATATACTGCACACTCTTTTCCTGCACATACCACCATGCAATTGGGGGATGTGGTTGTGTTCCTGCACTTATTCTCTGAGAATACAAACACTACAATTCAATGCAATATAGCAACATGGAGGTGTTCTGTGCACTGTTGATGTACAAAACAACAACAGAAATGTAATTTCCTGCTTGTGTGGCTGGCTTATTGATGTTCCCAAAAGTCTGCACTAAGATACAAGTCAAAGTTTAGGCATCATCTGCAATAGAAATGTTAGTTATTTTGAGATAGTCTACAAGGGATAAATCCATCTAAAGGGATGCAGACACTGCAGCTTTTCTCATTAGAACACAAGGAGTGCACCAGCTGATTATAATGAACATAGTATGGCGGAAAAAAGACACAAGACCATCTAGTTCCAACTAATAAAAGGAAAAAAATAAAATATATACATACAGTGGATATAAAAAGTCTACACACCCCTGTTAAAATGTCAGGTTTCTGTGATTAAAAAATGAGACAAAGATAAATAATTTCAGAACTTTTTCCACCTTTAATGTGACTTATAAACTGTACAACTCAGTTGAAAAGCAAACTGAAATCTTTTAGGTGCAGGGAAGTAAAAATAAATAACTAAAATAATATGGTTGCATAAGTGTGCAAACCCTTAAACTAATAACTTTGTTGAAGCACCTTTTGATTTTATTACAGCACTCAGTCTTTTTGGGTATGAGTCTGTCAGCATGGCACACCTTGACTTGGCAATATTTGCCCACTCTTCTTTGCAAAAAAATCTGTCAGATTGCGGGGGAATCTCCTATGCACAGCCCTCTTCAGATCACCCCACAGATTTTCAATGGGATTCAGGTCTGGACTCTGGCTGGGCCATTCCAAAACTTTCATCTTCTTCTGGTGAAGCCCTTCCTTTGTTGATTTGGATGTATGCTTTGGGTCGTTGTCATACTGAAGGATGAAGTTCCTCCTCATGTTCAGCTTTCTAGCAGAAGCCTGAAGGTTTTGTGCCAATATTGACTGGTATCTGGTGTAATAATATGAATGAACCATCATGTCTCCATTTTTTTATACCCCCGCCATTTTGTATGAAGTCCCTTATTGTGTAAGTTCAAACTTGTGTAAGAATGTATAAAACAAACTAAAACTAGCGCTAATGGAATAAAGAGTGAGATAATAAATGTGGAAACCACTATTAGCAAAGGTGCTAAAACCTTATGAGATAAGTGAACAAATATTAACAGCACTAGTGGAGTGATTTAAACATATACAATCACAATATAAAGTGCACAATTGCAATAGTGATACATCAAATAATAAAGTGAAAGGATTATTGATGACAGCAAAAAAATTATTAATAATTGTTGATAATGGTAAAAAAATCCACAGCCAGGTGATAAGGAAACCTCAAGGACCACACATCAAAGATATGCTCCCCTCATGTGACCCCACTCACCAGAAATCATGGATGCTCAGCTGTGCAGTCCGGGGGTCAAAAACGCTTAATGGGGCTGTGATGAATTAAAAACAGAACTTGGAGAGGCTTTTCCAGATGACTGGAGTAAAAAGAATAGTGAGGCTACCACAAACGATTTCCATACGGACCACGGAGGATCACATATATATATAAAAAGAAAGAAATATAACATTGTGAAGTACTGACGGCACTAAGACACTGTGCACTGACAAACGCCTCTCACGGGACAGATGAGAAAAACAGGCATCAGTGTATCAGTGTGTTTCTGGGTTCGCATCGGTGGTGTGCGTTCCACAGACACCGGAAGTTGCGTCACTGGTATGTAAACCGGAAATGCGTCAACGCGTTGCGCCCCTCCAGGGCTTCATCAAGGACATCCTGGAGGAAGGGTGAAACGTGTTAACGCATTTCCGGTTTACGTACCAGTGACGCAACTTCCGGTGTCCGCGGCTCTGATAAAGCTTCAGTCCCTTAAATTTATTCGAAAGGAGACGGACCACGCCTTATAAGTGATAAAGCGGTCTTGGGTAAACCTGTCCTCAGTAGGGATGAGCTTCGTGTTCGAGTCGAACCCATGTTCGACTCGAACATTGTCTGTTCGCCCGTTCGGCGAATTCCGAACAATATGGGCCGTTCGCGCCAAATTCGTGTGGCGCGTCACGGCCCATAATTCACTGCGGCATTGCAGTGCATTGCTTGCTGATGATTGGCCAAGCATGCACTATGACCCGCATGCTTGGCCAATCACAGCGCCGCCTTAACAGGCCAAAGCCAAGGAGGCTTTGGCCAATTATGGCTCAGGGGATTTAGTACACGCCCCACACTATATAAGGCCGCCTGCACGGCGGCACTGTGCAGTGTGTTCCGGTGTGCTTAGAGAGAGAGAGAGACAGTGTCATTTCATTTGAGTTAGCTAGATTAGGCAGGACAGTCAGTCAGTTAGCTGCACTTAAAGTGTATTGTGTATATATATGCATCCCAGGTGTTGCATATATATATATATATATATATATATATATATATATATATATATATATATACACTGTATTCAGTTTACCTAGATCCGTTCCTGTTATCTTCTAGACTATTTACATTTAGTGCAGTGCGTCCTGCTCACAGTGTTCAGCTAGATCCGTTCCTGTTATATTCCTACTGACAGGCAGGCTTGTCTTGTTACAGTATTTTGAAGAAAATTACTGGTGTTCTTTTGATCCTATTAGTACCACAGTCAGGCAGCTAGACTATTTACATTTAGTGCAGTGCGTCCTGCTCACAGTGTTCAGCTAGATCCGTTCCTGTTATCTTCTTACTGACAGGCAGGCTTGTCTTGTTACAGTATTTTAAAGAAAATTACTGGTGTTCTTTTGATCCTATTAGTACCACAGTCAGGCAGCTAGACTATTTACAGTTAGTGCAGTGCGTCCTGCCCACAGTGTTCTGCTAAACCTACAAGTAAGTGGGGTGCGTCCTGCTCACAGTGTTCAGCTAAACCTACAAGTTAGTGGGGTGCGTCCACCTCACAGTGTTCAGCTAAACCTACAAGCTAGTGGGGTGCGTCCACCTCACAGTGTTCAGCTAGATCCGTTTCTTTTATCTTCTTACTAACAGGCAGGCTTGTCTTGTTACAGTAAATACAGCTACCTGAAGAAAATTGCTGGTGTTCTTTTGATCCTATTAGTACCACAGTCAGGCAGCTAGACTATTTACAGTTAGTGCAGTGCGTCCTGCTCACAGTGTTCTGCTAAACCTACAAGTTAGTGGGGTGCGTCCTGCTCACAGTGTTCAGCTAAACCTACAAGTTAGTGGGGTGCGTCCACCTCACAGTGTTCAGCTAAACCTACAAGCTAGTGGGGTGCGTCCTGCTCACAGTGTTCAGCTAGATCCGTTTCTGTTATCTTCTTACTGACAGGCAGGCTTGTCTTGTTACAGTAAATACAGCTACCTGAAGAAAATTGCTGGTGTTCTTTTGATCCTATTAGTACCACAGTCAGGCAGCTAGACTATTTACAGTTAGTGCAGTGCGTCCTGCTCACAGTGTTCTGCTAAACCTACAAGTTAGTGGGGTGCGTCCTGCTCACAGTGTTCAGCTAAACCTACAAGTTAGTGGGGTGCGTCCACCTCACAGTGTTCAGCTAAACCTACAAGCTAGTGGGGTGCGTCCTGCTCACAGTGTTCAGCTAGATCCGTTTCTGTTATCTTCTTACTGACAGGCAGGCTTGTCTTGTTACAGTAAATACAGCTACCTGAAGAAAATTGCTGGTGTTCTTTTGATCCTATTAGTACCACAGTCAGGCAGCTAGACTATTTACAGTTAGTGCAGTGCGTCCTGCTCACAGTGTTCTGCTAAACCTACAAGTTAGTGGGGTGCGTCCTGCTCACAGTGTTCAGCTAAACCTACAAGTTAGTGGGGTGCGTCCTGCTCACAGTGTTCAGCTAGATCCGTTCCTGTTATCTTCTTACTGACAGGCAGGCTTGTCTTGTTACAGTAAATACAGCTACCTGAAGAAAATTGCTGGTGTTCTTTTGATCCTATTAGTACCACAGTCAGGCAGCTAGACTATTTACAGTTAGTGCAGTGCGTCCTGCTCACAGTGTTCTGCTAAACCTACAAGTTAGTGGGGTGCGTCCTGCTCACAGTGTTCAGCTAAACCTACAAGTTAGTGGGGTGCGTCCACCTCACAGTGTTCAGCTAAACCTACAAGCTAGTGGGGTGCGTCCTGCTCACAGTGTTCAGCTAGATCCGTTCCTGTTATCTTCTTACTGACAGGCAGGCTTGTCTTGTTACAGTAAATACAGCTACCTGAAGAAAATTACTGGTGTTCTTTTGATCCTATTAGTACCACAGTCAGGCAGCTAGACTATTTACAGTTAGTGCAGTGCGTCCTGCTCACAGTGTTCTGCTAAACCTACAAGTTAGTGGGGTGCGTCCTGCTCACAGTGTTCAGCTAAACCTACAAGTTAGTGGGGTGCGTCCACCTCACAGTGTTCAGCTAAACCTACAAGCTAGTGGGGTGCGTCCTGCTCACGGTGTTCAGCTAGATCCGTTCCTGTTATCTTCTTACTGACAGGCAGGCTTGTCTTGTTACAGTATTTTAAAGAAAATTGCTGGTGTTCTTTTGATCCTATTAGTACCACAGTCAGGCAGCTAGACTATTTACAGTTAGTGCAGTGCGTCCTGCTCACAGTGTTCTGCTAAACCTACAAGTTAGTGGGGTGCGCCCTGCTCACAGTGTTCAGCTAAACCTACAAGTTAGTGGGGTGCGTCCACCTCACAGTGTTCAGCTAAAGCTACCTGTAGAAGGTTGGTGGTGTTCTCATACTACAGGCAGGCAGTTGATTTTGCTAGCTGCAGTATCAGTACATATATATATATCCCAGCTTAGTGCAGCTACAGGCCATTAGTATGTCTGGAAGGCCAAGAAGGAGAGGCAGACAGTCACAAGCCAATAAGAGAGGGCAAGCAGGCTCTGTGTCTAGTGCTGGTCGTGGAGACGGTGCATCCTCATCAGCACGTGGACCTTTTTTTCGGCAGCTGGCCATGTTGAGCCGCAACATGCGGAAGACTTGGTCGAGTGGATGACCAAGCCGTCCTCATCCTCCTCATCCTCTCTCACCCATGCCCAGGGTACTTTGTCTGGCAAAGCAGCGGCCTCTTCCCTTGGCTCAATGTCATCAGTGACTCCTTCCCTAGCCCCACCATGTCCTCCTGAGGAGTCCCTCGAACTGTTTGACCACAGTGTTGGGTACATGCTCCAGGAGGATGCCCAGCGTTTGGAAGGCTCTGATGAAGATACTGAGCTCGATGAAGGCAGTAACACGAGCACGGACAGAGGGGGTGCCCAAGAAGGACAGCAATCTGGCAGTCATGCTCCCCCTGCTGCAGCATACTGCCAGGTTTGCTCCAGTGATGAGGAGGGAGGGGATGATGAGGTCACTGACTCAACGTGGGTGCCTGATAGGAGAGAGGAGGAGGAGGAGGAGGAGGAGGAGGCGGCACATCACCAACGAGGCAGGATGCCCTCCAGGGGCCAGCCTAAGGGCAGCACATTGACTGCATCACACCCCAAAGCTCCACATGTGCAGGGCGCTGCAGTCTCTGCGCGTTATTCAAAAAGTTCTTTGGTGTGGGCCTTTTTTGAGACGAGTGCATCAGATCGCACCGCTGCTATTTGCAACATATGTCTCAAGCGTATCTCGCGTGGCCAAAACATCTCCCGCTTGGGTACCACATGCTTGACCAGACCATATGTTGACCTGCCATGCAGTTCGTTGGCAAGCGTATCTAAAAGACCCACACCAAAGAACAAAAAGGACCTCTGCTTGCTCCTCATCAGCTGAGATTTCCAACCCCACTAGACCTTCAGTCCTCTCTGAGACCTGCACTGAGAGTAATGAAGGTGTAGAATTAGGTGTGTCACAGCCACGTACTTGTGGGCAATCTGATTTTGGTACACCGACGTCAGATTGTACCAGGCAGATTTCCCTGCCCCAGCTGCTGCACCGCCGAAAGAAGTTTGCTCCCAGCCATCCACATGCCCAACGGTTGAATGCTAGCTTGGCAAAATTGCTAGCACTTCAACTGCTGCCTTTTCAGTTGGTAGACTCTGCCCCCTTCCGTGAGTTTGTGGAATGTGCGGTTCCTCAGTGGCAGGTACCCAAACGCCACTTTTTCTCACGGAAGGCAATTCCGGCTCTCTACCAGCATGTGGAAGGCAATGTCCATGCCTCGCTGGACAGGGCGGTCAGCGGTAAGGTGCATATTACCGCTGACTCATGGTCCAGCAGGCATGGACAGGGACGTTACCTAAGTTTCACGGCGCATTGGGTGACTCTGCTGGCAGCTGGGAAGGATGCAGGACAAGGTGCAGTAGTGTTGGAGGTTGTTCCGCCACCACGCCTCCAAAATGCTAATGATTGTGACACACCTCTCTCCTCCACCCCCTCCTCTTCTTCTTCCTCCATGGCCTCTTCCTTGGAACCAGCGGTGCTCCGTAGTCGTTCAAGGGGCTACGCAAGTACGCAGGCCAAAAGATGCCATGCGGTGCTTGAGCTGGTGTGCTTGGGGGACAGGAGCCACACTGGGGCAGAGGTTCTGTCAGCTCTGCAGGGGCAGGTTCAGAGGTGGTTGACGCCACGCCAACTTAAGGCAGGAATGGTGGTTTGCGACAATGGCACCAACCTCCTCTCTGCCCTCCGACAGGGACAAATGACCCATGTGCCCTGTTTGGCTCACGTCCTTAACTTGGTGGTGCAGCGGTTCTTGGGCAGGTACCCGGGCTTACAGGATGTCCTGAGGCAGGCCAGGAAAGTCTGTGTGCATTTCCGCCGGTCATATAATGCCAGTGCTCGGCTGACGGACCTCCAAAAGGAGTTTAACCTGCCCAAGAACCGCCTAATCTGTGACATGCCCACCAGGTGGAACTCAACGTTGGCCATGCTGCAGCGGCTGCACACGCAGCAGAGGGCCATCAATGAGTACCTGTGCGACTATGGCACCAGGACAGGGTCAGGGGAGCTTGGTTTTTTTTCCCCACGCCAGTGGGCCATGATCAGGGATGCATGCACTGTCCTGTCACCATTTGAGGAGGCCACGAGGATGGTGAGCAGTGACAGTGCATGCATCAGTGACACTGTCCCCCTTGTCCACCTGTTGGAGCACACGCTGCGTGGAATAATGGACAGGGCACTTGAGGCAGAACAGAGGCAGGAAGAGGAGGACTTCCTTAGCTCTCAAGGCCCCCTTTATCCAGACAGTGTTCCTGCGTGCCCGCCGATCACACAGGAAGAGGAGGAGGAGGAAGAGGAGGAGGAGGAGGAAGATTGTGTCAGTATGGAGGTGGAGCCTGGCACTCAGCATCAGCAGCAGTCTTTAAGGGATCAGTCCCAAGAAACACATGGACTTGTACGTGGCTGGGAGGAGGTGGCTGCGGACCATGTCGTCCTTAGTGACCCAGAGGACTCCGGACCGAATGCCTCAGCAAACCTACGCTGCATGGCCTCCCTGATCCTGCAAAGCCTGCGTAAGGATCCTCGTATTCGTGGTATCAAGGAGAAGGACCAATACTGGCTGGCAACCCTCCTTGATCCACGTTACAAGGGTAAGGTTGCGGACCTTATCTTGCCATCGCAGAGGGAGCAGAGGATGAAACATCTTCGGGAGGCCTTGCAGAAAGGTCTGTGCAACGCGTTCCCAGAGACTGGGAGGTTACAAACTCCTGTTTCTGGACAACGTGTTGCTGAGGCTTCGGTCAGTCAAAGAAGGAGCGGTGGAGAAGGTGGCCGTCTGACCGATGCGTTCAGACAATTTTTTGGTCCGCAGCCCCAAGGTATGATCGGTTCCAGCAACCATCGCCAGCGTCTGTTTTACATGGTGCAGGAATACCTAGGGGCAAGATCAGACTTGGACACCTTTCCCACCGAAAATCCTCTGGGTTACTGGGTCTTGAGGATGGATCACTGGCCAGAGCTTGCACAGTATGCAATTGAGCTACTGGCCTGTCCTGCATCCAGCGTTCTTTCGGAACGCACATTCAGTGCTGCTGGAGGCGTGGTAACCGATCACAGGGTGCGTCTGTCCACTGACTCGGTCGATCGACTGACCTTCATAAAAATGAATGAGTCTTGGATCACCACCAGCTACCAAGCACCTGATGCTGATGTAACCGAATAATTTTTTTTGAAATCTCAGATCCCTTCAAAGACTGCCTATGCTGATGCTGAGTGACTATCCCTGAGTAATTATCCTCTTCCTCCTCAATCATCACGCTGATAGCTTGTAAGAACATTTTTGGTTCTGGGTGCCACCACCAGTGCCTAAGGCACAATTTTTCAGCCCCTGTTTAACAGGGGCGTGTAATTACGATTTTTGATGTAATACTTTGCAGCAGGGCTCGTTCCTGCATTCCAACTAGAGTGTCTGTGAGGGGTTGCAGTGTTGTGGCACCAGCACCAGTGCCTAAGGCCCAATTTTTCAGCCCTTGTTTAACAGGGGCGTGTAATTACAATTTTTGATGCAATACTTTGCAGCAGGGCTCGTTCCTGCATTCCAACTAGAGTGTCTGTGAGGGGTTGCAGTGTTGTGGCACCAGCACCAGTGCCTAAGGCCTAATTTTTCAGCTCCTGTTCAACAGGGGCATGTAATTACAATTCTTGATCTAATATTTCACAGCAGAGCCCTGTGAGGGCTTACAGTGTTGTGGCCACAGCAACACCTAAGGCCCAAATTTCTGCTGAGTATATAGGGCAAGACCCTACTTTCAAACAACTAACTTACAAACGACTCCTACTTGCAAACGGAAGGAGACAACAGGAAGTGAAATCTACCCCTAGGAAGGGAAATTCTCTCCTGTAAGAGTTAATATGGGAAAAACATTTCTCCTTTCCACTGATGCTTTCCAATCCATTGGGACAAAAAGTGAGGTGAAATCTTCTGAAGAGGAGGAAAGACAGCAAAATAAATGTCACAGGGGTGATAACCCTTCCCTATGTTTTCCAAAAAGCTTAAAAAAGATTTTTTGGCTGGAGCTAAACACGTTAAAAATGTACCCGTTCAAAATTACAAAGAGATTCTACTTAACAACAAACCTACAGCCTGTATACTGCTGTTCAGAGTATATAGGGCCTGGTGGCCCCACACCTTTCCTTATTTTAATTTGGGTGCGGGGTTCCCCTTAATATCCATACAAGACCCAAAGGGCCTGGTAATGGACTGGGGGGTACCCATGCCGTTTGTCTCACTGATTTTCATCCATATTGCCAGGACCCGACATTACATTAAACCCGCAAGCAGTTTTAAATGAGATTTTTTCCTTTAAAAATGACATTTGGTGCAGGGACTGTTCTAAACACGGGAAACACGCGTCACTTTACAGGCATACTATAGACACCCCTCAGGTACGATATTTAAAGGAATATTTCACTTTTTTTTTTTTTTACTTTAAGCATCATTAAAATCACTGCTCCCGAAAAAACGGCCGTTTTTAAAAGTTTTTTTTGCATTGATACATGTCCCCTGGGGTAGGACCTGGGTCCCCAAACCCTTTTTAGGACAATACCATGCAAATTAGCCTTTAAAATGAGCACTTTTGATTTCGAACGTTCGAGTCCCATAGACGTCAATGGGGTTCTAACGTTCGTGCGAACTTTCGGTCCGTTCGCAGGTTCTGGTGCGAACCGAACCGGGGAGTGTTCGGCTCATCCCTAGTCCTCAGGAAGGACTTTGTAAATTTAAATAAGTAGTACTACACTCTTTTTGGGAAGGAGGAAAGGTGTTGGTGTTAATAAGGCAATTACCAACGGGGCCCACATCTGTATTTTGCTTTTCTTATCTATCGCATAGAAGTATAAGATAATCTGTTGTGTGAACTGAAACTGCAAGGTAAGGCAGTCTTTCTTTCACTGTGATAATGGGTCAGTCGCAGGGAAAGGATCTCCCAACTCCTCCAAACCCTGGGGAAAATTGTAAGAATTATGTAGCCAGAGTATGTGGAACTGATTATGAGTTTATAAACCCCTGGGTGTCTAACTTGGCTGGGTGGACAGAAAGTATGCACAGTAGTGACCCATTCCCTCGAGAATGAGATAATGATGAATTTTACATAGTGAAGGGCTTATATCTTGGAGGCAAGAAAGCCTTCCCATGGTATTCCGGTGATCCCCAGTGGGACATGGAGTACATGAAAAAAGGGGGGGAACTGGTTAAAATATGCCCCTTATTGGTTTCAGAGAAATAGTAAGAAACAAAAGAAGCCCTCTAAAAACCCAAATAGAAAGGATACTGATAGAAAACATAAGGATGAGGCAGGTAAAAAGAGACCAGATCCAACTGCCCCTCCCCTCCCATTCAACTCACCACCATACACAAACCAAATCTATCCCAGTCTCACGAAGGAAGATATAGACCTGCTGGCTGGACACCATGCCATGCAGCAGAGACCACGCCCTAATAGAAGTCCTGAACCTGAGTCTAGTGCTGACACAGACAGGATGCTGGTCCAATCTGATGATAAATACCCAATTTCAGAAGAAGATTATGAGGAAGCAATAAGAAAGGCAAAGGCAAAGTTAAGAGGATTGTGAGTTAGAGCTAAGAAGGACAGAGGAACAAATGGTAGAGCTCCAGGAAAAGGTGAACACTTTGGCTGCCTGAACACCATTAATAAAACAACAATTAAGGAGCCATAATAAGGTGGCGGGTAAGGACCATGGAGAGAGGGACAGGGCCACATTTCAAGGCCCCTTTATGACCATAGGTGAGGAAGATGAAGTAGTGTCTCAGCATGAGTGCTCGGACCTCATAAACCAAGATACATCTCCCAGGTCTGACATGTCTTCAACTGCCCTCCCTGATGCACTCGGGGCTCTTCTGCCAAGAGGGGAGACCATGCATACTCGTAGCTAGTGCACCCCTATTTATTTCACAGTATCATGGGGTAGGACACAGAGGCTGGCAAGTTACATGTGGGTTATTGGACAAAGATTTTTTCATCCCCAGTCTTCCCTCATTAGTAAAATCATATGTTGCAAGATGCATCACATGCCTCAGGAACAATCCAAGAAATCCACACAGGGCAAAACACGAACACCTTGTTTACCCGTCCACACCATTCACTCATCTTCAGATCGATTTTACACACATGCCCTAACTAGGAAAGAGACAGGAATATTTACTTGTAATGGCAGATATGTTCTCACGATGGACAGAAGTGTTCGTCACCACAAAGGAAGATGCACAAACAGTAGTCAGAATCCTTACACAGGAAATAATCCCAAAATGCCCACTTCAAATTAAGTCAGACAATGGTCCTGCCTTTATAGCCAAAGTATAGCAAGATTAAGTGAAAACACTGAAGATTGACTGGAAGTTTCCCATCCCATACCACCCCCAGAGTTCAGAGATAGTAGAAAGAATGAATAGGACACTCAAAGATAAAATCAGGAAAGCCACAGGGGGAACTTTCGGATGGAAAAAGGTACTTCCTGCAGTCCTTGCAGAGGTAAGAATGACTCCCTCTAAAACCACGGGGTACTCTCCGTTTGAGGTCTTGATGGGCAAACCCTTCCCCACCCCATGGGCCAGACAGCGATTAATGTTAGAAAGAGGGGATCTTGATCTCATACAAGAGGAGTATGTTAAGAAATTGATTGAGACTTTGGACAGCGTTGAAAAATGTGTTGCTCGCACCTCTCCTTTTTTCTTCACAGGAACCTACTCACCCTTTCCAGGTGGGACATATCGTAGTGGTCCAGCAACTGAATCGTACCAAGAAGCAAGAGTACCCATTTGGACCCCTGACTACAGTGACTGCGGTTACCTGAACAGCCATTCTGGTAGAGGGACAACAGGCTTGGATCCAAGTGAAGAAGGTGAACCAAACACCTAAGAAGCAAGATAAAGCACAGAGAGGTGAAGCAGGTGATACAAATCCTCAAACAGTGAGTAAAGCAGGTGGTCAAGACTCTGAAAAAGATGACCTTGCTTATTTCACCACAGACTTCTGGAAAGGCCTTGGGCCTCCTGTTCTTGATAACTTTGATGGTGTTCTTACCAACATGGATGATAACTCACTGTATTTATCATCCTGAAGACTTGGGGGCCCTTAGAGGCATGTGTGGCCTACCCAATAACACTACTAATAATACACTTATTAGACATAGAAGGGATGTGTATTGAGATTATGAGGGAACTAAAACTGATAGTTTCACAGAAAAAATGTTGTCACTTAAATTTAAATATAGCTATGCCCAGAAATCAGGATATGAAAATTTTGGGATATGTAGTAAACTACATCCTAGCATAGCACGTATCCCTCTTATGGCTGTACCCTTGAATATCACCCCCTTCCTGAATGGAACACCTCCCATTACCCTCACTAAAGTACCAATAACATTAGGAAACAACACCATCACCTTTCCAGCCATGGGCAGAAGTCACTTCCCTGATTGGTGTTTTAGGTTGGGAAATTCATCGCAGGGTGGTGAGGTATGTAGCCATACTAAAATTAACTTTTCCATGGCCCCAGATTTTTCCATACCTTTTGTCACCACAGATTGTAAATTAAATGAAACCCTGTACACCCTTATGAATAATACAAATACTGATACGGGGATGGGAAAACTGCTTTCACTCTTAGCTCTTGCAGGTCTCTATTGATGCACAGCAAATCCTCAACACCCAGCCGCTAGCCTTGGGGAACAGTACATAGATCAGTTGTGGGAAAACATGTCATCCATGGATGCCCATGGACCCTCAGGGATGGTGCTATCTTGCATTACTGATTCCAATAATGGGTATATTGGGGGACAATAAGGGTGGACACCTGTTGAAGGCTAGCATACACCCCAGGTACCCTCTCAAGCACCGCCACAAGAGAGAATTGTTCTTAGAGAAAGACATGGCCTGGGCATGGTTCCCCTCAGGGACAGGATGGGGAATTGATATGATGAAAAGGCTGAACAACTACTCTAAAATATTAGACGAGATATTAGACAAGAATTCTGATGACATTTCAAAACTAAACCTAGAGACAAGGGCTATCAGAAAACAGTTAGAACTCCATGATCTAGCAATAGAAAGTATGAGTGCTGCACTCACTGGGCTGTGCGAAATAACTGAGGACTATGAATGTTGCACTTGGATACATAACACCAGTGTAGAGGTACCCGATTACTAAGAAATCATTGCACAGCACAGAAAAGAGGTAGACAAACTACAAATCGAAGCAAGGGATCTAGCAAAGACATGGAGCTCTTTTAACAACATAGGAGGCTTTGGCCTTAGTGGGATAATCTCATGGATAAAAGACATTGCTATGGTTATTATAATGATCTTGCTTTTTATCTTGTTCGTGTATGCTTGTTTCAAACTTGTTATGTGCTTAATTTCCCGGGCTACTCAAACCCCTGACCCAGCTGCTGCTAATAAAACTTACCTCAGCTTATATTACAAAAACCAAGATGAGTATATTACAATGAAACGGGATAAGTCATGTCCATGACTTAAGAGGGGATTGTAATAATATGGATGAACCATCATGACTAGTTTGTATACCCCCCGCCATGCTGTACGAAGTCCCTTATTGTTTAAGTTCAAACTTGTGTAAGAATGTACAAGAATGCTTGCACAGCATCCCCCCCCCATGTGCTCACTGCGGTCAAACCTGTTCCTCGGAATGTATATTCTGTTTAGCCTTAGGCGATCACCCAAGATATGTGACTAATGACCAGATGTCTTATCTAACTCGTGATAGATATATATCAAGTAACAAACTTGTATAACCCTAGACACGTATGCATTAAACTAACCACTCCTCCTCCTTTGGTCTATACTGAATATAAGCTACTTTCGCGCTCAATAAACTCAGACATCTTTTGAACTTACATCTTGTTTCACGTGTTTCATTGGGTGTCTCACGGTACCGGGGGTCATGGTGGTCTGCCGAAGTTAACCAGGGTGGTCGCCCAGAACCAGAATTCCTTTCATTTGGAACTGTTCATAATTCCCTCTACCTTGACTAAGGCCCCCTGATCCAGCTGAAGAAAAACAGCCCCAAAGCATGATGCTGCCACCACCATGCTTCATGGTGGGTATGGAGTTCTTTTGGTGAGGTGCAGTGTTGTTTTTGCATCAAACAAATCTTTTGGAATTATGGCCAAAAAGTTCAACCTTGGTATCATCAGACCATAACACATGTTCCCACATGCTTTTGGGAGACTTCAGATTTGTTTTTGCAAAATTTAGCTGGACTAAATTTGTAAGAAAAACCCTACCGGATTTATACACATACTACATTGCGGCACAACTTTCGCACTTTTACCATATCCACAAAACGGACGAGACTAGATACCAAGCCTTAATATGCAAAAAACCAAATAGTGACATGCACTCCCCACTACAAGTGATATTCAGGAAAAGCAGCAAACATGACAAACGTAAAGACCGAGACTTATTGCTATCTCAACATAGACATGTGTGGGAGAAAGCAGTTAAACTAAATGGAGCCGACTACTTTCACTCGCACACACCCTTATGGCACAACCCCCAGCTGAGGGAATTGATCTCTCTACCAGGAGCCACTAGATGGGCAGCCAAGGGAATAGTGTTCTTGTTCCAGATTACTACTGTATTTGGAATAAGAAGCTTCCAGACACTTTGTGAGGAATTTGATCCCCCCCCCCCCCACATGCAATTTAGCTACATACAGCTGAGACACGCGCTCCAAACCCAGTTCGGGCACGGACTTCCTAACCCCCAAGTACTACCACTTGTAGACATAATCACAGGGACAAACCCAGAAAAACTCATATCCACCCTCTACACTATACTCCGCACCAAATCGGTAGCACGGATTATAGACACAGCAAGGCTCAGATGGGAGGATGATGTGGGGCCTATAGACGACTCTGACTGGGAAGATATACTAGCAAACGTTAAAATTACATCACCTAAAATTTCTGATCGATTAACTCAGTTGTATATAATACACAAGGCATACCTTACACCATCCAGAGTTGCTAAATTCTCCCCACATCAGGACCCAAACTGCCCAAGATGCTCTAGCAACCCATGCTCATTCTTTCACTTACTCTGGTCATGCCCAGAAATACAAAGCTACTGGGCACAAATCATAAAATTCCTTCACGACCACATGGGGTCACCAGTTCAACTTGTCCCCAGGCCATGCCTTCTTGGGTTACTCCCAGATGCCATCACTGACAGATCCCTGATTACACTTCTTAGCGAATCACTATTTAGCGCCAGGAAATTAATAGCCAAGCATTGGATGAGAATAGAACCCCCCACTCTACAAGCCTGGATTAGGGAAGTAAACACAGTACTACCATACAAAAAGGTGATGTACAAAAACAGAGGTTGCCCAACTAAATTTCACAAAGTATGGGATAAATGGCTAGACAAGACGAGCACTTGTACGGATTAACTAACCATATTTATTAAACCAATGGACGGGAATGCTAGTTATGGCCACTCCATCTGACAGAAATTGCAACTAATGTCGCTGTAGCCATGTATGGTTTTATGTAACGTTGTATTTTTTTATGACAAGCACACCCATGTACAAGTAATGTATGATGCCCCCCTCTTTTTTCTTTTACTTTTTTTTCTTGTCTACTTTTCGGTATGATATGATATATACCGCCTCTGTATAAATGTCCTCAGTTTAACAATAAACATGTTCTTTCTTAAAAAAATTAAAAATTTGTAAGAAAAGACTTCCGTCTTGCCACTCTACCCCATAGCCCAGACATATGAAGAATAGAGAGATTGTCACATGTACCAAACAGCCAGTACTTACCAGATATTCCTGCAGCTCCTTTATTGTTGCTATAGGCCTCTTGGCAGCCTCCCTCACCAGTTTTCTTCTTGTCTTTTTATAAATTTTGGAGGAATGTCCAGTTCTTAGTAATGTCACCGTTGTGTCATATTTTCTCCACTCGATGAAGACTGTGTTCCATGGTATATCTAATGCCTTGGAAATTCTTTTGTACCCTTCTGCTGACTGATAACTTTTAACAATGAGATCCCTCTGATGCTTTGGAAGCTCTCTGAGGAACATGGCTTTTGGATGCGGCTAAGAAAATGTCAGGAAAGACAAACAAGAACAGTTATACTTTATTTGGGGTTAATCAGAAGCACTTTAAATGATGCCAGATGTGTACTGACTCCTATTCAACATGAGTTTGAATGTGATTGCTTAATTCTCAACGCAGCTACACCCTCAGTTATAAGAGGGTGTGCACACTTATACAACCACGCTATTTTAGTTTTTTATTTCTACTCCCCCCTCCTAAAAGATTTCAGTTTGTTTTTCAACTGAGTTGCACAGGTTATAGGTCACATTAAAGGTGGAAAAAGTTTGAAATGATTTATCTTTGTCTCATTTTTTACATCACAGATACCTGACATTTCAATAGGGGTGTGCAGACTTTTTAAATCCACTGTATGTATACATGTATAGTTCTATACATACAATACTATACCCAGTTGATCCAGAGAAAGGCAAAAAAAAAGCATAATCCAATTTGCTTCAGCAGGGGAAAAAAAATTCCTTCCTGATCCCCCAAGAGGCAATTGAATATTCCCTGGATCAACTTTACCTATAAATGAAAATATCCAGTTATATTATGTGCATTTAGCAAAGAATACAGACCTTTTTTAAAACAATCTACTGAACTGGCCAGAACTAGCTCTTGAGCGAGTCTATTCCACATTTTCACAGCTCTGAGAACCAGTCTCTCCCATTCAGAATTAGTATCCAAAGTGCATACTGGAATTGTTTTTATTTCAGAGCAGAAAAATTTAGGACTCTGCAAGAAACTTTGTTAAAATTCTTAAAATGTACATCATCACTCAGTGGGGATTTTTTTTCTCAATGGAAGTGGAGTTACTCTTTAAGCTGGCCATACACTGTTAGTTTTTTTTTCATTTAGCCAGCAGACCAAACAAAGAAACTCACACGAAACTGGGAAAGGATAAAAATCCTTTCCTAGTTCCATGGATTCAGTTTAAAATGAGAACTGAAGGACGGCCTTGAAAAACATAAAACAAACAGACAAGTCAAAAATAACCAAGTAGTTTGGGAACATGCTGTCCTGGAAGACTACTGGAAATAGAGTTACTGGTAAGTGTAATTCCAATTTTCCCCCAGTCGTCTTCCTGGACAGCCTTTGAGAGGATGAACAAGTACTCACCAGACTAAGGGGGGGCAACAACCACCTGGAGGACCTTCCTCCAAAACGCTTGTTCCTGGCTGGATAACAAATCCAAATAGTAGTGGCGGACAAATGTGGAGAAACTTGTCCATGTTGCCACCTTGCATATCTGCTCTGGGGTAGCGCCAGCTTTTTATGCTGCTGAAGCTCTGGTAGAATGAGTGGTCAGACCTTGAAGAGGATCTTGCTGCATGATTTGTTAACACTCAGAGCCTGTTAACCTGATTCATCTGGCTATGTTGTTTTCGGAAGCCTGTTTTGCCTGTGAAAAAAATTGAACAGAGCGTCCAAAGTCCTAAATCCTTTGGTGGCTTCCAGATAGGTCAATAAGCATTGTCTCAAATCGAGAAGACTAAGTTCCTCTTCTTTGCTATTGGAAGGATTATTACAGAAAGAAGGTAATATTATGTCCTGTGAAATGCCGAGGCGACTTTAGTAATGTATTCTGGGTCTGTATGTAAGATTATGCTGCCTTTCATGACTTGAAGAAATTGCTCACAAATATAGTGCCTGAATTTCACTGACTTTGCGTGCTGGCTGTTGTGATGGCTACCAGGAACACGGTCTTGAGAGTTAAGAGCTTCAAGGAGGTCTCAGATAGCTGTTCAAAAGATGGCTTGAGGATTCCTCTGAAAACTGAGGAAGCCCAGCTCGGAATCTTTTGTATTTTAGGAGACCTGTTTTTTGTAAATTGCTTTGCAAAATCTGGAGATAAGAGGGTCTTCCTGCAGCGTCCTTTGAAAGTAAACAGGTAAACTGTACTTTCAAAATACTTAAGCCTAGTACATACTAGTATTTTTTTTTTCTGTTCAACCCAGCAGGACTGAATGAAAAAAAAAATGACAACTCAGGAGGAGCCACTGTACTAACTATCCAACGTTAGTACAGCGATCTCTCCTGCTGTTCTATTGTGTTCTGATGGGGGACCCCTGCGTCAAAACACTCCTGTCAGTACTCTCAGTCATTGACTGAGAGCGCTGATCGGGAGCTGATCGGCAGACCTTTTTTGGTCCTGCCCCTTTGACAAGCTGGCTTCTGTCCAGTACACACTGACTCCAGTACACACGGGCTGAAGGTTGGATGGTTTCTATTGAACCGGCCAATGCCGCCCAACATTCAGCCCGTGTGTGCTAGGCTTTACAGCCAGACCTTTTTCAAATCCCTCCTTCAAGAAATCCAAGATTGTAGGAGCATCCATGTGAACTTTATTTCTATTTAAACACCAGGAGAAGATCTTCTTCCACACCTTATGGTAGATATCTCTAGCACCTGGCTTATGGACCTAAAGGAGCGTGGTTACAACTCTATCTGAGAGACCCTTACATCTCAGCATGTCTTCTTTAGATGCCATGTGTAGTGATATATTATGTAGGTAGATAATTAATTAGTCTTCCGCACATGCCGCTAGATTCAACATCTTTAGATTGTGATGGTAAAAGGGTCCATGGTAGATCAGATCCTTCCTGGAAGGCAGAGTCCAAGGCGGGTCCACTGACAGGGAGAGAAACTGAGAAACCAGGCTCTTCTTGGCCAAAATGGAGCAATAAGTATCAACATTTTAGCTACAGTCAGGTCCATAAATATTGGGACATCGACACAATTCTAATGTGTTATTCCCTCATTATCCCATTTACAAGGAGCCGATAAAAGGTCCACAGTTCATTTCAAGTGTGCTTTTTGCATTTGGAATCTGTTGCTGTCAACTCTCAATATGAGATCCAAAGAGCTGTCACTATCAGTGAAGCAAGCCATCATTAGGCTAAAAAAACAAAACAAACCCATCAGAGAGGTAGCAAAAACATTAGGTGTGGCCAAATCAACTGTTTGGAACATCCTTAAAAAGAAAGAACGCACCGGTGAGGTCAGAAACACCAAAGGACCCGGAAGACCGCGGAAAACAACTGTGGTGGATGACCGAAGAATTCTTTCCCTTGTGAAAAAAACACCCTTCACAACAGTTAGCCAGATCAAGAATACTCTCCAGGAGGTAGGGGTATATGTGTCAAAGTCAACAATCAAGAGAAGACTTCACCAGAGTGAATACAGAGGGTTCACCACAAGATGTAAACCATTGGTGAGCCTCAAAAACAGGAAGGCCATATTAAAGTTTGCCAAACAACATCTAAAAAAGCCTTCACAGTTCTGGAACAACATCCTATGGACAGATGAGACCAAGATCAACTTGTACCAGAGTGATGGGAAGAGAAGAGTATGGAGAAGGAAAGGAACTGCTCATGATCCAAAGCATACCACCTCATCAGTGAAGCATGGTGGTGGTAGTGTCATGGCTTGGGCACGTATGGCTGCCAATGGAACTGGCTCTCTTGTATTTATTGATGATGTGACTGCTGACAAAAGCAGCAGGATGAATTCTGAAGTGTTTTGGGCAATATTATCTGCTCATATTCAGCAAAATGCTTCAGAACTCATTGGATGGCGCTTAACAGTGCAGATGGACAATGACCTGAAGCATACTGCGAAAGCAACCAAAGAGTTTTTTAAGGGATATAAGTGGAACGTTATGCAATGACCAAGTCAATCACCTGACCTGAATCCGATTGAGCATGCATTTCACTTGCTGAAGACAAAACTGAAGGGAAAATGCCCCAAGAACAAGCAGGAATTGAAGACAGTTCTAGTAGAGGCCTAGCAGAGCATCACCAGGGATGAAACCCAGCGTCTGGTGATGTCTCTGCGTTCCAGACTTCAGGCTGTAATTGACTGCAAGGGATTTGCAAGCAAGTAATAAAAAGTGAAAGTTTGATGGATGATTGTTAATCTGTCCCATTACTTTTGGTCCCTTAAAAAGTGGGAGGCACATATACAAACTGTTGTAAATCCTATACCGTTCACTTGATTTGGATGTAAATACCCTCAAATTAAAGCTGAAAGTCTGCAGTTAAAGCATATCTTGTTCATTTCATTTCAAATCCATTGTGGTGGTGTATAGAGCCAAAAAGATTAGAATTGTGTTGCTGTCCCAATATTTATGGACCTGACTGTATTTGAAAACATTTGTTTAACCCCCCTATTCGGGGTGGATTTTCAATACCAAAAGCGGTATCCCCGAGCCAGACTCGGGATCGCATCGCAGGATCCAGGAAGAGTTTACTTACCTTGTCCCCTGGTTCCTGCGATGTCTCTCTGCTGTGATCGGCGAGCCGCTGTGTCTCGCTCGACTCACAGTGCCGAGCTCCGTTCCCTGCGAGCGTTGCGACGCATGGGGACGGAGTTTGGCGGCAAATTCAAAGGTGAAACACACAGTATAGATACAGTATACTGTAATCTTACAGATTACATTACTGTATCAAATAATTACACATCCCCTTTGTCCCTAGTGGTCTGTCCAGTGTCCTGCATGCAGTTTTATATTATAAATACTGTTCTTTCTGCCTGGAAACTGGAGATTGTCCATAGCAACCAAAACTGTCCCTTTACATCAAAAGTGGCTTTTAGACCAGCTAGAAAACAGCGATAATAAATTAGAATCACTCGCAGAATTGAGTGATAGTGATTTGTGGGAAAATCCATCACCAAACACTAAAAGTAACGAAAGTGACAATTCTGAAACTGAGCAAATTTCAGTGTTTTTGATTTGATTACATTATTGAATAATTTTTATTATTATTATTTGTTATAATTATTTATAGTTATTTATTATATTATAATTTTTTATTTCGTTTTTCAAAATTTATCATACCCGGGATGTCTACTAGACTATGGTTTGGACAGATTTAAGTGAATTATTCCTAAGAATTACAGGCCTACAATATAAAATGCCAAATTTCTGTGCAAAATAATGGTACCGCTTTCAGCACCTAAAATCTGAAATAATCATACCACCAGGGAGGTTAAAACTCGAGGAATCAGATGTAGTGGAGGGAACGCATAACATGTGTTGAAGTCCCATGGATTCTGAAAAGCATCCACTGCCACTGCTGGATACCTTGGATTAAGAGAAAAATGGAGCTTTGCTTTGGCGTTTGCTCTGGTTGTAAACAAGTCAATGTCTGCTAACCCCCAACATACCGTTATCTCCAAAATCCATCCAAATCCAAGCACAGAGTTGAGAGTCAGGGTCAGGGCAGATTTTTGGTAGTTCAGAAGCCAACCAAACTCCAGCGAGGTATGGATTATGATCGCCAGGTTACATAGTTACATAGTTGGTGAGGTTGAAAAAAGACACAAGTCCATCAAGTCCAACCTATGTGGGTGATTATGTGTCAGTATTACATTGTATATCCGTGTATGTTGCGGTCATTCAGGTGATTATCTAATAGTTTCTTGAAGCTATCAATGCTCCCCGCTGAGACCACCGCCTGTGGAAGGGAATTCCACATCCTTGCCGCTCTTACAGTAAAGAACCCTCTACATAGTTTAAGGTTAAACCTCTTTTCTTCTAATTGTAATGAGTGGCCACGAGTCTTATTAAACTCTCTTCTGCGAAAAAGTTTTATCCCTATTGTGGGGTCACCAGTACAGTATTTGTAAATTGAAATCATATCCCCTCTCAAGCATCTCTTCTCCAGAGAGAGAATAAGTTCAGTGCTCGCAACCTTTCCTCATAACTAAGATCCTCCAGACCCTTTATTAGCTTTGTTGCCCTTCTTTGCACTCGCTCCATTTCCAGTACATCCTTCCTGAGGACTGGTGCCCAGAACTGGACAGCATACTCTAGGTGCGGCCGGAGTCTTGTAGAGTGGGAGAATTATTGTTTTATCTCTGGTGTTGATCCCCCTTTTAATGCATGCCAATATTCTGTTTGCTTTGTTAGCAGCAGCTTGGCACTGCATGCCATTGCTGAGCCTATCATCTACTAGGACCCCCAGGTCCTTTTCCATCCTAGATTCCCCCAGAGGTTCTCCCCCCAGTGTATAGATTGCATTCATATTTTTGCCACCCAAATGCATTATTTTACATTTTTCTACATTGAACCTCATTTGCCACGTAGTCGCCCACTCCATTAAATTGTTCAGGTCTTTTTGCAAGGTTTCCACATCCTGCGGAGACGTTACTGCCCTGCTTAGCTTAGTATCGTCTGCAAATACAGAGATTGAACTGTTTATCCCATCCTCCAGGTCATTTATGAACAAATTAAATAGGATTGGTCCCAGCACAGAACCCTGGGGAACCCCACTACCCACCCCTGACCATTCTGAGTACTCCCCATTTATCACCACCCTCTGAACTCGCCCTTGTAGCCAGTTTTCAATCCATGTACTCACCCTATGTTCCATGCCAACATCCCTAATGCTGAGGAGGACTCTGCCTGTAGAAGGAGGTCCTCCAGATAACCAATCATGTCAATACCCCACTCTCGCAGCAATGCCAGAACCAGTGCCAGCACCTTCGTGAAAACCAGATGAGCGGAGGCGAGACCAAAAGGGAGAGCCACAAACTGATAGTGCGTCTCCCCAACTGCAAAGCAGAGGAAACGCTGGTGCTAGGCACAAATCGGAATGTGCAGGTAGGCATCTTTGATGTAGATTGAGGCCAAGAAATCCCCCTGATGTAAGGAGGCCACCACACACCGAAAGGAACTCCATCTTGAACTTTTGCATCCGCACAAAGCGATTCAGGGCCTTGAGATCCAGAATCAGATGAACCCTGCCTTCCCTCTTTGGAACTGTAAACAGGTTGTAATAAAACCCTCAAAACCGCTCCAAGGCCAGAACCGAAGTGATAACCCCCCTGGAGTAGCAGATCCTGCACCGCCTTGAAGAGAGCCTGCAGGCGATCTGGAAAGAGATGCATATTGGAAGGGAAGAACCTCTCTGGAGGACAAGAGGTTGTACTCGGAAAGGATCACCTTCTGGACCCACCTGTCAGAAATTAAGGAGGTCCACAGGGCCGCAAACCAGCAAAGACTTCCAACCACCCCGTACACGGGTGGGGCAAACCTTCATGCTGAAGAGGACTTGTCTGCGGGCCAAAGGTTTGCCAGACCAGGGTCGCATAGAACCTCCTGGGGAAGGATTAAAGGATTTATTGCCCTTGTCCGCGGTTCCAGGGGAACTAAAAGGCTTTTTTGTGCACAGAGAAAGAAGGGCCCCACTTGCAACGGGCTCCTTTCCCTTCTTAAACTGTGGAAGAAAGGTGCTGTTTCCCCCTGTGAGACTCTTAAAGATGTCATCCAGGGTAGCCCCAAACAGGTGGTCACCTTGGAAAGGGCAAAATCGGTGAGAGCCTTTGTGGAGGTTTGGTCCACAGAACAACACTGGAGCCATTGTACGTGCCGAAGATCCACCGCTGAGGAGAGCTTGAAAAGCAAAGGGGCCCTATCTAAGGACGCATCACACACAAATTGCAGCCCTTGAACCAACTGGCCCGCCAGCTCCACGTAAGCAGGTGGAACTTGCTCACTACCCAGACCATGGTGCAAAAGCTTAGCCCATTCAGTGAGCGTTTGGGATACCAAGGCTGTGGCCAAAACCGGCAATAGTAAAAATAGCGCGGGCCACGGACTCCGCTTTTCTGTCAGCCGGACCTTTAAAAGAGAGAGACTCCTCCACCGGGATCATGGTCGCCTTATTCAACCTGGAAACAGAAGAACGCTTCGGGACCACAAAGGGTCGCTTTAGGTGTTCCCAGTCCTTGTAGACAAACTTGTCAAAATAGGCAGGATAAGCCTTAGCCACTTGAGGTGGCTTGTGTTTACCAAAACGAACAGCCACATCTACAACTACCTCAGCTACATCCTCCATTTTCAATGTTTTGCGCACTGAAGATATAAGGGCATTCACCAGCGCCTTCTCATGCGCTGCTACAGCAGTGGATGAATAATCCTCATTATCAGAAGGATCAGGGAGCGCAACATCAGGTCCCGCAACACTAACTGCATCCGCGGCGGCATAGCCGGACTTAGGATCCGATGAGGCTGAAAAACCAGGAAAGAGTGGGGGGGGGTTCTTCCTCCTCACCTTATGCCCAAATGCCACCTCCACCTGGAAAACAAAGGACTCTAGGACTTGAGTGTGTCAAGAGGAAGCTGCGACCCTGAGGGAGCTGCTGCCTCCAGGAAGGGATCAGGTAGAGAGGTGTGATCCTGAGATTCCATGCAAAGAGAGAGAGGTCCCACACAAAAAAAAATGGCACCGCCAGTGAACCTACAAGCACACCAAAGGAGCCTGTCACACACCCCACAGAGCTCGCAGGGAACAATACCCAACCAGGACTCACCACCACTGAGGGAGGAGTGCCGATAGCCGGGCACCAGAAGAGCAAGCAGAGCCCACGTGCAGGTGCAGCACGCCTGGGAAGTAGGGTTTCCACCTCATCCCTTTAAAACCGAACACATATTAATTACACAGGCTCTGTGGCTGATTAAGGTGGTAATTAAACTCACTTGGTGCCTTATCTGCAATAAATTAGCCTCAAAAACTGTGTAATCCATGTGTTCAGGTTTAAAGGGATGAGGTGGCAACTCTACTGGGAAGAGGAAACCTGGGAGTCCACACGGGAGGAAACAGAGGAGGGGGCCAACCGTAAAAGCAGCCCACCGCTGCGCGGCTTTAAAAGCATGGCCACCGCATCATTGCCTTTCATATCGCATCCTAAGCCAATCGGGCCACCTAAAAATGGCCACCGCCGGACTGCAAGAAAATAGCCACCAGGAGGGAAAACTACATAGCCGCCGTATCCCAAGCACAGCAACAACAACAAAGAAACAGCAGGTGGCCTACAACAAATGGCTGCCAGGAACAACTACCATGAGGTGTACAGATCTTAGGGAAAATGTACACCACCCCTGGAGGAAAAGCCCGCCATGCCAAATGCAGGAGGAATACAGGTATGCAGACCCAGCTGTCCCTAGCGCCCTCCCCCCACAGAACATGCAGCTTCTGCTTGCAGGGAAGCAGGACAGGGACCACAGCACCCAACAGTAATAAGGGTGAAGCCAACCTAGGCACAAGGACCAAAGGTAAACCCAAAGCAAAAGGGGATAGGCAAGGGGGCCAAAAGATAACCCGGCAGCACACTGGGGGGCCTGGGTGGGAGGAGGGGAACCCGCAGGTCCAACCATCCCAGTGAGTATCCACCCCGCACCTGTGTTGCGTTTGTTACAATATGATTTTTTTTTTATTAATCAGACATAAGATACATGGGACATAACATAACAATAGTGGTTGGTCATAGAGATATTGTCAGTTTTTTGGCTTGAGTAGATTTCTCAAACAAATGCAGTTTCATACAATGGGGTTAGATACCATTGTTGTATTACAGTTTGAACAGGCTATTGTCTCTATAGCTACAGTACACAAGTAAGAGATTTACTTTTTTGAGGTTTTTTCAGCTCTCAAACTGAAAGAATGACTGTTAGATTACTGTCAGGTGTTGGGCTGATTAGACAATGGGTACGTAGATACAGTTTTGAACAGTCCATTGTCTACACAGCTACAAAAAACAGGTATGTTTTCTGTTGTTTGGTAACTATGGTAAACAGCCTGGCACATAAAAAGGGGGATTCACACACACACACCATGATGCTGTAACATCAGAAGCCACCCATGATAGAAGAACAGTGCCTTATGCTCCAGAAAAATAGTTGCCAATGGAGATCACGAACATACAGTAACAGAAGATAAGTAACCTTTAAGTGTATTTGTACTATTATAGACCATAGGCTGTTCAGTTTACTAGGCATTTTGCTTGTTATAGATATCTATCAGTCTTGTATTGTATTCCTAAGATTGTAATAGTTTTGTATGTACAGCTTTTTTGTATAGTAAAAGCACATTTACACACTGCAGATATCTCAGCTTCTTGCTTACACCACAGAGTAACCTTGCTAGATAGATGCAAGCAAAACAGAACCACGTCTGGAAGAGAGGGGGCAACTGCACTTACCAATCCACGGAGGTGCGGGCACCGCTCCACAGACAAATGTGCTTCGCCACAGAAGTGGGGGCTGTCGGCCAGGAAAGCACTATGATGCGGACACTGTAGCCCGGTCATATGCGTCCCCGCGAGAACGCTTAACTCGCTGGCCTGCCCCTGACCTGTGTCGTGGCCGACCTAGCGCTTAGCTGGCGGTCTGCATGCATTGGATAGCCAGACTAGGGTGACCACTGGATCTAGATTATCCAGCCCGCCGCCCAGCCCAGCAGTTGATTGCAGATCTCCGCAAAGGTCCCAGCAGGGAGCTAGGTCCTTACTCCTGAAACTAGGCAGAAAAAAACTGAATGCCTATAGCAGAGAGGGGGATTTATACCAGCTAGGACTGCCCATATGCGTTGCCAAGTTTATATTTCTGCCTAGTATCCTACTCCTGTGGGTGGCAGTCCATTACTATACATGGCAGCTATGGTGGAAGAAAGGACTCTTGTAGTCGGCTAGTGGACAGCCAGTAGCTGTATGAATGTTCTACTGATGGACTGTCGGGGCCCTGGGACTCCTTAAATTAGCAAGGCGCACCAGAAGTGACTTCACAGGAAAACCCGGAAGTCGCCAGGAGGAAGCCGTGGATGCAGGGAGATGGCAAGCTATGTGGTTGCCGTGACAATGCATTTCGCGCTCCGGCACTTTATCAAGTCATGTGATCTATGGCAAACAAGGATATTTATATTGACTAACATGAGAGAGGTGGGAGCCAGCTGATGGAAAATCTAAAATGCATATTCCACACTTTCTTTTACCATTGCCCTCGCACTAAACTAACATATAGAATAGATATAAAATAGGACATTATAACCCCAATCACATAAAAAATGTATTAAAAACATTATAAAAATATCACAGCAATCCTAAAAGCAATAGTAATAAACTATACTACAATATAATAATTAATAATAAAATCATTAATAATTTACCAAAAACCACTAACCATTAATCACTAATTAGTGGTTTATCAGCAATTAATAACCAATATTAAAAATGACATAAATTAAAAAAAAATTAAAAACAAAACAAAATAAAACAAAAACAGGTGCGTGTATATGCACTCACCAAGAGATTGTGCAAGGTCAGTTAAACCTGTAATACACCAGAACGGAGATGAATCATAATCGTCCTGGTCAGAAGATTACCTGTAATGATAACCATGGAATCACCTAATTGCAAAACCAAAAAGATCCCATAATCCCAGGGCAAAACAATACCAATACCAATGTTATATCAAAAATAACTAACAAAGCCAGACAGCATGTGTTATAGGACAAAAAATAAGGGAGGGGAAGAAACCATATTAATAAAAAAGGGGAGGGACAAAAAATAAATAAATATAAGCGAAGAGAATGCCCCCGTGTGTAAATCAGACAATATTGTGTATTTCAAGGTCTTCCTTGAGGTCATTTAGTGACATAGAACCTAACTTGTAGAACCAAAAGGTCTCCCTACTGCATAGACAGGAGTACCTTTCATTGGCAGTAAGAGAACCATTACAAATACACTCAATAGCAATTACCCCCAGGCACCCAATATCATTATTATGGGCCCGGAGGAAATGACGAGGTATGATGTGCTTGTCACATCCATCTTGAATAAATCTGTGATGCACACCAATCCATTTATGCAATGTGCGTTTGTTGTGACTTAAATATACGAACTCTGAAGAGCAGGTGATAAAATAAATTGAAAGGTAAGACATAACCTCTTTTTGCATTCGAAGATGCCTGTCCTGTGATCAAAAAAGGACCGAATGTCCATAGACCTCCCCTTCTATTGAGACTGTAATTTGCTGGGGGCTATTATGTTTTTGAGAGTGCCTACTCGTCTGAAGGTGATTTGCAAAGCTGAGGGCAAAATTGGACCTACTTGTAAGATGTTCCAATGTTTACAAATGATTTTTGAAATAGCTTTATATCTAATCATTAAACCCTGTGATAAATATTACCCCATTTGATTCTTGAGCCTGTGTGATACTCCTCTTTGGGAAGATATTAAGATGTTTTTCAAAAGTTTCCCTTATAATAGGGCCTGGATAAAATTTTTCCCTTAATGTATTTGATAGCAGCTCACCCTGCCTGATATAATCTGTTTTTGAACATTTTCTTCTCAATCTATGAAACTCTCCACTTGGGATATTATTTCTCCAGGCTGGGTGGTGGCAACTTGCGTAATAGAGGTAAGAATTACCCCCTGTGGGCTTAGTATGATTACTGGTTATGATAGTGCTACCATCATGAGATAACTCTAAATCCAGGAACACCAGTCTATCTGGGTCGATAACATGGGTGAACTGTAGTGGGCAACAAAGGAGGAATACACATCCAAATAAGGAAGATGTCATCAATATATCTGCCATAAAAGGCTATATATTCAGCAAAGGGATTGTTAGCTTAGACATATTGCTCCTCCCAGTATCCCTTCGCTATGTTGGCATATCCCAAAATAAAACTTGCTCCCATAGCAGTACCGTTTGTAGATAAAATTGATCCAGGAACACAAAGTAATTGTGCTCAATACAAAAGACAGAAATAATGCTAGTCGACCCTCTCCTTCCTCCTTGTACCAAATGGGACTAAACTGTGTCCCTTATGCCCAATGATGACATCATCACTCCTGGAAATGACGCCCGGCGACATCTGGTCAAGTGATGCCACTTTCGGATCAGAAGAGTCAGAAGTAAAACGCTGCCAAGGGGATGATTCAATGCCACTCCTGTCCCTCGCTGGGCTCTGAAGGGAGGCTGGAATGGGTCTCCTTTCCGCCGTATGCAAAGATGGAATCACTGCAGCCACCAGAACCAACCTCCACCCCCAAGAGCAGGCCAAGTATCTCGGTAAAGTGAACCATGTCTGAAAAAAAGGACAGGATGAACAACCAACAAGACTGAACAGCCCTTAAGAGATGGAGTCCCCCTACCTAAAAGACAGTTCCTCAGGCAACCTGTCACCTTCGGATGTCATGATTGTAGGAAGACCAGAATGCGAGGCACCGATTTACTAAAACTGGCTACCATGCATAACTGCACCAATTTTGCACTCTCCAATCAGCTTCTAACTTCAGCTTGTTGAATTAAGCTTTGACAAAAAAAACCTGCAAGCTGATTGGTTTCTGTGCAGAGCTGCACCAGATTTTACACTCTCCAGTTTCAGTAAATCAACCCTAGAGTGTTCTCTGGGATTGAAGTGCCTGTGTTCAAACCAGGCAAAGAAGGATTTCCAGGTACGATCTTTCTGGAAGTGGCTTTTCTTGCTTTTAGCAGAGTAGGAATGACAGGCTCAGAAACCCCTGCCTCTTAAGACCTGGGCTTCAACAGTCATGCCATTATAGCCAGAGACTGAGAAGCAGAAAGGAATAGGGAACCTTGAGACAGCAGGTCTGGCCTGTTGGAAAGAGGCCAGACATCTTCTAGCAATTTGAGTATGTCTGTGTACCAGATTCTTCTGGGCCAATGTGGTGCAATGAGAATCACCACTTTCTTTTCTTGCTCTATTTTGCAGAGCAATTAAGGCCGTAATGCACACTGGAGGAATGTAGATTAACCTGAACCGAGTCCAGGAAGCTACCATATCTGATGACTGTAGACAGGACCAAGGTTTCTGTAGCACTAACAGCAGTCTTAGTGTTGAATCTGAAGTTGTCTACATCTGGAATCCCCCATTTCTGACATATCAGGCCGAAGATGTCAGGAAGAAGCACCCATTCCCCTTGTCCATGCAGTAATGGCTGAGGTAATCCACAGTCTACTAGTGCAGTCCTAGGATGTGGTTAGCAGGGAATGAAGGACAATAATTTTCATGAGATAATCTGGCTTGTTTCCTTAAAAGCTGCATAACTCCTGGTACCCCCTTGGTGATTAATGTAGGCTATAGCCTTGGCATTGTCTGATTGCACCCTAAACAAATGTCCCTGGAGAAAGGGGGGCCAATGGTGACATGTCATCTTTAGCACTCTGAGCTCTAGGATTTTAATACTGTAGGGGCTTGGTTTCCTCTGCGGACTATGTGTCTTTTTAACCATGTGGGATTAGAATACTCTTCCCCAATTCAAAAGACTAGCAGTTGTTTTTATCACTCTCTAGTAATAAGGCAGAAACAACTTCCCCATTGTCAGGGCTGGGTTGGAAATGCACCAGGCTAAGAAGTGCCTGGCCTGGCTGGACAGGAGTATGGGTAGATCTGAAAAGAGTAGTATGCATGTTCCATGCCCACAAAATGTGTTGTTGGGAGATTCCTGGAATTAAATTGGAGGAATTGGACAGCCTCAAGGCATGCTACCACGAGGCCCAGAACTCGGACAATCTCATCAAGGGGCATTTCTTTGATCTCAAGACCCGAGCGCAAGATGTGAAGTATAGCAAAATTGTTCTCTGGAAGAAAGACTTTTCCTTTAGCTGTATCTATATTCAGGTCTAGATAGTCTCGGCAAAGAGGGAGAGCATTTTTTGGAAGCTAATGACCCCAACGAAAGCCTGGAGCATCCAAATTGTCTTCTGGATGTTTGCAGGTTGCTGGAAGGGAGATGAGTCCTTCAGATGCAGGTTGTCCAAATAGTCTGTGCCTTGGATAACCTGAGTTTGGAGAAGGACAAGTACCTTTGTGAATACTCTGGGAGCAGAGGACAGGGCGAAGGACAATGCAACAAAACATAAATGGATGGTCTTCTACTGAATTGTGCTGAAAGAGTTGAAGAGGATAAATGGAATATGAAGATAGACATCTTAGATGTCAGGTATGTCCCTTGTCTCAGAAAGGCACTGACTTTGTGAATTCCATGCAAGATTTCGGAATTTAAAAAGTATTTGTTTCGAAAGTATTTAGGTTTAGGAAAGGTCAAATACCCTGTTGGGTTTTGGTAGTTTGAACAGGTTTGAGTAGAAACCATTAATTACTCCCTAGGGATAGAGTTTGTATGATTTAAAAGAAAAATGTTGTGAGAGGCATCTGTGACCCAGACATAGGTAAAGACGTCCACCCCACAACTAGGAGTGAGGGTCCCCCATTGGCGTGCGCCCCCCCCTTCTGAACCATACCAGGCCACATGCCCTCAACATGGAGGCGTGGGTGCTTTGGGGTAGGGGGGGGGTCCTCATCCCCTCGCCCCAAAGCACCTTGTCCGCATATGGGGACAAGAGCCTCTTCCAGACAACCCTGGGCTGTGGTTGTCGGGGTCTGGGGGGGCTTATCGGAATCTGGAAGCCCTCTTTAACAAAGGGACCCCCAGATCCCACCCACCCTATTTGAATGGGTATCGGGTACATTGCACCCCTACTCCTTCACCAAAAAAAGTGTCAAAAAGTAAAAACCACAAGAGACAGTTTTTGCCAATTTATTTATTAAAAAAGAAAAAGAAAAAAAAAAAAAAAAAAGTGTCCCACGATGTACATCCATCTTCAATCACTCCGCCTCCCAGCGACTGCTGTCTTTTTGCTTTGACAGCTCTCATATAGGCAAGGGCAGGGCCACCCGCTAATGTAACTGGATGACCCCGCCCCCTCTGACATCACATGTCAGAAGGGGGCGGGGTCACTCAGTTATACCACCGGGTGGCCCCGCCCTTGCCTATATAACAGCTGTCAAAGCCAAGAGACAGCAGTCGTCGGGAGGCCTCCCATCGAGGCAGAGCTTTTTTTAATTTTTTTCTGGCGGCGTAATTGAAGATAGATCATCACGTACAGGTACATCACGGGACACTTTTTTTTTTTTTTTTTTTTTTTTTAATAAAAGGCATTGTCAAAAACGGTCTGTTGTGGTTTTACATTTTTTACACTTTTTTGGTGAATGGGTAGGGGTACAATGTACCCGATACCCATTCACATGGGGGGGGGGGTGGGATCTGGGGGTCCCCCTGTTAAAGGGGGCTTTCAGATTCTGATATGCCCCCCGCCCGCAGACCCCAACAACCACCGGCCAGGGTTGTTGGGAAGATGCCCTTGTCTCCATCAACATGGGGAAAAAGCGGCTTTGGGGGGCACCCCGAATCTGTAAAAGACTTGCAGCTGTAATTGCAGCGAAAGATGATTCTACAAAGTATTGACTCAGGGGGGGCGAATACAAATGCACACCACACTTTTCAGATATTTATTTGTAAACCATTTCCCTTCCACTTCACGATTATGTGCCACTTTGCATTGGTCTATCACATAAAATCCCAAAGAAATACATTTCATTTTTGGTTGTAAAATTTCAAAGGGGTATGAATAAAAAAAAAAAAATGGGCAAAATTTCTCTCTAGATGCGCAAAGCTTGTAGAGACCCTCCCCACCCCCCCCCCAAAAAAAAAAAAAGACTTGCAGCTGTAATTGTAGAGAAAGTGGTTCTACAAAGTATTGACGCAGGGGGGCTGAATACAAATGCATGCTACACTTCTCATATTTATTTTTCTAATTTAAATTTTTGAAAACCACTTATCATTTTCCTTCCACTTCACAATTATGAGCCACTTTGTGTTGGTCTATCACATAAAATCCCAACAAAATGCATCTACATTTTTGGTTGTAACATGACAAAATGTGGAAAATTTCAAGGGGTGTGAATACTTTTTCAAGGCACTATACTACACTGACTGCACTATATACTCTGCAATGTATGTATATATACACTACACTGATGGCACTATATACTCTGAACTGTATTATATGAACTGCACTATATACGCATCACTGCAAAATTTATATATATATATATATATATATATATATACACACATACATACATACACATACATACATACATACATATTACATACACACACATATGAAGCGGTACCCCAGTAGGGACTGCTAAGTGTTGTGGCCCACATGTCCCTGCCTGGCGTTCACCTCTCAGACACTCCATCATCAGGCCCTGCCAGCCTGGCTGCAGCTGCCCTTCTTCACTGCCCATGAAACCACAGTCTATTCCTCTGGTTCTCCACCAATCCTGTGGCTTGGCAGATCTAAATTGCAGCGATGGCTGGCTGCAGATTTGGGCCTGCAAGAAGAGAGACTTTGAAAGGAGAAGTGAGGGAATAGAAAAAAAAAAAAAAAAAGCAAACGCTCACCTTCATGCTGCAGCTGTATCCCACTGGCTCTAAGCTTAAGAATGCAATGATCACACCACTGATCACTCAGTTCTTGTTTTATTTGGGGCAGTCTTGTTCTGCCCCTCCAGAGCCAGGCTGTGGAGAGGGCTGCAGTAGCTGCCTCACTCTCAGCTGCATGCTGGGAGACGGAGCCAGCTGCTGATCATGCATCTGGGTGGATCCCAACATTATTGTCGGGCTCCTTCCAGACCCTGGGGTGGCTCTGTGAACCAGCTGACTTTAGCATGCTGTCAGCTGATCCTGGGTCACAGAGTACAAGTGCACTGAAAATGGCAAGTTTTACCACCAAAATAATTACCTCTTGAACCCTTTTTCTACTTGATACAATGATTAGAGGGGTGAAAATATTTTCTGGTTTGACCCAGTCGTCATCAATTCCCCATTCTGTTTGTGAATGGGGAAAGTGTTTTTTGCTTTAGCAGTTCTTTGCACCCAAAGGAGTTCAGTGAGACAGAGGATAATTGAGCGCGACAACGTTGAGCATATCCACAGTTGCAAGCATACTGGTTGAAGTAGGGGTGCACCGAATGTTTTTTTTTGGTGCCGAAACTGATACCGAAAATGAAAAATACACTAGGCCGAAAACAACTGTTTTTAACCCCTTCCCGTCGAGGGTACGCAGATGTGCAGCCTCGGCTTCGTGGGTTATACCGGGATGATGCCCGCAGCTGTAGGCATCATCCCGGTACCGTTTTGTAGAGTGGGCGATCAGGTTTCCAGGGATAACAACCGATGCAGCTAAAAGCCGCTCGGCTGCTCTGAACGCCACTCGGAACGGGGCTCCCGTCCCACCGGGAGACCTGTTCGACAATCCGCCACTTCCGGCGGCTAGGGACAGACTGGCACGAAGCCGGAAACTGCTTTGTTCCACAATCTCCCGATTGTAAACACGGAAGCGACATCACAACGTCACTTCTTGTTTATACTTGGCTGCCAATGGCGCAGGTTTTAAAAAAAAATACAGTATTCAGAATCACCAAAAACGGTGATCTGAATACTTTGAAGTGCAAAAGAGGGATCGGGGGTCTTTTAGACCCCCGATCCCTCCATAAGAGTACCTGTCACCACCTATTACTGTCACAAGGGATGTTTACAATCCTTGTGACTGCAATAAAAGTGATCAAATTTTTTTTTTTTTTTTTTTAAACACAATTTAATAATAAAAAAATTAAATAAGAAAAAAAAATTTTTAAAAGCGCCCCTGTCCCCGTGCAGCAAAGAAAACGAATAGGGAAGTCAGGCCCGCATATGTAAACGGTGTTCAAATCACACATGTGAGGTATTGCCGCGATCGTCAGAGCGAGAGCAATAATTCTAGCACTAGACCTCCTCTGTAACTCTAACTTGGTAACCGTAAAAAAAAAAAAATTTAAAGCGTCGCTTATGGAGATTGTTAGGTACCGTAGTTTGTCGCCATTCCACGAGTGCAATTAAAAAGCGTGACATGTTTGGTATCTGTTTACTTGGCGTAACCATCTTTCACATTATACAAAAAAATTGGGCTAACTTTACTGTCTTTTTTAAATTCATGAAAGTGTCCCTTTTCCCAAAAAGTTGCGCTTAAAACACGCCTGCACAAATACCGCGTGACATAAAATATTGCAGCAATCGCCATTTTATTCTCTAGATTCTCTGCTAAAAAAATATATATATATAATGTTTGGGGGCTCCAAGTAATTTTCTAGCAAAAAATACGGATTTTAACTTGTAAACACCAAATGTCAGAAATAGGCTTAGTCATGAAAGGGTTAAAAAATATTTTTATACAGGAGATGGTCAGAGACTGGGGACATGGTACAGGGGATGTCCAGACCGCAGACGTGGTACAGGGGATCAATGCAGCCTCACCAGGTTCCTTTAAATGCAGCCTGCTAGTGCCCATCATGCAGCCTGCCTTTGTATGTCAGACAGGATCAGGACAGGGCAGTGTTAGCAAGGCAAAGCCAAGAACAGTGCTCTATGGAGGAAAGCTGTCAGCACACCACGTTAAGGAGCAGCTTGTCGGTATGATCAGCGGGAGGAGCATTATAAGTGTGCAGCACCGCAGGGGTTAAGAGTGCAGGACTTGTTTTGCATCTTCAGGCATGGGCTCACTGTTTCCAACAGCATGTCAAACAAAACGTCCTGCACTCTTAGGCTCGATTCACACAGGGGCAACACGACTTTAACGCGACTTCGGCGCGACTTCAGCACGACTTTAGCAAATTACAACGCGACTTCAAGTCGCCTCCAGGACAGGCGACTTCGGCTGTGGCCAATCACAGGACAATCAGCTCTCTGGGAGGGAGGGGTTTTCCCTGCAAAGTCGCTTGACTTTGAGAGAGAGATCTGACTTGGAGGCGACTTCCATTGATTTCTATGGTACAGGTCGCCTACCAAGTCGGATCCAAGTAGTACAGGGAGTACGCTCTGAAGTCGGAGCGACTTCAGTAGTGTCTATTCAGACGCTCCCATTCACTTAAATGTGAATCTCTTTCTGGGGCGACTTGAGGGCGTACAAGTCGGATCCCAAGTCGTCCCAGTGTGAACCGACCCTAAACCCCCGCGGCGCTGCACATTGATAATGCTCCTCCCACTGATCATACCGACAAGCTGCTCCTTAACGCGGTGGGCTGACAGGTCCATAGAGCACTATTTTGCTTTTAGCCACCTTGTCGAGGAGGGAGGGAAGGGAGGAGAGGGCTGGACTGGGGACGCTCCATACTGGGCGGCACCAGGGGCGGGGCTCCGCCCCATTTTCAGCGTGATTTCTCTTTCAGCAAATTGCCAAAAAAGCCATTTTCGGCCGCCAAAATTTCGGTGCATCCCTAGCTTGAAGCTTTAACATATGATGCATAGAAGTGAAATCTTCTCTGGTTTCCTACAGAAGACACCCCACCTTTTCATTCCCTTCTATGCCTCTTTCAGGGCAGGGATATCAGAATTGGCCTTGGGTAGATACAGTGGAGCTGTAGAAGGAGCTTGCTATTTTTGAGGTTTGGACAGTGATGGCTGTATTAAAAGCCATTAATTGTCCAGAAATTGTGACAGTTTCATAAAGCCCGCCTTAGTCAAGTGGGTCGGTTGTAGCATGACTCAGCCGCTCTGGTGCAATAGAAGCATTGCCATTCTGGAACCGAGTGTTGCTATGGCTCTTGGCAGAGTGAATGGTTACCTAAGCTTTTGTTGTGGCTATGGGTAAGGATAAATTCCTCTGTGGAGTAGTCACAGAAATAGGCTAAGCACATCCTTGAAGGATAGCACAGAAACCCGTGTGCAGACCATCCTGTAGCGAATCTAACAGGGTGACCCCCACCTTACCTTCACGTCTCTAGTCCAGATATAGGGTTCAGGTTTTGCCCGTAATGGTTGGCATACCTTCAGGGACTGGGTTTTAGAGAGATGGACCACAACTCTGGACCTGTACAGCACCCTGTGGCTAACTACACATGTTGCGAAAAGTGCCGAGGTGAGCGTCCATGCATAATTCAGTGCCTAAAGGAAAACTTTAGGTCGTCCCCACGATGTAGGGTCCAGGTAAGGTTCCCAAAGTTAGACTGATCCGAATGCACTACTGCCATTGTTGTAGAAGACAGTAAAGATTCATAGTAAAAGCAACTAGTTGGTTAAAGTGATTTCTCCATGGGAGAGAAGAGACGTTCATCAGCTTAGCACACTAGCATAAAGCAGAAGACTCATGGGATAAGGTTATAGGAGGGACACCCAGTTGTGTGTCCTCAAAAGCTTAACCACTGTCCAATCACCTGAAAGGTACCAGCCTATAACCAGGATCTACGAATATCCAGCCTGCACAATTAGGCCTCATGCACACTGGACATTTTTAGCAATGCCGTTTTTTGCCTCTAAACGTCACTGCACACAGGTGTTTTAGAGGTGGAAAAAAACCCACTGCCAGCGCATCCAGGAGCAGCAGTGTTTTGGCAGAAAAACAAAAACACTCAATGCATGTAAAAGGTGTCTAAACGTGTGTTAATGCTAGGCACGTCAAGTGTTTGAGCGTTAATTCATTTCAAGTGGCAAAATAAGTAATTTTAGTCAATGAAATTAATTAAAATACTCAAGAGCTTGACATGTTAACACACATCAAGCATTTTTCCACTGTTGCCAGGAGGAAATCTAGGGAAGTGCCCCATGTGCATGAGGCCCTACAGAACTAATTTTAGAACAGGAGTATCTCAATGGACAAAAAGGTATGAAATTGTGGACTTTGGGACAAAAGAAGCCAAGGTTCAGATTTGGACTATCATATATGCAAAATGTGTCTGATGTAGTCATTTTGGGAGAATCGGGGGCTGTATTACACAGGGTTTTCTTCAAGTCTTATCAAAATCTCCCACTTTGAAAGTTTTAGTATACCCTAAAGCCTGGTTTCGCACTTATGCAGTTTGCTTTTGATCCGTTTCTGATCAACAAAAGCTTTTCTGCAGCTTCACCATTGAAGTCTATTCCAAAAAGCAGTTTTGCATTTAAAAAAGTCCCCGACATAGCAGCTGAAAAAAAGCACATGTCCCATAAGAAAACCCATGTTAAAAAGGACTGTATTGCGTTTTTGCAAAAAGCACCAAAAAACATAGCTGTGAACCAGGCCTTAGAACACTTATCAAAAATATATGGAGAATGTTGGCTACCCAGCTTTTTGAGTTCAGGATCTTCTGGGTCAGTCCTGCAGAGTCCAAACTACTAAGCTGTATAATTTTTATAGGCAAGTGACTTTAATTTAAACCAGAGGATGACCATGACAGCCAGACAACTAGCAATTTTATAAGATGTCTACAATGGGGAGCTCTGGATTTCTAATATTGGGTATGTATTATGTGCCCCCTCCCCATAGTTAATTACACAGGAATAAAAAGCTAGTTTTCACATCACATCAGCTTTAATTTAAGCATAAAGTACAAGATAGCTAGTAATACAATATCATTTGGTAACATTAAATATATATAAATTTTTTAAGTGTTAAAACTGACAACGATCCTTCTCATCCAGGCCTTTCCTTGGCTCAGTGGGTGGCAGGTATGGACTGAAGTCTTTCAAAGCCATGTGTTTTGATGGTTCCTCAACGTCCACTAATCCTTATGTACCCTTGTTTAACAAACAATTGTCCACCTTAGGGCTCCAGTGTGGCAATTCATAGAAGTAGAATGTCCAGAAAGACTGAAAGCAGTTCTGTGCAATTCAAAAAGTGCTCATAATGATAGCCGTGTTGAAGATCCCCTAATGTGTTCCCAGTTGTTGTATAATGCATAGATACTTGTAAGAGCAAAGCCTGCCAGTCCACCGCGTGCTACTCCCCGTAATCCAGCTGTAGGAAGACAAATACACCAGGTTTATATTTCTTAAAAAGTAGTTAGTTGAATTTTGCACGTTTTATAAAAATATGAATTCTACTGCAACTGTCATAGAAAATCCCGTCTGTCAAAGGTAGAATTGAAATCTGTATGTTTAATCCAAAGATATACGTTTCCTTTGAACTTTTTATTGGCATCAACAAATTTTGGCCTTCAATTTAGCAACCTCTGTATACAAACCACCATACCTCTAAAACAGTCTGGTGCCACAGTTCTTTCCCTTCAAACAGCACAGACAATTTTCCTAAGCACTCATCTTGTTTAAATAGGTCTCTGCAAAACTGACCAACAAGATTACCCTCACAATTGTCCAGTTATCCTTTTACTTTGAAGGCAACAGTCCCCAATTTATCTCAAGTGATCACTCATTTTCAAATCAAGGGGATATATAAATACTGTGCGTGGAAACCAGACAGCTTCTAGCTCTCATTTTTTAAATGTTTAACTGAACAAACTGAAGAAAGAAGCTGATTGTAAGCTCCTTGAAAGCAGGGACAGATGCGAAAGTGCAATCGATATTTGTACTGCTGCGTAAAATGACTGTGCTATACAAGTATCTGTAATAAATACGTTTAGGTTCAGAGATTAGCTCTACACTACATATAAAATGACTGGTCTACCTTGACTACATAGTCCACTGTATTGCATGTGTCACATTACAAACAGTGCAAACAATTGAACTCTATAAAAACAAACCGGAAATAACCAGTATCCTATGAAGAGGACATGGACAGCGTGCATTACATTAGGGTGTAGGTCAACAACAAAAGCAAACAGTATCATCACTGTTGGCAGTGACACATTTGTATAAAAAATAAAATACAATTTGTTATATTAAACCTAAAAGGCAGATTTTGGAAGCGCGCGCGCGCACACACACACACACACACACACACACACACACACACACACCTAGATCTCCTAAATGTGCACCGTTTAGGGAGAAGCACCATTTCTGCAGCCAGTGACGTCACTGACGCTTGTGCACTACGCTCCGAAGGGATGACATACTGAGTATGCGGTCCCTTCAGACTGCTGTGCCACGATCATGGCTTCCGTGTGCATGCGGGAGTGATGTCACTGTTCAAGCAGCCAGTCTGCGAACCCGGAAGGAAGACCCGTCAGCGGCGACAGCACAGCGCTAGAGGACTTTGTTTTAAGGCAAGTATGCAATAAATACTAGCACATTGTGACATTAACTTGGAGGGGAAAGTTTTATTTTAACTCAGACTTTACTACCACTGTACCCGCCATAAGTTTGATTTTGCTTACCTTGCATTCTTGCGACTATGACTGATGCTTTTCACGTACATCATTTCTCTTTACTATAATCTGCTATGCTGACTAGTATAGCCCTACCTTGCTTTATTACCAAATAGATGCCTTTTATATTCCTACGAACTGTTTTCTATTTGCTCAATGTCATAGCCTTAGCATTTAACAATGTAATTGGGGAAACAGGTTTAAAAAAAAAAAAAAAAAAAAAAAAAAAAAAAAAAGGCTGCTGCTTTACTTAGAGATTTTATTTCCTTACTGCACCATTATATTGTCAATTAACTTTTGTACAAGACAATAGTTTGATGCGTCAATGGAATTTTTTTCAAAAGCACGGTGTAGATGTGACCTAGAGCAGGGTTTCCAGATATATGGCACATGTTCCACATTTTCACCCATGGCACACCAATGTCACTGTACTGAGCTAAGAAATATCAGTAGAACTGCACTGTGGGAGAACATGCTCATTCTGGGGTTTACTCAACCACTTCCCATCCCGCGTATAGACCTATATGACGGCCGCAAGGTGGCTCTGCCATCCTGGGCGGCCGTCATATGACGTCCTCAGCTTCCCGGCGGTCTATGGAGCATGCACACGGTCCCGCCGTGTCACTAGGGATCTGATGCGGGTGCCTGGCAGCTGCAATGGCCGCCAGACGCCTGCGATAGCCGGTCACAGAACAGGAACGTGGATCTGTGTGTTAACACACAGATCCACCTCCTGTCAGGGGAGGGGAGACTGATCGAGTGTTCCTTGTATATAGGGACACCGATCAGTCACCTCCCCCAGTCAGCCCCCCCCCCCCCCATTAGAATCACTCCCTAGGCAACACATTTAACCCCTTGATCAGCTCCTAGTGTTAACCCCTTCCCTGCCAGTGACATTTACACAGTAATCAGCACATTTTCATAGCACTGATCGCTGTATAATTGTCAGTGGTCTCAAAATATTGTCAAAATTGTCCAATATGTCCGCCTCAATATCACGGTCCTGACAAAAAAAAAAAAAAAAAAAAAAAAAATTATATATATTTTCGCAGATCGCCGCCATTACTAGTTAAAAAAAGCCATAAATCAATAACCTATTTTGCAGACGCTAGAACTTTTGCGCAAACCAATCAATACACACTTAATGCGATTTTTACCAAAAATATGTAGAATACATATTGGCCTAAACTGAGAAAGAGTGTGTGTGTGTGTGTGTGTGTGTGTGTGTGTGTGTGTGTGTGTGTGTGTGTGTGTGTGTTCAGTGACAGAAGTTTTCTTACCTTAATGCATAGAAACCCCTTTAAAGCTAAACTTCAGTCTTTTTTTGTCTGGTAAAAAGCCTAGGCTTATGACATCATGCACAGCTCTCTCTAGCTCTCGTTTGCCAGGAAGGGGAGGGGGGGGGTGAGTCATAGGAGGGCCAATGAGAGCTGAAGGGCTAGAGGTGTGCCTTTGTGGGTGTGTAAAGTCAACAAGCGAACAGGCAGCAGCTTCAGCTGACCACAGTTAAAATGGTTGCAGCCAGACTTAGTGGAGGGAGATTTCTACAGCATATTTGGCAAGTACAGAATCACAGTATATATAAAGTATGCAAAGTGGTTGGAGGGAAGCTCCTCTTTATCCACTTGCCTACTGGGCACTTCCTCCCCAGGCTAATTTTCAGTAGTGTCACGGGATTGTCCTGCAGGACCCCTGACCCTTCTCTCTGGACAGTGCTGATTGATCCCATCTTATGGCACAGGGCCAAACAGCCTTTTTACACAATGCACATGATTAACCCCTTAGGTTCCACAGTGAGTATAACCAGCATACTTTACTGCATATACCATGGGTCTTCAAACTATGGTCCTCCAGTTGTTCAGGAACTACAACTGCCATCATGCCTAGTAATGTCTGTGAACGTCAGAGTTTTACAATGCCTCATGGGATGTGTAGTTCTGCAACAGCTGGAGGGCCATAGTTTGAAGATCCCTGGCATATACAGACCGATTTTACTGTTGTGGGTTTAGTAACACTGTAAAGCAGAATCAAACCCTCCTTCACAGCGAAGAAAGCTGCTTCTGTTTAATCTGCAACTGTCAGTGCTGCACACGTGATCAGTTAGAAACCAAACATTTGAAGGTTTGACAGTTTGGTTGAGAGCACAAGTGAATGTGACAGTTAGCAATCCCGGCATTCTAGGAATGAAATAGTTTTTTTCAAACCATTAAATCAGGGTGTCTGAAACTGGCAGCCCTCCAGCTGTTGCAAAACTACAAGTCCCATCATGCCTCTGCTTGTGGTAGTCATGCTTGTAACTGTCAGCCTTGCAATGCCTTATGGGACTTCTAGTTTTACAACAGCTGGAGGGCCGCCAGTTTGCAACCCCTGGGTTAAATCAATGGGTTTAGTTCCGCTTTATGATTAGGCCTCTTTCACACTGCAGCTTGAAAAAGCTCAGTACAGCTTATTTTTTTTTTCTACTGAGCTAAAATACAGCCCATTAATTGTAATGTGCCTATGCACACATGCTTGTAAACAAGCGTCATGGTATTCTTCAGAACATTTTTAGAACAATCTGCATTTTGGTCAGCAATTTATGCCTCATGCGCGCAAATGCACACAGATTTGTCCACTGACATAGTCAATCCGGGGACACGGTATCGCTCAATCGCGAAAATACATTTAAAAAAAAAAAAAAACACCCCACACACGTCTGAAAAAGATGCTCAAACAGGATTATTGTGTGCAAGAGGCCTTAAGGTTCACATGTGTGTGAAATGGACGCATTTTGAACTGCATCTGAACCAAACTGGCTTTCTTTCTATGGAGCCGGGTCACATATGTGCAGGCCGACTGCACTGTGTTTTTAAAGAGTCTGGTTCAGGTGTGATTTCAAGCGTCATACACTTCAAAAAAAAAAAAAAAAAAAAAAAAAAGCACACCCCTGTAAATGGCCTCCAGCATTGCTCCTGACTAATTTTGGTAGCATAAAAAATGATTTTTAAATGTATGTTCCTTGCTTAAGAGCATTAGGTTTTGTCAAGTTGTTATGGGTGAAGTTCTGATTTATGTATTTTTGTATCTGCCATTCTTTTCCTACTATCTCTTTGCTGGACAATCTAATTAAAATGTTTGTTCCCTTTGAATTTTGCCAGAGTGTGGCTACCTTTCTTGTAACCCTGGGGTAGCATCCCTCAAATATACGCCCTCAGCTGGGACTACAGGTGTGCATGCTGATGCTCCAAAGCACCAACTGGCATAGGCAGCACAAAGACCATTCCCCAGCTTCTCCTACATCAGTAGCGATTGAGAGCCCCTCTGTCTTTTGCATCCTCCCCAACAACGCTGATGTGGCAGCAGGTCACCTGATCACTGTATGGCATACACAATGTACGCTCTCCCATCATAAATTGAGGTAAGCATTGTGGAGACATAGCTATATGAATATAAAGAAAAAAGTGATTGGAGTAAAATAACAGTAAAGGAACTAACATTAAATCATACAATAAAACTGTATTTCCAGACTAATGCAAACAGCAATGAAAAAAAAAAAAAAAAAAAAAAAAAAAAAAAGCCAGCAGTTTCAGAAGCACAGCTCAGCTGAACACCCAGGTCACAAGTCAACAAAACGGTGACATTGATTTCCACTGTAAAGCTTCAGGTTTCTCTACCAGCAGTGTAACACTATCCCAGGTACAGAGATATCCTGGACAGCTGACTACCACTGGGAACTATACGGGACAGCCGTTGTTAACCACCTCAATACAGGGCACTTACACCCCCTTCCTGCCCAGGCAGCTTTCAGCGCTGTCACACTATGAATGACCATGAATTGCCCATTCATGCTACACTGCAACCATGTCAAATTTTTATCATTTTCTTCACACACATATAGAGCTTTCTTTTGGTGGTATTTAATCACTTCTGGGTGTTTTTTTTCCAGGAAAAAATTGTTTTAGTCAGTAAATTCTGTAAATAAGTAATTTTTCTCCTTCACTGATGGGCGCTGATGAGGCAGCACTGATGGAGGAGGCACTACGCCGCACTGATGAGCACTGACGGGGGGCATAGATAGGTGGCACTGGTGGGCACACATTTCTGGTACTGGTGGGCACTTAATTGTAATCAGGGCACTGATCATCAGTGCCCCGATTACATCCCTAATGTTCTCTGAGGAGATGCCACTGATCAGCTCTCCTCACACTCTGTGTGAGGCGAGGAGCGCCGATTAGCGGCATCTCCGTGTTTACATGTGACCGGCTGTGATTGGACACAGCCGATTACATGGTTAAAGAGACGCAGCCCTTTACAGAGATCGGGGTTGCGCCATGTCCTAGCAACACGGCGCGGCCCCACGAAAGCGGTCGTTCTGGGAATCCGTCATTTGACGGTGGGTGGGCGGCAAGTGGTTAAATACCTGTAACATGACAGCGCACTGTATAATAAAAAACACAAGTAATATTAGCCTGCAGACCATCTTAAATTAAAAAAACAAAACAAAAAAAAAAAAAAAAAAACACCACTTCAAGACATAATGAACAAAAATAACTGGAAAGCCTGTTGAATCCTAATAAGCAGAGTTAAAAATTCATATTTAGCACAGACCTTTGTGGCCTGTACAACCTGTTTACTAAAGACCCAAGCACACCCATCGCTTACCCAGAACCTGTTCTTAAACTTGCTAACTTACACAACCCTACGTGAAATCCACGGCTATTTCACAGGATTCCTATTACAGGAGAATAATAAACACTAACAGGAGCAAATTGTTTTTTTTTTTTGTTTTCTGCCTTTGCTCTACATTTTGCCAAGGTCGACATATGCTCTTCCTTTGTACACGTGTGTCTTCTGGTCTATAGTGGCCCCTGTAGCTACACTTCATGGAGTTAGGCCCCTCTGCGCCCCCCCCAGTGTTTGCATCACCCAACATATAGGACTCCAGTGGGTTCCCCGACCAGAGCCCTGTTTCTGGACCTGAAGAGCATGTGCGGCCACCATTTCCACCTCTCAGGGTTACACTGCACTTCCACATGATGTGTGTTCCAGCTTGGAACGCATGTCTGGTCTGTTTCACACAATGGCGGTGTTGCGACACCATCCCGCTTAGTAACTATGCAAAACACACGGAAAAAAGAAAATGCACTATGACCACAGGCAAAATCAGTGCCATATTATGAGATTGCAAAATGGACAGGAGGAGGATCGCGTCATCAGACAACCTTCCCTGCTTTTAGAGGGACGATATCATCCTAAAAAACAGTAGCTATGTAGAAGAGTAAATGTTGCGGTGGAACACAGTCCAGTGATGTGAAGGCCTATTTGTAAAAATCCAACAGCCCTTCCAGCCAAAAAACATAAGGCCAGAGGGTAGAAGGTTATTGGCTTATAAGCAAGCCTGTTGGTGCCAGATGTCAAATTGTTCTACCCAATCTTTATGTATCTTTTTTTTCCAGAAAGAACTAGCAGAGTTCATATTTTTGTCAACGTCGATTTCCTTTAACCACTTTAAGACCGGGCCTATTTTTCAGACTTGTTCTTCACAAGTAAAAAATTTTTTTTGGTTATAAAATTACTTTAGAACCCCCAAACATTTTTTTTCTAACACCCTAGAGAATAAAATGGCAGTCGTTGCAATACTCTATCACACCATATTTGTGCAGCGGTCTTACAAGCACACTTTTTTTTTGGAAAAAAATACACTTTTTGAACAAAAAAAAAAAAAAAAAAAATAATAAGAGACAGTAGAAGAAAGATGTTACGCTGAGTAAATGGATACCAAACATGTCATGCTTCAAAATTGCACCGGTTCGTGGAATGGCAACAAACTTATCCTTAAAAATCTCCATATGCGACATTTAAAAAAAAAAAAAATTCTACAGGTTGCATGTTTTGAGCTACACAGAGGAAGTCTAGGGCTAGAATTATTGCTCTCTCTACCGATCGCGGCGATACCTGACATGTGTGGTTTGAACACCGTTTTCATATGCGGGCACTACTCATGTATGCGTCCGCTTCTGCACACGAGCTTGGAGGGATGGGGTGCGTTAACAATTTTCTTTTTTCCTATTTTACTTTTACACTGTTCCTTAAAAAAAAAAAAAAATAATATGTGTCACTTTTATTCCTATTACAAAGGAATGTAAACATCCCTTGTAATAGAAAAAAAACGCATGACAGGACCTCTTAAAAATATGAGATCTGGGGTCAAATTAAAATTAAAATAAAAATGTCCCTTTAAAGAGCTATAGGCGGAAGTGACGTTTTGACGTCGCTTCCGCCCTGCAATTGTATGAAGCTGAGCAGGGGTCATCTCCCCCTCATTCAGCTCCATACGTAACATGCGATTGCCGATGCCCGCAGCTCCGATAAGCGCCGGAGGGCACCAGAGAGCGTTGGGAGGGGGAGCCCCTCTCCCGCCACCGATAAAAGTGATCTTGTGGCGAATCCGCCGCAGAGACCACTTTTATCTGAAAGCGGACTGCCCACTGAAGAAGTGGATACCGGGGTTATGGCAGCTAGCTGCTGCCATAACAATATTTCATTTCAAAGTACCACCGTATAATGATGGCGGGCGGTCTAAGTGGTTAATGGGAAAGCTCTACTTTTTCTAAAAAAAAAAAAAAAAAAAAAAAAAAAAAAAATTGTACATTGTATGTGCTAGGCAACAATGTGAGAAATGCTATTAATGTGGCAGCACAGTGGCTAAGTGATGCTTAGGGTTCAAATCACAACCACTACACTACCAGCACAGAGTTTGCATGTTCTGTGCCTGCATGGGTTTCTTCCAGGTACTCCGGTTCTCTTCCCACACTCTAAAAAAGACATGCTGGTGAGTTAATTGGCCCCTGTCTAAACCAGGATTGTAAGCTCCTCGAGTGCAGGGACTGATGTAAATGTATAATAAATATGTAAATCACTGTGCAAAATTGATGGCACGACTTAGTTACTAATACATTTAATTTTCATCCAATTGTAATTATCTAACCAGTGTAGAAACACTGGGGGTGAGGAGCACCAAAAACGAACTTGCCCATTGAAAACCCATCAAAAAACACACCCATGCTATGTTTTTGAGTCACATGATCTATGAAAAACACAACATAAGCACAGTTAAATCATGTGCATTTTTGGTGTCATCGGCAAAATGCTGAAAACACCTTTTTCGACCAATAGCTTTCAGCCGTTGAAATTTTGGTGCATCTCTACCGTAAACGCATTTACTGGGCCACAATTTTGACACACCTGCTCTAACCCATAAAATAAAACGGTTGCCCACTTTCAACTATGCTTTAATAAAACAAAACCAGCACATGATGCAAAATGCTAAAAACAGTGTATATATATAATATACTAGAAGTTTTAAAACGGGTTTCATGCTCAATAGCACTTACTTGCTTTCAACTATGACAAACTAAAGTCAATCTGTACACAAAGCTTTCAGACATTCCCCATACCAGTCTTACTGGTAACGTTATTTCTAAGAATCTTCCAGGATAGCAACCCGATAGGAGATGCAAGAAAAGACAAATAGCCTACCTGTAGTGCTAGTATTTCTCACAGTGGGAGGAACCAATCTCAGGTTGCTGTCCTAGAAGATGCCCTGCTGACATCTCACTTCTTGATTTTATTCAGCTCACTGTTCAAACAACGTAATGCAGTCCTCAAAAGAGAAGTAGGTTTTTTTTTTATATTGCCCATTCATACTTACCTAGGTGGATGCAGCATCGGTCCCGATGCTGCATCTGTCCTGAGAACCGAGCCATCAAACATCGCCAATGGCTCGGGTCTCTCAGCTGAGGAGAGCTGCTGACTATCAATCAGCAGCTCGCTCCTCTACGTTCACTGGAGCACTGAGCTGTGGAGGGGAGCAGCTTGCTGAGACGGGTGTCAGTCCAGGCTCTTGACAGATCCAGACTTTGTTGTGATGATGTGGTGCCTGAACAGATTCCTGTGATGTCAGCAAAGCGTGGACTTCAGCCTGCTCTCTGCTGAAAACGGGTCAGAGGAGTGCAAAACGACTTGCACTCCTGTGAGCCATAGGAGAAGCCCAGCCAAACTTCTCCTTTTAGTTTACTGCACTTTGCTTTTATTATTTGGTACGAGATACTTAAGTACTGAACTTCAAAAAAAAAAAAAAAAAAAAAAAAAAAAAAGGGGGGCCAAAAAAGCAGGTATATAGCAGACAGACCTTCCTAGCATCACTAAACTGAGAAAGGGGAGGATATTTGATCCACTAGGTCTTTACTGCCCTCACTCAGGCAAGCAGTAGATCTTGGTCAAGCTACTGGTCACTAGCCTCCAAAACCAGGTGCTTCCTGGTCCAGGACAGCAGTAAAAAGACTGCAGAAAACTAAACCTGCACAAGCTTATGCAAAAAATAAAATAAAAAAAATAAATAAAACCCAAACAAAAAAGAAAAGTACCTGGAGATTTGTACAGCATTCCTGTCATTGTGCCAGCTGCCATAGTGTTAAGGTCATCTTCTGCTCCTCTAGTCTTCTCAACAAGAACTCCAAAGGCACTGTACAATAATGCTGAAAATATGGCAAAAGAATTAAACTCTAATCCACATTTTTTTTTTTTAATTTGGATTACATTTTTATGCATTCAATTAAAAATGGTGGTTAGATTTTGTTAAAAGGAAGTCTCAATGCCATCCATTTCACACCAGTCATAAATACACAATATTTTTCAAGAAACCTGTCCTGTGAAACATGGACTAAAATAGACGAGATGCTAGCTCAGGAGTTTAAATAGACCTTTGAATACGGAGGAGAGATGGGTTTGCTTTAAGAGCATATTAAATAAGGGCATTAGCCAATGTATCCCATTGGGTAATAAATTTAAAAGAGCGAACAAACATCCTGGATGGCTTAATTCCAATGTAAAAATGCATATAAAAGCAAAGGAGAAGGCCTTCAAAAAATACAAGGTTGAGGGATCATCCACAGCATTCAGAATTTATAAAGAATGCAATAAGAAATGTAAGGGTACAATTAGGATGGCTAAGATAGAACATGAAAGACACATAGCGGAGGAGACCAAAAAAAATCCCAAGAAATTCTTTAAGTATGTAAACAGTAAAATAGGGAGGACAGACCATATTGGCCCCATAAAGAATGAGGAAGGACATCTGGTTACAAAGGATGGGGAGATGGCAGAGGTATTGAATTTATTCTTCTCCTCAGTCTTCACGAGTGAATCGGGGGGCTTCAGTAACCAAAACTGCAGTGTTTATCCTCATGACACAACACAGGAAGCACCTACATGGTTAACAGAGGACGGAATTAAAATTAGACTTGAGAAACTTAACATTAATAAATCACCGGGACCAGATGGCTTGCATCCGAGGGTACTTAGGGAACTCAGTCAGGTGATTGCCAGACCGTTGTTCCTAATTTTTACAGACAGTCTGACTGGAATGGTACCAGCTGATTGGAGAAAAGCCAATGTAGCACCAATATTTAAAAAGGGCCCAAAAAACATCCCTGGGAATTACAGACCAGTTAGCCTAACATCAATAGTATGTAAACTCTTGGAGGGGATGATAAGGGACTATATACAAGATTTTAGTAATAAGAATGATATCATTAGCAGTAATCAGCATGGATTCATGAAGAATCGTTCTTGCCAAACCAATCTATTAACCTTCTATGAGGAGGTGAGTTGCCATCTAGATAAAGGAAGGCCAGTAGACGTGGTGTATCTGGATTTTGCAAAAGCATTTGACACAGTTCCCCATAAACGTTTACTGTACAAAATAAGGTGCGTTGGCATGGACCATAGGGTGAGTACATGGATTGAAAACTGGCTACAAGGGCGTGTTCAGAGGGTGGTGATAAATGGGGAGTACTCAGAATGGTCAGGGGTGGGTAGTGGGGTCCCCCAGGGTTCTGTGCTGGGACCAATCCTATTTAATTTGTTCATAAACGACCTGGAGGATGGGATAAACAGTTCCATCTCTGTATTTGCAGACGATACTAAGCTAAGCAGGGCAATAACTTCTCCGCAGGATGTGGAAATCTTGCAAAAAGACCTGAACAAATTAATGGGGTGGGCGACTACATGGCAAATGAGGTTCAATGTAGAAAAATGTAAAATAATGCATTTGGGTGGCAAAAATATGAATGCAATCTATACACTGGGGGGAGAACCTCTGGGGGAATCTAGGATGGAAAAGGACTTGGGGGTCCTAGTGGATGATAGGCTCAGCAATGGCATGCAATGCCAAGCTGCTGCTAATAAAGCAAACAGAATATTGGCATGCATTAAAAGGGGGATCAACTGCAGAGATAAAACGATAATTCTCCCGCTCTACAAGACTCTGGTCCAGCCGCACCTGGAGTATGCTGTCCAGTTCTGGGCACCAGTCCTCAGGAGGGATGTACTGGAAATGGAGCGAGTACAAAGAAGGGCAACAAAGCTAATAAAGGGTCTGGAGGATCTTAGTTATGAGGAAAGGTTGCGAGCACTGAACTTATTCTCTCTGGAGAAGAGACGCTTGAGAGGGGATATGATTTCAATTTACAAATACTGTACTGGTGACCCCACAATAGGGATAAAACTTTTTTGCAGAAGAGAGTTTAATAAGACTCGTGGCCACTCATTACAATTAGAAGAAAAGAGGTTTAACCTTAAACTACGTAGAGGGTTCTTTACTGTAAGAGCGGCAAGGATGTGGAATTCCCTTCCACAGGCGGTGGTCTCAGCGGGGAGCATTGATAGCTTCAAGAAACTATTAGATAATCACCTGAATGACCGCAACATACAGGGATATGTAATGTAATACTGACACATAATCACACACATAGGTTGGACTTGATGGACTTGTGTCTTTTTTCAACCTCACCTACTATGTAACTATATGACACTAAACAAATTAAGAACATTGTCGCAATAAAACTCCTAACCAAATACAGCTGGTGAAATTGTCATAGCATGTCCTAGGACAATTCTGATGTCACACTGGGTCATTTCAAGTGCAAACACTGTAACCAATGTTATTTGGATTACCAGCAATCCAAAAAGGAGAAATGTTATATTGCTATACAGAATGCATCTAAAGCCCCATGAACGTTTTAAAAACTAGCTGCAAAGCAAGTACCGACGCCAGGAAAAAAGCGGTGTTAAAAACTCAATTTTTTTCACGTTTTGCATTGGCGTCAATACACGTTTACCCACGCTAGCTTTCAGCTGCATTCCTCTGTCTCTATTCTAAGTCAATGGTTCCCTATGGGAGCCCATTGATTTGAATAGAAGTCTCACCAGAAGTTGGATCAAAATGATGCGACTTGTGTGCTCAGAATCTTGAATGGGAACCCCGACAAAATTTTGCGCGAGGCTCCCCCCCCCCCCCCCCCCCCCCCCCCCCCCAAGTCCATACCAGACCCTTATCCGAGCACACAGCCCGGCAGGTCAGGAAAAGGTGTGGGGGGGGGGGGGGGGGGGGCGGGGGGACAAGCGAGAGGCGCCCCCCACCCCTCCTGGACCATACCAGGCCACATGCCCTCAACAAGGGGGGTGGGTGCTTTGGGGCAGAGGGAGGCCTCGGTGCCCCCTCCCCCACCCCAAAGCACCTTGTCCCTATGTTGATGACAAGGGCCTCTTCCCGACAACCCTTGCCCGGTGGTTGCCGGGGTCTGCGGGCTGGGACTTATCGTGATCTGGAAGCCCCCTTTAACAAGCGGTTAACCCATAGGCTAAGATGGAGAGGCGTTTTAAGCTGCAAAACGCTCAAAAAAGTTGCTGTAAAAACATCCGTGGGCACGAGGCCTTATAGTCACTAGAAAAGAAAAGTTATGAACATAGTACACACTTTTGTATGCTTCCAAACTAGCACTAAACAAATATTCAGTGCACTCTCGAGGAAGCCTAGTGATGCCCAATACTAGTGCCACACTACCAGAACGGCAAGTATGGCAGTCAGTATAGAGGGACATCACCTTTATCTGCCAGCAGTGTAACACAGCCACAGGCACAGGATGGCACTGGACAGCTGACTACCACTGGCACAAAAGTACAAATACAGAATTTTCCACTTACCTAAAGATCCCAGAGTGTTAGCCCACATCGCACCTTGTCTTGTGACCATATTCATAAGCCTGCACACAAACAGGTTAACACAGAATAAGTTTTACAGATTTTACTAAAAGGTAATTAACTTAGTGGAAAGTAGTTCACTTTGAGGAAATTAAGTTTAACTATCCGTATTGAACAGTTCTTCACTGTAAGAGCTGCATGTAGTCATCTACGTGACTTTATACGTGATTAAATGCAATGTAATGCGTACTTTTCTTTTATACAATGCCTGTGCACCAATAAAAACCTATTTAAAAAGAAGTTGTTTTCTACAGGAATTGGGTGTCAGATCGCACCTTTTAAATGTGGCCAACTTACAATGAAAAATTCTTGCAAACTGAAAAACTGCAAGCAGGATTAACTAAAATTATTATTTCAGGTTATGAAAAGATCAAACCCACATCTAAATATTAGACATTAGTAGATGAGCAGACAGAGGATACATATAAAATGATTTTTTTTAATGGATCTACATACACACTGGGTTGATTTAAGTGTACTGCAAGTGCAGTTACGATAGAGCTGAGGGAAAGCTCTGCTGATTTCATCCAATCATGTGACCACCAGCAAGGTTTAAAAAACAGGGCAGGAATAGAACAGTGAAATAAAGAGCTAAGACACAGCCAAAACTACAAACAAGAACTGTAACAGTTAGGCCCCTTTCACAATTACACGACTTGTCCCACGATTTTGTACTGCAAAATCGTATGACAAGTCATTCTCCATGATTTTCAATGGCTACCATTCATATTGGCACGACTTGAAAAGTAGTCCCTGCACTACTTTGGTCCAACTTCTATGCGAGTTGTACTCCATAGACCTCAATGTTAAACCCTGAAGTAGCATGCAAATCGTGCCTGAATAATATAGACACGACTTCAGTACGACTTTGTAAGCACAAGCCTGGTTCGCTGATCGAGAAAGGAAAACTTTTTTTTCCTTTCGTGATGAGCGCGACAGGCAGTGTGACAGCTGTCTGGTATGAATCCTGAGGGGGAACGCCGCGCCAAGTTTTAAATGAAAAAAAAAAAAAAAAAAAAAAAAAAAAAAAAAATCGGCGTGGGGTCCCCCCCCCCAAATCCATCCCAGCCGGTCACGAATGGGGGTGGGGACGAGCGAGCGCCCTTCGGCCCCCCCCACCCCAAAGCATCTTGTCCCCATGTTGATGAGGACAAGGGCCTCTTCCAGACAAACCCTGGCCGTTGGTTGTCGGGGTCTGCGGGCGGGGGGCTTATCGGAATCCGGGAGCCCCCTTTAATAAGGGGCCCCCAGATCCCGGCCCCCCCACCCTATGTGAATGAGTATGGGGTACATGGTACCCCTACCCATTCACCTAGGCAAAAAAAAAAAGTGTCAATAAAAAACACAGTACACAGGTTTTTAAAGTAATTTATTAGGCAGCTCCGGGGTCCTCTTCCGACTTCGTGGGTCCTCTTCCCGGTGTCATGATCTGCCGGCTCCTCCGCTATCTTCTGCAGCTCAATTGCTAGCGGTGGCCCGGACTTCTGCCTTCTTTTCTTCCAGAGATGTTGACACGACGCTCTCTCCAGCTGGTCTCTGAACGCTCCGCAATGGACTTATATAGGCGGTGACCCCGCCCCCTTATGAGGTCACTGTCCCGGGGCATGCTGGGACTGTGCCGTCATAAGGGGGCGTGGTCATCACCCCGGTGACCACGCCTCCTAAAACGTCACAGTCCCAGCATGCTCAGGGACTGTGATGGCATAAGGGGGCGGGGTCACCGCCTAAATAAGTCCATTGCGGAGCGTTCAAAGACCATTGCAGCTGGAGAGAGCGTCGTGTCAACATCTCTGGAAGAGAAGAGGGAAGAAGACGATCCAGAAGTCCGGACCACCGCTGGCAAAAGAGCGGCAGAAGATGGACACCGGGAGAAGATGCCGGAGAGACCCCCGAAGTCGTAAGAGGACCCCCAAAGTTGGAAGAAGACCCCGGAGCCGCCTAATAAATTACTTTAAAAACCTGTGTACTGTTTTTTTTATTGACACTTTTTTGCCTAGGTGAATGGGTAGGGGTACCATGTACCCCATACTCATTCACATAGGGTGGGGGGCTGGGATCTGGGGGCCCCCTTATTAAAGGGGGCTCCCGGATTCCGATAAGCCCCCCGCCCTCAGACCCCGACAACCAACGGCCAGGGTTGTCGGGAAGAGGCCCTTGTCCTCATCAACATGGGGACAAGGTGCTTTGGGGTGGGGGGGCCGCAGGGCGCCCCCCATGCCCCAAAGCACCCACCCCCCATGTTGAGGGCATACGGCCTGGTACAGTCCAGGAGGGGGGGCGCTCGCTTATCCCCACCCCCATTCCTGACCAGCCGGGCTGCGTGCTCGGATAAGGGTTTGGTATGGATTTTGGGGGGACCCCCACGCCGATTTTTTGGCGTAGGGGGTTCCCCTTACAATTCATACCAGACCTAAGGGCCTGGTATGCCCCTGGGGGGGAACCCACGCCAGTTTTTTTTATTTAAAACTTGGCGTGGAGTTCCCCCTTATGATTCATACCAACCACTGTAGGTTTTCATTTGTTAATGCCAAAAATGTGGCAAAGTTGTACAAAGTAGTACTGCTCCCAAATCGCGGCAAAATCTGAAGTCGTATAAGTGTGAAAGGGGCGTTAATAAGACTGGTTGGTAATATGAACAACTTACTTTTTAAAAGCATTACAAAAATATAATAATAAAAAAAATGTATACTTCCAGACTAGCACCAAACCACAGGAAAAAAAGGTGGTCAGCGCACTCTCAAGGAGGCATGACACTGCCTGATACCAGTGCCACACGTCACCAGAACAGCGAGTGTGGCAAGAGGTATTAGATAGCAGTGCCTTTATCTGCCAGCAGTGTAACACTGTCACAGGCATCAAACAGCACTGGACAGCTGACTACCACTGGATCGGATTATAGTTTTTTTTTCTTTAACAGATCTCTGTACAGGTACAAAAAAAAAAAAAAAAAAAAAAAAAAAAAAAAAAAAAAAAACCCCCACACTACCTTAAAATTAACTTTAGCTCAGCTTTAAACAGTAGCTATTAAAAAAAGTACTCTTTAACCCCTTTTGCTGCCATGGGTGTAAGGCCTAAGTTAAAAACAGAAACCCTTCCAGCTGGCCAGCTCAGCTAAGCCCTACAGCCTTTCCTTCTGCTAGAAGATATGACACAAAAGTACTGGTTTAAAAAACACCCACACAATACAAAACCCCCCTCCCCACACATGTAAAGAGATCCCCATTCACACCAGCAGAGCATGTTGTGGTGCACATGCTGGTGTGCAATGTTACAACACATCCCCCCCACCTCACCCCTCTCCCTGCTCACTGATCCGCAGCTAAAAAGCAGAGGAACCTCTGAACAACTGATTTTTATATTTGCAGTGAAGCCTGAGCTTCAATTCGCACATGTGTGAACCTGGGCTAAGCGTTTCAATTTGTATGCAATCAGGCAGGCCCTTGCACTACAGGATTTTGGTAAATCTGAAGACAAAAATCTGCAGAAAATCTAATAGTGTGTATGGGGTCTAAGCCTTCGTTGGTCTCCAATCGATAACTCACTATACAGAGCTGCCAGATGAGGATAGTCCTGAAACCTGGAACTTTCTGAATTGTGACAAACTGCCACATGCTTGTTCTTGGTCTATGGATGTAGAATACTTTTTTTGTGTGTAAATGACAGGAACACTAAGTGAGGGAAAAAAAAAAAAAAAAAGTTCAGGGACAAAACTAATAACTTGGTCAAGTGGAAAATACTAATTGCCATAATACTTTAAAAAAAAATATATGGAAGAGGTCACTTCCAACCTTCTAAAAATATTAACTGGTTGTCAATACTTTGACATAGGACAAGTATATAGATCCAGAATGTAATACATTGCATACTTGTAGGTCAGGGACTCAGCATGATAGTCAATAAAGTAGAACAAAAAAAAAAAAAAAAAAAAAAAAATCGGATTACAGGTACTCCTCACTTAAAGTGGAGGGCCACCCTGGGAGAAAAAAAAAAAAAAAAAAAAAATTTGGAAAAATATAAATTTTTTTTTTATACTTCCCTAAACCCTTGTTGCTAGGCAGTCCTCCTAATCTGCCTCTTCCTATTCCGCGGCGTGTTCTGCTCCTTGGTGAGCAACCCCGTTGTCTTCTGGGAACTGTGTGTGTTTCCAGAACACCACGGGGCCATTCACAGATCGCCACGCCGCTCGCAGTAGGAAAATTGGCAGTGAAGCCGCAAGGCTCCACTGCCTGTTTCCCATACCTAGGATGGCGGTGCTGGGACCCGAGAGCCGAGGGATGGGTCTGCCTCGGGCAGCCGACATCGCGGGGATCCAGGACAGGCAAGTCTACTTATTTAAAGTCAGCAGCTACAGTGTTTGTAGCTGTTGACTTTAAAATTTTTTTTTAGCTGGTCGGAATCCCACTTTAATGACCAGGTCGTTAAACAAATTGCTTGTTAAATGAGGAATCACAAGTAATCAATATTTTAAGCATTCTTAACTACTGTACTGTATTGTGATAAAAAGGTCTAAAAACACAAAACTCCAGCTCAATAATGTTGTTTTAATTTGCGAAAATTACGAAAGTACGAAAATACTGTACAATACAATGATGTATATATGCAACCTTAAAGTGGGGAGAGCCGGCCCTAAGTCCGAGTATTAGTCGTTAAACGAGAAGTATCTGCTTTTCTAGAACAAACGTTAAAGACCAGGATTTTCTAGGACAAACCAAGCTTATACTGCCACCTTCTGGTGTTTTGCGGATCTGCATGTGCTGCTATGATTAAGGCCGGGGTTGACACTAAAAATACTTGCATTATAAAGCAGTTTTCTTTAAAAAGTCAGCAGAATGCATGGCACCACATCCAGATGTGGAGGTCTTTAAACACTGTACAGAGCTCATATATGTAAAGCAACAAGTTTGCTTCATAGCAAACATCGGCAACTATTACTATCCATTAACTTGCTCCTCAACAGTCACAGAGCAGAAATATAACCAGAAGTTTCAGCAAGACCCCTTTGACCCCAGGGCGTTTTTGGGTTAAAAATAGCGCCTGTAAAGCACCTGAAAAACGCCTCCCCTGCACAGGCGCATTTAACCCTTTATTGGGCCACTAGCAGGGGTTAAAAGTGGCCCGCTAGCGGCCGAACAGTGCCGCTAAAACTAGAAGCGTTTTACCGTCAACATCCGCCCCAGTGTGAAAGGAGCCTAAAGGCAAAACTTTTCTTTGTTTGCACACACCACTGTTTTGTGGCTGCACAGCCTGTATAGGATTTAACCAGACTAAAAAAAAAAAACACTGCTGACATTGCTGCCTTCAAAGCAAATCTGTTTGCCCAGCATGGGCAGTTGTCTATATAGTCATGCTGTACTTACTGAACATTTTTGGGTTTGGACCAGACCATGTTCTGAGTTTCTCTTAATCCAAGACGCAAACCGTTAAATGCACCAAAGGCTGCTCCTAAAATTCAAATAAAATGATCACATATTACAAATTAAATCTAGCAAAATAGTTACACAAGGTACCAGCCTTCCCATATACACCAGTCCGTTTAGTGTCCAACTACAGAAGATTCTTGGATATTGGTTCCGTGAACTGGCACTATGAAATATTCCACATATTGCATGATAAAGATTAACTGTACAAGTCCCAAACTAGCACCAAACAAGTAAAGCTTGTAAGACGCACTCTCAAGGAATCACAACACTACTAGAAGCTGAAGTTCCACAGGTCACCAGAACGGTAACAATGGACTTCAGCGTGAAGTAGTAGTGCCTTTATCTCCCAGCAGTGTAACACTATCACAGGCATGGAAAGCACTGGAGAGCTGACTACCGCTGGAATCTGTATATGCTCCCTATTGGATAACAATACAGAGCGAGTCCTGTGACTGACTATATATGCTGCATGGAAGTCTACAAGAGAGTTCACTGGATCAAAACTAGTGGTGGCCTTGCAAGACAACTTTCACTGCCTGTAATGTATAATTTAAGAGCATGATTGTAAGAGCCCCATGTGTACAACACAAGAGTCCACAAGAGCTCAAGTGTCATAGGAAAAATAACAAGCCGAATTACCAAAATTAACAAGCTTCCTTACTTGTTTCCCACTCTGCTGCTATCCGTCCCTTCTGTGTTCCGCTTCCCAGAACAGAAAACCATTTAAGAAAAAAGATGTCATGCTGGCCAGCTGATGATATTTGCATCTCCTCTCATGCAGGTGCCATTACCCTCATCTGTTTAAAAAGATCTCAGGAGAAGGCCTTTTCCAACAGATGAGTGTAATTTTGTGTACAGCGCATATGCCTCACCACACGATAGAGATCCGCTTTAACCACTTGCCCACTTTTTCAGCTTTCAACGCTCTCACACTTTGAATGACAATTACTCAGTCATGCAAATTTTGTTTAAAATAAGTATGTATGTATTACACTTTTCTTTGTTTCGGTTGTCAAATTTTTGCTAATTAGTAATTTTTCTTCATAAATTTTGAACAAAAGGTTTAAACTGCTACTTTTTTTTTGCTAAAGAAAAATATAACCCAAATCAGTGTATATTATACATTATTACTAATCTTAGAAAAGTATTATTTTACTGAAAGGCTAGTTGATCCATGGAATAAACTTCCAGCAGAGGTAGTGATTTAGTCAACAGTAAATGGCTCCAAACATGGTTGGGACAAACATAACAAATGGGTCTGTATGGATTTTTTTAATCAAGGCGACAGGGCAAAACTGCAAAAAAAAAAAAAAAAAAAAAAAAATATGAATGAATATTTGGACTGTGCTGGCCTCCCTAATTTACTCATGATATTTAGTTCTCCTATGCAGAAGGTGTTGCAAGAGTGTTAAGACAATTTTATCAGACAATTTCATCATCGCTTGCAACACTTAGCTTTTTCCGATTTCCAAACTACCAATAGACCAATGTACAGAAAAAATAAATAAATCACCCATACCTACACTTTAGCTTTAAAAAGGGGCAGAGCATTCAAAAGCAGATTTTCAGTATTTACTAGATGCTGGAAAAGAAAATCGCCTTGTGCAATCCAGTTGACCTGTAACTTCCCAGACTTGCCCTGGCTTTTATAAAAGGAGGTCCTGCTTTCTGTTGAATGTTTGAATTATTTTACTGAGAACACAAGAGAAGTGAGAAGTTCATCCAAGGCCAGAAAATCACTATTACAGTAAGATCTCACTAGAGTCCACAGGAGATCAGGAGATAAAAAAAAAAAAATAATAATAATAATATAATTCAGTATTAACCTTGAAGGGTTTTGGTTACCAGAGTAACTTTGTTTAGACCACGTAGGCTTAAATGCTTTGCTCCATTGAAACATTACTTTTGAACATACCAAATAGAGATGCCAGTATCATCTGGAACAGGACACTATATGCTCAGCCATGATACAAACCTGTCATACAGCAGCCGCCAATTGTGAAAAAAGCCAGTTCAAATCTTCCTCGAGTCTTGTTGGCACCAGTAGGCAAAATAAACTCTTCTGAGTCCTAAAGGATGATAAAGTGTACATAATATATGCTTTTAAATTATCATTTTCTTTCAAAGACTGCAAATTACAGTTTATGCCCTTAATGTTCAGAATCTTTCACATAATTAAAAAAAAAAACTTACAGCAGAGGTGTAACTAGGACCTTCAGGACACCGGTGCAAGGAACCATAAAGGGCTCCCCCTCGTGGTGGAACGCCAGGGGCCCTTTCTCAAGGGCAACCTTGGTAGTTCCGCCACTGGTGTCAGTAGATTTTTATTTTAGTTATTTTTTTTTTACAATTTTTAGGAGCCCCGTTGTGGTGAGATAACAGGGGTCTAAACAGACCTCGGATAGTCTCCCTTCCCTATCTCAAAGGTTTAAAGGGAACACAGCCCTCAATCTCCATCTCTGCAGCCTCGGCTGCACAGAATGAATGGACAGGAATAGCGCTGTACTAAGCTACCTGTTCATTCATGAATGTAAGCATAGTAAACAGTTTACTATGCCTCAGTTATGAATGAACAGTCAGTGATCGTTATGGATGACTGACTATTAAGCAAAGAAAAGGGCTGGTGACACATTTGAAATCTCTCCTGCGTGCAGGTGTCTAGTTTCTCAGTGCGTGGTGCGACCAACTTCATAAAATAATGCCTGCCGTCTTGCAGCCCTCGTCAGAATAATGGGTATTCATAAACTAAAAGAAAAAGAAAAAAGGAGGGCGCACCGACCTAGTGCATTACCACTGGTAAAGCTTTATTAAAGCATAAAAAAACAGCAAAGTATATACTCACAAACAAGCATTTGTATGAGGCTTTGACAATTTGGCAGGTTTACTGTTCAGAACACTGGAAAACCAGGACCTGATGCCGAGTGGGTGGGGGAGGACCGCTTTCTTCAGAGCCTAAGCAGGCAATGGCTACTTTCTCATAATCACCTCTATATACACACACGTGTCTGCGCACTCCAATCACTAGCGACGCCCACCCACATGGTCCTCCCTGGCTTCACCCGGTCGGTCACATGCGTCCCCTTTGTCTCCTCAGATAGGACAACATACCAATCCATGCCCCCATATACTGAACTAGAGGGTATAGTTTACAATATACAGTATATAGAGTAGAAACTATGAATGATCTAACAGTATAACCCCTCAGGGGGAAGTAATCAGGCACAACTCAACTCCTCCGTGCCACCCCCTCACTAGTCCCATGCTGTAAAGGGGTATGGGGGAAATATGATAAAGTATATTAGGCTCCAGCGAACCACAAGCCGCAGCCGGCAGTAGGTGGAACGCACACCGCTCAGATGACCAGGAAGTGCGGGTGTACCTACATTCCACCCGCAACTTCCGGCCAACCATGGCGTCACTTCCGTTTCCGCACACGCAAGTGATTAGGCCACGTGAGCAGAAAATGTGGCCCGGAAGTGCGGGTGTATTTGCGTTCCACCCGCTACCTCCGGCCGCTGACGGACTGACTTCCGCCCAAGCACTTCTATGATGTTGTGTACGGGCGCATAGTGACATGTGCGCACGCCCACACTCACTGCCTGCTCCAAACCACCCCCTCCACTGGCCCAATGCTCAATTGCATCTGGCACGCAAATCACAAGGAAGGGGCTTGTTAATGCAAGGCTGTTAAGGCGTGCAGACACATACAAAGAATATGGGTAATGCCCAATGGTTAAAAATGCTCAATTTGATCCTCAGAACCAACCATCCATAAATTAGTTAGAATAAAAACATATTTTGAATAGAATGTCATTTTAAAACTATTAAAAAATTTTGTAAAAAACAGATCGACTGCTCATACCAAGTGTAATATTTACACTTGGTATGAGCAGTCGATCTGTACCCCTTTACAGCATTGGACGTGAAGGGGTGGCGCGGAGGAGGTAAGATGTGCCCGATTACTTCCCGCTGAGGGGTTATACTGTTCGATCATTCATAGTTTCTACTCTATACACTGTATATTGTAAACTACACCCTCTAGTTCAGTATATGGGAGCATGGATTGGTATGTTGTCCTATCTGAGGAGACAATGGTGACGCATGTAACCTATCCCCTCCATTGTTTACCTGCGGCCACTGAAAGTCTGCAGAATGAAGGGGATCTGTTCCTATACTGTATATGCCGCCCCTCCTGTCCAGATGTACAGGGGGCCAGGTCGGAACCCCTGAATGTATGCCCTTAAGGCCCCATGTACACGGGACGCTGCTAAACGTACGTTCAGAGGCAGTTGGACACTTTTTTAAACTGCCCATGAAATCATTCAATGTTATCCTATGTGACCATGTACACAGTCTCGTTTATTGCAGTTTTTAGGCAGTTGCGTTTAACAGCATTTCTTTGAAAGCAAAAAATGGGTTCAGACTCCGAAGTTATCCACATTTTAGACGCCAAACTCAGCTAAACGCGGTACCTGCGTTTTCGTGTATAATCGTTTTTAAAAGGTGCCCTATTTTTTTTTACATTAAAAATCTCAAAAATGATGAAAAACCATTAAAAAAAATATTTTACAAAATTGTAATTGCTTGCAATGATTCATAGACCATTTATATACCCTAATGAGCCCTTGATCCAATCCAATACACCACTAGCATTGCTGTTATACAAAGTATAATAATTGGAATTTGACCCATATGTTGTTAGATTTGAACAAGCAACTTGTGGCAGGTGACGTGGCAAATGGCAATCCGCAACTTGTAGCAGGTGACACGCTAAATACAAGTACACTGCTGCTCTCTCAGCTGCTGCTACTCACTCGTGTCTCACAAAATGGCTGAAATAGTTAAATAATACTGTTTTTTTGAGCTTGGGTGGGTCTTATGATGTTATTGTAACTAAACACTTCTAGACGCAAACGCGGCTAAACGGGCGTTTTTAACGCCGGATTCAAGGTGTCCAAAAAAAAAAAAAAAACGTTCAGAGGACTTTGCCTCAGCGTCCCGTGTACATGGAGCATTTAAGGACTTTAAATCTTAACTCCTCGTTTCATTTAACTTTATTAGTTAGTTTGGGCCAAGCTGGTCCAAATGAACTATTTTCTTCACCAAGTTATGCGCAGCTGTCAGTGCTGTATAAACTTACGTAGCATCAAACTACATATACAGCGCTTTGTTCTGGCAGTCTTATTCCCGATACAAAAGCGAGTAAGCTGAGCGTAGCCAATCGGAAGCCTGGTATCAACTCCTAAAACACAAGGCTTCTTGTGAATGGCTTGGTCCAAATGAACTATTTAAAGTTAAATGAAACATGGAAGTTAGGCTTTGAGTTCAGCAAGAGAAACCAGCGAGAGCGGTGGGTGACCCAGGAGATTGACAGCCCTGAAAGGTCCTTTTCTCAACCAACTTGGGGCGACCGGTTCTTTGCAATAAAGCAGCTCTGAGGCGCGTGGGCAGAAAGAATAGTTAAGTATGCTTTTTTTTTTTTCTTTACAGGTATGTGCTTTGTTGTAAAGGTTACATTATGTGATTTGGCCTCATCATAAACCCCTCTTTCCCATTAATGCCCAAGTCAAAAATTATAGGTTGAATGCTCTGAAGGACTTTGTGTTTACTGTGCGAATGTAAAACATTTGCAGGAGCGAGGTCAAGGTCATTCAAAATTTTAACAATCACAAATCTATAAAAATATCACCATTTTTCCTGTTGTGAAAAAAATGCCACAATGGGAAAAAAGCTTTCCTAAATCAAAAAACTTTTCTCTACTCTAAGAGCTTGTCTACTTGCAGTTTTCTAAAGCTGAACTATACTAACCTTCCCCCTCCTGCAAGGTGAAGTCCACAAGCTCCCTCACTAGCATCTCTGCATGGTCTTCTGGGTTCAGGATCAGCTATCTGGATTGCCTGTGCCAAAGCTGGCAGACTATTAGTATGCATAAAAATGGGGATTTACTCCAGAGATGAAACTATAATCTTGCCACTTCTGGTTAGCCCACATCTGGAGTATTCTGTCCAGTTCTGGTCACCAATCCTCAGAAAGGATGTGCCGGAGGGAGTTCAGAGAAGGGAAAAATAAAAAAGGGCACTGGAGGACTTCAATAACGAGGAACGGTTACAAGCACTAAATGTATTCTTCCTGGAGAAGAGACGCTTGAGAGGAAATATATGATAGCAATGGTGATCCCAGCATAGGAGGAGAAAAAAAAAAAAAAAAAAAAAAAAAAACCACACCTTTTCAGTCTCGGCGTGCAAGAGGACACAGGGCCACACAAGAGATTGGTGGAGAAGCGGTTTAACCTTAAAGTGGTGTTCCAGCCGCAATTTATTATTTTTTTTAAGTCAGCAGCTACAAACACTGTAGCTGCTGACTTTTAATAAGGACACTTGCCTGTCCAGGAAGCCTGTGATGTCAGCCCCCCCGAGACCGATCCGTCCATCGGATCAAGTGCAGGCGCCACCATTCTAATTAAGGGAAACCGGCAGTGGAGACTTGCGGCTTCACTGCCCGTTTCCTACTGCTCATGCGCAAGTCGCGTGGCGCTTTGTGAATGGCCGGCTGTCTTCTGGGACACACACGTCCCAGAAGACATCAGGGGGGCCTCACCGAAGAGGATAGGACGTCCTGCACGGCGAACCAGATGGATCAGAAGTACAGGCTGTACTTCATAAAAAAAAAAGGTCGGTTAAGGAAAAAAAAAAATTTCAACTAGCCAAAAGCGATGGGTGGAGAGGTGGTCTTTCATTTAAGACCACCTCTCAAAAGTGGGTGGAACTCCGCTTTAAGCTGCGCAGGGGGTTTTTCACTGTCAGGGCAATAAGGATGTGGAACTCTTCCACAATTGGTGGTGTCTGAGGAGTATTAATATTTTTAAAGGACTCTTGGAGGTGAATCTTAGTGAACATACAGGGATATAGGAAATAAATGAGATAAACGTACAACTACACAGGTTGAATGGGACGGACTATTGCCTTAATTCAACCTTACCTACTATGAAACTATAAAACTATGATGACTGAAAGTGGAACTAAACCCTCCTGCCCTTTTCAGCCAAGGAAGTTGCCATCTTAGCATCTGCTTGACCTGCAACTGCCATGGTGCTGCACATGTGTGATAAGTTATAATACCAGCCATGTGATGGACGAGTTTGGTTGAGTTGCACAGGCAAATGTGAGTTACTATTCTTGGCATGCCGGGAATGCAATTGTTTTTTGAAACCATTAAAAAGATGGGGTTAGTTGCACTGTAAAGTGGAACTAAACCCTCCTATCCTTTACAGCCAAGCAAACTGCCATCTAAGATCTGTTTGATCTACAGCTGCCATGGTGCTACACAGCAGCCATTTGATGGCTTGAAAGTTTGTTGACTGTACAAGCAAAATATTAGTTATTCACAGCATGCCTTGAATGTAACTATTTTGGGGAAACAGTCGGACCGATGGGTTTATTGCTGCTTGAAATCCTGTGAATGTGTGGGAATTCATGCATCCCGGCAGGTACTGAAAATGTACACAGAGCTGTGTATGTGCAATTCAACACACATTGCAAAGAAGATTGTTAACAAAAATTTCCTTTATTGTGGAAATACATAGTATAGCGTAATATGTCCTCTTCTGCAACAAAAAGCCTGATGGTTCACACAACCTCCACTTTAACTGAAAAACACAAACAACCCTACCTTTCCTTTGGAAAAACCTAACTTCATCATCCTCCATATAAGACCCCTTTCACACCGAGCTGCCTATAGCGCTGGCGGTAAATAGCGGCGTTTTACCGTCGGATTTGCGGCACATTTTGGCCGCTTTTACCCCCGCTAGCGGCCGAGAAAGAGTTAAAACCGTCCACAATAGCGGCGTTTTGCCGGCGGTATCCCAGCGCTGCCCCATTGATTTCAATGGGGAGCAGCGGTGGAGGAGCAGTAAACACACCGCTCCAAAGAAGCTGCTAACAGGACTTTTCCTGACAGCGCAGCGCTCCGGTGTGAAAGCCCTCAGGCTTTCACACTGGAGACAATGCTGCAGCTGTTTGAGGGCGGATTGCAGGCGCTATTTTTAACGCTATAGCGCCTGCAAAACACCCTCGGTGTGAAAGGGGTCTAATGGAGATGGAAAAAAAAAAAAAAAAAAAAAAAAGGAAGGGAAGGCAGACTTGTTTGAAGTCCAGCTTGAAGGACAACTATTGCTTCTTCCATAGATAAAAGTGGAGAAACTAGTGTAACCACCCAGGGGCAGGACATGCATTATTTTGTAGGATTACCAGGTAAAACCCAAAAAGAAAAAAAACTAATGCAGCCACCAAAACGAAGGACTTGTAATTTGCAATAGATTACATTTTTGTGTTCAAACACAATTTAAAGCAGTACTAAAAGAAGAAGTATAGCCAAAGCTTTTTTGGCCATACTTCTATGAATAACGGGAGTGCAGTTCGTTATGCACTCCTGTGAACAGTTTTCAGCTAAAGGGGTACTTTGGATAGTAGCACTGTCAGTCTGGGGGGAGGAGTGTTACATGTACATTCATCTAACAGCAGATGTAGATACAGTAAAACTGAAGCCGTACTCCAGCTCACATTGCAATTACAGCAACAGTTTGTTCTTTGTTACATAAAAACTGGCCATTATAAGCACCCCTGTCAGTGGCAAACGGTTTGTCTAATCCCTCTTATTGCTACATTTGCAGAAGTGCTTGTTCTGGCCAGCAAGTTACTACCAGGTGAAAATAAGTGAAAGAAAGCCTAAAAAATTAAAACTAATGCAGCCATCACACCTAATAATTTGTAAGCTGCAAAATAAAATGTTTGCATTTGGTTTTAATACTAATTTAAACACACTGCATACAGTTTCAGATTATGAAATTTCTCTGATTCATAAACTTTCTTACCTGTGTTAAATACCTTGGATCCACATTCAAATATGGCGAGAGGGGGCTCATTCCTGTTACTGACGAGAAACAAAATCAATTTGGTTCACATTGTATTGATATAAATGTATTAAATGATCTATAAAATAGAACATAAAGCAAAAACAATGAGAGCTGAACCAAACAGGTAAAATTAACAGATTTTCCTGAAAATGCAACATACATTGGGGTAAAAGGGGGTCTTGAAGTGGTTCTAAAAGCTTTTTACCTTAATGCATTGTATGCATTGGGGTAAAAACTTCCTTGGATTAGACCTCAAATTACCCAAATTTTGATCTAGCACTGATATATCCCTCCTCAAAGGCTGAGAGACAGCAGTCAGAACTAGGGATCGTGTGATATTTTTTCGGTGCCGATACGATACCGATATTTTGGCCACCTCAGGCCGATATTCTGTGCATTTAAAAAAAAAAAAAAAAAAACATATCACTGTTATTGCTGTCACAAGGAATGTAAACATACCGTGTGACAGTAATAGGTAGTGACAGGTACTCTTTATGGAGAGATCAGGGTCTATAAGACCCCAAACCCCTCCTCTGAACTTGAAAGTATTCAAAACGTCAAGATCTGCATTTTTGAACACTTTATATTTTTTTTTTAAAACTTGCTCCTTCGGCTTTGTTCGGGTCTTCGGCCAGTCAGCGGACGTGCCGGCTGGTTGCTCGGGCCTCCCGGTGGGACGAGAGAGCCTGAGTGAGCATTGGAAGGGGCGGGGACGTCCCCTCCCGCTGCTTGTAATAAAGCCAACTGTCCGCTCTAAGGCCCCATACACACCATTAGATTTTCTGCAGATTTTTGTCTTCAGATTTACCAAAACGATGTAGTTTTGCCTGCCTGGTTTGACTTCATATTATATGGTTTTGGTAAATCTGAAGAAAATCTAATAGTGTGTATGGGGTCTAAAGAATGGTACCGGGTGATGCCTGCAGCTGCATCCCCCCGGCAAAACCCCTTGAAGCAATATCAGTAATATTGGGAACGTTTGTGCCAGATACCGATATTTCAAAAAAAAAAAAAAAAAAAAAAAAAAGTGAATATCGGCAGCTGATAGTCAGTCGATCCCTAGTCAGAACAATTAGCTCCTGCCACTCTCAATCAAATCCAATGAGGAGGGAGCCGGGCCCGAGCCACGCTGTGTGTGTCTATAGATACACACAGCCCAGTAGCAAGCCTTAATGTTTATCCTCAGAGTGTTTGCTATGGGATCTAACATAAAGGGGGGGGGGCAGACAGCGCTGGCGGAGACCCCAAAAGAGGAGGAGGTTTGAGGGGCTGCTTTGCGCAAACCATTTTTGGCACCCAGACAAATGGTAAAAAAAAACAAAAAAAACACCACAACCTTTAAGGCACTAAATATCCTAAGTAAGAAGATAATACAAATAAAAAAGCACTTGCTTTTACACCATATTTTGTTTATCTTCTCACAGAGGATATTTATTAATCTTCTTTTGTGATGTTTGCAGTACCTGTAGATAGCTTTACTAGCTGATAGCCATTTGTACACAATCAAGGTTTTCCTCCTTCAATAACCTTTTAGGATGGTCTCGGTACTTGCCCAGCAGACATTTGATGGCAGTGGTCTCCAGTAAACTCAGCACGCAGATTAGATTCTAAATATGAATATATTGCTTTATAAGACCACTTGCGGGCATTCATTTACATGTATAGGGGGGAGTCAGCAAAGCTGGGGGCACCTGCTGAACGAGGGCGCCAACGAGCTGGGGGCACCTGCTGAGAGAGTACTACTGAGCTGGCGTTCTACTGGGCCCCTTAAAAACAGAAAATCAACACACATGGAGCATTTGCCAATTATCATTAAACCATCAAAAACGCATTGAAAAAGCATGCTGAAGTGGTAGGCGCTATAATGTGCATTGAAGTTAAAGTGTAAATGAGTCCTAAGGGTCACGCAGGTCCATACTGCCCCAGAACCACCTCCCTCCCATCTATCTCTCTCTGTGTAACACTATCCCAGTGAAGTAATCACAATAAAATTATATCAAGTTAAAGCGGGATTCCGGCCATGAACATTTTTTTTTTTTAAAGTCAGCAGCTACAAACACTGTAGCTGCTGACTTTAAATAAGTACACTTACCTGTCCTGGGTGCCCATGATGTTGGCCACACCGTCCCTCGGGTCCCGGCACCACCATCCTAACTAAGGGAAACAGGCAGTGGAGCCTTGCGGCTTCACTGCCAGTATCTTACTGCGCAAGCACGAACGGCGCGGCCATCTGTGAATGGCCCCGTGGTGTTCTAGGAACACACACAGTTCCCAGAAGGCAACGGGGCCGCTCAGCTAGGAGCAGAACACGCCGCGGAATAGGAAGATTAGGAAGCCTGCCTAGTAATAAGGGTTCAGGCAAGGTTAAAAATGTTTTGTTTTTTTAGATTTTTCATACTATTTTCTATTTTAGGGTGGCCCTCCACTTTAAAGCAAGGCACTTGTAGACAGAATGGCCTATCAGCGTTTCCCCCTCAACATCGGAGGAACCAAGACTCAGAACAGGATATTTAACATATATTTTTACCCCACACAATTTTGAAGTGCCATCGGGTAAGTTACCTAGCTGCCAATATAACCTGGTTAAAAAAAAAAAAAAAAAAAAAAAAAAAAAAAAAAAAAAAAAAATGATGACTAAGTAATAGTACCCGACAAAGATACCCAGAACTTTCAGACCCGGTCATATTTTTTTAAGGCTTTAGAAAACAGAAGCTACACCAGGTATAGATTTCCTGCATTTTTATCTCGGTTTTAATGAGCAGCACATGAATAAAATCATGTTATATGCCATATAAATAAGATACAGCCCGGTGGTCTAGTAGTTAGGCAGCACTGGGGATCAGGCCTACGTCAGGACCTATGTGAGGGGCAAGCTGGTAAATCTATATAAGACCTTAGACTGATCAATAAAGCTACAAGGGGGGCGTATGGATTCCCTCTGATGGAAGGAACACACACACCATACATAGCTGAGGTCACCATCTGATTCAGGCTGAAGGTGACCCTCTCTGCCACTTACATGGTACCCCGGCCAGGTCTGTATGCGGATAACCTGGCGACCCTCCAAAGATGCTGCCGAACCCTCCCCGGCCCCCGGGGTGGTTGTTGCTGTCCATCTCCGTCGAAGCTCGGCCGCGTGTCTCCGGATCGCCTGCCTGACCTCTCCGCAGCCGCCCTTAAAAGAAAGCACTTCCGTTCTACGCTCGTCACTTCCTCCTTTTCTCGCAGCAGCTGCACTTTACGACTTCTGAAGCCGAAACGTCCCTGTTGTCTGCTGGCACTGTCATGAGTAGCCAATGAGAAGCGAGCCGGTCTTTGCGCAGGCGTACGTCATGTAATCAGCATGCGCCGAGGGTTAGGGGGGCGTCGCCAATCAGACTGCAAGGAAAAGCGCAGAGAAAGAGAGAGAGGCGGTGATTTGTTTGGAATTGTCAGTGAGGGGGAAAGTACCGCCTGAAGGATGACTAAGCGCTTCCCGGCGGCCTGTGCAAAGCAATGAGTGCGGTGTTTGGGGTGGACGTAGTAGAAGAACCGCGCAGCAAAAGAGTCCGAATCCAGGGGCCAGAGACAGTTGCCGAGGGCTCCGAGGCAGAAAGGGGTTCCCCGGGAAGCCGGGGCCCCAGCAGCACCGTGGGGAATAAAGGTGAAGCCCCTTTGCCATGTGTGTAGATAATGTGACGGTTGTTCCCTTGTCCCAGCAGAGTGACCCGCACACGTGACCCGCCTTTGTGTCCGACCAATCACGTGACTCCCCTCCTCAGTGCTGTCTGCTCAGCCTGGGGTATAGAGCGCCTTCTTAAAGTACAATTAAAGATATAACTGTTTTTTCCCCTTTTGGTTAGAGCAAGGACGGGTTATAACCCCTGGCAAGCTTTTGGCTATCTGTGCCCCATTGGGGAGATTTCCCTTCATTTCCTGTCCTATCGCCAAAACAGGAAGTGAGGGGAAATCCCTACAAAGTGAGGGGATCCCTGGTGTCCTCATTAGAATATTTCCCCTCTATTGCTGTTCTGAGGATGACCCAAAATTTGGCATTTACTTTCACGTTTGCTATCAATAAAACAGGACAAATAAAGAGGGTGAATGTCCCCAATGGGGACACAGACAGCCATAAAAAGTGACAGGTGTTCTAATCCATCTCCATTCTATCCAAGGTTTGCCTTTACTTCTACTTTACATTGGAATTCCAGGCTCTTCATAAGTAATCTTACTGTAGAACTAGAGGCAAAGCGTTCTTTCTTTTTTTTTTTAATTTGGTCAAATAAAGAGGGTGAATGTCCCCAATGGGGACACAGACAGCCATAAAAAGTGACAGGTGTTCTAATCCATCTCCATTCTATCCAAGGTTTGCCTTTACTTCTACTTTACATTGGAATTCCAGGCTCTTCATAAGTAATCTTACTGTAGAACTAGAGGCAAAGCGTTCTTTCTTTTTTTTTTTAATTTGGTCAGTTTATTTCTTGCCTCATAGCCAAAACAGGAAATCCCCTACTTAGGGGAATCCCATAGGGTCCCCCAGGTCACCAGAATTGGTGTCACTGTTGGAAGATTCCCTGTCTCTTACTTTTATGTGGACGACCCAAACTTTGGGATTTTCTTTTACTTTCAATGATAATGGTAAACTGGACAAATCGGAAGGGGGCTGACAGCAATAAACACTGACAGGGATTCTAATCCATCTCCACTCTATCCAAAACTAAAAAAAATAGTTGTATTTTACATCAGCTTCAGCCCCCTTTTAACCCCCTACACTACCTACCCTGTAGAAGGAAAATGCCTATACTTCCCTACTCTCAGGGCACTCTGATCCGGTCACATGGTCATCTCCCAGCAGCTTCAGGGGGAGGAGAGAGCGCCGACAATGGCTGCCCCATATTGCATCTGTGGGTGAAGTCACTGCACAAGCTCTGCAGCTGTTGGCAATTTCTTCTCCCCCCTGAAGCCGTTGGGAACCAATCATGTGACGGGACAGGAGCGCCCTTAGAATAGGGAAGTAAAAGCATCGTTCTTGTATAGGATGGTTAGTAGGAGTTAGGCGGGGCTGGGAGCCGATGTAAGCCTAGTTAGGAATACCCTGGACTTCCACTTTAAGACCCCTTTCACACGCCTGCAAAGCACCCTGAAACAGCCGCTGCTGTCTCTCCAATGTAAAAGCCCCGAGGGCTTTCACACTGGAGCGGTGCGCTGGCAGGACGCTGAAAAAAGTCCTGCTAGCAGCATCTTTGGAGCTCCTTCACCGCTCCTGCCTGTTGAAATCAACGGGGCAGCGTGGCTATACCGCAAAGATAGTGCTTTGTGGTGGTTTTAACCCTTTCTCGGCTGCTAGCGGGGGGGTAAAACCAAATACCGCCTCTAAAACGACGGTAAAGCGGCGCTAAAAATAGCGCCGCTTTACCGCCAACGCTGCCCCAGTGTGAAAGGGGCCTAATACTAATGTTTAGTAACCTCTGCTTGGTTGGTGGAGTACACTACCAAACACGTTGGCTCCCTGTCATGGTACATATCCCATGGGCTTCATGTAAAAGTCCACACGTTATGCCGCCAGAGAATGCTCGGGCACCAAAATGTGGAAGTGAAGGATTTATGCCGCCTGCCTTTTCCTACACCCTCATTCCCAGAACTTGTACTAGGATTGTCCCATAATGCAAAGTGTTCTGTGGATGGTGGAGGAGCAGATGAATGGCAGGATCTCCCTACTCATTCACAGTGTATTGCATCATGGAACAAAAGTAGTACCAGTTCTGCGATTGGGCGAGCAGGGCAAGTCCATCACATGTCATACTTACCTCCTCTGTGCAGTTGGCAGTTGCCCCGATCCTCCTCTTCTGGTATCCCTCGAGTGCCCCATTGGAGAGCCGCTCTCCCTCGGGGCACTTGTGTGGGCGCGCTCCCGTGGCCTACTGCTGCATCTATTGACACAGACAGCAGGACTCGGCCCTGCCCCCCGGCTCCAGCGTTGTTGGATTTGATTGACAGCAGCAGGAGCCAGGAGCAGTTGGACATTTTTTTCAGCCACCCCTGAACTCACCTCTGTTATCTTATCAGTACATGTACACAGGGTCATTAATATGCGTTTCTAGGCAGTTGGGTTAAGAGCCTTTTTTTTAAAGCAAAAAAATGGGTTCAGAAGCTGAGTTTGGAGGCATTTCAAGCGCCGATGCGGCAACTTGCGTTTCGTTTACAGGAGTTTTTCTTTTTTTATCTATTTTGAAAAACGTGGCATGCAAACGCGGCAAAACAGACGTTTTAAACGTGGGTAACTAGTTAAAGTTAAATCATTCAGAAGAGGTTGTAAAAATGTCCCGTGTACATGAAGCCTTAACAATCAGTGAATAGTCATTAAAGGAGCCCCCACTGACCTCTATGTTTCTGTAAACACTGGCTCAATTCATCCTCAGAGTTTATAACAGAAGTCTGGTAGGGGGGGGGGTTCTGGTTGGTCTCGGTGACCGAACTTAGTCTTCTTCCTGTGCTAGTGGTGACTGGGCGGCCTTCTCCTGTATGCATAAAAGAGGCGCCTACTATTTACATTAGTGCCAAGCCACTGCTAAAGCTGCTGAATACCATCTGACTACAGTGTCTTTTTGTGAATGAGGATGAATCGCTCCACAAGACTTGTAGCTACTGAAATCAATACCACATGTTTACTGCTTGTTAAAAATATTTAAAGTGCTACTTTAGACAAAACCTTTTCCCTCCTCACCTTCCAGGACAGCTACTTGAGAGATGATCGGCTCCGCCCTCTACGGGAAACACAAATCAGAATTTAAAAGGCCCCTCCCTTTCCTCTGACCCTAAGTTTATGTGTTTCCAGTCCCTCCAGGAGCACCGACACGTTTGTTCTTTTCTTTTGGTCTGGTAACTGTGGTTGGTGGAACCCCCTTCTCTGGTTTCACCCAGGACTAGTTGTGGCCAAGTCCTGGATGATGGTCTGTAACAGAAGGGTTTCCTATTTCTAATGCCGCGTACACACGGTCGGACTTTTCGTCTACAAAAGTCCAACGGACGCTGACGGACTAAAGCTGGCTGATAATCCGATCGTGTGTGGGCTTCTCCGGACTTTCAACGGACTTTTTCAGCCTCAAATCCGACGGACTTTAGATTTGAAACATGCTTCAAATCTTTCCGACGGACTCGAGTCCGGTCGAAAAATCCGCTCGTCTGTATGCTAGTCCGACGGACAAAAACCCACGCTAGGGCAGCTATTGGCTACTGGCTATCAACTTCCTTATTTTAGTCCGGTGTACGTCATCACGTAAGAATTCGACAGACTTTTGTGTGATCGTGTGTAGGCAAGTCTGTTCGTTAGAAAGTCCGCCGCAAGTCCGTCGAAAGTCCGTCGAAAGTCTGTCGGACAGGCTGTCGGACTTTTGTAGCTGAAAAGTCCGACCGTGTGTACGCCCCATAAGGGTTACTTGCCTTTGTAAAATGGTGGCAACTCCCTTCCTTTCCCCAGCGCTGCTGTGTGGAACTGTGTCCTCCTAATTGCTTCATTCCGGTGTACCAAGATGGCGTCGGGAGGACTTCCGTTGATGCAGCAAGATGGCGCCGGAACCGGAAGTCACATGACGCACTTCCGGACGCCGAGTTTTTATAAGGAGCATGGTGTGGAGACACTGAGGACATGCTGCAGGGGAATGGCCTGCTAAAAACACCATTCTAGGCGCAGTTTTTGCGGTACAGCCGCAGTCTTCTCTGCGACTGTTCTCCGCTTGCTTCATTAAGCCTGAGGACAGGTCTGAGGATGGAACGTCTGCTCGTATTGAACCAGCGGCAGCATCCGGGTCCCATACTGCCCCCAAGGTAAGCCCTGGTCTGTGGATAGCTACAGCAAGGGACTTCTTTTGTATGGATCCTTTTTATTCATGGTCCTTGTTTCTGCTCTCTTCTAGGCCAAACCAGTGAAGAAGAAATGTGGGAACTGTAGAGCCAGGCTCTCCTGATAGTTACAAAAAGCTATTTTGTGAGGATTGTATCCCACCCAGAGCTAGTTCAGAGTCTTCCTCCTTTAAGGAGTTAATGACTTCTATGAAGGAGGTAGTGGATTCTTTTCAGTCACTGAATGACAGGGTTACTAGTTTAGGCCCTCCCTCTTCTAGACCCATAGCTCAAGATCCTTCAACCTCTGCCAAGTCCCTTCCCTTATTAGTATCTGAGACTATTAGTTCACGCAATACCTCTGATCTGGAGGAAGGTGAGAATTCAGTCTCTTCATCTAATGAAAAGTCTGCATCAGAGGAGGATACAGGTAGCTCATCCAAGTATCTTTTTCCAGTTGAGGATATTGATGAACTATTAAAAGCAATTTATACCTCAGAGCAGATTGAGATGCCACAGCATGCTCAATCTGTACAGGATAAAATGTATAGGGGCCTTCAGGGACGGAAATCTAGAACCTTTCCGGTACATCAGTCTCTTAGAGACATGATTCTATCTGAATGGAAAGAACCTGAAAAAGGTTGTTCCAAACCAGAGGACACAAAGAAGATTTCCTTTTCAGCCTGACTTTGAGGAGGTTTTCTTTAAGTGTCCTAGATTGGATGCCCCTATGTCGCAGGTGTCCAAAAGATCAGATCTTTCTTTTGAGGATTCTGGGGTCCTTAAGGATCATATGGAGGCCGTCTCATTGCTGCATAGGGCCTGGGATGCTTCAGCTTTTCTTTAGGCCCAGCGGTAGCATCTACCTGTGTGGCTAGAAATTTAGACGTATGGGTTCAGCGTCTAGATGATCTTCTGGCATCTGACACTCCCAAGGAAGAGATTAGAGAATCCCTCCCACTCATTGCCAAGTCAGTCGCCTTCCTAGCTGATGCAGCAGCAGATTCAGTGAAATCCGCAGCTAGGGCTTCTGCTCTCATTAATTCAGCTAGGTGAGCTATCTGGTTTAAATTTTGGAAAGGTGACTTTATCTCCAAAAATGAGCTCTGTGGCATTCCTTTGGAAGGCAAACTGTTGTTTGGTTCTTCTTTAGAAGAAGTCTTATCTCGTGTCTCTGAGAAAGGTAAACGATTCCCTTCTTCCCAAAGGAATAAGCCCCAGAATAAGAGGCCTTTTCGTGGCTTCCAAAACAAGGCTAATTTTAAAGCCAACAGGCAACAGTCTAAAAAGAAATGGTCCTTTAACAAAGACAAATTCAAAGAAGGAACTCCCTTTGCTCCTTCAGCCCCTTCCAAGAATACCCAGTGACGCCAGTTTAGGGGTAGGGGAAGATTGTGCCACTTCATCAAGGAATGGGCAGAGATTTCCACCAATTCCTTCATCCTTCAAACTCTGGTAAAGGGTTACAGATTGAAGTTCAAAAATCTCCCCCCCAGAGGTTTTTTCTTACCCACCTGCCAAGAGACCAAGAGAGACGGCAAGCCATGTTAAATTTGATCTCTGTGTGGGAAACAGAGGGAGTTATTTCTCCTGTCCCAGTAGATCAGAAGTTCCAGGGATTTTTCTTTCTGGTCAAGAAAGCTACCGGCGGCTTTCGTATGGTCAAAAGCCCTCGGGCTTTCACACTGAACAAACAGCAGAGGCTGTTTTGGGGCGGTTTGCAGGCGGTATTTTTAGCGAAATAACGCCTGCGAACCGCCCTAGTGTGAAAGGGGCCTAATAATAATCGTGCTCTAACACATCCTCAATGACATATTAACAAACTGGTGTAAACATTACAACCATAGATAAACAAAAAATAAATGCATGTGAATTAAACATCAGTAAAAGATGAAATAAAAGTCCCAAAAATCACTTCACAATAAGGTACAATAGTGATGAGAAAACAATATTCAGTGTTGTCAGCACTTCGCCCACTTCTTATCTTATTCCACCAGTCAGTTGCAGTCACACTGCAAGTGATTTTTCCACCCTCCACCAGATGTGATCCCACCTGGGATAAGTGACTATACAATGAAGTATGGTCTACAAGCACTTGCATCCCACCAATGTGGACAAAAGAATATTTGTTCCAGATCTTTGGATGTCACAGGTACTCCATAACACCTTCATATGTAAAATCTGCTCCTCTCAATACTTCCACTCAGCTGTGTCACTTCCAGCTCCAGTGGACAAGGCCCGCATGGCTGCAAACTAAGAGTAATCGGGGTTACCGCTAATGATACTGAAATTTAACCCTGAGCCACATTCGGGAAAACTGCCAGGGAGGTTAATGAAGATTTGTTTTATAACGAATTTGTAAATCACAGAAACCAGGAAAAAATAAAAATGATCAGTGTTTTTTTAAATTTTTTTTTTTATTTATACTGTATAGTAAAGGAAAAAAAACCCAGTGGCAGGGTGGATTTGATTTTAAATCACTAGTAAAAAGGCTTGATTTAAATCATAATGTTCAAAGAGCAACTGTCATCTCTGTCCCTCAGAGGCTCCTCCTCTGACCTGCTGTTGACTCACCGATAGTCCTATTCACTTTAATGGGCCGGCTGGTGATGCGGCAGTGACACAGCAAGGTGAGGGATGTGGCAGTGGCAGGTGAGTGGATGCCCACTAACAGGCGCTGCCATGATGGATCTGAAATGACAGGTGCTCTTTAAATGTAAGGACTTATTCTTGCTGGTAGTTACAATGTTTAATATTTGCAAACAAAATGAAAGTTTCCTATTTAGAATAAAAAGCTGTCAGATTAGTAAAACAGCGATATCCGAACCGATTTTAGGTTAATCCCACATAGTTGGACAACTACTCAAACTCTTATTTAATAAAAACAATACCATTGCAAGTGCATGGTATCTCAGCTTGCAGAGCTTGGAACCATTGAATGAGTTTACCAAAAATGTAAATATTGCAGAATATACAGCCTCATGCTACCTAACAAAGCTCCATTTCATGCTGAATAAACTAAATTATTAAAGTATCTTAAATAGAAAACTATCTTTTTTTATTAAAATAAATTTGATAAATAAAAAATCAGAATTAACTAGTTGCCCACCAGCAGGTTGAATTGCCGTCATGGTACGTCGACTCTTCAAAGCGCTATAGCAGGTGCGCGATCGCCGCCGGCCACTCGCAAATGCGGGCACAAGAGGCAAAACCGGGATTTGTGTGTAGACACACAAATCCCGCTTCTGATAGGGGAGGAGAAACAGATTGTCTGTTCTACTAAGTAGGAACAACGATCTGTCTCCTCCTCCTCTAGTCAGTCCTATCCCCTCACAGTTGGAAACGCAGCTAGAGAACACATTTAACCCCTTGATTGCCCCCTAGCGTTAACCCCTTCCTTACCAGTGACATTTACACAGTAATCAGTGGCTATTTATAGCACTGATCACTGTCTAAATGTCAATGGTCTCAAAAAAGTGTCAAAAGTGTCCGATATGTCTACCACAATGTCACAGTCCTGCTAAAAATTGCAGATCGCCTCCATTACTATTGTAAAAAAAAAAAAATATGCTGTAGATGCTATAACTTTTGCGAAAACCAATGAATATACGCTTATTGTGATATTTTTTGAAAAAAAAAAAAAAAAAATGTAGAATACATATGGGCCTAAACTGATGAAGACATTTTTCTTTGGATATTTATTATGGCACAAAGTATTGCTTTTTTTTTTTTTTTTTTTTTAATTGTCAGTTCTTTTTTTGTTTATAGCGCAAAAAATAAAAAGCGCAGAGGTCATCAAATACCACCAAAAGAAAGCTTTTTTTTGTTGGGGGAAAAAAAGACATACATTTTGTTTGGGTACAACATTGCACGATCGCACAATTGTTAGTTAAAGCGAGGCAGTCCCTTTTTGCAAAAAATGGACTGGTCATTAAGGGTGAAACCTTCCGGGCTGAAGTGGTTAAATTTGAAAAAAACAGTTTTATTTCCAAAAAAAAAATCGATTTTTATCCACCCTGTCCAGTGGTGACTGTTCTTGTGGTGGTATATAATCTATTGGTCTAAACAAAATGAGCATTTGGGTAGTGTTGCATGACCGAGTAATTGTACGTCAAACTATCATAGTGCTGACAATGGCCGGGTAATAAATAGGAATTTACAGACTGGTACTCAAGTGATTAAACTTGCTCTGTGCCAGCATCTCAAAGTACCAGTGGTGGCAGGAGATCAGACTGTCAGGAAGCAAAACAGCATTTTCATTAGGAGATTCTCAAGGCCAGCCTTGGCATTTTTCTTATGACAGGTGCTCTTTAAACACATTTGTAGTTTTTACACAACTTCTTTTGACAGAAGTTATCAGCCACACGAGTATTATTTTCTGTGAGTTGGCAGTTCATGGACTTCTGGACATAGATGTAAAAACATAACTGAAAGGACAATGGAACAAATTATAAAGGTTTGTGTTTATTTATTTATATATATATATATATATATATATATATATCTCACACATACCAAAAAAATATGCAATCAATCCTTCCAGGTTAAATATGTGAGTCACCTATAATACTGGCGTTCCAGAACGCTAATAGACGGCATAGTGGAAGGTGTTTGCTTTCAGTCTTTCTGTTACTTACTGAGTCATACAGAGCAGGAGAGTGCAGATGAATCATGCTTTTGAAACTGCCATTATATTTCTTTACTAATCGTAAATCTACTGTCCTTCTTTCCTAGCTGATGTCTCATGTTCTTTATACAGTCCTTGAGACTGGACGTTCATCAGCCAAATCATTATTTTGACCCTGGATATGCTTACATATGTATACATACATGTTCTTTTGTTATAAATAGATATCAAATTAGTTTCCTGCCTAATTACACGTCCTTCTTACAACATGTTGTCCAAAACAGAATTTCATACGAGATATAGAAATGCATGCCAGGCCAATGCTTTGTTTTATTTGTCTTTGTCTTCCCTTTTGCATATATCAGTGTTTTTATTCTTTGCATTAAGGTGAAAAACCTCCTGTGATGCAGCTGCCCCCAGAGCCCCCCTTTTTACTTACCTGAAACTGGTCTTTCCAGCAACGGGAAGGAGCACACCAGCTCCAGACGGTGTCTTGGGACCTGATTGGATAGATTGATAGCAGCGCAGCCATTGGCTCCCGTTGCTGTCAGTCAAATCCAATGACTTGGTGGGCAGGGCCGAGTCCTGCTGTCTGTGTCAATGGACGCAGCAGCAGGATACGGGAGCGTGCCCACATGTGCCCTTGGGGAGAGTGGCTCTCCAACAGGGCTCTCGAGAAGAGGAGGAGCCAGGAGCGCCGCTAAGGGACCCCAGAAGAGGAGGATCGGGGCCACTCTGTTTGTTTAACCACTTAAGGACCGCCTCACGCCGATGTACGTCGGCAAGGCAGCACGGGCAGGCAAAATCACGTACATATACGTGATTTGCCTCCCGCAGGTGGGGGGTCCAATCGGACCCCCCCCCCGGTGCCCGAGGCGGTCCTGTTTTGTCCCCCGGCGATCGGAGGTGAGGGGGAGGCCATCCGTTCGTGGCCCCCCCCTCGCGATCGCCACCGGCCAATGAGAATCTTCCTTTGCTGCTGTATGCTAAACAGCAGCAAAGGAAGTGATGTCATCTCTCCTCGGCTCGGTATTTTCCGTTCCAGCGCCGAGGAGAGAAGACATCACTGTGAGTGTAAAACACAAACACACACAGTAGAACATGCCAGGCACACAAAACACCCCGATTCCCCCCCCACCCCCGATCGCCCCCCGATACCCCCCCGTCACCAACTGACACCAAGCAGTTTTTTTTTTTTTTCTGATTACTGCATTGGTGTCAGTTTGTGACAGTTACAGTGTTAGGTCAGTTAGTGTTAGCCCCCTTTAGGTCTAGGGTACCCCCCTAATAAAGTTTTAACCCCTTGATCACCCCCCGTCACCAGTGTCACTAAGCGATCATTTTTCTGATCGCTGTATTAGTGTCGCTGGTGACGCTAGTTAGGGATGTAAATATTTAGGTTCGCCGTCAGCATTCTATAGCGTCAGGGACCCCCATATACTACCGAATAAATGTTTTAACCCCTTGATTGCCCCCTAGTTAACCCTTTCACCACTGATCACCGTATAAGTGTTACGGGTGACGCTGGTTAGTTCGTTTATTTTTTATAGTGTCAGGGCACCCGCCGTTTATTACCGAATAAAGGTTTAGCCCCCTGATCGCCCGGCGGTGATATGCGTCGCCCCAGGCAGCGTCAGATTAGCGCCAGTACCGCTAACACCCACGCACGCAGCATACGCCTCCCTTAGTGGTATAGTATCTGATCGGATCAATATCTGATCAGATCTATACTAGTGTCCCCAGCAGTTTAGGGTTCCCAAAAACGCAGTGTTAGCGGGATCAGCCCAGATACCTGCTAGCACCTGCGTTTTGCCCCTCCGCCCGACCCAGCCCACCCAAGTGCAGTATCGATCGATCACTGTCACTTACAAAACACTAAACGCATAACTGCAGCGTTCGCAGAGTCAGGCCTGATCCCTGCAATCGCTAACAGTTTTTTTGGTAGCATTTTGGTGAACTGGCAAGCAAGCACCAGCCCCAGGCAGCGTCAGGTTAGCGCCAGTAGCGCTAACACCCACGCACGCACCGTACAACTCCCTTAGTGGTATAGTATCTGAACGGATCAATATCTGATCCGATCAGATCTATACTGGCGTCCCCAGCAGTTTAGGGTTCCCAAAAACGCAGTGTTAGCGGGATCAGCCCAGATACCTGCTAGCACCTGCGTTTTGCCCCTCCGCCCGGCCCAGCCCAGCCCACCCAAGTGCAATATCGATCGATCACTGTCACTTACAAAACACTAAACGCATAACTGCAGCGTTCGCAGAGTCAGGCCTGATCCCTGCGATCGCTAACAGTTTTTTTTGTAGCGTTTTGGTGAACTGGCAAGCACCAGTGGCCTAGTACACCTCGGTCGTAGTCAAACCAGCACTGCAGTAACACTTGGTGACGTGGCGAGTCCCATAAGTGCAGTTCAAGCTGGTGAGGTGGCAAGCACAAGTAGTGTCCCGCTGCCACCAAAAAGACAAACACAGGCCCGTCGTGCCCATAATGCCCTTCCTGCTGCATTCGCCAATCCTAATTGGGAACCCACCACTTCTGCAGCGCCCGTACTTCCCCCATTCACATCCCCAACCAAGTGCAGTCGGCTGCATGAGAGGCATTTTCTTTATGTCCTCCCGAGTACCCCTACCCAACGAACCCCCCCAAAAAAGATGTCGTGTCTGCAGCAAGCGCGGATATAGGCGTGACACCCGCTATTATTGTCCCTCCTGTCCTGACAATTCTGGTCTTTGCATTGGTGAATGTTTTGAACGCTACCATTCACTAGTTGAGTATTAGCGTAGGGTACAGCATTGCACAGACTAGGCACACTTTCACAGGGTTTCCCAAGATGCCATCGCATTTTGAGAGACCCGAACCTGGAACCAGTTGCAGTTATAAAAGTTAGTTACAAAAAAAGTGTAAAAAAAAAAAAAAAAAAATATATAGAATAAAAAAAATAGTTGTCGTTTTATTGTTCTCTCTCTCTCTCTATTCTCTCTCTCTATTGTTCTGCTCTTTTTTACTGTATTCTATTCTGCAATGTTTTATTGTTATTATGTTTTATCATGTTTGCTTTTCAGGTATGCAATTTTTTATACTTTACCGTTTACTGTGCTTTATTGTTAACCATTTTTTTGTCTTCAGGTACGCCATTTACGACTTTGAGTGGTTATACCAGAATGATGCCTGCAGCTTTAGGTATCATCTTGGTATCATTCTTTTCAGCCAGCGGTTGGCTTTCATGTAAAAGCAATCCTAGCGGCTAATTAGCCTCTAGACTGCTTTTAAAAGCCGTGGGAGGGAATGCCCAGCCCCCCCCCCACCGTCTTCCGTGTTTTTCTCTGGCTCTCCTGTCTCAACAGGGAACCTGAGAATGCAGCCGGTGATTCAGCCAGCTGACCATAGAGCTGATCAGAGACCAGAGTGGCTCCAAACATCTCTATGGCCTAAGAAACCGGAAGCTACGAGCATTTTATGACTTGGATTTCGCCGGATGTAAATAGCGCCATTGGGAAATTGGGGAAGCATTTTATCACACCGATCTTGGTGTGGTCAGATGCTTTGAGGGCAGAGGAGAGATCTAGGGTCTAATAGACCTCAATTTTTTTCAAAAAAGAGTACCTGTCACTACCTATTGCTATCATAGGGGATATTTACATTCCCCGAGATAACAATAAAAATGATTAAAAAAAAAAAATGAAAGGAACAGTTTAAAAATAAGATAAAAAAGCAAAAAAATAATAAAGAAAAAAAAAGCACCCCTGTCGCCCCCTGCTCTCGCGCTAAGGCGAACGCAAGCGGCGGTCTGTCGTCAAACGTAAACAGCAATTGCACCATGCATGTGAGGTATCACCGCGAAGGTCAGATCGAGGGCAGTAATTTTAGCAGTAGACCTCCTCTGTAAATCTAAAGTGGTAACCTGTAAAGGCTTTTAAAGGCTTTTAAAAATGTATTTATTTTGTTGCCACTGCACGTTTGTGCGCAATTGTAAAGCATGTCATGTTTGGTATCCATGTACTCGGCCTAAGATCATCTTTTTTATTTCATCAAACATTTGGGCAATATAGTGTGTTTTAGTGCATTAAAATTTTAAAAAAAGTGTGTTTTTCCCCCAAAAAATGCGTTTGAAAAATCGCTGCGCAAATACTGTGTGAAAAAAAAAAAATGAAACACCCACCATTTTAATCTGTAGGACATTTGCTTTAAAAAAATATATAATGTTTGGGGGTTCAAAGTAATTTTCTTGCAAAAAAAAAAATAACTTTTTCGTGTAAACAATGAGTGTCAGAAAGGGCTTTGTCTTCAAGTGGTTAGAAGAGTGAGTGATGTGTGACATAAGCTTCTAAATGTTGTGCATAAAATGCCAGGACAGTTCAAAACCCCCCCAAATGACCCCATTTTGGAAAGTAGACACCCCAAGCTATTTGCTGAGAGGCATGTCGAGTCCATGGAATATTTTATATTGCGATACAAGTTGCGGGAAAGAGACAAATTTTTTTTTTTGCACAAAATTGTCACTAAATGATATATTGCTCAAACATGCCATGGGAATATGTGAAATTACACCCCAAAATACATTCTGCTGCTTCTCCTGAGTACGGGGATACCACATGTGTGAGACTTTTTGGGAGCCTAGCCGCGCACGGGACCCCGAAAACCAAACACCGCCTTTAGGCTTTCTAAGGGCGTGAATTTTTTATTTCACTCTTCACTGCCTATCACAGTTTCGGAGGCCATGGAATGCCCAGATGGCACAACCCCCCCCCAAATGACCCCATTTTGGAAAGTAGACACCCCAAGCTATCAGCTGAGAGGCATGTTGAGTATTTTGCAGACCTCACTTTTTGTCACAAAGTTTTGAAAATTGAAAAAAGAAAAAAAAAAATGTTTTTTCTTGTCTTTCTTCATTTTCAAAAACAAATGAGAGCTGCAAAATACTCACCATGCCTCTCAGCAAATAGCTTGGGGTGTCTACTTTCCAAAATGGGGTCATTTGGGGGGGTTTTGTGCCACCTGGGCATTCCATGGCCTCCGAAACTGTGATAGGCAGTGAAGAGTGAAATCAAAAATTTACACCCTTAGAAATCCTGAAGGCGGTGATTGGTTTTCGGGGCCCCGTACGCGGCTAGGCTCCCAAAAAGTCCCACACATGTGGTATCCCCATACTCAGGAGAAGCAGCTAAATGTATTTTGGGGTGCAATTCCACATATGCCCATGACCTGTGTGAGCAATATATCATTTAGTGACAACTTTTTGTAAATAATTTTTTTTTTTTGTCATTATTCAATCACTTGGGACAAAAAAAATAAATATTCAATGGGCTCAACATGCCTCTCAGCAATTTCCTTGGGGTGTCTACTTTCCAAAATGGGGTCATTTGGGGGGGTTTTGTACTACCCTGCCATTTTAGCACCTCAAGAAATGAGATAGGCAGTCATAAACTAAAAGCTGTGTAAATTACAGAAAATGTACCCTAGTTTGTAGACGCTATAACTTTTGCGCAAACCAATAAATATACGCTTATTGACATTTTTTTTACCAAAGACATGTGGCCAAATACATTTTGGCCTAAATGTATGACTAAAATTGAGTTTATTGGATTTTTTTTATAACAAAAAGTAGAAAATATCATTTTTTTTCAAAATTTTCGGTCTTTTTCCGTTTATAGCGCAAAAAATAAAAACCGCAGAGGTGATCAAATACCATCAAAAGAAAGCTATTTGTGGGAAGAAAAGGACGCAAATTTCGTTTGGGTACAGCATTGCATGACTGCGCAATTAGCAGTTAAAGCGACGCAGTGCCAAATTGGAAAAAGACCTCTGGTCCTTAGGCAGCATAATGGTCCGGGGCTCAAGTGGTTAAAGTTGTTGTTTTTTTTTTTTTTTACATATCTTTTAAAGCAGTGTTAAACCCAAAATCAAACATTTTATTATATACACTTGTCCTCCGGAAGATTTTTTCTCCCCTTTCTGACCAGGCCATTTTTTGCTATAGTTCTACCTTAAGACATAAATTAAACTTGTGAAAACTAATCACTACAAATAGTGCAATTTCTCTTGTATACGTTCAAGGTGTCTTCACATCTGTTTCAACCTTTTCGCACATTGCTTCTTCAGGAAGCGCATTATTCATAGACAGACATCCACTTCAAACATCTTTCCGGGCCTTCACAGGAGGAAACCCCCAACAAATCACCTCGATCTGACCAAAAGTAGGAAGCAAAATGTGCTCCGCAGGATAGAGAAAGGAAAGTGTACGATTCAAAATCAGTTATTCAGAACTACCACAGGAGGGCGCCTATGCACTACCAAATTAAATGGATGATCAAAAGGGTACAAACTTTGTCGGGCTGTATAGTACAAACATGGGCGTCCCTTAGCTCCAAATTTGCAGCCCAAAGACTCCTATGCTGGCATTATACAGCCCTACAAAGTTTGGACCCTTTTGATCATCCATTTAATTTGGTTGTGCTGTGGTTGTTCTGAATAACTGATTTTAGCAACAATAATTTATTTTCCTCTGCTGTGGTCCACATTTTGCTTCCAAAATTTGGTTGGATTTAGGTGATGTATTGGGGGTTTCTTCCTGTGAAGGCCCAGAGGCATGTTTTGAAGTGCTCTCAATTTTGGTGGATCTGTGTTTTCCTGGAGAAGCAATAGGTGAAACCACTGTGTATGTGTGTGTGTGTGTGGGAAGAAAAAAAAAAAAAAAAAAATATATATATATATATATATATATATATATATATATATATATATATATATATATATATATATATATATATATATATATATATATATATATATATTCTTTTTTTCTCTTTAAACATTATGTAAAGATGCCTTGAACTTACACAAGGGATATTGATATATATTATATTTAAGTTTAAATTGTGTATCGTGCTCTGGTGTACTGTGTATTAAAAAAATGTTGTCTTGGTTGGCACCTTAAGGTTTTATAGCAGAAAGTAACAAATGTTGTTTTTTATTCAAAATTGTTGGTTTTTTTTTTTTTTTTTTTTGTTTTTGTTTTTGTTTTTTATAGCGCAAAAAATAAAAACTGCAGAGGTGATCAATTGCCACCAAAAGAAAGCTCTTTTCGTGGGAAAAAGAACATAATTTATTTGGGTACAGTGTCACACGACCGTGCAATTGTCAGTTAAAGCAACCCAGTGCCGTTTCACAAAAAATGGTCTGGTCAGGAAGTGGATAAATCTCTTCTGGGGCTGAAGTGGTTAAAGTATACCAAAGTTGACATAAATATAAAGGCCATTGCTGATTTTTCCTCCTGAAAATGTTTGCTCCCTAGCTTGCTAATCTAATGACTTCTTTAGTTACTGTCCTAAAAAAAGCTTTTCAAATAAGGGGTCCTGTCTTGACTGGCTACATGCACATTTCAGGTCAGACTACTGAAGTCAGAGAATCAGCATGAAATCCAGGCAGCTAATCTTTTTATAAGAAGGTCAGCAATTGGCAACCTCCCTATTTATCTTCTAAAGCTTTAGGCCTCATGCCCACGGCGTTATAAAAAAAATGGGCTGTAAAGCCAGTACTGATGCCAGTTAAAAAACGGCATTAAAAACGCGATTTTATCAGTGTTTTGCATTGACGTAAATGCACGTTTTAGCGGCGCTAGCTTTCGGACGCTTTTCTCTGCCTCTATTCAAAATCAATGGTTCCCTATGGAATCCCATTGATTTGAATACAAGTCGCACCGCAAGTCGGATCATTATGATCCGACTTGCGGTGCGACTTGTGTGCTGAGGATCTTGAAGGGGAACCCCCCACCAAAATGAAAAAAAAAAAATTGGCGTGGGGTCCCCCCCCCAGGACGATACCAAACCCTTCAGTCTGGTATGGTTTTTAAGGGGAACCCCCCACGCCATAAAAAAAAGACGGGCCCCCCCCCCCCCAAGATCCATCCCAGACCTTTATTTGAGCACGCAGCCCCCCCGGTAGGTCAGAAAAGGTGGGGGGGGGACTAGCTACCAGGCCACATGCCCTCAAAATGGGGGGTTGCCTTGTCCACATGTTGATGAGGACAAGGGCCTCTTCCCGACAACCCTGACTGTTGGTTGTCGGGGTCTGTGGGGGCTTATTTGAATCTGGGAGCCCCCTTTTAACAAGGGTAGGCCCCCAGATCCCGGCCCCCCTCCCTGTGTGAATGAGTAGGGGGTACCCCTACCCATTAACCTAAAAAAAAAGGTCAAAAATACACAGTACACAGGTTTTTTTTAAGTATTTTCTTAAGGCAGCTCCGGCCTCTCTTCCAACGTCTTCTCCCTCTTCTGGCGACGTATTCTCCCTCTGCTGACTCAACCCGATCTCCCGATGTAATGCTGCGTCTGCTGTGTGCAATGACTTATATTGGCATGGGGCGGGGCCACCCGCTGACGTCATCAGAAGGTCCCGCCCCCTTGTGACATCATCACCCTATCATGCAGCGGGCGATGACGTTGCAAGGGGGCGAGGTCAGCGGGTGGCCCCGCGCCAAATAAGTCATTGCACACGGCGGACCCAGCATTACATTGTGAGATCGCGTTGAGTCAACATCAGAAGAAGAGCAGAGGGAGAAGACAGCGGAGAAGACCCGGCAAAAGAGAGAGAAGACGGCACAGAGAGGAGAAGACCCGGAGAGAAAACTAACTTTTTTTTTTTTCCTCGTGGCTTCAAAGTTTCTGGAAATTTGACATCACTAGTCTGGCCACAAGCTTCCCTTACTTGATACAGTTTCTGGTGGAGTAGCCACCTCTTCCAGTTAAATGTATCAAGTGTTTGTGTGAGTGTTACAAAGGTCAAACCATGACACTGAGCTTCAGGGGAAGAGGTTTACAGTCTGGGCCACTACAGCATGTTAATGTACTGCTTTTAGTGCCTCTTGTCGGTGACGCATGTAAACAAATAATTTTGACAGATGTCATTACCGGGGGCGTAACTAATAATCGCAGGCCCCACAGCAAAAAATGGCAGTGTAGAATAAGAAACGCGCAGCATGGCATTATGGTGTGAGGTGGTGCAGATTAGATAATGTACAGTATGTTATGTATACTTCTTATTTAGTTTGTTTTTTTTTTTTACCACATCACTGTTTTGGGATCGCAAAACTGCTTCTTTGGCTAAGGTGGTCTAGTTGTTTCAGACATAGCGTTGCCTTCCTTTTGTTTGGCTCCAAAACAAGGAGTTTACTTTCCACTGCTTGAATGTGGTTAAGGCTTTGCTAATCTGCCACAGTCTTGATTTGTCATTCTAATGCCTTGTTTGTGTTTCCTAGTAGCTCCCAGAAGGTACAGGCTGCATCTCCTTGCTGGGCAAGTGATGATTTGACAAATTATCACTCCGGCATATGACCTGAAATTTCGAAACTTCCCTTTCTTGTGAAGACCCACTCCACTAGGAGCGTTGGTGCTTCATGCTTTTCTCAACATCAGGCTTCGGTTTCCCAGGTCTGTAAGGCAGCCAACCCGTCTTCTGCACATACACTGGCAAAGTTTTACCAGGGGGGTGTTTGGGTTTCGGTGGACGCTGACCTTTCTTGTTCTGGTAAGCGGATTGTTCCTGTTGAGTTTTTATGCTGTGAAACTTTGCTATCTGGCATTCCAATCACCTGAAGGTAGAGCATAATTCAATACTCCTCAAAATGAAGCCTCCTTTGTCCTGTAATGTGCTCTAAGAAGGGGTTTTTTACAGGTAAGGCAAACATTGTTCTTTTCTTACAATAAGGCTGCAGCTCAGCGAATATCTTAAGAAACTGATATGTTTCAAGCCCACATCATCTCTTTTTCCAGCCAAACACAAGCTGGCGTGGGCTTGACACATCCCTATTTTTTTCCGATTTTAGGCTGTGATACTGGCTTTTGATGAGCAAGTAAAAAAGCTATTTTTTCATCGCTTTTTGAAGTTATTGATGTAGGACACCTTTTCTGCAAGATGTTTTAGTAAACGCTGTGGATGTCAGTGGGTTGGTGTCTACTGCACAAGGCCCTTTGTTTGGTGTGCATTCTGGGATTCGGTGAATTGGGAATGTACAGCATGGCATATGGAATGAGGTGGTACAGAATGGTAATGTATAGCAGAGTGAGGTACAAAATGTTAGATAGCAGAGTTATTTTATTACCTCAATTGAAATTTCTTGCTGCTGTTGCTCATTCCCTTTCTCTAATCACTTTTCTGATGATGTCTGCAGACCAAAATGCAAACAAATGATTCCAGCCCAATCTAAACCTCCGTCAGAGTGGTACCTGTGCATGCTGTGACAGATCACATGGTTGCTGCTGTTACTTGTTAAGAGAGCCAGCAGAGAAAGTCTTCCACTACTCATGTCTTCTGCATTAGATGATATCATGTCATCTGTCAGAGCCTTGGTGGAGGAAGTGTGCAATAGGAGACTTCCTCTACTAGCTCTGTTTACAAGTGACAACAGCAATGGAATGAGCTGTCACAGCGCGCTTACAAAGGTCTGTATGGGGCTAAGCAACCCAGCTTAACTGCCGAAGAGCCCAACTGCTCCTTGACCTTTGGGCCCCACCCAGGCTCCCCCACATTCTGGCCCCCCTTAGCAGCCACATGAGCTTCTAACAGGGTAGTTCAGCCAGTGGTCACTCATTACAGTTTTCACAGTAACAAGGAGAGCCAAGAGAGTGGTAGGGGAGTGCAGGGAAACTTAGTATGGGAATGGACTTTAAGACCCCTTTCACATTGGGACCGCGGCTGTGTTAGCACTAAAGCGCTGCTTGTTTCGGTCGTTAGTGGGGCGCTTTTAACCCCAAAGAAGGGGTTAAAAAATCCCGTGATGCGGAGCTTCCAAAGTGCTTTTCAGGTGCTTTAGAAGCGCTGACCATTCATTTTATTTCATTTCAAAACCGCCCCAAAGATGCTGCTTGCAGGACTTTTCCTAACGTCCTGCAAGCGCACCACCCAAGTGTGAAAAGTCACACTGAAATGAATGGGAGGCGGTTGTTTTCAGGTGCTTTACAGGTGCTATTTCTGGCGCTAAAACACCTGAAAACTGCCTCAGTGTGAAAGGGGGTCATAAGAGACTGTCTTGAATGTGCAAAATAACAGCTTTTCTTTAATCTTAGATGCAATATTTAGTTGCATTTCACATGTGTCTTAATAATTTTTGATATATGTACATCAAAGCACCAAAAATACACCATACAGCATTTTTCTTTAACATCACCAAACATTATTATAACCTCTAATCTAATGAGGACTAAATTACTAAGCTCCAGGTCTGTACCTACATCCTCAAACTAATAATGCACAAAAAAAAGAGAAAAAATGGGGCTGTCATGGTACTATACAGTACATACAATTGCTTTAGAAATAACTATTCCCTTCTATGACTAAATGATTGATCTGTAGACTACTGTCAAAGTTCAATTTTTTTTTTCTTAACACGCCTCCGAAGAATATACTGATGTGAAAGAATTCCTACTGAAAACAATAGGCTTCCTTCCATTGGTAGAGGAAGAGTTGATTGAAAATGGGTGGTTGGGCCATGGTTTTGCCATGTCCTGACTGCTGAGCCACATGTTAGTACACATTGCTGTGATTGTGAAAAGGATGCAACCTGTAGCATTTGGAGGCAAAACCACTGCTAATACTAGGAGGCAGTAACCAGTGCGCCTTTATCTCAGAGCCATGTTTTTCCTGGAGACTTTGTTTTTAAAGTTTATTGTCCTGGGTCTTAATGTTGCTGGTTATGCCTTTTTGAAACCTTTTTTATTGCCAGATTTTGGTTTCACCCCTCCAGGTCTCAGAGTGCATACACTAATCCATGCGCCAGTTTGATGGGGACAGTTAGTGTAGGGGGGCACTCCGATTGGGACATTTGATGTAAGATGGCAATTAATGTAAGGGGGCACTCTGATAGGAACAGGTGATGTAAGGGGGTGCTCTGATGGGGACCCTGATGTAAAGGGGAACTCTGATGGGAACCATGATGTAGGGGGGATCTGATGGGGACACTGATGTAAAAGGGTACTCTGATGGGGACACTTGATATAAAGGGGCACAGGTTCTCTACATCCCAATCTAATGGCAGCCCAATACATATTAATATTCCATATATGGATGGCATCACTCCTGTGTCATTTTGGCACACAGAGATTGGGCTGGTCACTGAAGTCTGAGCTGCGCATGCAAAGCTCAGTTGCTAACAGGCAGGCAAGTGTATTTTATTACAGAAAGCACATTGCAAGTCCCTTCCGCAATACAAAATCTGCCTGCTTGCAGTTAAAGTAATGATACTGAAGTCTCTTGTTTTTTTTTTTTTTTTTTTTTTCTTTAAAAATAAAATACATGTAACACTTGCCTGCTCTGTGTAGTGGTTTTGCACAGAGCAGCCCAGATCCTCCTCTTCTCGGGTCCCTTGCCAGCACTCCTGGCCCCTCCCTTATGCCGAGTGCCCCTACAGCAAGCAGCTTGCTATGGGGGCACTCGAGCCACAGCTCCGTGTGTCCATTCAGAGATAGAGCTGGGGTTCGGCCCCCCCCCCCACCCCCATCTCCTTATTGGCTGAGGCACAGCAACGGCGCCATTGGCCAATCAGAAGGGAGAGTCCCGGATGGACGAGGCACTCGTGCACATCGCTGGGTAGAGATGAGCTCTAGTAAGTATTAGGGGGGCTGAGAGGGGGCTGCTGCAGAGAAAAGGCTTTTTATCTGATTGCATTTAGATAAAAAACCTTCTGCCTTTACAATCACAACAGCAGAACTTTACTTCTTCTCTAAACATGTATAACCCCACCTTGAGTCCCTGGGCTTTTTCCAGGTTTTGGACATGTAATGGATTGTCTTATGCCCCGTACACACGGTCGGATTTTCTGATGGACAATGTCCGATCGGAGCGTGTTGTTGGAAATTCCGACCGTGTGTGGGCGCCATCGGACATTTTCCATCGGATTTTCCGACACACAAAGTTGGACAGCAGGAGATAAAATTTTCCGACAACAAAATCCGATCGCGTCAATTCCGACCGTGTGTGGCCTGTTCCGACGCACAAAGTGCCACGCATGCTCAGAAGAAATTCCGACACGGGACAGCTCGTTCTGGTAAACGTAGCGTTCGGAATGGATACAGCACTTTCGTCAGGCTGCAATGTTCAAAATGGTTTAATACAGCGCACTCTCTTCTTCTTTATAATGTGACAAGAATGAAGTAGTTTTGCTGCTCATATTCGCACACACTTCTCACAAACTTATTTCGTTACTATTTATCGGGATTCCCTCAATATATTTTGATTTCTCACATCTGACAACAAAATTTTTTGTTTTTTTTGGACTTTAATGTAGATTCTTTTTTTGTGTTTCTCTTTTTTATTTTTTTTTTTTTTTGGGTGATTTTGATTTGTATTCCCGAAAATGTTTGTGTGTGTTTTTGGTGACAAGTTCCCACAACACCACTAATATGTTGTTCTATTTAATCTGTAGGAGATTGTTTGGTGTTGTTGTCCCTTGTTAATTTAACATTGTACTTTAGAAATGTACCTGAATCGTCACCAACAAACTGTCCTTTTTGGATGAAAACACACACAGGAGAGTAGAATTTACCCAAAAAAATTTTAGTAAGGGCTCACAACTAAACAAAGAGGGAGGCAACGCTGGAGAAACTGCAGAAGTGGGTGAAGCCTGGGACCCCCAGGGCAGACATCAATTATTTAAAAGCAAAATTGGTGGCCTGAGGAGTCCATATCATAAGGGAGGGCAGTCTGGTCCAGAAGTCCCAGAGATCCGGAAAGCAGCAGATGACATCTGTGTCCCCAGGCTGTGGTCATACGAGAGACTGCATCTTCTGTCAGACCAGACTGAACCCAGGGTCATCACTCTCAGGTCTTCCTTCCACGCTTCCTTACAGGCTTTGGCTGTGGTGGTGGAGTTGTGGCAGCAGGAGGAGGAGGAGGATCGTCCCTCTCAATGACATCCGTCTTGTGTGTCAGTTCCCCACTCTCCCCCTTACGAAGGACTTTATAAATCAGGTCCTCAGAGATCTTGCGTTGACCCTCCTGCATGCCCTGCAATTTTGTGGCAGCCATGCAGGCAAAGGCCTCTTCAGGACTGGGGAAGGCTCTGAGGGACGCAGAAGCCTCCTGGATCAGCCTGTACGCTGAATCCTGCACGGGACTCGGAGTGGCCTTCCTGGCTCGTTTATATGGCAGGCGGAGGGGAGGGACCTGAGACTCAGTCAGGCTGCAACTTGTCCCAGGCTTCTCTTGGCTGCCACTTAGCCCCGCCTCCTCCTGGCTGCCACTAATCCCCGCCTCCTCCTGGCTGACACTAATAATCCCCGCCTCCTCCTGACTGCCACATTCCACAGCCTCCTCCTGGCTGAGGTCTTCCTGTGTATGAAAAAGGGACATAGTTTTAGTTTTTTATTCATCAATCACACACAATTTTCACCTCCTGACTGCTGCAAATTGAATGTTAACAAATATAACAGACTATCCTTCTGAGCCCAGCAGTTTTCATTCTTTTCCCAATTTTGGGTGCCCACTACTGTCTATTGATATGTAAAACACTTTCAATCAGCAATTAGTGATCAATAATAACATCTAGTAAACATAATTTCTTTATTGCCCAGAAATCTGTTGAAGAATGCTATACCTGACTCCAGCTGGGCTCCTCCATTTCTTCCTGGCTGGAAGGCCCAGGTTGGACATCGGAAGCCTCAGCTGGGGTGGAAGGAAGAGTGGAAGGAAGAGTAGAGAGGGATTCCCTGACTTCAGTGTGGTCTGACAGAAATCGCAGTCTCTCATAGTACCACACCTTGGGGACATAAACGTCATCTGCTGCAGCTCCGGACCTCTGGGAATCTGTGACCTTCTTGCGCTCCCTAAGATAAGTGCTCCTCAGGCCACCAATTTTAGCTTTCAAATAAGGGATGGTTGCTGTGGGGACCACCGGCTTCACCAACTCCAGCAGTTTCTCCAGCGCTGCCTGCCTCTTCTGTTTGTGATTATAGTGGGGGTGTCTCACTTGCCACAGACAGGGCAGCTCCCTGTACTTGTCTATGAACAGGGGCAGGAAATTGTGGTCGTTGAACCCATCCATTTTCTCTGTAAGACACAACACAAGACAAAGCCTAATGTCAGGCCAAACTCCCCTAATCTTGTTACAATATAGGCTTCCATTTCGAAGCAGTATAGGCCCAAGTTTAGATCCTACCTTCGTTAGCACGATCGACGTCTCCGATGCTCCTTCCTCCGCTCACAGATCATACGTAAGACGCGCGCGTTACGATTTATACACACTGCGCATGCGTATAACTCCGCCCGCCCCTGACGTTCTTTCTAGTCTATTCCCCGCCCCTTTTCGTTCGGCGCAGTGGGGGAAGAGCACATGGCGGATAGACAGCAGGATCGTGCTAATTGTAGCAACGAGGAGGAGGAAAGGCTGGAGCCTGAAACGTCCCGATCCAGAAGGAGATTAAAGGACTCAAATATGTCCTTTGGGGAGATGTTGGAGATGGTGGACATCCTGAAGAAGGCCGGCTATGATGGAAAGTATGGGCCTTACCCCAACCCCAATGTCAGAAAGGCCAAGATCATGGCGAAAGTGGTCAGGAGTCTGCACCGGAAATTCGGGGTACGACGATCGAAAGATCAGCTCAGGAAGCGGTGGTCGGACCTGAAATTACGAGAACACGAGCAGTACAGAAAGATCCGGAGATTGCTGCAAAAAAGTAAGTAGTTGTGCTGTGTTCCTATTCTTTATGTTTATTACGTTCGTGCTGCTCCATGTGCTTTTAGGAACTGTTGTACAGTTTAAAATGGCAACTTTCATGTTCATGGGCACATTATTCGTTCGGATCACACATTGTTATTTCGGACGATAAAATACCATTGTTTAGGCCATATGCATTTGGCCACCATTTTGACGCCCTATACTTGTCTTCAAAGAATTGGGTTGTGTAGATGGCTTTGTTACTAGAATGAAATGCAAACTAGATTGTGTGTAAGGAGAGGACACTCAGCAGCTGTTTTCACATCTGGACACTGGAGCACTAGTGTGGGACACGAGAACACCATTTTTATTAGGGGGGCCACACAGGTGCCCCAGTGTATACTATAGGGGGGGCTACATCTGTGAAGCTTTTACCAAACAGGTAAAGTATTGCAGCTTGACAAAGGGCACTAAAAAAGCTACATCTTGGAACTCGGCTAAAATAGACAATTGTACCCCACTTCCAAGCAATGTTTCATCTTTATAGTTCTGACATTAAATATCTGTGTGCTAATTATACCATTTTTGTTTTACATAGGGGAGAAAAGACTCGGAGGACACCCCTCACCCGAGGAGACCAGAGCCCCCCCCCTCTGGAAGAAGGGGAAATCCACCCAACACAAGATGAGCAGGAGGAAGAAGACGTGGTGGAACTAGTTACCACAACAGGTGAGTGTCTGCGACCACAGGCTCCGATAAGAGATGGATTGCGGCATTTTTTTGAAACCTAATTTATTTTGGGTTTCCTCTCTTTTTAGGTGATCGTGAGGTTGTGGATCCAGATCCTTTCACATCCGAAAGTGCCCAGATCCTGATCGGGGAGATCATGGGGTGTAATTTACAATTGGAAAACATCAAGCAAAACATCAATGATGTTATTCCAAAATATAAAAACATCATTGATGTTTTGGGGCGAGTTTAAAACCCCTCCAAATCACTTTCTTCTTTTGTCTGCTACAATGTGCGAAATGTTTTTGTGATTTTTCCCAAAGCCAAATTTGGAGGATGCACACAGTGTGTCAACATGTGCTATCTGCCATCACGGGAGATCAATGGACGCGTTTTGGGGGTGCAACCCCTTCCTCAATAATAAAGTAGCGGTGAGGAAGGGCTTTCTCCCCCAAAACACATCCCTTGATCCCCCGTGATGGCAGCTAGCACATGTTGACATTGGGAAATTTGTGTGCATCTTCCAAATTTGGCTTTTCCAGGGGTGATTTCCCCCCATCTGAACGCAATATCAAACACAGTTCCTAAATACTCATGTCTGATATTGCCTTCCAGTTCTACCAAATGTGAACTTTGTAAGATCAAGATTTGTGTCTTTCTTGTTGGTTTTACACAGGCCTGTTTTCTATAAAATGGACATTTTGATTTTGGATAAGGACACCACAAAAATTGTTATACAACAAACATGTTGGTTTGTCAGAAAAACCTTGGGTAAATGCACATGTGATTGTGCAGGTATTAAAAAGATTGCTCATCAAGAATGTGTGGATTATTGTCTCACGCTACAACACTTTTGGGGTGATGTAATTGTTGTTTTATGAGAAAATGGGGGTTATTTCCTAAGGGGATATCCACTTTGCACTACAAGTGCAGTTTCAGTGCAGTTGCAAGTGCACTTGTAGTGAAAAGTGTCTTTGCATTTAGTAAATAACAGCCAACGGTGCTTTGTATAAGGTTACACAATCACGACATTTTCTGGACTCCACACATTTCTGTCAGGGTCAGCTCAAACAAACACAAGCAGTAAATGTCCACAAAGAAGAGCCTGGGGGTAGATGCCTGTCGAGAACTTGAGGTCCTGCAGGCTTCTCCCTGTGGCCAAATACCGCAGGGTAGCGACCAACCTCTGCTCCGGAGTGATGGCTTGCCTCATGCAGGTATCCTGCCTGCTGATATAGGGGGTCAGCGAAGCCAGCAGACGGTGAAATACGGGGTCCGTCATCCTGAGAAAGTTCCTGAAATCATCAGGATTATTCTCACGGATCTCACGGAGCAAAGGCATATGAGAGAACTGGTCACGCTGAAGCGACCAATTCTTGGTCCATGAACTCCTCCCCACCCTGTTCATGGACTGGACTTGTGTCAAGGTCAGGACCCCAACATCAAGCCCCCGCACAGCACGAACTGTACGAGGAGTACGCATACGAAACATGGCTAGAAAACGGTCGGCTGCTCAGAACGAAGTAACAGAACGCACTGAAGAACAGCAAGGCCTGTGAAGAGCGACCTGAAAAACAGCAACGAGCAGGCAAGATCACACAGAAAACTCTGATACGAACTGACTGCACGCACTGAAGAGCAGATACAAACCCACAAGCACAAACTGAACAGCAGAAAACGATCTGAAAGCCACGAGTCTGAAAAAGCGCGAATCGTCTCTCACCAAACTTTTACTAACACGAGATTAGCAAAAGGAGCCCAAAGGGTGCCGCGCTTGGTTCTGAACCGGCCTTTTCTAGTCTCGTCGTACGTGGTGTACGTGACCGCGTGGTTGTCGATCGGAAATTCCGACAACTTTGTGCGACCGTGTGTAAGCAAAACAAGTTTGAGCCAACATCCGTCGGAAAAAATCCTAGGATTTTGTTGTCGGAATGTCCGAACAAAGTCCAACCGTGTGTACGGGGCATTAGGCTTAATGTACACGGGACGCTGAGGCAACTTCCTCTGAACGAATTTTTTGACAGCTTGAAACCGGCGTTTAAAAACACCCGTTTTTCCGTGTTTGCATGCCGCGTTTAGCTGCGTTTTGCGGTGTTTGCGTCTAGGAGCATTTATTTAAGATAACATCATAGGACCCTCCCAAAGCCCAAAAAACAGTATTATTTAACTATTTTAGCCATTCTGTGAGACCAGAGTGAGTAGCAGCAGCTGAGAGAGCAGCAGCGTATTTGTATCTACCTCATGTCGATGCTTTTATTATGGATCCCATAATGAGCATATGTGAGGGAAAAAATGCAATTTTTTAAAATATATTTAATTTTTAAATTGCAATTGATTTAATATATTTTTTTTATTTTTTTTACTATAAGCTGTATATGTAATTTAATTTTTTTTTAAATTTATTTTGTCTTTTTTAAGCAAATCTTAATTGCAATTTTTTTTAATATATTTAATTTTTAACGTGCTATTGATTATTAGATTTTTTTTTTTTTTTAAATGTATGTGTAATTTCATTTTTTTTAAATGTATATATTTCGTCTTTTATGCAAATTTTAATAGCAATTTTTAAAATATTTTTAATTAACCCTAACTTGTTCTTCAAGGAGAAACCCCTAACCATAACCCCCGAACCCTAACCGGAAACCTTAACGGGAAACCATAACCCTTACCATAACCCCAAACTTGTTCTTCAAGGGGAAAACCCTAACCCTAATAGGAAACCCTAACTCTAAATTTCATACAACTATGTTTGATCAAGTCGGGGGTAAAACTCAATGGTGGGGTCATCTGGTTGAAATCTAACAACATATAGGTCAAATTCCAATTCTACTTTGGCTAACAGCAGTGCTAGTGGTGTACTGGATTGGATCAAGGGCTCATTAGGGGTATATAAATGGTCTATGAAGCATTGCAAGCAATTACAAGTTTTTAAAATATTTTTTTTAGTGGTTTTTCATCATTTGCTATAATTTTTAAGTTTTGTAATGTAAAAACGCTTCTAAACTAAAACGGCGGCGTTTTGCGTCTGAAACGTCGGAAACTTCGGCGTCTGAACTCATTTGTTTGCCTATAAAGAAAAGCCTATAAACGCAACTGCCTAAAAACGGCATTTAACAAACCTGTGTACATGTACACATAAGATAACATTGGATGAGTTCAGGGGCAGCTGAAAAAAAGCAGCCAACTGCCTCTAAAAGTCCGTTTACCAGCAGCAGTGTACATGAGGCCTCAGTTGTTTTTAGAAATAAGAGAAAAATTGTAAACATTTATGGGGCAAAAAGCTATTTTTTTTTTTTTTTTTTTTTTTTAACCTTAACAATTTAAGGACCGAGCCTCTTTTTCTGAGATTTGCTCAGCGGTCTTACAAACGCACTTTTTTTTGTGTGGAAAAAACGCACTTTTTTTTTTTTTTTTTTTGCATTAAAAAAATTAAGACAACAGTAAAGTTAGCCCCTTTTTTTAGATTGTGAAAGATAATGTTACACCGAGTAAATTGATACCCAACATGTCACGCTTCAAAATTGCGCCTGCTCGTGGAATGAGGACAAACTTTTACCCTTAAAACTCTCCATAGGTAACTTTTAAAAAAACTCTACAGGTTGCATGTTTCGAGTTAGAGTAGGGCTAGGATTATTGTTCCCGCTCTAACAATCGTGGTGATACCTCACATGTGTAGTTTGAATACCGTTTTCATATGCGGGCGCTACTCACATATGCGTTTGCTTCTGCACGCGAGCTAGGCGAGACGGGACACGTTAAAATATTTTTTTTTTTTTAATTTATTTTACTTTTTTATTTTTAAACTGTTCTTTTAAAAAAAAAAATATGTTTTTGTCACTTTTATTCCTGTTACAAGGAATGTAAACATCCCTTGTAATAGAAAAAAAGCATGACAGGACCTCTTAAATATGAGACCTGGGTCAAAAAGACCCCAGATCTCATATTTACACTAAAATGCAATAATTAAAAAAAAAAAAAAAAAAATGTTGTCGTTTGAAAAAAATAAAATGTCCCTTTTTAAGAGCTATGGGCGGAAGTGACGTTTTGACGTCGCTTCTGCCCTTCAGTGGTATGGAGATGGGTAGGGACCATCTTCCCCTCACTCATCTCCATACCTAACAGGGAGAAGGATCTGATCGCGGCGGAGGGCACCGAAGAGCGGCGGGAGAGGGCCCCCCCCCCCAATAAAAGTAATCTTGTGTCAAATCCACTGCTGAGACAACTTTTATCTGAAACCGGACCGCTCACTGAAGAAGAGGATACCGGGGTTATGGCAGCTGGCTGCTGCCATAACAACGATATCCCTCTTCAAAGTGCCGATGTATATTGTTGTGAGCCAGTCCGGAAGTGGTTAAATCACTATCTGCATTAAGATAAAAAAAACCCATCTGTGTTAAGCTTAGCCACCCCCCCACCCCCCTCTTACTTGCCTGATATCGAGCCAGCACTGTGCCTGAAAGCAGTGGCTCTCTCTGCTTTCTTTCTCCTCACTGGAGAGCGAGGCATCAGTGGGAGCCATTGGTGGCTGCTGCTGTCAATCATAGCCTGTAATGACAGAGCAAGGGGTAGGGTCGAGTCACGCTGTGCATATCAATGGACACACAGAACATGGCTTGGGATTGAGCCCACCTGGGTGCCCCTATAGGGGCTTGCTATGGGGGGAGGAGCCCAGAATGCCGGCGGGGGGACCTGAGAAGTGGAGGATCGGCTCTGCTGTGTGCAAAACCATTACCATGTTTGTTATTTAAAAGAAAAAACGTTATATGACTGGTCCAAAGAGGGCTAAAAATTAGGTGTATGCATTTTTTACACAGTCTAGTAAAGGATAATATTACTGTTGGGAACACATTACACGTTCCACCCGTTTTTTAGGGTGAAACATGTAACATGTTCCCAGTGCTCCAGCAGCTGCCCGTTTTTTTTTTTTTTTTCCTTCCCCACCATAAGGCCTGGAACACCTCTTTTTTTTTTTTTTTTTAGAAGTTCTGTCAAATCTTAACTCTATTTAAACCTGCTCCCACTCCCATTCTAAGCCTATTCCAACTACTAACAGGACAGATGTGTATACTTACCTATGCTGAGGCTGGTCTTGTCGCATGATCTTTCCAGCGGCCGGCTTCAGTGAAGAGATTGCTGAAGACTGCTGCAGAGCCTGGGTGATGCATTTGTTGTCGGCTGTCCATCCTTTCCCCTGAAGCTGGTGATGGAAGCCAATCAGATGACTGGACCTGAGTGCCCTCGAAGTAGGTAAGTATAGACGTCTTTCCTTACTACGGCGTAGTGAGATTAGGCTTAGAATGGGGGTGGGAGCAGGTGTATGTATAGTTAGGATTTGACTGGGCTTTAATTTATTGTACTTTTTTGCTCTTTCTTTGATTTTACTTTTTTCTTGGAGGGTCTGGATCTAACCCCTTCCCCTTTTTTGGATTGCTCCATCCCCTGCATAACCATAATAATCTATTCTACCTTTTCCTGTTCAGCTTCAGTTTTTTAAGTTGCCAAACTTTTTAGCTGATAAAAGTAACCCTGATTCTTGTGCAATAAACATCCTTGAAATCCTGGAAATAGCTGATGTGGCTGTCGGTCACATGACAAGTCTGATTAGAGCAAAACGGGTTGAACTGGAATTGGCAGGTAAATATTTACCTGTATGAGTGGAGTTCTGCTTTAGTTTGTTCATCCCGAATACATTCTGTATATGATACAGATATACTTTTTTACCTTTGATGATACCCAATTTATTCCCAAAATAAACAAGCTAAATTTTAAAAGTGAAATTATCATCTGTGCAGATTGCAAGACTGTCGACTGATTTTATTTACTGGCATGTCCTAGATAAACAGTGACTGTGGGGTAATTTGATTCATACTGTGCCCTATCTATATATAGTTATCCTCTGAACATTTGTGATTCATATGTGTCAGTAATTTTGTGGATATGTTTGCAGCTTCAGAAGATGTCTTTCTTTACTTTCATTTCAGAACAGAACTCCTCCTATAGTTTTATTATATCTTTGACCTTTTCCTTGTAGGTTGAATGTTAGCACAAGATTTACTTCCTGAATGCCTTTTCCTTGGCTTTTTTATTCTGAAGTTACTCTAATTTAATGTGAAGACTCCCACAGTTTGTGATTATTTCATAAAAAAGAAAGGTTTCTGTTAGAAATTCTTCAATGTAAATTTGCATGGTTTGACTTCTTTTATGTAATGGTCTATTTTTCTGTGCTTTACAGTTCCCAAACAGAGAACCCTTCATTTCTGGTTTGAACATAAAGGAAGAAGAGCAGAAGAGCATAAAAGGTATTTGGAAAATCTCCATTACAGTCTTATGTTACGTGTCATTTTAGTAACCAGAATATGTGTGACTATATACATAGTGTGTGTATGTATGTATATGGCATCTTGCACACTGCTTGAAAAAGCTCAGTACAGCTTATTTTTTTACTGAGCTAAAGTACAGCCCATTAATTGTTATGTGCCTATGCACACAGGCGCGTAAACAGGCGCCGTTTATTCTTCAGAATTTTTTTTTTTTTTTTTTAAATCTGAATTTTTGGTCAGTAATTTAAGCCTCGTGCGAAATTGTGCACACTTGTGTGCAAATGTCTATTCTCATATTGTGAACATGAGAATAAGATTGCGCGTAAATACATACAAAAGGACCAACTGAAAAAAAAATAGATGCTTAAACAGGACTATCGTGTGCAAGAGGCCTATGTATGTATGTATGTATGTATGCGTGTGTGTGTATGTATATATATATATATATATATATATATATATATATATATATATATATATATATATATATATATATATATATATATATATATATGTATGTATATATGTTGGACAAAAATATGAAAACACTACATGATTTGCAGGTATGAAAGTGATGACATGTTTTGCGTTAAAAGCGGAAGTGATGTAATAAGGGATGGTAGGAAGCATAAACTCCAACCCTACAAATAACACTAGACACACCAAACTGGATTAATAGCGGCTGTGGCCTTGTTTATTGGTTGGTAATAATTCATCATAACTTTTTTTTAATCAAACACTTTAAAAACTGTAAAAAAAAAATAGTGGGAGTCCTAGGAGTTTCTGGAATGTTCTGAGGGGTCAGGTGACTTTAAATAACTTATCCTAGATGACCCTCCAGAAAATTCCAAATCCAGCTGATTTTTCTTTTTTTTTTTTTGACTGATCACAAAACCCCACATTAAAGTCGATCAACAGGAGGTTTGAAATATACTACTGCCACCATCCAATGAGGGAAAGGGGGGGGGGGGGCCTTAAAACGGGCTATCCCTCTTTCCTCACATTCTTTTGCTTCCACTGTGAGCCTGTGTATGCAAAAATTGTGCAGAGGGAACTCTATAAGCATAACATTCAGGCTTGGTTCACACCTAAACCGGCCGCGGATCGCACAGCAACGCTGTCCGTCCCTGTTCTACGTTTCAGGTATGAATCAGGGCAGAATCTTTGCCTGAATCCGGCCCTGAAACGGAGACAAAGATGCGCAGCTGCCCCTGAGACATGTGAACTGGCTCCATAGAGAGCAGGTCACATTCTCCTGCTATGTGAATTGGATGCGGAGAAACCCGCATCCAATTCGCATAGGTGTGAACCTAGCCTCACAGGTGAGCTGCAATTGCCAAACCACTTGTGACCGATATTAATGCTCAGAAGAGGAGAAAGTGGTGCAACACCCATAAATCGTGTACTATTGACCAATGGAAGTCTGTAACCTGGTCAGATGAATCGAGCTTCACACTGTTCCCAACTGGACGTGTTTACGCGAGGCGAACGTGGCCCCAAGCTTACAACCAGGACTGTCTTGTTCCAACAGTAAAGCATGGTGGCAGCGCAATTTTGTTTTGGGCCGCCATATCTTGGTGATCTGCAGGCCCCATCATCGCCTTAAAAGGTAGAGTCACTGCCAGCGATTATGTACACATTTTTTCTGACCATCTTCACCCCATGGTACAGGCATTATTTCCCTAATATAAAATTTAGCAAAAAAAGAGTGATCTGCGCTGTGTGTGAATTCCCTAAAAGTGCTAATGAACAGCTGTACTCACTGTATTGCACATACCAATACTCAAATATAACCAGACAAATAGTGTTGTGCTGTTACAGTGCTTAAAAGGTACATTTTAAGCACATTTGTTGCAGTTCTCCCACACCGTCAATATTAAAGTGCATATAAGTGCAAAAAATGTATATACACATATGTCGCTACATACAGTCATCGATAATTATATGCAAACAAAGTAACCAAATCATTAGGATGGACTTGTGTCTTTTTTTTCAACCTCACCTACTATGTATTCATTAGGGATGAGCTTCGAGTTCGAGTCGAACTCATGTTCTACTCGAACATTGGCTGTTCGCAAGTTCGCCGAACAGCGAACAATTTGGGGTGTTCGCGGCAAATTCGAATGCCGCGGAACACCCTTTAAAAGTCTATGGGAGAAATCAAAAGTGCTAATTTTAAAGGCTTATATGCAAGTTATTGTCATAAAAAGTGTTTGGGGACCCGGGTCCTGCCCCAGGGGACATGGATCAATGCAAAAAAAAGTTTTAAAAACGGACGTTTTTTCAGGAGCAGTGATTTTATTAATGCTTAAAGTCAAACAATAAAAGTGTAATATCCCTTTAAATTTCATACCTGGGGGGTGTCTATAGTATGCCTGTAAAGGGGCGCATGTTTCCTGTGTTTAGAACAGTCTGACAGCAAAATGACATTTGGAAGGAAAAAACTCATTTAAAACTACCGCGGCTATTGCATTGCCGACAATACACATAGAAGTTCATTGATAAAAACGGCATGGGAATTCCCCACAGGGCAACCCCGAACCAAAATAAAAAAAAAAAAATGATGTGGGGGTCCCCCTAAATTCCATACAAGGCCCTTCAGGTCTGGTATGGATATTAAGGGGAACCCCAGCCAAAATTTAAAAAAAAAATTGACGTGGGGTTCCCCCTAAATTCCATACCAGACCCTTCAGGTCTGGTATGGATTTTAAGGGGAACCCCGCGCCAAAAAAAAAAAAAAAAAACGGCATGGGGTCCCCCTAAAAATCCATACCAGACCCTTATCCGAGCACGCAACCTGGCAGGCCGCAGGAAAAGAGGGGGGGACGAGAGTGCGGCCCCCCCCCCCTCCTGAACCGTACCAGGCCACATGCCCTCAACATTGGGAGGGTGCTTTGGGGTAGCCCCCCAAAACACCTTGTCCCCATGTTGATGAGGACAAGGGCCTCATCCTCACAACCGTGGCCGGTGGTTGTGGGGGTCTGCGGGCGGGGGGCTTATCGGAATCTGGAAGCCCCCTTTAACAAGGGGACCCCCAGATCCCGGCCCCCCCCCTGTGTGAAATGGTAAGGGGGTACTTACCCCTACCATTTCACTAAAAAACTGTCAAAAATGTTAAAAATGACAAGAGACAGTTTTTGACAATTCCTTTATTTAAATGCTTCTTCTTTCTTCCTTCATCTTCTTCTTCTTCTTCTGGTTCTTCTGGCTCTTCTGGTTCTTCCTCCGGCGTTCTCGTCCAGCATCTTCTCCGCGGCGTCTTCTATCTTCTTCTCCTCGGGCCGCTCCGCACCCATGGCATGAGGGGGGAGGCTCCCGCTCTTCTCTTCATCTTCTTCTCTTCTTCATCTTCTTCTTCATCTTCTTCTTCTTCTTCTTCTTCCTTCTTCTCTTCTTCCTGTCTTCTCCGGGCCGCTCCGCAGCCATGCTGTGGCATGGAGGGAGGCTCCCGCTGTGTGACGGCGTCTCTTCGTCTGACGGTTCTTAAATAACGGGGGGCGGGGCCATCCGGTGACCCCGCCCCCCTCTGACGCACGGTGACTTGAGGGACTTCCCTGTGACGTCACGGGGAATGCCACAGGGAAGTCCCGTCATGTCACCGTGCGTCAGAGGGGGGCGGGGTCACCGGGTGGCCCCGCCCCCCGTTATTTAAGAACCGTCAGACGAAGAGACGCCGTCACACAGCGGGAGCCTCCCTCCATGCCACAGCATGGCTGCGGAGCGGCCCGGAGAAGACAGGAAGAAGAGAAGAAGGAAGAAGAAGAAGAAGATGAAGAAGAAGATGAAGAAGAAGATGAAGAAGAGAAGAAGATGAGAAGAAGATGAAGAGAAGAGCGGGAGCCTCCCCTCATGCCATGGGTGCGGAGCGGCCCGAGGAGAAGAAGATAGAAGACGCCGCGGAGAAGATGCTGGACGAGAACGCCGGAGGAAGAACCAGAAGAGCCAGAAGAACCAGAAGAAGAAGAAGATGAAGGAAGAAAGAAGAAAGAAGAAGCATTTAAATAAAGGAATTGTCAAAAACTGTCTCTTGTCATTTTTAACATTTTTGACAGTTTTTTAGTGAAATGGTAGGGGTACTTTTGTACCCCCTTACCATTTCACACAGGGGGGGGCCGGGATCTGGGGGTCCCCTTGTTAAAGGGGGCTTCCAGATTCCGATAAGCCCCCCGCCCGCAGACCCCCACAACCACCGGCCAGGGTTGTGGGGATGAGGCCCTTGTCTTCATCAACATGGGGACAAGGTGTTTTGGGGGGCTACCCCAAAGCACCCTCCCAATGTTGAGGGCATGTGGCCTGGTACGGTTCAGGAGGGGGGGGGGGGCCGCACTCTCGTCCCCCCCTCTTTTCCTGCGGCCTGCCAGGTTGCGTGCTCGGATAAGGGTCTGGTATGGATTTTTAGGGGGACCCCATGCCGTTTTTTTTTTTTTTTTTTGGCGCGGGGTTCCCCTTAAAATCCATACCAGACCTGAAGGGTCTGGTATGGAATTTAGGGGGAACCCCACGTCAATTTTTTTTTAAAATTTTGGCTGGGGTTCCCCTTAATATCCATACCAGACCTGAAGGGCCTTGTATGGAATTTAGGGGGACTCCCACATCATTTTTTTTTTTTAATTTTGGTTCGGGGTTGCCCTGTGGGGAATTCCCATGCCGTTTTTATCAATGAACTTCTATGTGTATTGTCGGCAATGCAATAGCCGCGGTAGTTTTAAATGAGTTTTTTCCTTCCAAATGTCATTTTGCTGTCAGACTGTTCTAAACACAGGAAACATGCGCCCCTTTACAGGCATACTATAGACACCCCCCAGGTATGAAATTTAAAGGGATATTACACTTTTATTGTTTGACTTTAAGCATTATTAAAATCACTGCTCCTGAAAAAACGGCCGTTTTTAAAACTTTTTTTTGCATTGATTCATGTCCCCTGGGGGAGGACCCGGGTCCCCAAACACTTTTTATGACAATAACTTGCATATTAGCCTTTAAAATTAGCACTTTTGATTATTCATGTTCGTGTCCCATAGACTTTAACGGCGTTCGCGTGTTCGAACGAATTTTTTTCCTGTTCGCATGTTCTGGTGCGAACCGAACAGGGGGGTGTTCGGCTCATCCCTAGTATTCATGCTAACATATGAAACGTTTCTTCAGGTGCCAGAGCCACAAATGTGGCATAAATAAATATTTAGTAATAAAAGCAAAAATAGTCCCAAGTCCAATGCCAGTGACGAAATTGGTGCTGCACACGTACTTATTCTGTCTAAATGGTGCTACCAGTGATCACTTATTGGTGCTCCACCATAATGTGATAGATGCACTCTTTCCAGACACTGAGACCCCTGTTACCAGGTCTAACCATGCATCAGTGAGCCAACCATTCACTGTGGGTATGGAAATGGGCTCCCTTCAGAGGACCCGCATGCCGGATGGACCATCAGTAGAATCTCCGGATCATTCAGCCAGTAAGATGTTCAACCTCAGTCATCAGCCAAGCGTATATAAAGAGCGGAACAAATCGCTCATTGTGCGATTTCCAAGACATGCATTCTTTATTAAAGCAGTATTATACTCACAAGTATGATAAAAACATCGGACATTCAATCTAGAACTGTCCTGCGCCTCTGCAGGCATGCTGACGTCACAAATATGTCCTCCGCCTGACGTACCTTCGTCATAGAAGACGTCGTCTCTGTTGCCCCAGTGATGACGTTTTCTATGATGAAATGTACGCTGGGCGGAGGACATAGAGGTGACGTCAGCATACCCGCTGGGCTGCAGGACGGTTTTAGACTGAATCCCTGATCTTTTTATCATACCTGTGAGTATAATACAGTTTTAAAAAAGAATGCATGGTTTGGAAATTGCGCAGTGAGCGATTTTTGTTCCTCTCTCCATATACGCTTGTGTGCTGATTGATGTTTAACATCTTACTGACTAAATGATCCGGAGATTCTATTGATGATCCGACCGGCATGCGGGTCCTCTGAAGGGAGCCTATTTCCATATCCACAGTGAGGGGTTGGCTCACTGATGTGTGTTTAGACCTGGTAACAGAGGTCTCTGTGTCTGGTAAGAGTCCATCTATTACATTATGGTGTAGCACCAATAAGTGATCACTTGTAGCACAACCAATTATTAATGATTTGTATGTAGCCACATATATATGTGTGTGTGTGTGTGTGTGTGTGTGTGTGTGTAATATATATTTTTTTGCACTTTAATATTGATGGTGTGAGAGCACTGCAACAAGTTGAGTACCTTGTAAGCACAGTAACAGTGCAAGACTATTTTTCTGGTTATAATTGTTTCCCGAAGACAGTACCATTTACCAAGACAATAATGCTCAGATTCACACAGCTGGTGTTGTCAAATTGTGGTTTGACAAGCAATGCAGATGAAGACTCACACTTTCCCTGAGCACCACAGTTGCTGGATCTCAGTATCATAGAGCCACTATGGTCCATTTTGAAGAACAAGGTTCGGGCTCGTTTTCTGACTCCAGAATCTATGCAGGGACTGGATATTTTTTTGCATGAAGAGCGGCATGAGATTCCATTATCCACTATCCAAGACTTATATTTGTCAATTCCCAGGAGAATTCAGGCCATCTTGGATGCCAAAGGGGGTCCAACACCGTATTAGGTAACAATTTTGTTTTTACTTGGTGTTTCCATATTTTTGTCCAACTCCTGTATATATCATAGTTTAGTGTATTTTTCTTCTTTTATGGGCTTTTTTTTCACGGTTCTCAAAGGTTAACCCTCCATTGTGGGTTAGGACACAGATACTGTATGTAGCTGGAAGACCAGCATAAAATATCTTTTGGGTTTACCTACCAAAGCTAAGGCATGTCTGTTATTTTTAGATGTTTGAGTTGGCCTAATTTAATAATGTAGTCGCCTTCCTCTTGCTGGGTTATTCCTGTGGAGGAGTTGGCAGAAGAGGAAAACCTTGTTCTGTGTAAAATGTAATGAAATTATTTTGCATGTAAAAGGTGATAAAGCAGTGAGGTGATTCAACTTTCCATCATCTAGCAAAAAATGTTATATCCATTTTGGTCTTTATGGCTGTGTCTGTTATAAAGTGTTGGGATAATTGCCTTTAACGCATATATAGTATTAGTTTTATTCCAGAGGTGTTCACATAGTTTGAAGTCAACTTACATATATTTTTACTGCAATCTCTCTTAACAGAGATTAAAGAGAAGGAGGTTGGATTTATATTATTGTTTGCACCTCTACTGGGGTGATTTCTCTGCACTCTGTGCTCAGGGCACTTAAGTCCCTGGGACTGCAAGTGACTGCAAATCTCTCTAGTGGAGGCAAAGACATCAGTAAAAACTGGACTATTATTTATTTGAAGCCCTCGCTGCTCTATTCTTGAGGGGAAAGAAATGAGAGAAAAACATTTCCATCTCATCTTCCTGGACAGCAGTCTGACGGATGATTGGTTCTTAGGTTGTGTTTACTTCTGTCCAGGAGCAGCACATGTTTGTTATTTTCTTGTCTTGACTGAATGGCCATTGGATCAGCGGTCCTACTGTTGATAACCGGTATGCTTTGCCTTGATCAAAGGGTTCCCCTTTTTCCTTTCAGGATCTTGCCTGCTTTGTCGGCGTAGGGGGGTGACTTTTGACTCCTCTTGGCTGTGGAGCACTGTCTTCTTTCTTTTGGGTTTTTTGAGATGGGCCTGTGGTGTGTTCTGGTGGCATCTTGGTGCTTGTGATCTTGTGGTCAGGAGAGCTTTTGGCGGTGGCATGCAACTCAGCCCTTGGGTTTGAATAGCTCAAAGTCTTTGTGGCAGCCCTGAATGGCACACCTCTGGGCTAGATGGTGTGGGGGATTTACCGCTACCATCCAAAATACAGAGGAACAGGATGTTTAGGTGGCGATGAGCCCTTCCTGCTGGGGATTTGTTACTTGGGCTACTGTATTAGTTTGGTGGTGGTGGTTAGGGGGTACATTGTGTTCCTTGGTATTTTCCTTCCCTGGCCATCCTATGGTAAGAGCTTCATCGTACAGTCAGAGCAAATTATCCTACAAGTCAATCGGACCTCTGGGAAGAACCGCAGAAGGTGTGGAGTGAAAATTTCCCTGAATATCTTCAAAAACATCCAGAATGCAAAATCCCTGCAAAGCTGTAATTGCTGAAAATGATGGATTCTTTGATGAATATAATGCTTGATGAATAGTTACTTGAAAGAAAAATGTTGTAATGACTGTGAATGTGTTGACTTTCATTTCCAATCAATTTAATCCCACCTTGATGAATAGAAGTATCCATTGCTATGACAAATGTGAAAATGTCTGAGTGATTCAGAATTTTTGAACAATAGGGTATTGGTGAAGCAACAGATACTTTACCACAAGATACAATCAACAATGATTTTCAGAGCACCATATACTGTTAAGTGCAGTTTTTACATGATGGTATGCTAGAGGTCAAAGTTGGAATCGGAAGTTCAGCACCTTATTATTTTCAAGATAGAATTTGGAGCTGTGCTGTTAGTGTGGTTTGTTCCACAGTGTGCTATGTGGAGTAGCTCATGTGTGTCCGTGTGTAATTACCAGCTGGTTCTGTGGCACTTTGTCTCCTGCATCCTATTGGCGTTGGCCACTGCCTATGTGGACATGTGCTGTTAACATTTTTTTCATCAAGACTGTCCATCTCCATATTGCCAAGAACATACACAGTCCTGATGGCACTCTGCAGAAACCAAAGAAAGAATAGGTTTGGTTTACTGTGCTAAACAGTCTTCAAATGGTTATGGTGTCCAAAAATTTCATGATTGTTGCGTAATCCAGAAGAACATTATGGGTACAAATCTCTGGCTAACTGCTCACAGCGCAAAACACCAGTCAGTTGGCCAATTTGTGTTGTCATAGCTGACTGCTGCTGTAATACATACAGTACATGTATACATACATTTTTGGGGGTAAAAATATGGCCCCAATCTAATCTTTGCGGTGATCTAACTGTAGAGGCCTCCTTTTATTTTTATGACTAAGGCCTTATAGGCTGAAACGCGTCAACTGTTCTTATTTGCGTTTGGTCACTGTGGCTTGTCAATAAATATTATACTTCTTAAGAGCAATCACCGGAGTGCAGGTCATCTTTTCCTCCTTTCATTTTAGATCCAGTATCTCCAGTGGAAATTTACACTGCTTCTTCAACACTTCTTCCTTTTTTTAAAAAATGTTTTTTGTTATTATTTTGCTGGAGGCGCATGACACAGCCTGTGATTGGCGGAACCTCCTCCAGATGTCTTTTAAAGTGCGAACAAAGTGAAAGCTTTATTTACCTCCTAACTTTGAGTCTTTGTTGCTGCCTTGATATGCAGTTCATCCACATCTATCATCCGCTTCTGACCAATCCTCTTCCTTTCTCTTCTCCTTTTTTTTTTTCTTTCTATCCCCATTCCCCTTCTTTCCTTTTTTACCCCCTTTTTTTTTTCCCATCATTTTCTTTGATTTCGGTTTCCTCTTTTTTTTTACCTTTTTACAGGCAGTTGTACTTACATCTGGGCTAAGACGCATTTCTCATAGGTCTCAGGCCTACTGTCCTGTTACTATTATTGTTCTGCCACCCTGATACTTGGTTCTGTATGGGTATATAAGTGTCTTCATATACACTATTTTATCATTTCTTTTGGTATCTGGATGTACTTCCATGTATGCTCTTGGCTCTGGCCGCTAGGGTCTTTCTCATTAAGGGTGCGGTTGATCACCCCCGTTGGCACTCCTGTGCTTGTTTTGCACTTAATGGTGTACTTTCTAGTAACCTACCCTACTGACACATCCTCTCCCTGAGTGCAATGTTTTACTACATGCCTTCTACTGCCTTTGTAACAATTTTGTACTTGTTCCTCCTTTTTTTTTTTTTTTTCCCTTTTAATAAAAGTTTTGAACAAGAACAAAGTGAAAGCTATTGTCAGTCAAGTGGTTAAAAACATCTGACATAAAATATTAACAAAGCATATTCCCTTACAGTATGTATGTATGTATGTGTCTCAATTAAAAGCACTAAGTGTAATTTTTGTCTGCTTCTTTGATCCTCCGCTATCAACGTGAATCACTTCTGACAAGTTTTTTCCTAACACCAAGAGAAAAAAAAGTGACGGGAGGGGATTTCCAGCACACAGCTTGTGGTTGACAGCCTCTGCCCTGTTCCTGTGTGCAGGGAGGTGTGTCTCTCCCCTCCAATCCACTCTCAGAGCTCTCCTCACTGAGTATACAGAGTGTAATTTCAACACTCTGCCCCCTTTTTTCTGACATCTAATGCAGGCTTTTATAAATTCTGGACTTTGAATGGCTGTGGAGAAGACTGAAGATAAACAGATACAACTTATGTAGGAGGGTTTGTTTCATATCTGTGCATCACCTGAGGCCAGTAAGAATATATGTAAAAGTTTACAACCACTTTAAACTCAATGTACACCATGTTATTGCAAAAACATTTTGCTTTGAAAAAAGATTTGTATAAATCTTAAAAAACTTTGCTGCTATTAATTTTAATTCTCTATACTGAAGCCTTTTTTAAAGTCATGTGACCTAGCACAACACCAATCAGCGCTGTACAGACACAGATCCATACTTCAGCAGAGTACTAGAAGCGCCTCCCTCAGAACTTTCCTTGAGGACAGAATACCTGGAAAATGTCATCTGACCTCTGAACAGCAATGATTAAATAAAGTACTCGGATGATTGCTTATATTATTTTTAATACAGTGGCATAAAAAAATATGGCAATTGAGCATTATATGTTTAATATTACTTTAATGGTGGTTCCAAGACCACTGTGTTCTGCTCTTGATGAGACAACCATTCCAATAAAGGACAGCATGGAGTCCTTCTTCCTTTATTTATTTTTTTCAGACTGCACTCTGGATCTCTTGAGGTAATTCTATATGGATACCTAAGCATGCCAAATTGCACCTAACGCTGCCTACTATTTGCTAAAGTCTGTTTTGTAAAGATACTTTATGGTTTTAATGCACAATGTGAGAAAATATATGGGATTGCAGGGTTAAGTTATTAAATGTTTTATTGTTATACAGGTGTCTTAATAAAAGTGGCCACGTATCCGTGAAGATGAGTTCAGACGAAAAGACAAGCGTCTGCCAGCAAATCGGTAACAAAGAAAAGCATGTTGTGGAGAGCATTACAGGAAATCAATCAGAAGATCATAACTTAAACAGTTCAGAAAATGACAATGGGCCTGAATCTTTACCAGGCGATGGCATGCTGTATTTTGACAAAGAAAGCAACTTGGCAACAAAATCCTTGCCCAACTGCCCACTGACAAGCAACCCTACATCTCCAAATTCAGGAGACTCAGAAAATTTCCTAGTAGACTGTGTACCTGAAAGTCCACTCTCAGAGCAAGGTGGTGGAGACTCAGGAGCAAGTCTGCAAGACACGGAGCCTTATGTGTTTGACAATAACCCATCTTCAGAAGGCATGGAAAGTGAACCAGAGATGTCTGAAGGGAATAAAAAGAGTGGTTCTGGTTCGAAGGCTGACCACGACACTATACCTCAACCAGAGTATGACCAGGAAAAAAACAAGTCAGAATCAAAGCATTCTTGTAGTGTGAATAAACACAGTAGTGGAGAACCCGTGACTTGTAAGGAAGAACTTGCTGATATGTCTGAAGGTGGAGCAACGGGAGGTATAGGCTTCAATGAATGTAAAGCAAAAAATAGTGCAAATCAGAGAATTTCCAAAGTGTCTGGTCATCTTTTTCCTGAGCGCAAGGAAGAACAAGCAAGGTAGTGTATTTCATGTCTATTTTTACAGGACTGGCAGCATGATAATGGAAGTGATTCCACTGGAATAGATTTATTATGCTTGTAGTCTTGTTGGCATGTTCAAAGTGAATTTAGGTCAAGATGAAACATCCTTGCAAGCTTTTGCATATCATGATAGGTGCTATACAGTGTGTGTGTATATAAATGGATAGATAGAGACCAATAGCTACGCTGAAGTTGGTAAAAACTTAAATTGCATGTCTTGAGGAGCCTCTGGCTTTCCTTTTTGGTTTTATTGCAAAACCACACTGGAAGAGTAAACAATTTGCATATCTGACCAAATGTTGTAGAGACCTAATATCATATATTGACATGTATCCAGAGAAACCTACATGTGGAAACGTTAAGTGTTTAGACATTTTGGCTTAAAATTTTAGTGTGTATGGACCTAAACATCTGGATCCTAATTGGGGCATACAGGATTTCCTACTATACCTGCATCTGGTAGAGGGTGTTCTCGTTATCTAGCCAAGCTACTCACATCCGCGTGTGTATATATGTGTGTATGTATGTATGTGTATATATATATATATATATATATATATATATATATATATATATATATATATATATATATATATATATATATATATATATATATATATATAGACAGAATTAACTGTGTGATGTATATAGAAGCATAAATTGTAGCTGTCAAGCTGCAGGCTCACCAAATTATTCTTACTAAAATGTCAAACTGTGCCCCGACTATGCAAATTTAAGTAATCACATTTTCCAAGCAACCAGTAAAAACCAGTTTTAAACACAACATCCTTCACCCTTAAAGCGGGAGTCCGGCGACCAATTCTTTTTTTTTTTTTTTAGGTCATTGAGACACTTTGCTAACCCCAAAATAATACTCAGTTTCCGCCTCTGTCTGTTTTCGCACTGAAGAGTAACTTAAAAAATGTGATGCTTGCTTTTTCCATCTTGCTTGTGGGCATGTGAAGCCCACAAGCATTGATTTCCTGGATGCGGTGAATGCTGTTCATTCACAGCTTGTTCACACGCATCATCATTGTTTCCGCACTGAATCTTGGGCAGCCTGACACTAAGCCCCCATGAGACAGTGCGGCGCCGGGGAAAGGCAATAAACACGCCTACTCCCATGGGAGGAGAGACAGGAAGTGCCACAATAAAGTACAATATAAAGGTAATTACAGCGATAAAAAATTTTTTTGTGCGGCATTTGAACATCTATGCAATTAACTGAAGGGGGTAAGATTAAGTTAAAAATTTGAGTGGAACCCCACTTTAACTGAAATCGCAGCTCTCTCATTTGCAGTCTGCCAGCCTTCTAATATAAACCCACAGCATATGCTTGTATGGGGGGTTAGAAACCCTACTTTAGTCTGTTTTAAATTTTTGAGGATCGATTACTTCACAATACATGCAGCTACAGAGGTCTGTGATGGCTTTAAGTCCATAATCTGGGCACAGGGGCACTTGAAGCATAAAATCTGAAAAATAAAACTATGTACCCCTTAAAAAACAAAAAACAAAAGTGGGAGAAGGAAAGAGGTGTTAAAGTGGAACTTTTAGGGTGATATTCTGCTTTAAGTACAGTTTGCTGTAAGGCCTGATTCACATTTTGCATACAATGTACATTGAATTTGAATGGCACACATCAAGGCACCACAAGTTATGTGTGTTAAAAGGCACTACAACACAGATTCGACCCATGTATGCTGTACAAGTGTATGCATGTTAAAAATTTGGTTTTGGTTTTGATGGGTTGGCATTGCTTAAAAAGTGGATGGGCAGTCTTCTGACAATGTGTGCAGAGCTGCACCGTGGCAGCGTGAATCCAACATTACTCACGTACTAGCTTCTTAGAACTCATGAGAATCCCAAGTAGAGGTCTCTCTGTCTCAGTTCAGCGGCTCCCTGGCCCACACACCACAGATACTTGGAAGCATGAATTTCTTTAATGTAAGGTTACGACCCAGCAACTAGTGTAATCTCTTTGTATCAGCTGGTGTAGATAACAGTAGGTGAATGAAACTGGGATATCAATTGCAGAGATGTCACAAAACCCCAGAGAGTCATTCAATTTGGCGGTATCCACCCAGAACTGAAATGTCTAGTCGGGTAATGCAGAAATTTAACCGAAAGCCAACTTGCGTGAAAGCCCCACAAGTGATTCAATATGTCAGGTTATAGTTAAGAAACTGAAATAATTGCCATATGTGCCAAAACAGCCACCTGTCTGGTATTTGGTGTTTTTTTTTTTTTTTTTCTTATTTCTGGTTTATTTTTGTGATCTGCGCCGAGTCATGTTGTAGACAATATGTTTGCTCCAGTAGTAAAAACCAGAGTGTAATGTGTTAGTAAAATATTCTACAGTTCATACTGTCAAGATTGATGATCGCAATGAGTGCCATGCATGCAGAAATTCTATCTACCTATCCACCCAAAATTGATAAAATTATTTTTGTTAGGTTTTGGAGAGTTGAACCACTCACATGCTTCTGTTTGTGCTTATTGCTTGGATGCAGTTTCTGGCTTTGGCCTCCCCACCTAGAGTTCTATATTCTTGCTAAAATGTTCATCGTAATAAATTCTGTCAGGACAGGGTAGGAAAATCTGAAGTTGTTTCTCATCCCTGAAAATTTTTTAGGAAGTATATAGAGGAAGGAGTATGCCAGTTTTAAAAGATTGATTTTAGGGGCTCATCTAGATATGTGCGCTGCGTTTTAATGCACATGCTTTGACACTTGTTATGTCACGTGGTGATGTGTGTTACATAAGGCAGCCCATTCATTTGTTTGAATGAGCTGCTCATGCACCAAAACACAACTAATAAAGGTGGGTGCACTATTTCCTAATGCAGTGCCTCAAAATGTACTGTAGTGGTAGCATATTCACTTAAGCATGGTACACACTGACCATTCTTCCTTTTTTTTTTTTCCTTTCGACCCAGAGTGCTGAACAAAAGCACAAGAGCTTGCGATGATCTCGCAGTATTAAATATGCAATGTTAGTACAGTGATCTCCCTGCTGAGATATTGTGTTCTGACAGGGGGATTGTTTCTGTTTTGAACTGGCTGATCTTCGGCCCGTGTGTGCCAGGCTTTAGTTTAGTAAATGAGCTGGAGCTGTACAGACTTCAGTTATCCAATTATGTGCAAGGTTTTTGTTTTCTTTTGTTTGTTTTTCTTGCACATGGTTGGATATTTTTTGCAAATAGAATTTTATCTGCAGCCCATTTCTTCCCATCACTAAGCTAAATGAAAATTTGTTTTACCAAGTTAACAAGCTCTAATAGTAAATGAACCCTTTGCTGTTAGCAGCCACTAAGTATTCTCTTTTCTGTGTAGAAAAAAAGAGAAAGTGGGACTTTATCGTGCATGTACGGCCGAATTGCAGAAAAGTTCATGGTAGATCTAGATGTCGTGGTAGATATAACAACAATTAACCGCATTAAATAATAAAATATTTATAAAAAGTATCTCCTTAATGTGCAACCTGGGCTTGCTTTTTTTTCTGCACAGATACTCAGTTGTGGGTCGAGCTTGAGATAAGCACACAGAGTAGCTTTCCTGCACATGCAGAGCAGCGCAGAGAAGCTGCTGTTATAACCTGCCTTTTCCCTTTGATCCACACTAGCCCTCTTGTCGATCCCAGGTGATATCACATAGAAGAGCCTGGGACAGACAGAAGAGGAGGACAGCTGTGTGAAGTTGGCACCCCATGTTTGTAAAACCTGAATAAAAATATACTATTCGTTTGTGCCCCAAAAATGAGCGTTTGTGCCGGTTCGATTTCTGAGATATTAAATATTCAATTTAATGCAAGCCCTGCCCACTTTGCACCCCATGTTGCTGAATTTAAAAAACAAACGCACCATTCATTTTTGCTGGTTTGAACCGCAAAAAAATACATTTGTGCCGCTTTGGTTTCAGAGATATTAAGTGGTATATGTTGTCAAACCACACTGACTTTACACCTTGTTATTAAATCTTACATACAACTAGATTTATTTGTTCCCAGTTTGTGCAGATTTGGTGGATATTGTACATGTTTCACTTCACATGCGTAGTTTTTAGTGGCGCAACGGATCGTCACCAATCCGTGATCCGAACGGGTCAACCTGTTCGGATCGGCACACCACACAATCCGTGGAGCGCTTTGCTAGGAAAGGCAGAGGCGCTCTGCTAGGAAAGGCCATAGGAAAGGCAGCGGCTTCAGCCACTGTCTCGTCAGGAAGTGGCGTTTTGTCGCCGCCATCTTGCTACACCCCACACTCCTGCACAGTAATGATAGATTGAGAAGGGGGCAAGCAGACAACTTGTTACACCCACCGGAGTTTTAGATTTCACAGTTATTTTCAACACAAAACGGAGCTTATATGCTTAAATACAGTATTTGTAAATCCAACGGACTGTTTAGATTACATTTAGTTAAATGTGAAAATCAGAGGTGTTCTGTCACATTAGCAACCATGTAAGGTCAGCAGGTTTGCTGCTGCTTTTAAAATTTAACATCTAAACAGTCCGTCGGATTTACAAATACTTTATTTAAGCATATAAGCTCTGTTTTGTGTTGAAAATAACTGTGAAATCTAAAACTCCAGTGGGTGTAACAAGATTTGTCTTGTGTTTTTTTTTTTTTTGCTGATCCGAAAAATGATGTGATTCGTGACGATTCTCTAGCGCTGACTGGAAGAACAGGCGGAGGAGGAAATCTGGGGAGGGGGCGGGCACAGCTGGCTCTGGCTCTAGTGAGGCAGAACCAGCTGTCAGGCGGCAGGGTGGATCTCTACAGTATTGTCGGGATCTGTCCCGGCTGCAGCGCGGCTCTGTGCTGTCAGGATATAGTGGGCAATAGCCCGCCACATGCACAAGTTTTTTTTGTCACAGGAGAACATACTATATGTCATCTTCTGAACAAAAAGAGAACTAAGGCCAAAATAGATTGGGCCATAGTTCTCTTTTAACAAAAGTTTAAACCAGGTGTTAACCAAGCAAAACCGCACTCCAGCAAATTCTCTTATATAAGTCACTTTTTTAAATTGCTTTTTTTGAAAAACAACTATGTCAGTAAACATTCATTTTTAGACAGACTCCATGGCAGACTACGTGTGGGTTAATCCCGCCTCCTCTCCAATGCTATAGGACCCCACTTCCATAAATTTGAGCTCACCGCTAGAGACCGTGTTCCGTCTGCCACGGAGTCCATCAGGAAAGGAAAATTACGGTGAGTATTTGATAATAGATTTTCCGTTTTCCTGACAGACTTCATGGCAGACTACGTGTGGGAAATAACTAGCCAAACCACACGGGTGGGTATGCTGATAAAAAGAAGTTTATTTCTTCCTGTCAGCCGACTAGATTCTTAAACCAAAGATCAAAGAGGATAGAGAAGCAGGTTCTATGCAATAGTGTGACATAAAGGTATTAATGGAGGCCCATGAGGCCGCCTTGTAGATGACATCAGGAGCCACATGCCGGGCTGCTGCCCACAAAGCCGCCATACTCCTGGTAGAGTGTGCTGTCACCGCCTCTGGAGGAGCCAGGTCCTTAGCCCTATAAGCCTGCTAGATAGACTGGACGATCCAGGTCGCAATCCTTCTGGATGGAGCCCGTTTCCCCTTGTTGTTGCCGGAGCGTAGAGCAAAGAGGAAGTTGCAGCATCTAAAGGAGGAAGTAACTCGTAGTTATTCCTTCAGCATTTCGCCTACATCCAGAGGATGAACTTCAGAGGAACCTGGGGTCCTGAATGTAGGTAGGACAACTTCTTGGTTCTCATGGAACACTGAAGAGACTTTGGATTTGAGCTGAGCATAGGGATGAGGACCACCCGGTCCGGGTAGAAAGTCAGGAATGGTTCTTCATGACCCAAGGACCCAATCTCAGAAACCCTTTTAGCCAAAGTGATGACTACTAGAAAGGCGACTCTTGCAGAAAATCCTTAATAGAAAACGGGGCAGATCCCACGGTGCTTAGTCCAGACAGTGAGTCGAGGACCAGCGGAAGATCCCATCTGGGGAATCTTGGTCTTCTTTGGGGCCTGAGTCTTTTTGCCCCACAGAAAAACTGCAGCGTTAGAGGGTGAACAGCCCACGATGTACCTGAGAAGGCCGACAAGGCAGAGACTTGGACCCTGAGAGAGCTGATGGCCAGAGACAGATCTAGACCGGATTGAGGAAAGCTGAAGTCTAAGCCTACGGCAAACTCCTCTCCCTCCATCTCGCTGTGCGAGGAATCGGGTTGGATCATAAGGCTGGAATGGGCCCGGATCCTCCTGGGCCTCGTCAGCCAGGGAGCGAGATAATGTGGTGGACTGGCTTTGCGTGTAAGATGTAGCCCATTCTTTGGGGGATTGTTGCACCACCCGTTTGACCAGCGTCTCCATTTACCAGCTTTCAGCATCTTTTTACCGACCGCCTTGGCATAATAAGGGTCACATAAAGACTTGACTTCCAGAACCCGGGTCCCACAACCCCAGCAGGATTTGTCATCAAAACGGCTGTCGTGGCGGTGGATGTGTTTGGAGGAGGAATGGTAACATCTCCTTTATTGGGAGGAGGAATAGGAACATCTCCTCTGTTGGGAGGAGGAATGGGAACATCTCCTCTGATGTTGGGTCCTTGACGGAGAGTAACGTCTGGATCTTGATGAAGAAGGTGGGTGTTGCGGCTTGGCAAGGTCCCTGTCATCTTGGATAGTAAGCTGATGGTCTGAGCTGGAAGGGCTAAAAAAGGGAGAATGTGATGTTTAGGGAATCAGTCCATCTGCATGTGGACCTGGCCTTCCCCTTCTCATGCCCCACATACCTAGAGCGTGAGGGCTGGCCGCACGGAGGCGTGATCTGTCCATGCCACCCTGACCGATGAATAGGAGGCGATCCTGCAGCCTTGTAGGACCACTCACACGTCCTGGAACAAAGGAGTACAAATAGCAGTGCAGCTTCCCCTTTAAGAGGCATCTTAGCCCCCCTTCCCTCTTTTACCATAGCCCCAGGCTGAAGCTAACATGATCTGGGGCCTGAGGAGCTGATGCAAGCTGCCTGTAGTAATCCTTAGACTGAAAGGGCTCTCAGGGATTCTAACATCCCCGCCGGAACGACGTCACCACCGTGCCCGGACTGTGCCTGCGCAGTGGCGATCTGCCATAGAGCACCTGCACAGCTGCCGGGTCCCCTGCCACACTGCGCATGCGCAAAACCAAGCCTCAGCTTCGTCCGATGATTGCACATGCGCAGTAGCGAGCCAGAGCCGTGACCCGGAAGAGGGAGCTGAACCCTGGAACGCACTTGGGTTCCAGGCGCCATAGAAGCAAAAAGAAAAAGACAGCAATGCACATGAGGGAAAAACAAACAGGGGGCTTTTCATACAAAAACTGCTGCCATGGAGAATCCGCAGAACTGCCAGCTGTTCCACCGAGCCTGGGCATACGAAGGCTGTCCCCACCACTGGACACTGTGGCCTGGAGCCACACACCCGCCCATGGCTGGGCCCTGGGCTATCTTGAAACTGCCCGGCATCAACTTCCACGATGAATTTTGGACATCTGTAAAAGTAAGTGCATTGTCTTGTAGGTTCAATGAGGAGGACAAAAAAGGAATGCAATCTCTAGTGGTGAGCTCAAATTTATGGGAGTGGGGTCCTATAGCATTGGAGAGGAAGCGGGGTTAACCCACACGTAGTCTGCCATGGAGTCTGTCTGGAAAAGAATGTTTACGTGACGTGCTGTTTTGCTTGGTTAACACCTGGTTTAAACTTTTGTTAAAAGAGAACTATGGCCCAACCTTTTTTTGGCCTTAGTTCTCTTTTTGTTCACAAGATGACATATAGTATGTTCTCCTGTGACAAAAAACTCATGTGCATGTGGCAGGCTATTGCCCACTAAATCCTGACAGCGCAGAGCCGCGATGCAGCCGGGACAGATCCTGACAATATTGTCGATCCACCCTGCCGCCTGATTGACAGCTGGCTCTGCCTCACTAGAGCCAGAGCCAGCTGTGCCCGCCTCCTCCCCAGATTTCTTCCTTCGTCTGTTCTTCCAGTCAGCGCTAGAGAATCGGAAGGGGGGGGGGGATCCCTGTGGGGGTGGTAAAACTACGCATGTGAAGTAAAACATCATGTACAATATCCACCAAATCTGCACAAACCGTAAACAAATAAATCTAGTTGTATGTAAGATTTAATAACGAGGTGTAAAGTCAGTGGGGTTTGACAACATATACCACTCAATATCTTCGCAACCAAAGCGGCACAAACACCAATTTTTGCGGCACAAACCAGCACAAACGAATGGTATGTTTGTTTTTAAAATACAGCAACATGAGGTTCAAAGTGGGCGGGGTTTAAGCAAATAAACGCACAATATCTCCTAAACCAAATGGCTCAACCGTTTTATTTTTGCAGCACAAACGTGGCACAAACGAACGGCGCGTTTGTTTTTAAAATTCAGCAACATGGGGTGAAAAGTGGACGGGGCTTGCATTAAATTGAATGTTTAATATCTCAGAAACCGAATCAGCACAAACGCTAATTTTTGCGGCACAAACGAATGGTATGTTTTTATTCAAATTTTACAAACATGGGGTGCCAACTTCACACAGCTGAGGAGGACTGGTGGAGAACAGCGCAGTAATTAACAGTATGCTTCCCTACACTGCTCTGCAAATCCATAACACAGGATTTCTCAACTGCGCTCCTGCCGCAAATCAATATTGTGCTAAATGTACAGTGGGGATGGAAAGTTATCAGACCCCCTTACATTTTTCACTCTTTGTTAGAGTGCAGCCATTTGCTAAAATCATTTAAGTTCATTTTTTTTTCCTCATTAATGTACACACAGCACCCCATATTGACAGAAAAACACAAAATTGTTGACATTGTTGCAGATTTATTAAAAAAGAAAAACTGAAATATCACATGGTCCTAAGTATTCAGACCCTTTGCTGTGACACTCATATATTTAACTCAGGTGCTGTCCATTTCTTCTGATCATCTTTGAGCTGGTTCTACACCTTCATTTGAGTCCAGCTGTGTTTGATTATACTGACTGGACTTGAGTAGGAAAGCCACACACCTGTCTATATAAGACCTTACAGCTCACAGTGCATGTCAGAGCAAATGAGAATCATGAGGTCTAAGGAACTGTCTGAAGAGCTCAGAGACAGAATTGTGGCAAGGCACAGATCTGGCCAAGGTTACAAAAAAAACTGCTGCACTTAAGGTTCCTAAGAGCACAGTGATCCTTAAATTAAAGAGGTTTGGGACGACTAGAACCCTTCCTAGAGCTGGCCGTCCGGCCAAACTGAGCTATCGGGGGAGAAGAGCCTTGGTGAGAGAGGTAACGAAGAACCCAAAGATCACTGTGGCTGAGCTCCAGAGATGCTGTCGGGAGATGGGAGAAAGTTGTAGAAAGTCAACCATCACTGCAGCCCTCCACCAGTCGGGGCTTTATGGCAGAATGGCCCGACCTAAGCCTCTCCTCAGTGCAAGACACATGAAAGCCCTTATGGAGTTTGCTAAAAAAAACATCTGAAGGACTCCAAGATGGTGAGAAATAAGATTCTCTGGTCTGATGAGACCAAGATAGAACTTTTTGGCCTTAATTCTAAGCGGTATGTGTGGAGAAAACCAGGCACTGCTCATCACCTGTCCAATACAGTCCCAACAGTGAAGCATGGTGATGGCAGCATCATGCTGTGGGGGTGTTTTTCAGCTGCAGGGACAGGACGACTGGTTGCAATCGAGGGAAAGATGAATGTGGCCAAGTACAGGGATATCCTGGACAAAAACCTTCTCCAGAGTGCTCAGGACCTCAGACTAGGCCGAAGCACACAGCTAAAATAACGGAGTGGCTTTACAACAACTCCGTGACTGTTCTTGAATAGCCCAGCCAGAGCCCTGACTTAAACCCAATTGAGTATCTCTGGAGAGACCTAAAAATGGCTGTCCACCGTTTAACATCCAACCTGACAGAACTGGAGAGGATCTGTAAGGAGGAATGGCAGAGGATCCCCAAATCCAGGTGTGAAAAACTTGTTACATCTTTCCCAAAAAGACTCATGGCTGTATTAGATCAAAAGGGTGCTTCTACTAAATACTGAGCAAAGGGTCTGAATACTTAAGACCATGTGATATTTCAGTTTTTCTTTTTTAATAAATCTGCAAAAATGTCAACAATTCTGTGTTTTTCTGTCAATATGGGATGCTTCGTGTACATTGAGGAAAAAAAATGAACTTAAATGTTTTTAGCAAATGGCTGCAATATAACAGAGTGAAAAATGTAAGGGGTTCTGAATACTTTCTGTCCCCACTGTATATTCAGGCAGTGTTTTTAAAAAGCCCTAACAGTGTGTCTTGATAGCTGATGCCTCCTCTGTAGTTGCGGCTCCTGGGAATTCAGAGGTCAGCACTGGTAGTAGTGCAGGCAATGCCTGCATTAATTGGCAGGTTCACTAGGTGAAAATATAGGTGGAAGAAAAAAACGAATGCAGTCACAAGATCTATGGAACGGTAAGCTGCAAAATGTAAAATATTAGTTTTTAGCTTTTAGGTAAGCTTAAACGTCTTTCTGGTAATGTCCTGTAGATATTGCATAAATATAGCCACCACTTTTTTATCGGTCTAGGGACAACTTTAAATTTCAGTGTACATTAAGTGAATAGACCAATCTTTTGCAGTTATTGATTTCTCTGTTAATAGCAGAGATACACTGCAGTGACTCTGTATGTATGTCCTCGCCAGATGATGAGGTACATTGCACCCTGTGGATTTTCGTTCTTTGCCATCCTGGAAGTTAAACGTGGAATTTGGAAGAAGTGGTTTGAAATTCAGAGAGTTGAATGTACCTTCAACGATGTGTAAGTTCTGCTCCAGTGGTTGTAACTCATTTGAGAGACTAATTGTTTTCATATGAAGAAATTAGAATACTAACACTTGATGGGAGGTCTCCTCTTTGATGTACGTTGTGGCTAAAAAAAACAAAAAAAACAACAAAAGTACATGGCGTCATCAAGCAAACACGGCAGAGTCCAAAGGCAGTCTGAACTGGGAGAAATAAATCTGCACAGTGAGAATCTGCAAAATAAAAGTTTGATGCATTCATGTATAATTCATGAAGGATTAGGAAGCTGGTACTCTTACTTCCTCCACGTTATTGTAATTACAAACATCGAGGTACATTCAAAGAGTGTGGCTGCCATGGAAGATTTTCATAGGCTAGACACTGAATATGGCATAAATTATCTTTATTATCCATTATTGTTTTTATACTAATGAATGACTAGGTGACTTGTTTTGATCCCTTAGAGCCCATTCACACAGGGACGACTTGTCAGGCGACCTAGTCGCCTGACAAGTCGCCTCCCGTTCTGTGCTATGGAACCGTTCTAAGGGGAGCGACGCAAGTCGCTCCGACTTAGAAAAAGGTTCTTGTACGACTTCGGGGGCGACTTGGGGCGACTTGCATAGACTTCTATACAGAAGTTGTTTTGCAAGTCGCCCGGGCAGTCGTTTGCAGGTCGCCTCGCTGAGGCGACCTGCAAGTCGTGTTGCCCCTGTGTGAATGGGGTCTTAGGTTTTAGCATCTCCTTATAATGGAAATGAACTTGTTGACTTTTGAACCATGCGTTGGTTAAATGCCAACTTCCATTGTCTTACCCTAGAATGCCATCTTCCCGCCTAAAGTGGAGTTCCGCCAGTGATGTCGGCACCCCAGCCGATGTTTCCATCGGCTCTTGGGTGCTGCCATTGTCTGTAGGGGAAACCGGCAGCGAAGCCTTGTGACTTCACAGACGGTTTCTTACTGCGCATCTGCGCTGCGCTTTCTGAATGGCCCGGCAGCTGGGGAAGGTGTCAAGTGCGGCACCGGAGGGGAAGGGGGGGGGCCGATAAGCACTGCATCCATTTTTGGGTGGAACTCCGCTTTAAGGAGGTGTATAAACAAATAGTGTCAATAATACATTGTAGTGGCTAACTAAAAATTCCTAAAGCTGAAGTTTTAGATATGGATATTTTTGCATAGTTATGTAGGTTCAGCTTGGACTAATGTGAGTATGCATGTTCCGTGCCTGGCTGATCCCCACAGCTTTTGGGTTTAGTCAATCCCTGCAGCTGTTGGGGGGGTGTCCTCCACCTTCCTAGTTTTGTCACTACCAGAAGGGACTTACCTAGCTGATGGTGTCGCTGGTCGGACAGGGGCGGGGCTACTTGGAGCTCTCCTGAATTTTTTATTATACAGAGACCAGCAACGATTTAACGAAGAAGTGCCTTTAAGCTGCCACATTCAGCTCGACTGTTATCGGTATAGATTTAGAACAAGAGAATGCTGATTTTCTAGCTTGGACTACTGTTTCTAATCTAGACAATCAGCAATTCAGAAAATGCATAATATAAGAGTTAAAGCTATTGGACATACTAAACGTGGGCAAATTTTGCTTTTTGAGTGGAATGATACAAAGCATTAAAGTTTTTTACAAATAACTTTTTTTTTTTTTTTTTTTTTTTTTTTTTTTTTTTTACGTTTTGCACTTTTTTTTGAAAAACTTGTAAATATATTTTAAAGGTGTAAAACAAAGCAAAAAAAAAACGTTTTAATATTTTATAAAAGTCAACAAAAAATCATCAGGAAAATAATAAATGGAGGAGAATAAGGTGTTAATTAAGGCTCATTTAGAGTAAATTAAGGGTTAACAAGGGGTTAAACAGAGTAACCTTTAATTAAAAGAAAAAAAAAAAAACACAAAAAATATTTTTTTTTTACTTGACACGTTGCTTTAAACTGACTTAACCACTTGCGGACCGCCGCACGACGATGTACATCCAAACTTTGAAGGGGGATACCGGGGTTATGGCAGCAGCTAGCTCTCCTTCCTGTGTCTGGAGACGAGTGAGGCTAAGATGGTGCCCACTCGTCTCCATGACACTGCGTCAAAACGTCACTTCCGCTCACGCCTCTTAAAGGCACATTTTTTTTCAATGTCATTTTTTTTCAATTACTTTTTTTTTTTTTTGTATTGCATTTTAGTGTAAATATGAGATCTGAGGTCTTTTTGACCCCAGATCTTTTTTTTTTTTTTTTTTTTTTAACAGAAAAGTTTTTATTTGTCTCCTGAAGGAGATAGTTTAAACATACAAAACATATGTACATAGAACAAAATGCTGCTACATATCAGATATATACATAGTCAATACGTGTAGTGTTAAATCATAAAATTACAGACCTCATTATATAACATGTGTAAACAGTAAAAAAGGGAGGACAGACCATATTGGCCCCATAAAGAATGAGGAAGGACATCTGGTTACAAAGGATGGGGAGATGGCAAAGGTATTGAATTTATTCTTCTCCTCAGTCTTCACGAGTGAATCGGGGGGCTTCAGTAACCAAAACTGCAGTGTTTATCCTCATGACACAACACAGGAAGCACCTACATGGTTAACAGAGGACGGAATTAAAATTAGACTTGAGAAACTTAACATTAATAAATCACCGGGACCAGATGGCTTGCATCCGAGGGTACTTGGGGTACTCTGTCAGGTGATTGCCAGACCGTTGTTCCTAATTTTTACAGACAGTCTATTGACTGGAATGGTACCAGCTGATTGGAGAAAAGCCAATGTAGCACCAATATTTAAAAAGGGCCCAAAAAACATCCCTGGGAATTACAGACCAGTTAGCCTAACATCAATAGTATGTAAACTCTTGGAGGGGATGATAAGGGACTATATACAAGATTTTAGTAATAAGAATGATATCATTAGCAGTAATCAGCATGGATTCATGAAGAATCGTTCTTGCCAAACCAATCTATTAACCTTCTATGAGGAGGTGAGTTGCCATCTAGATAAAGGAAGGCCCGTAGACGTGGTGTATCTGGATTTTGCAAAAGCATTTGACACAGTTCCCCATAAACGTTTACTGTACAAAATAAGGTGCGTTGGCATGGACCATAGGGTGAGTACATGGATTGAAAACTGGCTACAAGGGCGTGTTCAGAGGGTGGTGATAAATGGGGAGTACTCGGAATGGTCAGGGGTGGGTAGTGGGGTTCCCCAGGGTTCTGTGCTGGGACCAATCCTATTTAATTTGTTTATAAACGACCTGGAGGATGGGATAAACAGTTCAATCTCTGTATTTGCAGACGATACTAAGCTAAGCAGGGCAATAACTTCTCCGCAGGATGTGGAAATCTTGCAAAAAGACCTCAACAAATTAATGGGGTGGGCGACTACATGGCAAATGAGGTTCAATGTAGAAAAATGTAAAATAATGCATTTGGGTGGCAAAAATATGAATGCAATCTATACACTGGGGGGAGAACCTCTGGGGGAATCTAGGATGGAAAAGGACCTGGGGGTCCTAGTAGATGATAGGCTCAGCAATGGCATGCAATGCCAAGCTGCTGCTAATAAAGCAAACAGAATATTGGCATGCATTAAAAGGGGGATCAACTCCAGAGATAAAACGATAATTCTCCCGCTCTACAAGACTCTGGTCCGGCCGCACCTGGAGTATGCTGTCCAGTTCTGGGCACCAGTCCTCAGGAGGGATGTACTGGAAATGGAGCGAGTACAAAGAAGGGCAACAAGCTGATAAAGGGTCTGGAGGATCTTAGTTATGAGGAAAGGTTGCGAGCTCTGAACTTATTCTCTCTGGAGAAGAGACGCTTGAGAGGGGATATGATTTCAATTTACAAATACTGTACTGGTGACCCCATAATAGGGATAAAACTTTTTCGCAGAAGAGAGTTTAATAAGACTCGTGGCCACTCATTACAATTAGAAGAAAAGAGGTTTAACCTTAAACTACCTAGAGGGTTCTTTACTGTAAGAGCGGCAAGGATGTGGAATTCCCTTCCACAGGTGGTGGTCTCAGCGGGGAGCATTGATAGCTTCAAGAAACTATTAGATAATCACCTGAATGACCGCAACATACAGGGATATGTAATGTAATACTGACACATAATCACACACATAGGTTGGACTTGATGGACTTTTTCAACCTCACCTACTATGTAACTATGTGTTCAGAGTAAAGTGGATCTATAGATACAGTAACTGCTTCAGGGAGAGCAAGATCACGGTATTTATACAGAGTTTTCAGCATTGACCTGTAGCCATCACTATTGCCAGTCACTTAAAGGGGTTGTAAAGTTATTTATTTTTTTTTTTTAAAATAACAAACATGTTATACTTACCTTCACTGTGCAGCTCGTTCTGCACAGAGTGGCCCCGAACCTGGTCTTCTGGGGTCCCTCGGCGGCTGTTTCAGCTCCTCCCCGCAAGCATTTACCACCTTCATGTGAGCTCCCTCGCACGGTGGTGAGTGCTTGCGGGCGCGCTCCCGTGATACAGCCGGCGGCTATAGCCGCTCGCTGTATCACTCCGCCCCGCCCCCCGGCGCGCCGCGTCATCGGATGTGATTGACAGCAGCGCGAGCCAATGGCTGCGCTGCTTTCAATCCATCCACTGCAGCCAATCAGAGACCAGTCTGAGCTGCAATGAAGCTGACGAGGACGAGCAGCGAAGATTCGAGGCGTCAGGTAAGTAAAACGGGGGGCCTGGGGGCGGCGGTACTGTCAAAAGTTTTTTCACCTTAATGCATAGAATGCATTAAGGTGAAAAAATTTTTACCTTTACAACCCCTTTAAACAGGAAGGAGAGGCAGAGGGAGAAGGGACAAGGGGGGGGGGGGGGCAGGGGAAGGAGAAGGCACGCCAGACATAGGTACATCACGCATCCCGCAGGTCACGCAATGTCAGTTCTATTGTTTGGACCATGTTCCCCAAATCTTGGAAAACTTCTTAGGGCATTTGCGGTTAATAAAGGTAAGTTTATAGAGTGGCAATGTGGAGTTCACCAAAGCCTTCCACTGGGAGACCGTGGGAGGATCAGGTTGCTTACATTTAAGGAGAATAGCCTTCCTGGCGTAAAATGAGGTATAGAAGACAAACAATCTTTTGTGTACACTAGGTATAAGGTTGTCACATACTCCAAGAAGTAAGACAATCAGGTTCATTTGTACATGCAGGTTGCCCACTGAGTTAATAGCATCTACCACATATGACCAAAACTGTTGTATAACCGGGCACGACCAGACAACATGGATAAAGGTGCCTAGTTCCCCATTGCATTTCGGGCACCTGTCTGTTTGTGTTGGATATATTCTAGACAGCCTCTGTGGTGTAAATGATTGCCCTTTGAAGGAATTTGAGCTGGATATATCTATCCCTTGCTGATATCATAAGGGGGATGTACTGTTGTATGCCCTCTTCCCAGTCATCTGGAGCAAGGGTGGGCAAGTCCGCCTTCCACTTATCATAGAATCTATTCCCTCCAGTCTGCTCCTCACTCAGTATTTGAATATATAGGGAGGATAAAATGTGATCTATATTTTTAGAGATTAGAAACGTTTCCACCCCGTGTGACTGCAAAATGACACCCCTTGGGTATTGAGCCTGTACCGCATGCCGCAGTTGCAAATAACGGAAGAACATTCTAGGGGGCAGTTGAAAATTATTTCTTAAAGTGTCATAGGGGATGATTCTGTCTCCAGACCATATGTGTTGTAGTATCAGGGCCAGACCCGGAACTGTTTGAAGATGTTTTAATTTGGGATTGCCCCATAATGGTGTGTAAGGTGAAACAGTATTTGGTCGAGTAAGTTTCTTCGACATCTGGTCCCATACCCCTACCGTCGTCCGCATCGAAATAGTCATGTCCGAATGTGCTTTAGCTCCCCTAAAGACCAAATTGCTCAGAGCCGAGTAGGATCCCAATATAGCAGCTTCGAGATTGACTGAGGGGTTAGATTTTGGTTGAGAAAACCACCAGCGTACAGTAACGACAACTGCTGCCCAATAATTTTTTTTAAAACATGGGAGCGCCAAACCTCCCATTGACAAGGGGAGCTGGAGGCTGGTCTGGGCGACTCTAGGAGCTAATCCCCCCCATACAAACGTGTTAACCACTTGATCTAACTTGTCATAAAAGGACTTGGGGATGGGGACAGGGGTGTTACGAAAGACATAGAGGAATTTGGGAAGGAATGTCATCTTTATAAGATTAATCCTACCTACAGGTGAGAGGGGGAGAGATTTCCAAGCCTGACATCTGTCCGTAAGTTGGTGCAAGACCGGATATACTTTATCTACCAGATACATAGATGGCGCTCTCTGGATTTCAATCCCCAAGTACTTAAACTTAGAAACCAAGACTAGTGGAATGAAGGGATCCACAGCAAGTGGGGTCGGGGATAAAGAAAATATAATTGATTTAGTCCAGTTAATCCAAATGCCTGAGAAGGATCCATAATGATTAATAATTTCCAGGGCTGCCGACAATGAGGCAGATGCATCTGGAAGGTACAACAGTGCGTCATCGGCATATAGTGAAAGCCTTTCAGTCAATGGACCAACCTGTATTCCCCCAACCCTCTGGGATGCTCTAAGTAGGATAGCCAGAGGCTCAATGGCCAAGGCGAATAACCCCGGGGACAGTGGGCACCTCTGTCTGGTTCCCCTACCCAGAGAGAAGGGGGGAGAGAGCACTCCATTCGTTCAGACTCGTGCCGTGGGGTTGCTATAGAGGAGCTTTATCCAGGAGATAAACTTGGGGCCGAAATTAAATAGTTCAAGCACCTGCCACAGGAACTCCCGCTCCGAGTTGAAGGCCTTCTCGGCGTCCAGAGAGGCCACCACACCCGGGGATTCTAATTTCGCTGCATAAGAGATGTTAGTGTAAAGTCAACGTAAGTTAATGTCTGTGCCTTTGCCCGGCATGAAGCCCGTCTGATCGCCATGTATTATAGAAAGGATAACCAAGTCGAGTCTGTTTGCAAGTATTTTGGTAGTTATTTTAGCATCTACATTTAAAAGCGATATGGGACGATATGAAGCACATGAGGTGGGGTCTTTATTGGGTTTAGCTATAACCACAATCACCGCCTCTGACATAGAGGCAGGGAGGCAGCCTTCTTTTAACATTGTGAGGAGCAGACTGTGGAACCTAGGGATAAGAAGTTCACTGTGTGTCTTATAGAATTCTGCTGGTAGGCCGTCAGGGCCGGGAGTTTTCGCTGATTGGAGTGATGCTACTGCTGTTTGAACCTCTTTGAGGGTAATTGGGACGTCTAGTGTATTTCTAGTCTCCGCAGATAGTTGTGGGAAGTCCATCTGATTTAGAAAGGTGCTCAGTCTCTTTGTTAAATGTGGCCTTAGAGGTATAGAGATGTTCATAATATCGTGCAAATTGACCATTTATACTCGTGGGATCAGAATGAAGTATCCCCGTATCATCTCGTATTTGAGCTATATGTAGTGAGGAGGGACGTTCCCTAGCCAGCCAAGCCAACATTCTACCAGTCTTTTCCCCCTGCTCAAAGATTCTTTGCGATTGAGCGACTAATTGTTTTTTAGTGGTCTCAATCCGCAGGAGAGAAATCTCTCTATTCAGAGATTGCATAGCATCATATATTAGAACATCTTTAGTGTGCACATATCTGTTTTCCAAAAGGAGAACCTTCCTTTCTGCTTCTTCTAATGCCAACCTCTTTTCTAACCCTCCCAATTCCCATCTTATATTGCCCTCTGGTATATGCCTTAAAGGCATCCCAGAGTGTAGGTGGGGTGACCGTACCCTCATTGAACGCCCAATAGACTCCCAGCTCACCCTCCACCAGGGGGGTCACCCTCTCATCTGCAATCCAAAGCCCAGAGAGCCACCAAAGGGCAGAGCCAATGGGTGAGTCTGTTTGCAATTTAAGTGGTGGGGGGGGGCGTGATCCGAGATACCTTGCGGTAGGATCTCCACCTCTTGTATCCGGGAGAGCAGGGAATCAGAAATATACATCAGGTCGATCCTAGAGAAAGATGCATTTGTAGCTGAGTGACAGGTGTACTGCATCTCATCTGGGTGCCTCAGTCTCCATATATCAGTAAACCCATAATTGTCTGCCCATTGTGATAGGGGGGATACACTTGGGGGACCCGTACTGAGCCTATCCAAGGCTGAGTCCGGGGTCATATTGAAATCTCCAGTTAGGATAACTCCAGCCGAAGGATATTGAGCTATGATTGGAGTGAGCTTTTTAAACACTTAGGGTCGGTTCACACTAGGACGACTTAGGATCCGACTTGTAAGCCCTCAAGTCGCCCCAAGTCGCTTTACTGTGAGATTTGCATTACAGTGAATGAGAGCGTCTTAATTGACACTACTGAAGTCGCTCCGACTTCAGAGCGTACTACTTGGATCCGACTTCTAGGCGACCTGTACCCATAGAATTCAATGGAAGTCGCCTCCAAGTCGGATCTCCATCTATATTGAAGCGACTTTACAGTTAAAAAAATTCGTTTGCCCAGGCAAACCCCTCCCTCCCAGAGAGCTGATTATTCTGTGATTGGCCACAGCCAAAGTCGCCTGTCCTGGAGGCGACTTGAAGTCGCATTGTAAATTGCTTAAAGTCACGCTGAAGTCGCGTTGAAGCCGCGTTGAAGTCGCCTTGCAAAGTCGCGCTGAAGTCGTGTTGCCCCTGTGTGAATCGAGCCTTAAGGACCAGCCTCGTTTTGGATTTTAGGTGTTTACATGTTTAAAACAGGTTTTTCTGCTAGAAAATTACTTAGAACCCCCAAACATTATATATGGTTTTTCTTCTAACACCCTAGAAAATAAAATGGCGGTCATTGCAATACTTTTTTTTTGCACCGTATTTGCGCAGCGGTCTTAAAATCGCACTTTTTTTTTTGGAAAAAATTCACTTTTTTGAATAAAAAAACAGTAAAGTTAGCCCAATTTTTTTTTATATTGTGAAATATAATGTTACGCCAAGTAAATTGATACCCAACATGTCACGCTTGAAAATTGCGCCCGCTCGTGGAATGGCGTCAAACTTTTACCCTCAAAAATCTCCATAGGCGATGTTTAAAAAATTCTACAGTTGCATATTTTGCAGTACAGAGGAGGTCTAGGGCTAGAATTATTGCTCTCGCTCTACCGGTCGCGGCGATACCTCACATGTGTGGTTTGACCACCGTTTTCATATGCGGGCGCTACTCGCGTATGCGTTCGCTTCTGCGCGCGAGCTCGTCGGGACAGGGGGGTTTTAAAAAATGTTTTATTATTTATTTTACAGTATTTTATTTATTTTTACACTGTTTTAAAAAAAAAAAAAAAATGGTGTCACTTTTATTCCTATTACAAGGAATGTAAACATCCCTTGTAATAGAAAAAAGCATGGCAGGACCTCTTAAATATGAGAAAAGGGATCAAAAAGACCTCAGATCTCATATTTACACTAAAATGAAAAAAAAAAAAAAAGTCATTTAGAAAAATTACATTTGAAAAAATGTGCCTTTAAGAGGCGTAGACGGAAGTGACGTATTGACGTCGCTTCCGCCCAGCAGTGTATTGGAGACGAGTGAGCGCCATCTTAGCCTCACTCGTCTCCAGACACACCACACAGAAGGACGCGATCGCCTCCGCCGCTACCAACGGCTCCGGTAAGCGGCGGAGGGCACCAGATCGCGGTGGGAGGGGGGGCCCCTCTCCCGCCACCGATAAAAGTGATCTCGCGGCGAATCCGCCGCAGGGACCACTTTTATCTGACAGCCGGCCGCCGCACGAAAACGGGGATACCGGGGTTATGGCAGCTAGCTGCTGCCATAACAACGATATCCCCGTTCAAAGTTTGGACGTACATCGTCGTGCGGCGGTCTTGAAGTGGTTAAAGATATCTATCGTAGCTGGAGGAGGAATATATATACCTATCAGCAACAGTTCTAGTCTATCACACATTGCATGAAGGGCCACATACCGTATCTCCCGTCTGGATCCAAATGAAGATCCAATAAAGTAAACCCAAGTAACTTATGGATCAGGACGCTGACACCCCTTGAGTAAGAAGAATAAGTGGAGTGGTAATATGTACCAACCCAAGGTTTCCGAAGTGCCAGCGTCCTGCTCCCAACCAGATGAGTCTCCTGAAGCACACATATATGCGGGTTATATTGTTTCAAAAAATTAAAAACCAAAGACCCCTTGATTTTGGAATTTAACCCCCTGACATAACACGATAAGACTGTCAGAGGGGACATCGAAGTTTTGTAATAATGAAATGAGGGCAGCAAACAACCATTATTAGAATCATACTGGATGTGAGCAGGCATAGAAATAGAAAAATCACATGCATCAATTCTAGAGTATCAGCAGATTGACTACTCCCGCCATCTAGTGGAGAGAGATCAGAACAGCCTTGGGCCCTAATACCAGTAGACATAGGTATAAAATTTGACATATATGCAGCAAGAAAAAAAGAAAAATAAACATAAGAAAAGTTCCAACAAGGAGCAAAAACGTGTGCTCCATCTCCCCCCCCCCCACCACCACGCACCATCCCCAAACTTTGGCGTGCTTCTATCCCAAGAACTGACATGGCAACTGCCAATTGGGGAGATGAACAAAAGGACACCCGAGTTTCACAGTACATACAGTGTGTCTTCCAGCCATTTTTAAGGATCGACGTTCCCTGCAGAATGTAGAACACAAATCTCCCGGAGAAACAAACACATGTCTCCAGGGGCACAAAACTTGAACCGGTACAACCTTGGGTAAAGATAAACCGAGTTTCCAGTAAAGAAACTTTTTAGGTACCTCATCCACCGTCTCTTCTGAGTGCACATCCGTGATATGTGAGACCATGTATAAAGTATACGTCAGAATGTACCCAAAGCACGGAGTTCTGCCACCGTGGAAACTTGAGGACTGTGAGGGGATAACCATCCCTCCCCCACCTCTCCCCCATGGGGGGGAGAAAGTACACAACAGCTTAAGGAATGTTAGTATCTGTGACCAGGAAGGCCCTAGAGATGAGTAAGAAAATAGTAGCAGGTTATTGCAGACATATTGCGCGATGCTAGGGAGCTATCAATTTCTGGGTATGGTTGAGACGCACCGTCTCACCATCCTGAACTCGCAATCTAGCTGGGAACAGCATGCTATATTTTATCTTTCTATTGCGTAGGTTAAGTTTCACCTAGTCAAAGGAGCGGCGTTGTTTTTTGGTATCCACCGAAAAGTCCGGAAATATCATCAGTTTAGTGCCCTCGTACCTCAGTTGATCGACCTTCCTCGACTCACGGAGGACTAAGTCTCGATCTCTGAAGTTCAATAATTTCAGGATAAATGTGTGCGGAGGAGCTCCCGGGGGCCCCCGGGCAGCAGGCATTCTATGTGCCCTCTCCACCACAAAGAAGTTGAAAAATGGCACCTGGGGTAGAAGGTCACGTAGGAGATGTTCGGTGAAGGTCGTGGGGTCAGCTCCTTCAGCCCCCTCCGGGAGGCCCACCACGCGGAGGTTATTCCTCCTATTTCTATTTTCCGCATCCTCTGCGCGAGCCCCTAAGGTTTTCACTTTCATTTGCAGCGTGCGGAGTGAGACTGTATGGTCTCGCAGTGTGTCCTCAGTGTCTCCCACGCGGCGCTCGGCCTCAGTGAGACGGGATCTAAAGGTATCCATGTCTCTCCTTAGGAGACTGATATCGAGCTGCATCTGCTTGATTTTACCCGTTAGAGTTGATTGGCAATTAGTGATTGCCTGCATGAGGGCCTCGAAAATGGATTGTTCCTTATCTGCAGGATCCGTCTCAGTGTCCTCGGTCTGAGACGCCATATTGGATCCGATGGCGTGACGAGGGCTCCGTGCAGCGGTACTCGGGACAATTTTGTGGAACTTTCGGGTGGAGAGAGAACCCTTCCCCTTGGTCATACCTTCCTCCGCTAGTGTTGCAGCCATTCAGGGCTGTGTAAAAGTCGCCAATCTGCAGGGAAGCAGGAGTTTAGGCCGGAGACTGAGCGGAGCTCTCTCACTGCACGTCTGCTCCAATCTCCATCTTGGACATGCCCCCCCCCCCCCCCCCAGATCTCATATTTAAGAGGTCCTGTCATGCTTTTTGTCTATTACAAGGGATGTTTACATTCCTTGTAATAGGAATAAAAGTGACACCATTTTTTTTTTTAAACGGTGTAAAAAAAATAAAACGTAAAATAAATAATAAAAAAAAAAAAACCCCGTCCCAACGAGCTCGCGCGCAGAAGCGAATGCATAAGCGAGTAGCTCCCGCATATGAAAACGGTGGTCAAACCAAACATGTGAGGTATCGCCGCGACCGGTAGAGCGAGAGCAATAATTCTAGCCCTAGACCTCCTCTGTAACGCAAAACATGCAACCTGTAGAATTTTTTTAAACGTCGCCTATAGAGATTTTTGAGGGTAAAAGTTTGACGCCATTCCACGAGCGGGCGCAATTTTGAAGCATGACATGTTGGGTATCAATTTACTTGGCGTAACATTATATTGCACAATATAAAAAAAAATTGGGCTAACTTTACTGTTGTCTTATTTTTTTTATTCAAAAAAGTGAATTTTTTCAAAAAAAAGTGCGCTTATAAGACCGCTGCGCAAATACTGTGCAAAAAAAAATATTGCAACGACCGCCATTTTATTCTCTAGTTTTTTTTTTCTAAGTAATTTTCTAGCAAAAAAACCTGTTTTAAACATGTAAACGCCTAAAATCCAAAACGGGGCTGGTCCTTAAGTGGTTAAAGTGGAGTTCCACCCACATTTTTAAGTCCTTACCATCCAGCAGTAATGTGTTCAGTAATTGCAAATTGGCATATAGTTTATTTTTTTCTGCATCACTTACTTTAGCAATTCTTTAATCAATTCTCACTTCATCCTTCACGACCACGCATGTCATTTCCAGCTTTGCAATGTCTCCTTGGAGATGTGTTTCATCAATCCCAGGAGACAACAGGCATAGATTATGTTCGTAGCCATAACAGGGTGGCACTTCCTCCATCGCCGCCCTTTATTATGGCAAAAAGATCTTCCTGCGCTACGGCCTGTGTATACTGCCATGCACAAGATCGGGAAGTTGATGCTGGTTAGCCAGCAGCACCATATCCCGGAAAAGACTCCTAGTGGGCTTCACATGCCCACGGTGAAGATGGAAGTGCTCTGCGAAGAAAACAAACGTGAGTACATAAAAAAATCCAGGAATTAAACGGCAAATTTATTAACCACACGCTTTAAAGTATTTAATGCAGTGTAGCAAAACGGATTAGCAAAAAAAAAAAAATCTGGCTCGAGCTCTGCTTTAAGACCCCTTTCACACTGGGGCGGTTTGCAGGCGGTATTGCGCTAAAAATACCGCCTGCAAACCGCCTCTAAACAGCCTCCGCTGTTTGTTCAGTGTGAAAGCCCGAGGGCTTTCACACTGAAGCGGTGCGCAGGCAGGGCGGTGAAAAAAGTCCTGCAAACCGCTTTTTTGGAGCGGTGAAGGAGCGGTGTATTCACCGCTCCTTCACCGCTCCTGCCCATTGAAATCAATGGGACAGCGCGGCTATACCGCGGCAATACCGCGGCTATAGCCGCACTGTACGAGGGATTTTAACTCTTTTTCGGCCGCCAGCGGGGGTTAAAACCGCACCACTAGTGGCCGAATACCGCTGCAAGAACGACGGTACAGCAGCGCTAAAAATAGCGCTGTTGTACCGCCGACGCCCCCACTGCCCCAGTGTGAAAGGGGCCTAACGAAGTTCGTCCCTTTTTTATCTGTAGATGAAGGAACAGAAAGATACAAAAAAGCTGTTTCTTTTTATCTTCGTTTTTTAGCAGCTGAGCAGTGTTGATAAACATTGCTCGGCTGCGATTTTTGACCACTCCAATTGCCGGACTTTTTTAACACTTCAGCTGTTAATAGGGGAACCACTGACAGCTGAATGAGTCAACGGTTGTTAAGGGCACAGCAAACCCTCCTTAACAACCAATAATTTTTTTTTTTTTTTTTTTTTATAGCTGTCAGTGGGGGAATCCTGCTGACAGCTGAAAAAAAAAACCCATAATCTGAAATTATCTGTGTCAGGTATCGGTGCTTTTGGACAATTACCAATACTCGTGAAAATGCTTAGTATCGGCACAACCATAACCTAAGAAGGAGCTTTTAGATTTCCAAATGCTTGTATTTTAAAATACTCTTAGTTGGGCACTAAAAGGTATCCGGTACATCATATTTTTTGTGTGCTACAAGTCAAGATACCCAAACGTACTGCTTTCACAATGAAATGTCATGACGTGTACACCAAAGCAGACATGGTTAGTTGATAGATGTAACTGCATGTACACTGGTGGTGTTACTTTCTACAGAATTTTCCTGGCTCCAAACCCTTACGAATGTCTCGGCGGAACCTTGTTAGTTTAAAGCAGACTTGGCAGCATCTGATATAAAATTTGTGGAGATGGTTCAGAGGGCCTTTGAGACCTTGCTCTGCCAAAAATAGACCAGCATATGGCCTGAAATCAGCATAGATCAAGTACTTTTAAAAGTAGGCAGTAAGTTTCTTATTCTACATTGACCTTGTCTGTCTGTGCATGCAGTCACTCTATGCTCACACATCTATAGATGAAAACAAACTGTGCAGCTCTGACTTAAGTTGAATAATGCCCTTGCTTCTATAGGTGTAGGTCGTTTTACATACCTCCTAGAGCCTGACTGGAATACCAGGGGAAGGAGAGAGAGAAAGCATGTGAAGAAGTTTGATTCAGAGCTCAGGGAGAACTGATTGGAGGAATGTGAACTCCCCCCCCACCTGGAGTATGCCATCCAGTTCTGGGCACCAGTCCTCAGGAAGGATGTACTGGAACTGGTGAGGGTCCAGAGAAGGGCAACAAAACTAATAAAGTGGCTGGAGGATCTTGGCTACGGGGAAAGACTGCAAGCACTGAACTTATTCTGTCTGGAGAAGAGACGCTTGAGAGGGGAAATTATTTCAATGTACAAATACCGTACTGGTGACCCCACAATAGGGATAATACTTTTCCGTAAAAGGCAGTTTAAAAAGACATGCGACCATTCGCTAAAATTAGAAGAGAAGCGATTTAACTTTAAACTGCTTAGAGGGTTCTTTTACTGTAAGAGCGGCAAGGATGTGGAATTCCCTTCCACAAACGGTGGTCTCAGCGGGGAGCATCGATAGTTTCAAAGAACTATTAGATAAGCACCTGAATGACCACAACATACAGTGATATACAATGTAATACTGACATAAAAACACACACACAGGTTGGACTTGTGTCTTTTTTTCAACTTCACCAACTATTTAACTATGATGACGCCTCCCCCTAACAACAAACTTCCCGAAAAACACATCTAAAAGCATGTTCAAAAATGCACAGCAAAACGTGCCGGAAAAACGTATCAATCGCAACATGCATAGTTGTGAACCTAGCCTGGCAGCTTATACAGCAATAAACATTCTCAGCTGTTTTTCCTTTACTATATACTGCATTGAGGGTTAAAATATCCTGTTTTTGAAGCATACTGGAGATCTGCTCTCTCCCACAGCACAGCAATGGTGGTCTCCAGTGATTGGACACCCTGTGCCTGCACAGTTACTAGTGTACTGTATTGAAAAGCAGTCCAACTCTAGCCTGCTACTAGCATAAGTTATTTTAACCACTTCACCTCCGGAAGATTTAACCCCCCCCCCCTTCTTGAACAGGCCATTTTTTGCGATATGGCACTGCGTTACTTTAACTGACAATTGCGCAGTCGTGTGACGCTGTCCAAAAAAAAAAAATTACATATATATTTTTTTGCCACAAATAGAGCTTTCTTTTGGTGGTATTTCATTACCACTGCGTTTTTTGTTTTTTGCGCTATAAACAAAGAACCAATGACCATTTCTTTCTGCTCTAAAGCACATCCAATAAAAAAATGTAAAAACAACTAATGTCTTCATCTATTTAGGCCAATATGTATTCTGCTACAAAATTTTTGGTAAAAAAACCCATAAAGCGTACACTTTTATATTGTTTGCGCAAAAGTTATAGCGTTTACAAACTATGGGATATTTTTATTTATTTATTTTACTAGTGATGGCGATCAGCGACTTATAGCAGGACTGCAATATTGTGGTAGACAAATCGAACACTGAACTGACACTTTTTTGGGAACAAGTGACACTTTTACAGTGATCAATGCTAAAAATATGCACTGTTACTGTACTAATGACACTGGCAGGGAAGGGGTTAACATGGGTGATCAAAGGGTTAAATGTGTGCTAGCTAGTGCTCCAGTGTAGTGGGGGGAGGGGCTTTTACTAGTGGAAGGCGTGGATCAGTGTTTCTGCTTTACAGAAACACAGGATCCATTCCTTCTGTACTGACAGAACGGTCATCTGCCTTGTTTTCATGGCAGACTGCCTGCCTGTGTACAGAATGATCAGCGGGTGCTGGCGGACATCAGGTCTGCGGGACCCACTGTGTTTAAATCACAGCGGGAGCCACCCGCTGGCGGCGCGCACTCACGCCCGATATCCAGAAGTGCAAGATCACCTATCTACACTATATTACCAAAAGCATTGGGCAACCTGCCTTTACACGCATATGAACTTTAATGGCGTCTCGGTCTTAGTCCGTAGGGTTCAATATTGAGTCAGAGCTCTTTCACACTGGGCGTTGGGCTTGCAGGACATTAGAAATAGTCCTGCAAGCAGCATCTTTGTGGCGGTTTAGGAGTGGTGTATACACGGCTCCCAGACCGCCCCCGCCCATTGGAATGAATGGGCAGCACTTCCAAAACGTCTGAAAACCGATTTGGAAGCGCTGCAACATGAGCGCTTGTAACCCCCTTTAAACCCCTTCTTGGGGGTTAAAGGCACCCCGCTACCGTCCGAATAGCACCGCTTGTTTTATTGCTAACGTTCGGGCAGCTGCAGTGTGAAAGCAGCCTTAGTATCAAACGATTCATGCTAATAGCAGAGGAACAAAGCAGCAGACAGAAATGACACTTAGACCCCTTTCACACTGGGGCGGTTTGCAGGCGTTATTGCGCTAAAAATAGCGCCTGCAAACCGCCCCTAAACAGCCTCTGCTGTTTGTTCAGTGTGAAAGCCCGAGGGCTTTCACACTGAAGCGGTGTGCTGGCAGGAGAAGAAAAAATCTCCTGTCAGCCGCATCTTTGGAGCGGTGAAGGAGCGGTGACTGCTCCTAAACCGCTCCTGCCCATTGAAATCAATGGGACAGCGTGGCTATACCGTGGTAATACCGCGGCTATAGCCACGCTATACGAGGGGTTTTAACCCTGTTTCGGCCGCCAGCGGGGGGTTAAAACCACACCCCTAGCGGCCGAATACCGCGGTAAAACAGCGCTAAAAATAGCGCTGTTTTACCGCCGACGCCCCCCCCCCTTATTAGTAGTTGGCTTGTTACTAGTAATAACCACATCTTTCTGTCCATACACACTGCAATTTGTGCCAAAAGACATTTCCTGTTAATCGCTGTCTGTAGAGGCTTAAAGCCAAACTCAGAGCTGTAAGGTCCCTTTCACACAGGGCGGATCCGCTCGGCGGACTCCACTAGCTCAGTGGGAGATCGCTCCGTAGATCCCCGCTGAGCCACCGATGACAGGTCTGTCTCTGCTCACTGTGCAGGGGCGGACCTGTCAGAGCCCCGCTGTCTTCTATGGGAGATCGGATCAAAACAAATCCGCCTGACTGTTTTCATCTGATCCCATCCGATCCTATCTGCCGGACGGATGGTGAACATATCGTCATCCGTCTGTTTTGAGCGGATCTTGTCGGATCGGATGGGAGGCGGGTGTCAGCGGACACATCTCTTGTGAAATGGGCCTAAACTTTTTATGTAAATATATTCCTCAATAGCCATGAAGGTTGTATATCTGTTTTGTGTGCATCAAATGCCCAGATATTACCTTGTAAAATTAGTGGTAGCGGTGACATGTTTGTCTGCCATGTGTGTACATAGCTTGTGCAGAGCTTTCAGAGGGACCTAACAGATCCACATATTACAGGGAAACTGATACAGGAACAGTCACCCTGCACAAGGAAAGCTGCCAGCAGTATCCAGTCCTATTACAGGAAACTCCTGTACAAAGGCAAAGTGCAGATTTTTTTTTTTTTTTTTTTTTTTTTTTTTTTTTTTTTTTTTCATGCTGGGTTACTGCACAGATATGGTAATGCACAAAGGATACACATATTAGGAGAAGTATGTCCAAAGTATGTAAATCTGACAAGCAGACTCCTGGCTGTCAGGTGGAAGCATTCTGGCAGTTGTTATGCCACCCGATTGCTTCCCCACAGTAACATGCCCACCCGCCATGTACCAGCGTAGCGGGTGCTGCCGGTTATTGGGGAGGGGGGAGGAGCTGAGCAGACTCACTTCCGCTCTCCTCCTCTCCTTGGTCCTGACCCGTAAAATGATGTTTGACATCACTTCCAGGTCCACCTCTGTGTCCCTGGCCAGCATTGCTGGGAAAGGATGTAATGCAATGCGATCTGTATCTATTTTCAGTGGAGCACAGAGGAGACATGCAGGGTCTTTAAGGACCCCAGATGTCTCCTTAAAGGGAGCCTGTCACCAAAAGACTTGTCACATAGTTTAGTCTGCAGAGGTGTATGATTTTGTTATGCTCGCTGGTGGAGGTGTCTGCACTACAAGATTGGCTAAACAGAATTACACTATTTTGGTGGTTTTGGTTTGCCATGAAATTTGTTTTGTGTTTTGTTGGCTCCTCAAGCAACATACACTGCACATGGTGTGTCTGGCATGTCTGAAGCCAGTTGCTTCTGTTGGTCAGTATAAAGGATAAATCGCATACAGTACATGTATCCTGCCTGCCTACCTGAACTAAAGTAACCCATCCTCTCCTGCTAAATGACCAATTATTTAACATCCGGCTGTCAAAATCTTTTCCACTGGGCGTGCTGGTGTAGTTGATTCCGAAGACTTATGGGATCTTCTGCCAAGGCTGTGGCTAACTGACCTCCCATCTGCATAGTTCAAGGTCCAACCCCACTTGACAGAGCCAGTGGCATGACCACAAGATTGTCTCTCCACCCCTGTAAAGTGGGGGGGGGGGGGTGTCTTCACATTTACTACCACTGATGTAAGGGGCATTTTCCCAAATGACCCCGATGGACTAATCTTAACAAGGGTTCCCTGAGACCTGGAAATTATTTTAAGGGTTCATCTGGGGTAAAACTGTTGACAGAGGTTGCTCTGGACACGTAGAAGATACTCAGAGAAGCCTATGAGGAATGACTGCACAAGTGCACCTAACAGCAGAAAGGATTTTGACCATGTGATGTCAACTTTGTGGCAGACTGTGACAGTAACAGTCAGGTAAGCATCTAGGATAGAACAAAGAGAAGCACACCGCTCCAGGCAAAAATCAGGTGCAGGATGGATCGCAGGTGCAGACCTCGGGTCACCACCGTGGAAGACGAACAAAACAAAACAAGGAATTGGTCACACAATGGAACACCAAATTATCTCGATGTCAGGATTGTATAACTGAGCTACACACGCACGGCATAGCGTACATTCTAAAGAAGGCTGCGAGCAGGCGTGTAGGTTTATTTTATTGCAGAAATGACACTCCATGTCTTTTCTGCAATAAAAACCTGTCTGCAGCTTTTTAAATTAGGACTTTAGTTCCAGTTAGATCAAAACAGTACAGCATATACTTTATGTCAACGATAAGAAAGAAAAAGAGCGCACCGGCCTAGTGCATTATCCTTGAGAAAAATGTATTAAGAACAAGATTAAATCTACTCAGAAAGGTAGGGACAAAATATCGCACTGTATACAGTCACAAGGCGATTAATCCGCTGGTAGCAGTTTCCAGGTCCTAGGAAGAGGACGTACGAACCGTTGCTGGCTAGCGCGTTTCGAAGGTGTCCCTTCTTCATCAGAGCCTTAGCTGTGCTAGTCTCTTACTACCATTTATACATGTGTCTGCCTGAAATTCTCATCTTAGATTGGTACTGGAACTCCTCCCTTAATTGGTGGGAGGTTCCGAGAGGGGGTTGGGCCTCTGCCACATTGTTATAAAGTATTAATTTAGTAGGTATAGGTTTCAATTCATTATATTTGATTTGATTTATTTTATTTGGTTAATTCGACTCTGTCTCTTTTTGCATGCGCATGCCCACTGGCAGTGCATGTATCCAGCAGTAAGCTAACCTGGGTCTTTTGCTAAATATCGTACATTTAATGGTCCTGGGTATATCAATAGGAGATTAAAAAATATCTTAAGAAGCATATACGTTGAGTGATATGAGTTAAATATTGTGTAATATGAGTTAAAAAAAAAGGAAAGCCATATCTCTCACCCTCTCTAGGAACCCCTCTGCGTTGACTGTACCTGCTCCGGTTTCCGACGCCGACAGCTAGCATTTCGGCACTTGTCCCGATGCGCTGTCTCGGCGAGTGGAACGCACACCACGCCATCACTTCCTAGTTGCGATCCACTGGGCGGAAGTGTGGTGATGACGTCACTTCCCGTGCGCCCATTGACGCACGGGATTGACGTCTATTAGTAAACAATAGCCGCCATGTTGTCGAGGAAAAAGATAGAGGGCAAAGTTAGACAAAACCGTCAGGGCGATACATTAGGGGGATAGTATGAGGAGCACTTAGCTCGCAGTGGAGCCTCTGAGGGGCAAAAACAAGATAATAACCGTACAAAATATTAAAAACGTACTTAGTATTGAAAGAGGGGGGGAGGAGAGAGGGAGAGAGCATAGGCAAACTGGTATATAAATTGGTATATAAATGATATGTATACATAGCAGGAGCATGTAAACATAGGTATGTACAATCTTGTGCCATTAGTTAATGTGGTTTATAGTGGTTGGTTATAACTAACACTATATCACAGGAGCTGTAACCTGTGTTTTTTTTTTTTTTTTAGGCATTAGGTGTATAAGCACACAAAGTGTGCACGCGCATGTTGATGGATATGGACATACAACTAATCCAATGAACAAACATCAATGTTTGAATGAATGTAATTGATAATGACTAGAAATAGAGATATATTTATAATTTAAAAAAGACTAGTATGCACATGTATAAGAAGATAGGCAAGAGGTGCACTATAGTTATATATTAAAATATAATATAATTGATAGTAAAAGCTTATAAATACAGATGGTCGTATACATGTGCAAAAGTGTGTAAATCAATTATTGAAGAACACATATATAATTATGCACATTATTTCAGATGTTGCTATAGCTGGAGTACATCTATGTGAACATACAGAGGCCAATACATATACATGCACATACATGCACTCCAGGGACTCCAGGGAAAGAGATAAAACATAGAAATAAAACTACAGATGCTCGTTCTAATATGCTTTCTTGTGGGAAAGGTATATAGGATAAATGATGTGGCCACTAAAATTAAATTTTTTAATCCCCTATTGATATACCCAGGACCACTAAATGTACAATATTTAGCAACAGACCCAGGTTAGCTTACTGCTGGATACATGCACTCCCAGTGTGCATGCGCATGTAAAAAGAGGCAGTCGAATGAACCAAATAAAATGAATTAAAATAAAATATAATGAATTGAAACCTATACCTACTAAATTAACACTTTATAACAATGTGGCAGAGGCCCACCTCCCTCACCTTGTGTCTGTATACAGTGAGATATTTTCTCCCTACCTTTTTGTGAGTAGATTTTAATCTTATTTTTAATACGTTTTTCTCAAGGATAATGCACTAGGCCGGTGCGCTCTTTTTCTTTCTTATCGTTTACTACTAGGATAATCCCATCCTGGAGAGCAGCAAGGCCGAAATTCACTGTCCTTTCAGAACCCTTGGGATCATCTAGCTTACACACCTGTGTGTAAGAGTATTTGCTTCTGTAGTACTATACTTTGTCAATCTATTAGACACATTAGAATAAATAAAATAATTCCTTCTGCTGGTTGTTTTCACCACTGTGTTCTCTGTCCCCAGTTTGGCTGGCTGCATTCTGGCAGAGAGAAGCAATAGGAGATATGTGAAAAAACTTTTGCGCTATCCCTGTGTATAAACCACATATTAGTAACGCTATATACTATAGGAAGCAGCTAGTACCACTATGCATCCAACCACCTGTACAAAATGCTATATATATATATATATATTCAAAAAAGTGCAGCGCTCTCCTTCACTAAAGTGCATTTAAATTATAGTACATAAATACATATCTGAAAACTGCAAAAATTATATAATTACATTTACGTGAGTCCTTTTCTTTTAAATACATATACAGTCCATCAATAAATTATACACTAACGCAGAGGATTGTATTGTGAAATGCTTGTTTTTTTTACGTCTGGAATGTGAGTGTATTTTTTTTATATGGAAATACTGTAAATGCTTTTTATTACCGATTTGCACTAAGGTTCTTTCCTCCTATATACAGGCGGTCCCCAGGTTACAAACATCCGACTCCTACTTACAAACGGAGGGGGACAACAGGAAGTGAGAGGAAATCCCCCCCCCCAGGAAGGGAAATTCACTCCTGTAAGAGTTATCATGGGAAAAAGGTGTCTCCACTAATGCTTTATCACCAATCCTTGTTAACACAACAACCCAAAATTTTCAAGATCCAATTGTCATTGGGACAGAAAGTGAGGTGAAATCTTCTGAACAGGGGGGCAGACAGCAAAACAAATGATACAGGGGTGTTGTGTTAACCCTTCCCTATGCTATCCAGAAAACTTTTTTTTTTTTTTTGGCTGAAGTACCTGTTCCGACTTGCAAACAAATTCAACTTAAGAACAAACCTCCAGACCCTATCTTGTTTGTAGCCCCGGGAATGCCTGTAATTGACACCACTCTGAGAGCCACGGATTTGGAGTTTACAGCCAGTGGGAGCTGTGCCACTTATAACACAGCAAAGCGCATATAGACCTCCTGTAATTAGTGAGGTCCATTCAAGCAGGTGAGAAGACACCCATAGGTGGGGTGAAGGGCACTGTGGTGATCAGAGGCAAATGCTGAAGAGTTTCTGGTGTATGGGACTGCACGTTTGTTACGTACATTGTATCAGTTACTGATGGACTGTATATATGTTTAAAAGAAAAGCTGGTCTCACGTCAATTTATTATGTATAGATGATTTTTACACAGTTTTTTTCAAATATTTTTTTTATGCACTTTATTGAAGGAGAACGCTGCACTTTCTTGTGGACTAATAGGAGATCTGGATATTCTGATCCAGGTCATGCACATTCCTCACTGATATTCAGATGGAATTAAAATACTTTAAAGGGATTATTTCCTTTTCTATGGAAATGGGAAATTGATCCCTAGCAAAATTGACTATTAAGCCTTGCAAGTTTTTTGTGTACTTTGCTTGATCATTAAATCTCTGGTGAACTGAATATCGAGCTATGTATGCCCAGTTACTGTGCTACCCATATTCATCTGTGTGAGGATGATTTCCTGTTAGTATTTACTAAAAGCATGAAATGATTTACATATGTGGTATCCGGTTCATATGAAATTAGGCCTACTGAATTCTATTTGACTGCTCTTTATCAGCTTTAATTTGTCTTTAAAACAGAAAAGATAACCAAGGCTCATCCTCTGACATAACATGGCTGGGGACGCCACTGGAAGAGATGAACAGAATGCCCGTGTGTCACAATTATCAACCACCATTGATGCCTTCTGTTAACCACACTATCACCGTAAGGGTAAGAGAACTGTCCTCCAGTGGACCAAACATTTTACTGAGTCTTGGGAGGGGAACATTTCACTTTGGCACAGGTTTTTCAGGACCTTATAAATGGTTGCCAGATATTTTATTACAATAGTATTTTTAGAACTGGTGTTTATAATCTTGTAATTGTGTTCTGAGGTTTGGGCTTGGTAAAATAGGATTGGTTATTGAGGATAGAGCAATAGGTTCACCTGGTGCTGGTCCCTGCAGCTTATATTTATCTCTCTTTATTGCTTTGCTGTTTCTGTTCACTTTAGGCAATGAAGAGAAATAGCTGATATTACTAAATATAAGAGAACATTTGATTTGCTCCCATTCCTCCCAAGTGACATTTATGGTGCTTGGCAAGTGCCTGCATGGGAACAGCACTTTCACATGGGAGTCAGAAGAAAGTACTCAACCCTGTGACTTTGCCTTTAAGTTTGCAAAAGGGTTTATTTAGTGATGATCTAGCAGCAGTGGAACGAAGGTAAGGTAAGTATAGTGCTTATTTTGCTTAGAGGTTGTAAATCTCTGCTTCGAAAAATGAGCAAAGCATATCCCTCTATAGGGTGTATTGGCCTCAATCCAAAGCATCAATTGTCATATCTCTCTGAATTCTCTTCCCCCCTATCTGAATGAGTCACTGATGATAATCTGATGACTCCACAGCCTCCCGGGAGACAGCCTGCTCCCCCTCCATCACACATCGGGTGACTGACAGCCTCAATTGGGTCTATTTCTATATCACAGTATGTACAGGGAGGTATATCTATTCCCTCATTCAGATTTTTCTGCTCTAGCTGTGCACCCCTGCCCCCCCCCCCCCCACCTGCTACAGCTCAGAGATACTGCATAAAACGAGTGCTTTAGGAGGGTGTGGAGTAGAGGTCGACCGATATGGGTTTTTCTCTGGCCGATGCCGATATTTAGAAATCGCGGTGGACGATTTTTTTTTTTTGGGCCGATATATTAGGCCGATTTTTTTTTTTTTTTTCTTTTTTTTTTTTTTCCTTCATATCATAAAATCTAACAGTTAGAGCCCTTTCACACTGGGGCGTTTTTCAGGCGCTTTTGGGCTAAAAATAGCGCCTGTAAAGTGCCCGTAAAACGGCTCCCCTGCAGTCCCAGTGTGATATCCCGAGTGCTTTCACACTGAGGCGATGCGCTGGCAGGATGTTTAAAAAAAGTCCTGCAAGCGGCATCTTTGGAGCGGTGTATACCGCTCCTCCACCACTCCTGCCCATTGAAATTAATGCGCACCGCTGCCGAAGCGCCTGCAAAGCGTTTCGGCAGCAGCGCTTCAGGGGCGCATTTAACCCCTTCCTCGGCCGCTAGCTGGGTTATAAGCGCCCCGCTAGCAGCTGAATAGCGCCGCTAAAATGACGGTAAAGCGCCGCTAAAACTAACAGCGTTTTACCGTCAACGCATGCCCGCTCCAGAAAATTTTTTACATTTAAACATTTATTAAACAAAACAAACCTCCAATCAGTTCACTTGTATGTATAATTTAGATTAAAAAAAAAAATAACGATATCTTAAATATTAAATACACAAAAACAGGTAATCAAAACTTTTGGACGAAAAAAAATGGGCTAAATTTACTGCTTATTATTTATTTTTTTTTTATTTCATTAGTGTATTTTTTTTTAAAAAATTGCGTTTGAAAGACAGCTGCGCAAATACCGTGTGACATAAAATATTGCAACAACCGCTATTTTATTCCCTAGGGCAGTGGTTCTCAACCTGGGGGTCGGGACCCCTTCGGGGGTCAAATGATGATTTGCCAAGGGTCACCAAATCCTTGGCTGTTTCTGAAGCCTGCCCTGCTCTCCCAGCCTTTTTGCGGCCGCCCAGCAGGGCTGTCCCTGGAGCCCGCAGCTGCCCACTCAGTCTCTTCGCAGCCGCTCATTCAGTTTACGGCATGACTGGGGGGCAGAGACTAAACGGCAGCTGACTGGTGAGGAATGTGAAGTGGGAGGGGCTGGAGGAGACCCTATTTCGGCATAGGCATAGACCCCTGATTTTGGCGTAGGTGACACTGCTACAAGACACCACAAAGTCGGAGACACATTGAGTAACACTACCTTATAGTTGCCATTAAAGGTCCCCACTACAGTTCTCAGATCAGCAGATGACCTAGATCAAGAGCACCTAAGTTGGCTGATCAGAACTCCCCCGCCAACCCTGCCACTTATCCTATCCCCCCACCCCCCTACCAAGGAGTAAGAGAAGGAATAAAAATAGAGAATACATGTAAGGGAGAGGAAAAGAGGGGGAGGAACAAAGAAAAAGGGAGAGAAAGAATAAGAGAAAAAACAAGAAAGACAGCTAGAAAGAGAGATGGGGGGGGGGGGGGGAAACAAGAGATTAGGATAGTGAGAAATAAAAGGGAAAGAAAGGAGAACAAAGAGAAAGAGTAGTACATCCTAAAATGTACCATAAGGGGTTTTAATATTGTACGAGTGTAGGGACTCAGGGAGTGCTAAATGTCCGTGGGTTAGGGGCGCAAATTACTTATCTTGCCTTGGGTGCTGACAACCAATGCTATGAAAATAATTTTATGGTTGGGGGTCTCCACAACTTGGGAAATTTTATCAAGGGGTCACGGCACTAGAGCGGTTGAGAACCACTGCCCTAGGGTCTCTTCTAAAAAAATATATATATAATGTTTTGGGGTTCTAAGTGATTTTCTAGCAGAAAATACAGGATTTTTACTTGTAAGCAACAAGTGTCAGAAAAGATTTAGTCTTTAAATGGTTAAACTGAGAACTTCTACACACTGAGTTCAGCTCATTGATAAAAGAACCTGAAAAGATGCAATGTATCTTCTTATCAGACTTGGCAGGCTGCCCAGGGAGGAGAGAATCCTCTCTACAGATAACTTCAGGAAACTTGCATTGACTTCTATTACAGAAGTCATTTGCAAGTCCCGCTGAAGTTATATTTGGCTTTTTTTATCAGCACAATCGGCCGATGCCGATTAAGTAAAAAAAGCCAAATATCGGCCGATATATCGGTCGACCTCTAGTGTGGAGATGAGAGACTGTAGATAAACAGGTACAACTTATGCAGAAGGATTTGTTTCTGTTTCACCTGAGGCTAGTCACTTCACTGGGTATATGTAAGGGTTTACAGCCACTTTAACATGCACCTGTTGCTTCACCCTGCATAGGCAAAGCGCAAATACGCTTAGGGCTTCTCCTGCCTATCCAATAGAACACACTGACTGACCTACTGAAAATGATCCTTGCCTGGTTTATAAACAGACCTTGCAGTAAAGAAAAACAAGGATTGCCCATTAGATCAGCACCACCCCCAACCCCCTTTTCAAAATGCTACACAACTGTTAAAATAAAAAATCATAAAAATAAAAAAATAAAAAAACCAGTAAAGTTAGCCCAATTTTTTTGTATAATGTGAAAGATTTTAAGTTGCGAGAATCGTGATCTTTTTTTTTTTTTTTTTTTCTAAGCAAATAAATTGTGATTCTCATTTTGGCCAGGATCATGCAGCTCTAGTGTATGTATATATGTGTATGTGTGTGTGTGTGTGTGTGTGTATATATATATATATATATATATATATATATATATATATATATATATATATATATATATATATATATATATATTATGTAGGTGTGTATTATTATCTTTTTATTTTAACACTTATATGGCGTTTTGTAAAGGGGGTCAGTAGCCTTTATAGATTAAACGGTCCTTGATTTTATTTTGTTTTTAGTCAGCTTTCAGTCTCCTGTACATCAAACTGGATACACTGTCTATGTCTTGTTTGGTTTTAACCACCTGTTCACAGATACTGTATTTCTACACAGACTGCCCTACAATAAGCCATCTTTGGCTGGATTTTGAACTATGTCTGATTTTATGTCCACTGAATTGCCAAAAACTCCCATGTCAAAAACATACATTCCAATTTTCTGAAGTTAAAAACTAACATCCATTACTGGAATACTTTGGCAATAGATACTAGCCAACATCGTTTGATAGATGTTTGTCGTTACACTTAATATTGTAAATTGAGGTATTTGAGAAAGGTAAAGAGCAATACTTTGGGTTAATAGTGACCAGCAGTGAGTGTGCTCCTGCCATTCAGCACCCTTGTCTGCCAAAGCAAGCAAATTTGTTTTGTGCTTTTCTAATTATTTCCTGATTTTTATTTTTCAGGTTGACAAGTTGGAGGACAATGTGGTGCATATGCCCCATCCATCTTCCTTTGTGGACACATGGGACAACATTCACGTGAAGATGCCCTGCTCAAAAAACAATGTGTATCCAGTAGAAGACCATGTGAGAAGTTGTGGAATCCAATTACCTTTTTAAGTTTAAAAAGTAGTGTGTATATATATATATATATAGTATTTGTTTTCTTTTAAATTCTGCAGAATGGTATGAAGACGCTTGGAAGCCGATGGAAAATCATTGAGTCATCTTTGAAGGGCAACATAAGAGACCCACGTGAACTGAAGGTGTGAATGGGGCTGTCGCTTTTACTCTTTACGACTTAAAGTAGAACTATAGGCAAAACCTTCTTCTTTTCTTTTTTAATTTTTGGATAGCGTAAGGGAGGGTTATAACCCCTGTCAGATTTATTTTCGCCATCTGTATCCCATTGCAGAGATTTCATTTCCTGTTCCATAGCCAAACAGAAAGTGAGAGGAAATCCTTGCAAATGAAGGGATTTCTTTGGGGACCCCCAGGTCACCAGAACTAGTGTCCCCATTGGAAGATTTCCACACTATTACTTTTTTGGGGACAACCCAAAATGTGAGATTTTCTTTTACTTTCACTGATGATTGTAAACTGGGCAAATAGAGGGGGTGAATCTCCTTAACGGGGCACAGACAGCAATTAAATCTGACAGGTGTTCTAACCCCTCTCCATTCTACCCAAAACTAAAAAAAAAAAAAAAAAAAAAAAAGAGTTTGCGTTTAATTATACTTTAATGCTTAATACTGTGAAGTTAGATATATGGGTGCTGACACTACTGATTTGATTAGTGTAGTGTAGCTTCCAGAACTTTCATTATAATCCTGGCTTTATTACCTAGTGAGTCATTTACCTAAACAAGCATACATCAGCAAGTTTACAAAGCTGAACGCATGAACTGCATGCTTGTTCAAGGTCAGCAAGTCACTAGGTAGTCAAGCAAGGATCTGAATGGCAGCCAACATCTAAAAACATGACTTATTTTTTTTTACCCCCAGTGCAGTACACAACACAGATTTTGTGGTGCACTTCAGTGTGTTGACTGCTACCGCACAGGGCATTCGGGTTGTTGCTCACAATTAGTGGCACCGTAACGTACTGTGGTTGGGCAGATGCATTGATGCACGTTGCAATAGGTTGATAAAACTTGAGTGAACGCCCGTTGCCACAATGCACCAGTGTAAATGGCCCCTGAAAATGGTGACATTTTTATTTTAAAATGATTTTTATCAAGATGAATGAATTCTGTAATGTGTGTTTTTTTTATTTTTTATTTTTTTTTTTATGTTCAGTATTAGAAAAAAAATTTTTCTTTGTATTTTGGTAAATATGGATACTTTATTTTTTACTATCTGCAGGCAATTCTGGATAACTGCTCTTGTTCTAAGTGAAGACCTAAATGAGTCAGAAGAAAAACTTACCTTTTTTTTCATTGGCTAGAAGAGGGAGAAAAGTCCTAAAAAGTAGAACTATAGGCAAAACTTTTTTTTTTTTTTTTTTTTTATTTTGGAGGGTTATTTCCCTGTCCGTTTGTTTTTGTTTTTTTTTTTTTTTGCCATCTAAATCCCATTGGGAGGATTTACCCTCACTTCCTGTCTCATAGCCAAAACGGGAAGTGAGAGGAAATCTCTGCAAATTAAGAGAATCTCTTGCCCCAACCCAATGGCCCACAACTTTGGATTTTCTTTTACTTTCAATGCTAACAGTAAATAGAGAGGGTGAATCTCCCTAACATATATAGCATTAAGAACCTAATAAGTGTTATGATCCCTCTCCAGTGTATCCTAAACTTAAAAAAAAGTTTTACCTTTTAGTTCTACTATAGAACCTGTAGTTACGATCTAAAATGTGGCTGTGAACAGGTTTAATGTGACAAAGCAAGGAAGTGAAAAAAAATGTACGCTTACACTTAACCCATACTTTTAACCGCTTGCCCACTGGACCGATTTTGACATCTTTCATATTCATGTTAAAATTACGCCTTTTTTTTTTTTTTTTTTTTGTTATTCTGAAAGAATAACAATTATTAATTATAATTATTCTGGAGAATAAATTGATGGCTGTTGCAGTGTTTTATGTTACACCATATTTGTGCAGTTATTTATCAAACACACATTTTTAGAAAAGAAAAACACTTTAATATTATTGCACACAAACACAATAACCATTTTTTTGGTAAAATATAAATAATGATCATTCTGATTGCCTCCTAAATTGAAGTAAATTTGATGGTCCTCCCCTTTTGGTATCTTGTCCCTTCCCGTTTAGCTAAAAATTTATCCGAGCACATTCCTGTTCTGTTTCTGAGGATGTTCTCTAAAGGGGTCAATATTTGGTGGGAGTGTCTCAAACTCAAAGGGTACTGATATCGAATTTACTCTTTGCTTAGGTGAGTCACAGGCATAGCTGTCCAACAGCAACCTCAATACGCTCAATTGAAAGAACCTATTCTGGAAGCCTTTCCGTAGTATGCAGAGATTGGCATCCTGTATATTCCTGGTTGCTAAAAGTACAATAGCAGGGGCGTGGAAAAAACAATCTGTTTCCCTGACTCATACCAAGAGTAATACCTCATAGATTAAGATTTATGAGAAAATTGCAAGTGGAATAATTGACCAAGTTAATCAATTAAAAAAAAAACTTCAACACCTTGGGTTACCTGTGTGAAGGTCTGCCTAGATGACAGACTGTGATCACCTTTGCTCTTCTCTCCTCCATTTTCTTTTTTCTTTTTTTACCTTTCATCTACTCCTTTCCTTTTTCCCTTTTTACTTTTTTTTTTTCCTCATATCTGGATGCATATGGCTTTATACTTTAATATAAATCATGACCAGACCCTGCAAATACGAAAAGGAGCTTTCTCTTGTAAATACAATGCACACACGCAGTTCTGTTTATGCTTCTCCTTGATTTATCCATATGTATGTCTATGGCTGGTTGTTTTACCAATGTGTCGGGCATCTTTTGCCCAATTTCGCATTATCTTTTATTTTTCTTGTATGTTCTGTTATATATAAAAAGAAAGATATTGAATGAGAAAAATCTAAAAGATGATGATGTGTGGAGTAAATAGATACTAATCCTGTCCAGATTTAAAACTGCACAAGCCTGTGAAATGGCGACAAACTATGCTATCTAAAATTGCCAATAGGTGACGCTTTAAAAGCCTTTAGGGCCCTTTCACACTGAGGCGGGGGGCGGTGGCGGTAAAACGCCAATATTATTAGCGGCGTTTTACCGTCGGTATACGGCCGCTAGCGGGGCGATTTTACCCCCCGCTAGCGGCCGAGAAAGGGTTAAATACCACCACAAAGCGCCTCTGCAGAGGCGCTTTGCCGGCGGTATAGACGCACCGTCCCATCGATTTCAATGGGCAGGAGCGGTGAAGAAGCGGTATACACTCCGCTCCTTCACCGCTCCGAAGATGCTGCTAGCAGGACTTTTTTTCCCGTCCTGCTAGCGTACTGCTCCAGTGTGAAAGCCCTCGGGGCTTTCACACTGGAATTAAGGCAGCGGCACTTTGGGGTCGGTTTGCAGGCGCTATTATTAGCGCAATAGCGCCTGCAAACCGCTCCAGTGTGAAAGGGATCTTACAGATTATCAATTTAGAGTTAATTATGAATTATGACCCTAGGATTCTTGCTCTCACTCTATGGCGATACCTCACATGGTGCAATCAGTTTACACTGGGATTGTGTGTGCTGGACCTACGTATGCATTTGCTATTGTGTGTATGCACGGGGGGGGGTGGGGGGGGACTTTTTTTTTTTTTTTTTTTTTTTTTAATATAATTTTAATTAATTTTTTTTTTTCTTTCTAATCTAATTTTATTGCCATCACAAGGGGGTGAACGAGCCCCCTTGTGATAGCTTTGGGCAGTGACAGGTACTCTATTGGACCCATGTCTTCTCCCCTGTCCTTCAAGAAAGCTGATCAAACACAGATTGTGTTTGATCATCTGCTTCCCTGGCTAACAGCCTGGAAATGACAGCTCTGTAACTTGAAGTGATAAAATCCTTGTTGCTTCATGAATCATTTGTCACAGAGGAGATGGGGGGAACTGATGTTCCTTCATCCCGTCTGTGGGCAGCTGTCCCGACTGCTTACCCCAGTTACAGGCTCCCTGATGGACCTGGAGAGCCTGGGAACCACCACAGGTGGCGGTTGAAAGGGGGTCTTCCAAGTTAGTGTTTCTCCACCTTTTCTCAGTCAAGACCCCATTTTTAAAATGATGCACAAACTCAAGGCACTCCATTATATGTGTAAAAAACGAAACTAATAGTTTTACATAATGCAGCAACATCCACACACATAGGCAGTGGTGTATTTAGGTTTTGTGCTGCCCTAGGCCTGACTAAACGCATGCAACCCCTAATTTAAATACGACCCACCCCATCCTGCCGAGGCCACACCCCTTCCTGTTTAAGATCCACCCTATCATCTGTAAACCACGCCCCTTCCTCTTTAGGCTTATTTGGCACCTTTCAGGGGGGAACGGGTACCTGTTTCTGACAGGTACCCTTCCCCACTTCCGGGAGACTGCGCTGTCCCCTCTGAAGTTTGCCCCCCCTCCTCCTTCCTCCACTGGGCCATTCAGAAAGTGCAACGCGCTTCGCACATGAGCAGTAGGGAACCGGTCGGTTTCCCTTACCATGAATGATAGGGGTAAAACCCGAGAGCCAATCCGAAAATCGGCTGAGGTGTCGACATCGCTGGATCCCTGGACAGGTGAGTGTCCTAATATTAAACGTAAGCAGCTACAGTATTTGTAGCTGCTGAGTTTTAATGCTATCACGGGGGGGGGGGTCTCACTGTGCCCATCAATTGCAGCCTCACTGTGCCCCATCAAATGCAGCCACTGTGCCCCATCAAATGCAGCCACTGTGCCCCATCAAATGCAGCCACTGTGCCCCATCAAATGCAGCCACTGTGCCCCATCAAATGCAGCCACTGTGCACATCAAATGCAGCCACTGTGCCCATCAATTGCAGCCACTGTGCCCTCAAACGCAGCCACTGTGCCCATCAAATGCTGCCACTGTGCCAAACGCAGCCACTGTGCCCATCGAATGCTGCCACTGTGCCAAACGCAGCCACTGTGCCCATCAATTGCAGCCACTGTGCCCATCAATTGCAGCCACTGTGCCCATCAATTGCAGCCACTGTGCCCATCAATTGCAGCCACTGTGCCCATCAATTGCAGCCACTGTGCCCATCAATTGCAACCACTGTGCCCAAACGCAGCCACTGTGCCCAAACGCAGCCACTGTGCCCATTAAACGCAGCCACTGTGCCCATTAAACGCAGCCACTGTGCCCATTAAACGCAGCCACTGTGCCCATTAAACGCAGCCACTGTGCCCATTAAACGCAGCCACTGTGCCCATTAAACGCAGCCACTGTGCCCATTAAACGCAGCCACTGTGCCCATTAAACGCAGCCACTGTGCCCATTAAACGCAGCCACTGTGCCCATCAAATGCAGTCACTGTGCCCATCAAATGCAGTCACTGTGCCCATCAAATGCAGTCACTGTGCCCATCAAATGCAGTCACTGTGCCCATCAAATGCAGTCACTGTGCCCATCAAATGCAGTCACTGTGCCCATCAAATGCAGTCACTGTGCCCATCAAATGCATCCACTGTGCCATCAAATGCAGCCATTGTGCCATCAAACGCAGCTACTGTGCCCATCAAATGCTAACACTGTGCCCATCAAATGCTAACACTGTGCCCATCAAACGTAGCCACTGTGCCCATCAAACGCAGCCACTGTGCCCATCAAACGCTGCCACTGTGCCCATCAAACGCTGCCACTGTGCCCATCAAACGCTGCCACTGTGCCCATCAAACGCTGCCACTGTGCCCATCAAACGCTGCCACTGTGCCCATCAAACGCTGCCACTGTGCCCATCAAACGCTGCCACTGTGCCCATCAAACGCTGCCACTGTGCCCATCAAACGCTGCCACTGTGCCCATCAAACGCTGCCACTGTGCCCATCAAACGCTGCCACTGTGCCCATCAAACGCTGCCACTGTGCCCATCAAACGCTGCCACTGTGCCCATCAAACGCTGCCACTGTGCCCATCAAATGCTGCCACTGTGCCCATCAAATGCTGCCACTGTGCCCATCAAATGCTGCCACTGTGCCCATCAAATGCTGCCACTGTGCCCATCAAATGCTGCCACTGTGCCCATCAAATGCTGCCACTGTGCCCATCAAATGCTGCCACTGTGCCCATCAAACGCTAACACTGTGCCCATCAAACGCTAACACTGTGCCCATCAAACGCTAACACTGTGCCCATCAAACGCTAACACTGTGCCCATCAAATGCTAACACTGTGCCCATCAAATGCTAACACTGTGCCCATCAAATGCTAACACTGTGCCCATCAAATGCTAACACTGTGCCCATCAAATGCTAACACTGTGCCCATCAAATGCTAACACTGTGCCCATCAAATGCTAACACTGTGCCCATCAAATGCTAACACTGTGCCCATCAAATGCTAACACTGTGCCCATCAAATGCTAACACTGTGCCCATCAAATGCTAACACTGTGCCCATCAAATGCTAACACTGTGCCCATCAAATGCTAACACTGTGCCCATCAAATGCTAACACTGTGCCCATCAAATGCTAACACTGTGCCCATCAAATGCTAACACTGTGCCCATCAAATGCTAACACTGTGCCCATCAAATGCTAACACTGTGCCCATCAAATGCTAACACTGTGCCCATCAAATGCTAACACTGTGCCCATCAAATGCTAACACTGTGCCCATCAAATGCTAACACTGTGCCCATCAAATGCTAACACTGTGCCCATCAAATGCTAACACTGTGCCCATCAAATGCTAACACTGTGCCCATCAAATGCTAACACTGTGCCCATCAAATGCTAACACTGTGCCCATCAAATGCTAACACTGTGCCCATCAAATGCTAACACTGTGCCCATCAAATGCTAACACTGTGCCCATCAAATGCTAACACTGTGCCCATCAAATGCTAACACTGTGCCCATCAAATGCTAACACTGTGCCCATCAAATGCTAACACTGTGCCCATCAAATGCTAACACTGTGCCCATCAAATGCTAACACTGTGCCCATCAAACGCTAACACTGCGCCCATCAAACGTAGCCACTGTGCCCATCGGATGCTAACACTGTGCCCATCAGATGCTGGCACTGCCAGTGCCCATAACACTGATATCATTTATTTAATCATTATACCTGCTGTCCTGGGGGTTTCCCTCGTGCTCCTCTCTCTCCTCCATCTGACGTCACAGCCAGATCCCGCCCCAGGGCCGAGGAGCAGATTCACTGCAGGGGAGGGTAGGCGGAGCTTAAGGCTCCACCTGTCACCTGCTGATTATAGGAACGCGAGTGACACACGCCACTTCCCCCCCCCCGCCCGTCTTGCTGATTCCCGGCTGCCGCCTCCCGCACACATGCAGCCCACGGCGGCTGCCTTTCTGTAGCGGCGCCGCGGTGTATGGGCGTGCTTGGCAGAGAGTGGGGGGCGTGAGGTACACGCCCCCACCCTCTGCCAAGCACGCCCATACACCGCGGCGCCGCTACAGAAAGCCGGCCGCCGTGGACTGCATGTGTGCGGGAGGCAGCAGCGGGAGCCGGGAATCGGCAAGACGGGTGGGGGGGGGTTCCTCTCATGCGGGGGGGGCAGCCCTTTTTGCCGCCCCCCCGCAAAGTGCCGCCCTAGGCCTAGGCCTTGGCCTTGTTGGCCTAGGCCAAAACACAGCCCTGCACATAGGACACCCGACGTTAGAGGTAATTCATTCTTCCAAAGCAAATACACCTTTGTACACTGGTACTGACTAGTATTTCATTGTTTCTGTTTTCCTCAGTCTTCTCCCTTACACTGCTAATATGTGCTGGCAGGGGAGGGGCAAACAAGGATGCTGGACAGTTGCCCGATGGCCTCCTTATAACTGAACTGATGTTATCATTGGTTGTTGGCTTGATCCAACCACTGGCTTTTATACAGCTTTTTAGGCAATTTTTTGTGATTTTGCCAAGGCACCCTGCTTAAAAAAGGCTGTTCCAAGTGATGTAAACGTGATCGGATGGCTGCAAATCTGCCTGGATTGCATTTACCTGGCATCCAATTGCCAGGTGAAAAAAAACAAACAGCTGCAACCATAACCCTGGTATAACCACTTGCTGTCCAGAACATGTAATGAGAAGCAACAGAGTACTTTACACACATGACCGTGCCTAAGCACACTCCATTCTTCTAGGTTTACAGGCGCATAGCAGGAATGTCAAGAGGCTTGATCTAGGAACAGGAGTCTGTTTTGACAGACACATACTGTAATAGATAAAAAAGTAGGGTGGGTCTGGAAACAAAACACCTGCAGAAGTTTTTTCACCTAAACTGACTAGGTTCTCCAGTGTTTGAAGGATGAGGTTTCCTGAGTTTAGAATAACTTATTACAGTCTGTCAGAACACATAAGGCAAGGCAGGCGTTTCGTACTAGAAATTCCATCTTTTTTACATCCTGTTAATAAAGTTTAATTACTTTTTTAAATAAAAACTTTATTGTACCAATAAATATATTGATTATATTTTTATAGTTTGTAAATGTTCAAAGAAGATTTTACTGTGTATCTGTTGATATGCATAATCCACCCATCCTCTGAGCTGCACTATAGCATAGCATGATTTTTTTTTTTTCTTTACTGTATACGTGCATTAGGGTGCCATTTAGCATGAATTGGGCATATACTAATACATTTGCAGTAACACACATTAAAATGCACATTTTAATGCATGCTACTGCAAGACAAAATATGAGTCCGCCCAATTTTGTCTTTCATTGTTGGTGTTCTAGAAACCTTTAGATGGCGCAAGTGTACATTTCATTCGTAACATTTAAATACTTTTGTATCTTCTCTATTTGCAGGCAGCAATTTTGGCATATAATTCGACATATTCCAAAAAATGGGACTTCACCGCTTTGATCGAATTTTGTGTGAAGGTATTGTGTTTTCTTCCCCTACAATGCTAAGTAACTCTCTTGTTTGCTTTTCTCTTTCCAGATTAGTTGAAGGCTTTAACCTTATAAATGCACACTCCAGCCAAACATAAACCATGTGTAGTCTAATAAAATTACAAGGTATTTTTGGTTGCATGACAGGGCAAGATGATTAGATTATTAGGGAAATAATTCAACAAAGCCTCTTATGTTTTTTTATGTTATACTATAATAATGTTTGAATTAAAATGTGCAATTCATATACAGTGAAGTATTGGTAGGTTCTTGCATAAAAATAACACAGAAACTGCTTATTACTTTTTATTAAGACTGTGCCAAAGCATCCTTGCATCCTTTATAAGTCCTAATATTTTTCTTGCATGAGATATTGTGTTTGTAAGTGATCAAGGCACTTGGTGCTAATTTACTCCACGAGCAGGGCCCTCCTATTCCTCCTATTCCTTCTGTATTGTAATTGTACTGTCCCCCCTTTTTTTTGTAAAGCACTGCGTAAACTGTTGGCGCTATATAAATCCTGTATTCTAATAATAATAATGAGCACCCAGCATTAGGAGAAACAAGCAGGCACCAGTTTTTGCCCGCACATGCCTTCAGTCATATTCCACAGTGGGCAAGGTGCTCAGATGGACACTTCCTGCTCTGTGTATAGCTTTCTGTTATTGTACATGATTTATATAGCGCCAACAGTTTGCACAGCACCATACAATGTAGGGAGACACTACACCAACAGTATAATTCAAAAACAAGAGGGTTAGAGGAGCCCTGCTCCTGCGAGCTCACAATCTAAGAGTGAGAGGCTGGTGGAAAAAAAAGGTAGGGACTGAAGGATTAACTGATAAGGGGAGTAGAATATTTGATTGTTAGCGGGAGGCAGGATAGGCCACCCTGAAGAGATGAGTTTTCAGGGATCGCCTAAAAGTGGACAGAGTAGGAGATAGCCAGACAGAATGGGGTAGTGAGTTCCAGTGGATGGGAGAGGCCCTGGAGAAGTGCTGGAGACGAGCATGGGAGGAAGAGCAATGGTAGCTAGAGAGCAGAAGGTCTTGGGATGAGTGGAGAGGACGGTTTGGGTGATATTTGGTGATAAGATTGGTGATGTAGCTTGGGGCAGAATTGTGAATGGCTTTGTATGTTATTGTTAGTGTTTTGAATTTTATTCGTTGGGCAATGGAAAGCCAGTGGAGGGATTGGCAGAGAGGAGTGGCGGACACTGAACGGTTGGTAAGGTGGATGAGTCTGGCAGCGGAATTCATAATAGACTGAAGAGGGGATAGCTTGCGGAGAGGTAGGCCAATGACTAGGGAGTTAAAATAATCAAGGCGAGAGATAACAAGGAAAAGAATCAGTTGCTTAGTGGTCTCAACGATTAGAAAGGGGCGTATTTTGGAGATGACATGCACCCATCCTAGCCGCACCTAGCATGTCTAAGTCTTAGAGCATCTCTAGCTACATAACTTAAGCCGGTCATACATGGTTCAAATCTTGTCCAATTCAGCAGGGAACAGCTGAGATTTGAACCATCTATGGGCAGGCTGAATGTACCCAAGTCAATACATTGATCGGCTTTGATACAACCAGCATTTTGGATTTTTGGCATGTGATTACCAGCAGCTATAGCCGTATCTATTGTGTTCTCCCAGCAGGGACCCCTACCAGGCCCCCATACTAGGAGTACACAATGGCTCCCTAGGAGGGATTCCCTCATCAACATTACCTGTGGTTGCAGGAAGAAAATTACAGAGTCTATGGCCAGCCTTGGGGAGGGGACAAATTTGCATTTCGAGGGCTCCACATTTGAAGGCATCCACGGGTATTCATTCTTCACCTAGGAGGATAGTCTCTAAGCTTCTCTATAAGTGGATTCAATTGCACTGCTCAGGAAGTAAGGCAGACCATAGATGGTGAGATATCCATGGTTGGAAGAAAAAAAATCGCTCAAATTGAGCGATTTTCTTTCCTGCAATCATGGAAAGCTCACCATCTATGGCCTGCCCTACTTCTTGTGCAGTTTTTTCTTTTTCTTTTATTTGAAATAACCATGTCACTGTACTCCCAAATCCAGCTAGTTACTGCAGGCAACCTAATCTTTACTGTTTGCCTGCCGAATCTTTGCATCTGTTGAGTGATGGCATCTTCAGTTATTTAGCGTGCTATGCTGCCCATCCTACACCAACCATTTACTTAGGAGAGAGCCTTGAGGTCCTTTACTCATGGGCTTCCTTGCAGGCTTTCTGCTTCTGTGAGGTGGCTGGGTTAAGAAAGAAATTTTCTTCTCCTTTCCAGCCTTGTGGCCTCCCTAATCATGCCACCTGCCCTGGAAATATTCTTCCAATCAGAAGCATTGTAAGGATTGTGAAAGACTGTGAGCATCCAGAGTGCCATGCAGGGGACAGGAATATGTTTTATGTTATAACCCAGTCTGCAGGGGTAAGGAGTATTTGATACTGCCCCCAAAAGCAAAAATTATTTTCCCCCTTTCTCCACCATATCCACCGCCAAGCAAAAACTATCCAGTCCAAGAGACACCCGTGTAATTTTGTAATGCTGCAACCAGATGGTTGGTTTAAAGTGACGGATAGATAGGTATTGATAGTCCCATTCAGGGAGTTGAAAACATTGTGAAAGAAAATCTTGGGCTTTAGGATTAAAGTGTCGCTAAACCCACATCATAAACTATCAATAAAGTGTGTATTACATGCTGTTCATACTTAGTCACTATTCGTTTTCTGTATGCTTCAAAGAACCTGGTTGATACTGCTGTTTTCCATCTCCCCCTTCTGTCCAAGTCCCCAATTCAGCTAGGAATTTTGCAGCTGTGGTGGCAACTCTGCGCATGCTCAGTTTTCAGTGAGTTTCTATGCCGATGTTTCCTCCTTTGAGCAGCCCTTGCGACAATAGTCACATGTGGGTGTATACACAGTGGTAAATGACAGTCCACACTCTCCTTCCTCCATGCCCACTAGATTGATAGAGGCTTCACCTCCCTCTTATTTCAAGACACAGGCTTGAGGCGTGTGACACAGAAATGACAGAAATCCTCCCACACCATGTTGTTTCCACAAAATAATAAAGCTTTGCTTTAAAATATATACAGTGCCTTGAAAAAGTATTCATACCCCTTGAAATTTTCCACATTTTGTCATGTTACAACCAAAAACGTAAATGTATTTTATTGGGATATTATGTGATCGACCAACACAAAGTGGAAAGAAAATGATAAATGGTTTTCAACATTATTTACAAATAAATAAAGTGTGACGTGCATTTGTATTCAGCACCCTTTACTCTGATACCCCTAACTAAAAGCTAGTGGAACCAATTACCTTTTGCAGTCACCTAATTAGTAGAGTCCACCTTTGTGTAATTTAATCTCAGTATAAATACAGCTGTTTTGTGAAGCCCTCAAAGGTTTGTTAGAGAAGCTTAGTGAACAAACAGCATCATGAAGGCCAAGGAACACACCAGACAGTTCAGGGATAAATTGTGGAGAAGTTTAAAACGGGGTTAGGTTATAAAAATATAATATCCCAAGCTTTGAACGTCTCACGGAGTACTGTTCAATCCATCATCTGAAAAGGAAAAGCATATGGCACAACTGCAAACCCACCAAGACATGGCTGTCCACCTAAACTGATAGACTGGGCAAGGAAAGCATTAATCAGAGAAGCAGCCAAGAGGTAACTCTGGAGGAGCTGCAGAAACCCACAGCTCAGGTGGGAGAATCTGTCCACAGGAAAACTATTAGTTGTGCACTCCACAAATCTGGGCATTATGGAAGAGTGAGAAAAAAACGTTGAAAGCCATCAAAAGTCTAGTTTGTGAGAAGCTATGTGGGGGACACAGCAAACATGTGGAAGAAGGTGCTCTGGTTAGAGGATGGCACAACTGCAAACCTACTGGGTCACTAATGGACATGGCCGTCCACCTAAACTCACAGGCCGGGCAAGGAGAGCCATTGTTGAAAGAAAGCCATAAGAAGTCCCATTTGCAGTTTGCGAGAAGCCATGTGGAGGACACAGCAAACATGTGGAAGAAGGTGCTCTGATGAGATGAGACCAGAATTGAACTTTTTGGCCTAAAAGCAAAACGCTATGTGTGGAGGAAAACGAACACTGCACATCACCCTGAACACACCATCCCCACCGTGAAACATGGTGGTGGTAGCATCATGTTGTGGGGATGCTTTTCTTCAGCAGGGACAGGGAAGCTGGTCAGAGTTGATGGGAAGATGGATGGAGCCAAATACAGGGCAATCTTAGAAGAAAATCTGTTAGTCTGCAAAAGACTTGAGACTGGGGCGGAGGTTCACATTCCAGCAGGACAATTACCCTAAACACACAGCCCGAGCTGCAATGGAATGGTTTAGGTCAAAGCATATTCATGTGTTAGAATGGCCCAGTCAAAGTCCAGACCTAAATCCAATTGAGAATCTGTGGCAAGACTTGAATTGCTGTTCACAGTTGCTCTCCATCCAATCTGACAGAGCTTGAGTTATTTTGTTAAGAGGAATGGGAAAAAATGTCACTCTCAAATGTGCAAAGCTGGTAGAGACATCCCCAAAAAGACTTGCAGCTGTAATTGCAGCGAAAGGTGGTCCTACAGAGTATTGATTCGGGGGGGGATATAAATGCACCCCACACTTTTCATTCATCTATTTGTAAAAAATTTTGAAAAGCATTTCTCATTTTCCTTCCACTTCACAATTATGTGCCACTTTATGTTGGTCTAACACATAAAAGATGTCAAAGGATTAAAATCCTGTGCTTATCCTACTCTCCTAGTAAAGGGAAGTGTGACTATTGAAATGGAGAAATCAAACACATAAATAAATGAAAATATATAGATAAAGAAAAAATGCAACCTAAAAGGTTCGAACCCCTACCATAAGCATAGATAATTTAAACAGGTGCACTAATCTATAAGAATATTCACTATGCAAAAATATACATGACAAAAAATTAAGGGCGTAAAGTCCACTCAAAACAAATCAAGTCTACAAAAACAAATGTATAAAAATAAATTTAAAAAAGTGCTCTTCAAAACAGACTTTAATATCCTATCACCACATAGATTCACTTCTTACCAGATAGCAATAGTTTCAAGCATTGGATAACAATCCCACCATGCTCCCACAGACTGGGCTGTAAAAACGAACCAAATTCCAGATAACAGCGGTACCAGACACTGGACAATGATCCCATCAGGCTCCAACACCTTAAAGTGATACTAAAGGATTGTTTTTAAATTTTTTTTAAAATAACAAACATGTCATACTTATGTCTGATGTGTAGCTCGTTTTGCACAGTGTGGCCCCGAACATCCATTTCTGGGGTCCCTCGGCGGCTCCTCCCCGCATTGGACAATCCCCTTTGGAGAAGCGCTCTCCCGAGGGGGTTACCTTGCGGGCGCGCTCCCGAGTCCAGCATTCGGCATCCATAGAGGCCGAATGTATGACTCTGCCCCGGTGCCCTCGTCATTGGATTTGATTGACCGCAGCTGGAGCCAATGGCTGCGCTGCTATCAATCTATCCAATCAAGAGCCGGGAACCTGTGGAGAGAGGGATGGCGGGCATGCGCCGACGGAAATTCGGGGCTCAGGTAAGTAAAACGGGGGGGCTAGGGGGTCGGTGACTGCAAGCTGTTTTTTCACCTTAATGCATAAGATGTATTAAGGTGAAAAAACATGTGCCTTTACAACCCTTTAAGCTGTAAAAGTGGACCCGATTTTTCAATGGACGCAGGAATCGCGGTATATTTGGAAAAGTTGATGTCCAATCTAGGAGCTCAAGGATAAATCCCAGAGCATAAGGGACGAAGAGGATAGCCTCGTAGTGCAATATGTTTCAACAGGAGGGTTTATTAAAACAGCACACTAAAAACTTATCAATCCAATCAAACATCAACAAAAATAAATGCACATAAAAACAGAGCGGTGGTTTGCACCAACCAGCTCATACGGTTAGACGTCTCACAATGGGCTCCACTGGTGGCAATGCCATCATCCATATACAGGGACACAGTTTAGTATCCCTTTAAGTTCAGCGGGGCAAACCATGACCAGCATAAACATTACCACACAAAATGGCTTGTTAGAATAACAGGCAAATTTGACCCAGAAAACCATCTACTCTACCAAGAATGGAAAATTCTGTTGTTTGTGGTCATATTCTATACACATTTCCTCAAGGTATATTTTAAAGAAACAATTGATAACTTCATTTACTGTACCTCTATTCTGCATGAGAAATTGTATTTGATTGCATGTTGCATATAGCTCTCAACAATATTAGATAAATGTCCATGCCTCTAATGTGGTTCCTATGAGCCATGTGGATCAATAGGAAGCAATCATTTTGAAAGCTTTGGGTTCAATGGTGATTACATTATGGCTTTGCCTGTACTGTGTTTGTCTATTCCTGTGTAGATTGCAAGGCCACAGTGCGATTACTGTTAATCACAATATAGTTCTAAAAATAGAGGTCATCATGGTAGACTGTTTTAATTTATTTTTTATTTAAAGCATGTTCTCAGATCGCCGTGTTCCTTGGTGCCATTTTAGATCTATGAAATTATTATCTGAAGCTATAAATCTGGAAGAGAACATGAGCCTGGAACTGATCAGAGAGAATATTTTTTGCTTTACTACTTTACATGTGCAAAATTACAATTTCTTCTTAAAGTGTTACTAAACCCACAACAGTAAAATCAATCTGTATATGCAGTAAAGCATTCTTGTTATACTCACTGTTTAACCTAAGGGGTTAATCCTCTGCATTGTGTAAAAAGGCTGCTTGATCCTGTGACTCCAGAACATGTCCTGATGTGATAGAGCCTTTGGAATCAGGCCACACATGCTCAGTTTGGTGTGTATTGCTAGAGGGTTTTTTTTTTTATTCCTGGGAGGTTGCATGTGATCAGCACAGGGCCAATTAGCACTGTCCAGACAGATGGTCAGGGATCCTTGATCCTGATGTGACAGCTCAGTGCAGTATGAAAACTCCTCCTACAACCTTTACCAGGAACTGATAGAAGTCACAAGGATGCTATATACTGCTAATGAGAAAAGGTATTCCGGCAGCATCCACCAGACCTTCAAAAGCGCATGCGCCGCTGGCTCCAGCAGCTGCATGCAAGGTGAATATCTCCTAAACGATCGGCAGGTCGCCGCAGCTTCTAGCTTTTACCAGTAAAGGGCACAACTACTCCTAATGACACCAAGGATGGGGCAAATTCCTACCAATGACATCAACGGTTAGGCGCAGTTCCTTACATTGACACCAATGATGGGGCACATTTCCTACCAATCACACCAGTAACGGGGGTTGTTTACTCTCACTTATGCTGGGACATTTTGTACGCTCAATGGCCACAATCCGGCCCCCCTTAAGGCTGAAGGACAATAAACTGGCCCCTTGTTTAGTAAGTTTGGAGACCCCTGAAATAAGGAAAGCCTGTCCATGTGCCTGCCTACAACTGTTTGGTAAAGTCTTCCCACTTGGAATAATTGGTATTTTTTGTGATTCTATCTGGAGAGGAACCTATGAGTAGTCCTGTCATTTTTAGCCATTGTTTTTCGGTTTTGCTCTAAGCATAATTTGGTATGTTAAGTGTTTCTATAGATCACAGTAATTTTGGTTTAATCTCTTCTTTTTTTTTTTTTTTCAAATTTAAGTACAATTGAGTTTACAAGTCTGCTCATTGGTTCCTCCAAGGGAATGAGGTCAATGATCATTTTTATTTCTGTGAATAAGGCCCCTTTCACACTGGGGCGGTTTGCAGTCGCTATTGCGCTAAAAATAGCGCCTGCAAACCGACCCGAAACCGCCGCTGCTGTCTCCAGTGTGAAAGCCCGAGGGCTTTCACACTGGAGTGGTGTGCTGGCAGGAGGAAAAAAAAAACTCCTGCAAACAGCATCTTTGGAGCGGTGAAGGAGCGGTGTATACACAGTTTCTTCACCGCTCCTGTCCATTGAAATCAGTGGGGTAGCGCGGCTATACTGTCAGCTGCTAGTGGGGGTTAAAACCGACCCGCTCGACCTGTTGTGGAGGGAGGAGCCGGATGTGGGTGGCTAATTGGACCAGCTGCTGATCCCGGGATGCCGGACGTCTCCTCCTCCAGCTCCGGGGTGCGGCTGAGAGCAACCCTGTCCCCTTGGTAGATTCGCCCGCCCCCCCCCCGTGCTGGAACCGGGAGCCCCGGAGCCCGATGACCCTCGCCGTGCCGCAAAAGCTCCGCTAATCCCCCATAGGATACCGGGCACGAACCCCCCAGCCACACTAAAAGCATCTCGGGCACGCGCAGGCACGCCGAGAGGCAAAGGAAGTGGACGGCAGCCAAGCTGGGAGAGAACCGAACTGAAGGGCTGCACCGCTCGTAGAAGCAGCTGACACAGGAAAAAAGAGCTTGGTAAGACCGTTTAAAAGCGACTGAGGGGGTAAGTGCCTTCCTTCTTTTCTCAAACAACTTGTGAGATCCCCCTTCTCTGCAGGGGACTGGGAACTAAAGACTAAAACCGTGAAAAGCAATCTTATAATTCTGTTAATATGCTAATGCAAACTATCCCCACTGTTGAAGGCTATTACTTTTCTATGACTCACATGGATCTTAATCGGCGATAAAACATGTGTAGTTAGTTTCACAGTCATATATAAGATACGAAGGATATGTCTGATAGAACGGGTTCTCATAAGCTGTAACCAAAGCTAATCTGTCCCAGGCAGTTTAAAAGTGGTCATGTTTTGCAATCTTTGTGTCATGTCAGTGCTGTCAGCTCATACATAAAACGCACCCCTGAAGATATCTGAGAACGGGACTTGTAAATATTGTAGTAGCTGAAGGCAGCTGACCGGCAGGATTTGTAGAATTGCCTACTGGAGGGTCACCAAGTTGGAGGGTCTCCCCCCTCTCCCCCTGATCGCTCCTGCCTCCCTCATCTACCTCTTCCTGGGTCTGCTGCTCTCTCCTCTCTAGGACTTAAAATTATAGTAAGGGTACTGCCCCATCACAGGGAGTAAGAGCTACCCCCAGAAAGATCAGGGGCATACGGAAAATACCCGACCCGAAGGGGCAGGGATTCCAGAAGAAAGCAACCCCATGGTGACTGTAAAGTGTACCGGAGAAGGGTAGAATATATATTACATCAACACACAGGGGATTACACCGGAAGGACACCTATACTTACCCCGCAGGAGCCCCAGGGTTAACAGCATAATGAAGGGAAGGGGAGGGAAAGTGGCAGCGGCCAATACGGCCAGTAGTAATAGAACAAGCGTGAGCCCGGGCGCTATAAGGAAATATATGGTCCAAGATGGGAATAAAGGGAGCCCAGGGAAGGCTGGCGGTCCTAAATGCAAAACCCCTGAACCCTTACCCAAAGTCAGTACACGAAGACAGCTAGCGGAGATGGATACCAATACTTTAAGTATGGAGACAAGGGCAGAGATCGCAGAGGCCCCCCAGGAAGATAATCAAATAGCAACAAAAAGGGAGATGGCAGAAATGTTCGCAAGACTAGAAGCAATTATAAAAAGCGAGATCGGAGCAATCTGACAGGACATGGGCCATACATTAAAAAGAGTGGAAGAGTTGGAAACAATAACAGACACTCAGGGAACGGAGATAAAAGTCCTCAAACAGCAAATAGAAGAAATCCAAAGAGAACAAAGGAACCTCCGGTACAGATTGGAAGACCAGGAGAACCGTAACAGGAGGAAGAACCTGCGGATAAGAGGTCTGCCCGAGAAGGAAGAGGGGAAAGAAAACCTCCAAGAAATAATAGATCAAATTTTTGGAGATCGCCTGGATCCAACTGAAAATAGACCTAAGATCAAGTTAGATCGGGCCCACAGGATAAGGAAGCCAGCGGAGATCAGGGGAGATGCCCCACGAGATGTAATTGTCCGATTTCACAATTTCCAAGACAAAGAAAAGATCAAATCAAGCATAAGAGCAAACCAACAAGTGAAATACGGAGAGGAAAGCCTACAGATCTTCCCAGATTTATCTGCAGAGACTTTAGCCAGGAGAAGAACTCTTAAGCCACTTCTAGTCCATCTCAAAGCAAATGACGTCCAATATTCATGGGGCTTCCCGGCATGTCTTAATGGACACAAGGAGGGCCGCTCTGTGACACTTAGGTTCCCAGAAGAGACACAAAAATTCTGCCACGCTTGGAAGTGCCACTGGTGGAAATTCCGGGGTGGTGGGAAAAATCCGAAACTGAAGAGAACAGGGAGGGGATACCTGCCTTGAAGCCAGTTACCAATATGAGGCGACCGTAAACAGGAGACACAAGATTGTAATATGCTCACAAATAAAAAGAAAAAAGAAAGAAAGGAGGGGAGAAAAAAAAAAAAAGGGGGGGGGGGGGGGAAGTGAGAATGGCGGGAGGGTTGGCGGGTGCGGGTTCTGGGGGGGGTGGTGAGGGGAAGTGGGGAGGAGGGTACTCAGGTGAAAGTGGGCAGATCCAAGGATGGTACCCCCGAGCTCAACCTCTTGGGGGCAAAAGGAGCTAAACTACCTAGGGATTAAGATTACAAGCTCATATGAGACGCTTTTCCACGCCAACTTCATACCACTTCTTAATGAGATTAAGCAAGAACTCAGTAGAATTCACCTAGGACAATTATCTTGGGGAGGGAGAATAAATATATATAAAATGGTTGTATTGCCAAAAATTACCTACATAATGCAAATGTTGCCAGTGGCACTTCCACAGGCATATTTAAGAAAACTGCAATCAATTTTTCTAAGGTTCATTTGGAGAGGAAAAGCACCACGTTTAAAATTTACACAATTGACAAAAGCGAAGGGCCACGGGGGATGGGGAGCACCAGATGTGTCTAAATACTATGAAGCTATAGCTCTAGCTAGAGTAATTGATTGGGCAAAAAATAAAGCAGATAAACACTGGGTGAAAATGGAGAGGGAGATTAGTAATGCTAGGTTGAATAGAATAATTTGGATACCCCCACACTTAAGAGAATTTAGTTCTGAAACGCACGAGATCACCAAACACGCACTAAAGATACAATTCCCCTTTAATGTCACTTAAGGATTCAGCATACTTTGCACCAGGGAGAGGGGAGTGGTTCGGGAGATGGCTATTAGATGAAAACATACAGTTAAAAGATGTCATGCAACAGAACAAAATATGCACATATCAGGAATTAAAGGAAAAAAAAAGTTTGCTGGTAATAAATACCTGGCGGTACAACCAACTGAGTCAGTTTATTAGATCCCTCCCAAAACCAACTAGATCAAAGGAAAACCTACGCCCATTAGAGAAAATGTGCCTGGATAAAGACAGGAAGGGGGGGTTCTCCCAGACATATAGATTACTGATAGGACTAGGGAATACGGAAACCCCCTCTTTTATAAAGAAGTGGGAGAAGGAGTTGGGGAGGGAGCTTACTCCCCCAGAGGGGTTATTGATCCTAAGCAGAGCAACAGCTACGTCAGTCAACAGTAAAATCCTGGAGTTAAACTATAGATGCCTAACCAGGATGTACTTGACTCCAGATCGCCTGAACAAATTCCAGAACGGACCCCCACAATACTGCTGGAGGGGGTGCAAGGAGTTGGGATCAATGACCCATATCTGGTGGCAATGCCCGATAATAAAAATATTCTGGACAGAGGTGAGGGGTTTTATTAAAGACATAACAGGGATCAATACTCCAGGCGACCCCTGGGTCTGCCTATTTCACCTGAGTGAAATGCCCAATAAAGCCTATCTGAGAACGTTACTGCCGCATCTTTTGGATGCGGCCAAAAGCTTGATACCCAAATATTGGAGAAGAACAGAAAGACCCGCTATGAAGGATTGGTTAGAGAAAGCTAACGAAATACATAACCTAGAATACTTAAGATACAGTGAGGGTATGAAAATGGGCGCCTTTGAGAAAAAATGGAAAAGGTGGGAAGAGTTTAAAACGTCCCTGAGAGCGGCCGAAATATGGACAGCCTAGGTAGGAAGATAAAGAGATAAAGAGACCCAGAGATCAATAGCTAAATGACCTCGGAAGCTGAAACAGAGATGGATTGGATGAAGATAGGGAGAGAAGGGGGGGGCAGGAGGGGATGCACTGTCTTGGGGGGGGGGGGGGTTAGGGGGGGAAGGGGGGGGATGGAGAGAAATGTACAAAGGTTCTGTAAAAAAAAAAAAAAAAAAAAAAACGCCCCGCTAGCAACCGAATACCTTCGCTAAAACGACGGTAAAGCGCCGCTAAAAATAGCTGCGTTTTACCGCCGATGCCCCCACCTCCCCAGTGTGAAAGGGGCCTTAGGGTTTTGGTGTATAATCATGTGAATTAAACTGGTACTAGACCCAGGACCCTTTATTCACTATATCTGGTCTCCCACAGTACACAACATGGATATGCATTTATTTTAGTAAATTTAAATGGCTAAATACCCTTTCTCATTAGCAGTATATATTAATCTTGTGACTTCCATCAGTGTGTAGTTAAAGCTTGTAGGAGGAGTTTTCGTTCTTATCTGACTGTCCCATGAGGCTGCATGATCCCTGACCCTCTGTCTGGGCAGTGCTAATTGGGGGGAAAAAAAAGCTCTCTAGCGTTATACACCAAACTGAGCATGTGCAGAGTGACCCCAAGGCTCTGTTCTATCAGGAGATGGATTGGATACAGTAAAAGGGGAGGATCAGAGAAGATGGGATCAAACAGCCTTTTAACACAATGTGGAGGATTAACCCCTTAGGTTCCACAGTGAGTATAACCAGCATGCTTTACTGCATATACAGACTGATTTTACTGTTGTGAGTTTAGTAACACTTTAATTGGATTGCTATTAAATAGGGGACCAGTAGACCCCTGATATCTCCCCTGCACTCCACTAAAGCTAATTGAGCACAGACTATATGTGCCAGAGTTCTGTGGATATTATTGAGTGGTCATACAGCCATTGGATTGATTCCACCTGAAACTCAACAGTTGGCTTGTCAGATTAATGACATATGTCGGTGGCAGTGGAAGGGTTATAATGATAGTCAGTTTGTGGGTTTGGTAACCTTTTAAGAGATTTTAGTTGTTTTATTGATTTTTTTTTTTTTTTTTGAGTTTGTGCTTTCTTTGTGGTACACTTGAAGTTCATCCTTTGTCGTCTTGGAGTCAAAGTGGTTTCCCCCATTTTTCTCTGTGGGGGTATTTTTTGCTGCTTCTTTCTTTGTGTGGACTGTTTTCCCTGTGGAGATGTTTACCTCTTGAGTGTATCCGGGTGGGGAAGATCCCCCTTACTTCCTGTCCAGATGACTAGTGTTGGACGAAACGGGAAAGGAGGGAAAATCCTAGTGGGGGACATAGCATTTCAAATATGACGGGTTTCGATTCAAAACAACAAAACAAAAAAATTTAACTTGTTAGTTACTATATTTTACATCTTCTTTTTGTTATTACCTGTTTCTTTAAGCACACTATCCAGAATTCCTTCCAATAATCTTCTGTCCTTCATGAGAACACATGAGGTAAACATGATTGATCTGAGAGCTAAGGTTATGTCCCGCTCAATTAGATAAGCTTGATGAATGGATGCTGGCTGTATTGCAGCCATCCTTGTCTATGACAGATCTTGTTTTCTTGTTTTGAGCCTGGGAGTGTAGTATTGGTGTGTTCTATTCATTGATAACATTAAGTAGCAGATCACAGTATTCCTCAGGGATTTCTTGTAAAGCAGAGGGGATATTTGTCTTGGTGGCCTGCACAAAGACTTGACATAAGAAGATTTGTTCAGTTTATAATAAAGCAAGAAGCCTTGACATCCTAAAGCCGATCTGCTTATATTTTGCATTTCATGGTTCTACCTTTCCCCTTTTAATCAAAGTGCTCATGAACTTTTTAAATAAACCTTTTCTCCTTTAATGACATTTTATTTTAGACCCAGTGACATCACTGGGTCACTGTGGTTTCTTATACAATGCAGTTACAACAAGTCGGAGAGCAGGCTGCCCTAGGTGATGCTTGCATTTGATGCTGAGCCTCCAACTGAAATCCAATAAATGGACAGGGCAGGTGGGACTGGGGAGCAAAGAGCTAGATGATGCTGGATATCCTTCAGCCAGGAAATGAGGTGGGCTATATCTGACCTGCTGCAACTTCTAATGCACACTTTGACAAACTCTCAATGTGCAGTGGAATCGGAGCAAGCAATTTCAATACAGGAGAGGAGCCTGTACAACTGGGAAGGCTGGAGTTTAGTTTTAAATAATATGGCATGATTGATCATGTAAATGGTCCTGTGTTTGTGTCTTGGGAAGAAAATGTCAGCATTTTGTTTTACATTTGGGGAACAAGCAGTAACATTTTCTGTAAACTGCTGTCGCAGTCAAGGAAACATACCTGCTAAAATCAACGAGTTCGCTCACATTACAGGGTAGGTTTTCCTTCCTCTAAGGAGTTTATGGCGTATTTACCTGTTGCTTTCTGAGGGGTTAAAATAGAAAACTAACCAATATAGTGGATTGCATGATTAAAACTGTCTGCTTTTAAGTGATTGTTGTTGGCCAGGTGATATGGCATATTGCTGTAGCGGTTTTTGAGGGAATGAAATGATATAGTAGTGGAAAATGTATGAAGTCAGGATAAACAAAGTTAATTACTTTTGTTCATTAGGTATGGATGTTTTCAGATTTACACGTCCCAATCAATATAAAGTGTGAGCTGGAGTTTAGCTTCACTTTGTTAGTGTATTTAAATCTGCCAGCCCATCTAGCAAAAAGCCTAAAAAAAAATAGAAAACAAATGCAGCCACCACATCTAATGATTGGTAAGCTGCAATATATTACATTTTTGGTTTTGGGTTTAATAACACTTTAAGGATGAGGTACATTGAATGCTTAACATGGCGTTTCTGATTGTCCCAATAGCCTGAGCCATTCAAACAGAGGCCCACATTACTAAAGGTGCCCAATATGTGACGTGAGAAGCATAAGGCAGTATAAAAAATATCTTGTAATGACATTCAGCTTGATGGATACCTGGTGTCTTGTAGTTTTCCATGATCCCTTTTTATTGTCAGTTTGTGGAAACTGAATTTCAGAAGAAGAGCTAGTGTTTTGCATTCAACACATTTTGCTGATTCAATATATTTTTTTTATTATTATTAATTAATTTAATTGTAGCTGCAGTGTCCTATTTTTCTTTGGCGGAAAGAGCTGGAACTCTATATAAGATTGTTGGCTGCAGTTCCCCATTAGTGTTAACATGCAGGGTAATTAATTTTATTTTTTTTTTTTATCGTCTTTCAATGCCAGAGTTCTGTTTTGCGGTTTAAAATATCCAGGGACTTTCTGGGAACACAAAACTTTGCATCAGTCTCCTTGCATTATTTTCCAGCAATTAATTGTTGTTTAAGAAAGAGAACTATTGGTACATGTTTGAGTTCTGGTATGATGCATACACACTTTGACCACAGGATGGGAAGATATATTGTATAAGACCCCTTTCACACTGGGGTGGTTTGCAGGCGTTATTGCGCTAAAAATAGCGCCTGCAAACCGACCTAAAACTGCCGCTACTGTTTCTTCAATGTGAAAGCCCGAGGGCTTTCACACTGAAGCAGTGCGCTGGCAGGAGAAAAAAAAAACTCCTGCAAACCGCATCTTTGGAGCGGTGAAGGAGCGGTGTGTTCACCGCTCCTAAACTGCTCCTGCCCATTTAAATCAATGGGGCAGCGCAGCTATACCGCGGCTATAGCGGCGCTATGTGAGCGGTTTTAACCCTTTTTCGGCCGCCAGCAGGGGTTAAAACCGCACCACTAGCGGCCGAATACTGCTGCAAAAACGACGGTAAAGCAGCGCTGTTTTACCGCCGACGCCACCACCGCCCCAGTGTGAAAGGGGCCTTACAGAATCATTGTGATAACAATAATGTATTGTCCTTGCTTTGTGAGACACAACCACATGTTGTACTTGTACTGATATTTCGTTATTTTGCCTTTTGTTTGATTTGTAAAGATCTGCAAAACGTATTGTGTGTAAACCCTCATACACATGTATGTATCTGGGGAAGCATGCATCAGTGTTAATAGGTTGCTCCAGTTAATTTTTTTTTTACATAATGTGCTTCATTGTTTACCTGGTGCTCCTGTCAGGAACAGTACTTTAGAACAAGCCTCCTGTTGACAAGCCAAGCAGAGGCTCCATAGCCTGCAGTGTTGTCATCAAACTGCATGCTCCTACAGTGGGGATTACAGAATGCCATGCCCATGCACACATCTTTCCTGTCTGTATACTGTGCCCATGTCTTCCATGCTACCTAGTCATACTTTACTGGCTGCAGCTCCAGAAAGGGGGCTGCACAAGGAGTCTTAATTTTCTTCATAGCAATGTGCTAATGATGTCATCAATGGGATCTGTCCACCTCAGTCTGACACATGGGCAAACAGCGGAAGTGGATAAAGGCAGAATGGGAGTCTAGCACGGAACATGTTCTTTTTAAAAAAAAAAAAAAAAAAAAAAAAAAAACAGCAGAACTCCATAATCTTTGACCAACAAAAGGAGCAGAATTCCATAAGCTTTGGCAGGCAGAAGGTGAAGGTCACCCTTATTATTGCCAGTTGTCTTCCTGCAGCTGATCTTTCCCCATTATGGATTTACCATGCTTTGTTTTGAACTGTGTCACTGTGTAGAGGCAACTATCTTGGTAGAAGCAGGGCTTTACTTCCTCATATCGGAGTCTTCAGCAAGGATAACTGTGATCAGCGCTGAAGTGACACCAAATTTCACTCTAGATCTGAAAATAGCAGTCTGAAGCAGCAGGAAGGAAACTGAGAAGTTGGGAGATTGGGTATGGGTTAAGAAAATTGTATTTTCTGAGAATTTTTCATGGATTAGATTGTTTGCACAATCTGTTCTACAGAATTTAGCATTACTAGCTATTTTTTTTTTAATCGTTTCATATATCTTATGATAATATAATGGTTTTATAAATGTAAAGGAATGGGATTATAATGGCGCTGTCCACAACTGAATCAAAGTGTATTAAAAATATAATTTCTTTTTATTGGTACAAATAGCATAGAGCAGATAATGAACAAAATATAAAGATATTAGTTAAAATTAATAGCTGAGCATATACAATACAGTGGGTTGCTGGCAGCCCAACAGGGAAGAAAAAAGTGGTCACAGATGAGTATTGATTCACAACATGTTTCACCAGTGATGGCTTCCTCAGGGATTAATGTGAGACCACCACACTAATAATCCAGCTCTAGCACGAAGAGAAATAGAATGAGCGTTAAAACATAAATAAACTCAAAGGAAATTGTCATGACCTCCAGTAAACGCACAACAGATGCCTCTATAGGTCCGAAACCAAAAATGGTTTTAGAATTTGTGTATTTGTTGATTGCGTTAGTTAAGACCACTTTTAAAACCATTAATAAATGCACATATTTTTGCAGGATAAAAATGTGTATTTGTTTTCTACAGGACCCTGCAAAGCTTTGCACCTGCGATTATTGGTGCAATGCCAGGCCCCTGAAGATCTCTAGCTCTGTGTCAATACCTAGGTACAGGCTTTCATTTGCAGAGCTGGAGAAAGTATCAATGGACTACGAGTGGTGATGGTCACACTTGTATTTAATTGAGAACTACAAGTCCATCTGCCGCAGTGGTGGACAGGACTTGTAATTCATTTGTTCAGTTATATGTAAATGAATGACAAATCTGTGCAGGCGAAGCCCCACACAGCTGCTCCGATTTCAAAAGCGATGTCTGATGCGGGGTAGGAGAACCCCCACATGATGTCACAAGGGGGGCATTTTGGGGATGCGGGGTTGTTTTGCTTAGCAAAATGTTATATCGTAAATAGGGATGTAACATGTTGCAAAGGTGGAGTTCGCCTTTAAGAAAGATGCTTTCTGCTATTTTTTGCTATTCTTAAACTAGTGTTGGCATCAGAATAACCCAGTGCCTTAAGTATGTTTAGGAAATGCATCCAAATCTTTCATCTGTAAAAGGTAGTGTTCAGAATCTCTGCTTAGTGGCTGAAGGATACATTAATATTTTGAAATAAATTATTCTAACTCGGTCAAGAAGCAGAGTGATTGAAAGAGAATATCTTGACACCAAAAAGATACTAAACTGATTTTTTTTATTTTTATTTATTTATTTTTGCATGCAGTCGGCATTTTCAATCTTGATTATTCCTTCTTGTGATGTGATGGATAGGTCTGTCCGGGATCATGCGTCTTGTGTTAGTTTTGTATGATTTGATGAGCTGTCAAGCAAAGGGTTTTTTATTCTTTTTCTTTTTTTTTTTTTTTTAAATAGTGGACAGTGCCGTCTCCTCATCTTGTTTAGACTGTCAAGTAAGCGCGATCGTTACCTTCACAGGAGCAGTGTATGCTGACACAGGGTCATTACTTATGGCAATATTTATTCCAGCATCTGTTAATACAGTGATAGACATTTTTGCACCCTTAAAGGTACAGGTATCCTCCAGGTATTTCTCGAGGCATGTGTGTGTATATAATAGCGTACAGTATGTACTGGGTTTTTAAACATTATGGGATAAGTACAAAGTTAGACAAAAATGCAACTTTATGAAATAGTATATTGAAGTATTTATGAAAAATATGCCTTTAGTCGAGAAACTACTAGCTGTTACACACAGTGCAGTTTGGTTCACCAATAAAAAAAATCCTCAACATTCTCTTTTTATTAAGGAACTGCTGTTCTAAACATACAGTCAGTTTTAGGCATTACTACAGCTTACAATCAGACTGGAATACTGAGTATACATAACTTAAGTTTATGTTCCTTTATTGTAAGTGTCTAATTGTCCTCGTCGTATTCCTTGAACTCTTTGTATGGACCAGGGACCCAAAGATGTCAAATGCTTATTAATTAATTTGTAGAATATTCCCTACATTTTTCCTTGAGCTCACCATCTAGTTCTATCTATCTATCTATCTATCTATCTATCTATCTATCTTTTTTTTTTTTTTTTTTAAGCACCTGCTGGTTACTAGATTGGATAGCGTGGTAAAATCTGATTACGCATCTCCTTCAGTAAGATATGATGATGCTCTGTGCACATATCAGATATAGTTACGTTTTGAGGTCCTACTACTCCTGATTGGTCCCTTTGGTCCCTTCAGCTTTGTAGAGATTTAGACATGGAAGACTGAGATTTTAGCACAATGAACAAAACTCGTCTACTGGTCAGTAAAGTGCACCTAATTGGTTGCTAGGAAAAATGTATTGCCTACCTTTTACAAGTATATGCGGGCGTTACGTTACTGTGCCAAGGCACTCCTGTGCTGCATCTTCCTGCTCTAATTGGTGTTAACCTTTTGATGATTATTTCTGTTTTAGCAGAATAATGATCCTCTAGACATCAGTGGCAAAATCTTATTTTTTTTTTTTAAGTGTTCATTACAAAATAAAATAATCACTTTATTGGTTATATTTGTCTATCGTTTAGCAGAGATAATTCAGTAACCAGGCCTTTTAGTAAGGTGGTTTCTTTCTATAACCAGGGTCATATTATATATTTTGATGAATGCTATACACATACAATAAAGCATGACAGCCTCCTATTCATATGCCACATTCAACAGCTTGATGTCAGGATCCAGTCATACAAGCTATTGCTTATCCTGACAGCTAGCAGTACTGTGTGATTCAGTATATTCAATGCATTTAATTTTTCATGGATGCTTTTTTGAATTCTTTTTTTTTTTCTTGGGGAGGAGGATCTGTAAAGTTCCTTCATGCAATAAGAGACTGGAAAACATGTTCAGTTAAATGATAGCTTTACATTTCCAGGTTGCTGCAGTTAGGATTTGTAAATATAAATTAAGACAGCGGATCTTTTTTTAGAACATTGTTAGGCTTGAGTTGCAAAGCACATAGAAGACCAGCACAGTGTTTATGTCTTCTTAGGTTTCTGGCCATTGGGTGGAGGTGGTCCCTGGGTAATTTATAGCAATCGGGGTTAGGCAGACACTGGTTACATAGTTGGTATGGTTGAATAAAGACACCAGACCATCCAGTTCAACCTGTGTGTGTGTCCATACCATTTTCCATTTTCTTGTCTATTGCATTCACAAAGATGCCCATCTGAGTTTTTGAATCTATTGACACTTCCTATTGACACCACTGATTGTGGTAGGGAGTTCCACATCCTTACCACTCTGACAATAAAGAACCCCCAATGCAGTTAAAGGGGTTGTAAGGTTTTTTTTTTTTTTGTGCAAAGGTTGTGCACAGAGTGGCCCCGGTTCTCCTCCTTCTGGGGTCCCCCGGCGTCGCTCTTGGCTCCTCCCAGCATCGACTGCCCCCTCAGAGATTCGCATTCCAAAGGGAAACGCTTGTGTGGGCGCGCTCGCGAGTCCTGCTGCTGCGTCCATTGATGATACAGACAGCAGGACTCGAGCCCCCCCTTCCCGGCTCCCGTGCCACTGGATTTGATTGACAGCAGCGGGAGCAATGGTTTCACTGCTATCAATCTATCCATTGAGGACCCGAGACAGCGGCTGAAGCTGCTGTGCTCGTCTCAGTCGATGGAACGATTGGGTTCAGGTAAGTAAAAGGGTGTGTGAGGGGGGGGGCTGCTGCACTACAGAAGGTATAGAATGCATTAAATTGAAAAACCTTGATGGTTTACAACCCCTTTAACGTTAAAGTAGAGCGATAGGTAAAACTTTTTTTTTTTTTCATTTTGGATAAAGTTAGGGAGGGTTATAACCCCTGTAAGGTTTATTTTTGCCATCTTTATCCCATTGGGAAGATTTACCTTCACTTCCCATCCCAAAGCCAAACAGGAAGTGAGAAGAAATCTCTGCAAATTAGGGTTAACTCTTGGGAACCCCCAGGTCACCAGAGCTAGTGTCCCTATTGGAATATTTCCCCTCTATTACTTTTCTGCAGACAAATAGGGTGAATCTCCCTAATGGGGACACAGACCGCAATAAAAATGGAGAGGTGTTCTAATCCATCACTTCGCTATCCAAAACTAAAAGAGTTTTGCCTTTAGTTATACTTTAAACCTCTTCCCCTCCAATTTCATTAAGTGGCCATGTGTCTTGTTAGAGTGCGAGTTCACCTTCACAGAAAATCTGTTAGGTGACTTTGTACTGGACCCCCTCATACAAACCCCCACCCACCCCCGTCCCACTGTACTAGATTGTTGCGATTCACTGGTCCGGGGAAATTGCCCCCCCCGTGGCTTAATCTTGTGTCCGTATCGCTAAGCCAGTACAGATTACAGGGATTCTAATTGATCAGCAACATCACATGTACAGTGCTGACCAATCTGAAGCCATCTAGCCCTTACTGTCAGCACTGCAAGGAGAGAAGATAAAGCTGCCAGGATATAAAACCCCTGGATCAGTGAAGCAGCTTTTCGGTGTCTGACATTGGGGCATCTCGGCAGTCTGTTAAAGCAGGATTGGGTGGGGAGGGGGGTCCAGTGTAAGGCCACCTTACAGATTGGCATCCCTGAAGAGGGATGTTTTGGACATTCACCTCAGAGGATTTCTAAGTCCCGGGCCCCTGTTGTGGATATATCGAGGCTTACAACCCACGATTGTGACTGGACTGGGGGGGGGGGGGGCGAGGAGGGGGACTTGTGTACGTTCACCTTACAGAGTTTTCTGTAATGGTGAAATTACCCGTTTAGGCCTCATGTACACCGCTGCTGGTAAACGGATGTTTAGGGGCAGTTGGGCATTTTTTTCAGCTTCTCCTGAACTCTCCATTGTTATCTTATCAGTACATGTACACAGGGTCGTTTATAGTCGTTTCTAGGCAGTTGAGTTTAGAGGCTTTTTTGGAACGCAAACAAATGTGTTCAGAAGCTGAGTTTTGAGGCATTTCAAGCGCCAAACACTTCTAAACACGGTAACTCGCATTTTTCCGCATTTCATTTACATGTATTTTTCATTTTTGGCTATTTTAAAAAAAAAAAAGCTTCTAAACTCAAACGCGTCTAAATGCGGCATGTAAATGCGGCAAAACTGACATTTTAAACGTGGGTTACTATCTGTCAAGTTAAATTGTTCAGGAGAGGTTGTGAAAACGTCCCGTGTACATGAAGCCTTAGTTGTCGTCTTTCTGGGAGGCTTGGTCCTTGCAGGTTTTCTTCCAGTAATTGGAAGCAGTGTTTTTTTGTTTTTTTTAATCACTTATGAAGGCTAATTTATTTTTTCATATAGAGACATAAGAGATGGAGATCTCCATTATGAAAGGTCTAGGTCTTGCAGCTTGGCTTTTAATCAGAGAAGTCAGTTCCAGCACATAAACTATAAAAGTGAAATGCCACTGGAAGAACATGCTTATTTAGAAGCTAAAGACTTGATGTTGGATGTTAATCTGTATTCCTCTCCTTTTTTTGACGTGTCATAGTATGCAAAATAGCCTATCTGCAAATATTAGAATGGAAGTTGTGTCTTCTTCTTTGCTGCTACCAACCTGATATGATATAATTAAAATGATGTTGTCAGTCTTTGCTCTCTCCTTCTCTCCAATTTACTGATAAGCACTAAATGCCATGCTCTGCTTGAATTAGATATCCATAAATAATGTCAGTAAAGAACTACATGGCTATTACAACTAGACGTTACAGGTTACAAAACTATCAAGTCAATTACTACAGTATGTCAATGGATTTTATTTATGAAAGTATCTGAGGCCCAGACACTCTGTGCAGTTGCATAGTAACCAATCAGATTTTCTCTTTACAATACAGCAGAGTGGAAGACAATCTGATTGCTAGAGAAATTATACATTGTCAAAAAACATTTGTTTTAACTTCTTTCAGAAAAAAGACCCAATTTTGTCATAAACATATCATATTCTCGTAAATAATTCTGCTGTTTCCTAGACCTATCCTATCCTATAAACATGTTTAGCTGTTTAAATATTTGTGAAATATTAACGGTGTGCTTTTCTCTTTGTTCTTATGCAGGTAATGGAAGAGGCTGAGCGCACACATCTGTTCAGTTCCATTCTTCCTGACATGGTTTCTTTGGCCCTTAGACTCCAAAAGCTTTGCACAAAGGTAAAAGGCTTAAGACCTATAGGCATAGAGCAAGAGTAGTAAGCAAAACTATGTAATAACTAGTTAATTACCATCAAATATATACATTTTTTTTAACTAGTATGGCTTTGTCACACCTTGTTTACAATGAATGTGGTAAGTAATGCCCTTTCAGAACACTATAAAAACAGTCAACAACCTGTACTGCAGGTAAAAGAAAACTGCAGGTTATTTCATGTTGGAAAGAAACTTTGACAATTTACATGTAGGTGGTGATCAAATACCACCAAAAGAAAGCTCTATTTGTGTGAAAAAAAAAAAAATCTAAAATTTGTTTGGGTACAGCATTGCATGACCGCACAATTACCAGGTAAAGTAGTACAGTGCTAAATAGAAAAAAATGGCCTGGTCATGAAGTGGGTAAAACCTTCCAGAGCTGAGGTGGTTATTGCTGTATTTCAGGCCTCTCTATACATTTGAAGTTCCATGGATGTACACTTATTACCAAACATAATCGAGTGTTACCGAATTCCATGTATAATGATAGACAGACTATGTATTCTGTACCAGAAGATGTGTTTGAAAAGGCAAAAAAAAAAAAAAAAAAAACAAACTGTCTAATACTTTATTGCATTTTAGTATTTTATAAGGAGTATGTGTATAAGGGACTTTAAGACCCCTCTCACACTGGGGCGCTTTGCAGGGGCTACATCGCTAAAAATAGTGCCTGCAAAGCACCCTGAAAGTGCCGCTGCTTTGTCTCCTGTGTGAAAGCCCCGAGGGGCGGTGCGCTAACAGGACGGAAAAAAAAGTTCTGCTAGCAGCATCTTTGGAGAGGTGAAGGAGCGGTGTGTATACCGCTCCTTCAGCGCTCCTGCCCATTAAAATCAATGCAGAGGCGCTTTGCGGTGGTTTTTAACCCTTTCTTAGGCGCTAGTGGGGGGTAAAACCGCTCCGCTAGCAGCCGAATACCTCCGCTAAAACGACGGTAAAGCGCCGCTAGCGCTGATGCACCTCCCGCCCCTGTGTGAAAGGGGCCTTATGGAGGCAGACAGAGCAGTGTTGACCGATTTTCTGGTTTGGTCTATTCAGTGATATCCAGCGCTAATAATGATATCTTTAGCTGTTAGTGTACACATGATAACCTTTTATTAGTACAAGTGCTAGAGTAAAAAGTTTGTGGGAGTAATACACAACTGACCAAAGTTTGGAAAACATTCCAGTTTAACTATTAAGCGTAACTGCTACTGTCACCTTCTGCTTTGTGTTCAGTAATGTACTGTTATTGATGGCTTTTGTCCACATATACAGTATATGTGTGTGTGCGTGTGTGTATGTATGTATATATATATATATATATATATATATATATATATACATACATACACAGTGGCTTGCGAAAGTATTCGTCCCCCTTGAACTTTTCTTGTCAAAAGAAGTTTATTGAGTATACAATGTTATAAAGATACATAAAGTAAGTTTACAAGGATCTATAAAGTAAGCTCATTGTTTTACAGTAGGGTTTATATAGGTAAATATCATGAAATTTCAAATATTAAACATTGGGTTCACGTAAACCTAAATTAAAGATATATATAATTTCCTTAGTTACTTTTGTAGGTATTTAAATGATTTATACCTACTATACATATTGTTTACAAGTAGAGTGTATATAGGTCAAATAAATTCTGATAATGAGCTTTAATCGTAAGGTGGAGAAAAGGAAAGAGAAGAAAAAGGGTTGAAAGGTAGAGGTATGGTCCACAAGGTTGTCCCGCTCGTCAGTTTATTATTCTTTTTAGTTCTCTTTGAAGCCTTAGAATGGGTGTCTCTGTAAGTCATTTAATCTGTTACCATGGCAACAGGACAGAGTCATTGAAGTTTGACAGGAACTGTTGTTTTATCCAAGGATGCCAAAGTTTTTCAAATTTTGGAATTTGATTTTGATCGATGGCTACCATCTTAGCATGAGACATTGTATTATTCATTCTGTGAATTGTTTCTGCTAGTACCAATGTAGGAGATTTCCATGCCTTGGCCACTGTTTGTTTTGCAGCCGTTATTAGATGGATCATAAGTTTGAATTGAGAGAGTGTTAACCATTCCGGTTTTAGATTAAGTAAAGTTAAATATGGATCTGGTTGTATTATTTTTTTTAATATTTTAGATGCAATCACGAAGACTTCCTTCCAGAAGGTTTGGATTACTGGGCACGTCCACCATATGTGTAAATATGTGCCTATTTCTGGGCATCCTCGAAAACAAAGAGCTGAGGTATTAGGTGAATATTTTGCCACTCTAGCGGGGTACAAGGTACCAGCGAGTTAGGACTTTATAATTTGTCTCCAGTGCTAAGATGTTGGGTGAAGATGACTTAGATGTGAGCCATATGTTAGACCAGTCCGTGTCTTCTAAAGTTCGTCCCAGGTCCTCCTCCCACCTCTGAACGTAAGAGGGTCTATTAAGATTTGCTACTCCATATAATTGATTATAAAGTGATGAAATTGTACCTTTAGCAAATGGATCTTTTGTACAGATTGATTCAAAAATGGATAATTGGGATAATGGTGTATCCCCCTTTAGGAATGGTGTATAGAAATTTTTGATTTGGAGATATCTAAATATCTCAGAGTTTGGTAGATCATATTTTTCTCTAAGCGATGGGAATGAAAGGAATGATTTAGATGCTATGAAGTCATTTAGTGTCTGAATGCCTGATGTTGTCCAAGCTTTAAAAGAATTTGGGTAGATCCATGCCGGATAAAAGGCCGGATTTCTGATAAAAGAAAGGAGAGGATTGTGTGGAGATTGTAACTGATATTTGGTTTTTAGTTTATCCCAGAGAGATAAGAAGTGTTTAGTTATGGGATTATGAATTTTAAAGCGGTCTTTAGGATCAAGCCATAATAAATTTGATATTAATAGAGGGTCATTTTCTGAAGCCTCTATAAATACCCATAATGGGATTTCCTGTTTTGCATGGTATTTGGACAGACTGGCCAAATGTGCTGCTCTGTAGTAGTTAGTAAAATTAGGGTATCCCAGGCCTCCTTTATTTTTGGGAAGATGTAGTGTGTGTATAGGTATACGTGGTTTAGAAGAGCCCCATATAAACGAAGTTGCTCTTTTTTGTACTATTCTCAAAAAACAGGAAGGAATTGGAATAGGGAGGACTCTGAATAGATAAAGCAATTTGGGTAGAATAGTCATTTTGATTGCATTAATCTTCCCCATCCAGGATAAAGGAAGTTGCGACCATTGTTTTATTAGATTTGTGATCTGTCTTAATACAGGAGGATAATTGGTTGAGAATAAGTCAGAATGAGATGCTGTTAAATGAATTCCAAGATATGGGATTGATTTTTCTGCCCATGTGAATGGGAGTGCAGCCCCAGCCGGGATCAATTCCATTTTTGTGAGTGAAATATTAAGCACTAGGCATTTCTTAGGATTAATCATAAGGCCGGATAGGGCTGCAAATCCATCAAAAGCTGGTATTAAGTTAGGACCAGAGACCAGTGGTGATGATAGAAAAAGTAATATATCGTCTGCAAATATACATAATTTGTGTGTAATACCTCCTACTTCAATGCCAGTTATAGTTTGGTTTGTTCTGATGTATTGGGCCATGGGTTCGAGTATAAGGGCAAATAATAAGGGAGATAATGGGCAACCCTGTCGGGTACCTCTTTCGATATTAAAGGCTTCAGATTTGTATCCAGCATATTTTATATAGGCTTTGGGTTTATTATATAATGCTTTGATCCATGTTAAAAAGTGGGGTCCAAAACCCCATTTTTGTAATGAATATTGCATATATTGCCAGGATACTGTGTCAAATGCCCTCTTAATATCGAGAGATAGAAAACATAAAGGGATTTTCCGTTTTTTAGCAATATGTGCCAATAACACTGCCCTGCGTATATTATCGCCTGCCTGTCTATTTGGCATGAAGCCTACTTGATCTCTATGTATTAATTTTCCTATAATGCTATTGAGGCGTTTTGCTATTATTTTTGCTAATAATTTAATATCGAGGTTTAACAGAGAGGCCGATAATTCACACAGGAAGTATCATCAGAAAGGGGTTTTGGGATCATACAAACAATTGCCATTAGTGTTTCTTGCCGAAAAGAATGTCCATCTAGAAGTTTGTTAAAAGTTTCAGTGAGAATGGGAGAGAGTATTTCTGAGAATGTTTTATAGTATAAAGCCGAGTAGCCATCTGGGCCTGGTCTTTTGTTAAGTTTTAGGTCTTTTATGGCGTTAGCAACTTCATCTATAGTTATAGGCTCATCCAAACTGCTTTTTTGATTCTGAGATAACTCAGGTAAGGTTATTTTTGAGAAGAAGGATTCAGCCTCTGTAGGATTAAATTCATTGTTTGTCTTGTATAAAGTTGCGAGATGTGAGTGAAATTTATGGACTATTTTAACTGGATTACAAGTGTAAACATTTTTTGATAATTTCAAACGTATTGGTTTGAAAGATTTGTTAGTTGAATTTAATGCCCGAGCCAAATATGTACCTGGTTTGTTTGTATTCATGTAGAAATTGTGTTTGGAGCGTTTGAGGGATTTATCAACTGACTCAGTGAGAAATAGATCGTATTCCAATCTAGATTTTTCCAGATGAGATTTTGTACTCTGAGATGGATTATCTTGAAATGATATGTAGGCTGCATTAAAATTGAGTTCTAGTTTTTTTGCTAGATTTTTGCGTTCCCGTTTAAATATTGCCATTTGTCTTTGTATTGTACCACGCAAGACAGGCTTATGAGCTTCCCACAGTGTTATTGGGGAGATGTCTGTTGTATTATTAATTGATATGTATTCCTTTAAAGCTTGTTCAATGGCCATCTGATGTAGTGGGTGTTTGAGCATTATGTCCGGTAAGTACCACGTTGGGTCATGCGCTTTTGGTATGGCTGAGGCTATAGTAGTGTATACTGCATTATGGTCAGACCACGGAATCGGAATTATATCTGATGCAATAATTTCTGGTATCATTCCTATTGTTAGAAAAATATGATCTATTCTGGTGAAGGTTTGATGAGGGTGCGAGAAATAAGTGAATTTCTTTTTCATTGGGTTACTTTCTCTCCATGAATCTACCAGATTGTATTTGGAAAGAAGTTGAGAAAAAGGTAATCTAGAGGTTATTTTGGATGGTGTAAAAGGTGATTTATCTAGAAATGGGAGGAGGACCTGGTTCGAATCCCCACACATTATCACTGTTCCTATTTTGTGTGTATTAATCACTTGTAATATATGTGAGAGGAATGGTGTAGGTTGTTTATTAGGAGCGTAGTAGGAAATCACCGTGATTGCTGTATCCATTATATAACCCATGAGTATCAGGTATCTACCTTCTGGGTCTTTAATTTCTGATGATAAGGTGAATGGTGTGGATCGGTGAAATGCAATTAGAGTTCCCCTTTGCTTGGTACAGGCAGAAGCCGTGTAAATTTGTTGATAAAAAGGAGAAATATATTTTGGAGTAGAATCTTTGGTGAAGTGTGTTTCTTGGAGGCATACTATGTGAGCCTTCTTGTTATGGAAAGTACGGAAGGCTTTGGTCCTTTTTTGAGGGACATTTATTCCCTGAACATTCAGGGAAAGTATATTCAGTGGTGCCATGGCAATAGATCAAATAGTTTTGACTTACTTTTTGTTATGCAGAGCTGACTGCGCAGATCAACCTGTGTGGACTGAAGAGATGAATAGATAGAAAAGAAACCAGTGAATTCTGGAGTAAAGAGTAAACAAAAAACATATGAGATTAGATGATACATTGTATAAATTATTTTTTGCAAGTAATCACAATTTACCCGTGAAAGAGAATAAATATCTCTCTCAGGGGAATAAGTGCCTTCGTCACATTCCCACATAATATGGTTGGGAGAATGAGGAGGGCTAATGGGGGTACACGGATCTTCCGCTTACAGGAGAGAAGTGCTATGTCAAAAGACATCAAAATGATGATTCATTAATTGGAGTGCAGAATATAGTTTTTGTTGAAATTATTTATTCCAGGGTGGTTGTATATGGTTAGTCTTGCCCTAGGCTAAATAATTCAGTTAGAAAGGTACTGTTAATAACTTTGGTATTGATGAAGATAGTTTGAATTATTTTGGGATTTTATCCCTTTTAGAGTAAACAATTACATATTTTATTCATATGTAACTGTTTAGATATGTTAACTCATAAAATTGAGGTTGTATTGCTTCAGATTAGAATAAACAAAAACATAATTCTAGGAACTAGTTAGGTAATAATATATTTGTTTTAAGAAGAGAAAGAAAAAGCTTCCATTACTTCTGGATTATTGAACATATTTGTCCTAAAAAGTAATAAATCTTTTGTTATTACCTGATAATATATAACTGAACAAGAATTTCCTTATTTCACTTATATATTCAAAGGCTATATGAATCAGAAGTAATAAGAAATATAACTGGAATGTAACATTATCCCACACAGTGTGTGACTATCAGAATGCAGTTACATTCAGTTATAAATACATCTCTTAGTATAATAAATGAAGAGATATCAGGAATTAGGATGTCAGTCCATTGAATCTTCTTGGTCCATGGATGATGTGGCATAACGGCCTCTTTTGTGAGAATGATGATTCCCATTTTGTTCTGAAATTTTCTGGGTGCTGCCTGAAGGTGAAGATGATGCCATTCTTCTGCGTGTGGGGGTGTTGCTGCTTGTGGGTTCTGTCAGATTTAATTTTAAAAGGGTTTGTTGTAGTTCATCTGCTGATCTGCTTCTGTAAATTGTACCTTGGTAGTTAAACCTGACTGAAAAGGGGAAGCCCCATTGATACATAATGTTGTGGCGTTGCAGTTCCATTAGTTGGGGTTTCATGGATTGTCTTTTAGTAATAGTAAGTTGGGATAGGTCAGCAAAAATTTGATAATTGTGTCCTTGAAAATTAAGTTCCTTTTTTTCTCTTGCAGCAATTAGTATTTGTTCTTTCGTTCTGTAATAATGAAATTTTGTGATTATATCACGTGGGGGTCCATCTTTCTTTTTGGCTGTGAGGGCTCTGTGTACTCTGTCCAGTTCTAAACGTTCAATAGGGATATCTGGCTTTAGTTCTTGTAATAGAGCAGTAATAGTAGATTGCAGCTCTGTCAAAGTTTCAGGTATTCCCCTTATGCGCAAGTTTGAACGTCTGGCTCTATTTTCGTAATCTTCGAGCTTAGTTTGAAGTATTAAATTCTCTTCTTTTAATTGTTCCAATTCTGTTATATTTTCTTGGGTTGTAATTTCAATTTCATCCATTTTTATTTCTAAGGCTGCGGTGCGGTTTCCCAGCTCTCTTATTTCTTTGGTTAGGCTTTTTGTTATTTGGTCTGAGGTTTGTTTTAAAGCCTTATGAAGCATCTTTTCAAATTGTAATAATATTACTGGGGATACTGAGGAGGCTTGTGGAGAAGTTTGTGAGAGGATTTGTTCTGTATCTGACTCAAATGGAGAGTCTTGCTGTGACATTTTCTGTCTGTGAGAGCGCCCTGATGCTGTATCTTGTGAGGTGACTGGAGCTGCTTCAGCTGCAGTGAGTGCCTGTGAGCTCTTTGTGAGGTGATTTTTATTTCTGCCACGGTTTCCTCCCAGTACCATATTTCCTGCCCAAACTTTCACAGTTTGTTCTCAGGGGCAAAAAGGTTCAAATGGATACCTTTTGAGCCTGCAGGCTCCGCTTTGTCCTTCTCTTCTCTCCTCAGCGGTGTGGAGCTCTAACAATGCATGTCTGCTCCGCTAGGCTCCGCCTCCTGCCCCCCCCTTGAACTTTTCAACCTTTTGCCACATTTCAGGCTTCAAACATAAAGATGCGATTACAGCTGCAAGTCGCTTGGGGTATGTCTCTATCAGTTTTGCACATCGAGAGACTGAAATTCTTGCCCATTCTTCCTTGCAAAACAGCTCAAGCTCAGTGAGGTTGGATGGAGAGCGTTTGTGAACAGCAGTTTTCAGCTCTTTCCACAGATTCTCGATTGGATTCAGGTCTGGACTTTGACTTGGCCATTCTAACACCTGGATACGTTTATTTGTGAACCATTCCTTTGTAGATTTTGCTGTATGTTTGGGATCATTGTCTTGTTGGAAGATAAATCTCCGTCTCAGTTTCAGGTCTTTTGCAGACTCCAACAGGTTTTCATCCAGAATGGTTCTGTATTTGGCTGCATCCATCTTCCCCTCAATTTTAACCATCTTCCCTGTCCCTGCTGAAGAAAAGCAGGCCCAAACCATGATGCTGCCACCACCATGTTTTGACAGTGGGGATGGTGTGTTGAGTGTGATGAGTGTGATGAGCTGTGTTGCTTTTACGCCAAACATATCGTATTGAATTGTGGCCAAAAAGTTCGATTTTGGTTTCATCGGACCAGAGCACCTTCTTCCACATGTTTGGTGTGTCTCCCAGGTGGCTTGTGGCAAACTTTAGACGAGACTTTTTATGGATATCTTTGGGAAATGGCTTTCTTCTTGCCACTCTTCCATAAAGGCCAGATTTGTGCAGTGTACGACTGATTGTTGTCCTATGGACAGACTCTCCCACCTCAGCTGTAGTTCTCTGCAGTTCATCCAGAGTGATCATGGGCCTCTTGGCTGCATCTCTGATCAGTCTTCTCCTTGTCTGAGCTGAAAGTTTAGAGGGACAGCCAGGTCTTGGTAGATTTGCAGTGGTCTGATACTCCTTCCATTTCAAAATGATCGCTTGCACAGTGCTCCTTGGGATGTTTAAAGCTTGGGAAATCTTTTTGTATCCAAATCCGGCTTTAAACTTCTCCACAACAGTATTACGGACCTGCCTGATGTGTTCCTTGGTCTTCATGATGCTCTCTGCGCTTTCAACAGAACCCTGAGACCATTAGGCTCGGTTCACACTGGGGCGACTTGTCAGGCGACCTAGTCGCCTGACAAGTCGCCTCCCGTTCTGTGCTATGGAACCGTTCTAATCGGAGCGACGCAAGTCGCTCCGACTTAGAAAAAGGTTCCTGTATTACTTTGGGGGCGACTTGGGGCGACTTGCATAGACTTCTATGCAGAAGTCGTCTCGCAAGTCGCCCCGGCAGTCGTTTGCAGGTCGCCTCGCTGAGGCGACCTGCAAGTCGTGCCGCCCATGTGTGAACCGAGCCTTACAGAGCAGGTGCATTTATACAGAGACTTGATTACACACAGGTGGATTCTATTTATCACCATCAGTCATTTAGGACAACATTGGATCATTCAGAGATCCTCGCTGAACTTCTGGAGTGAGTTTGCTGCACTGAAAGTAAAGGGGCCGAATAATTTTGCACGCACCACTTTTCAGTTTTTTTAATTGCTAAAAAAGTTTAAAATATCCAATAGATTTCGTTCCACTTCACAATTGTGTCCCACTTGTTGGTGATTCTTCACAAAAAATTAAAATTTTATATCTTTATGTTTGAAGCCTGAAATGTGGCAAAAGGTTGAAAAGTTCAAGGGGGCCGAATACTTTCGCAAGCCACTGTGTGTGTGTGTGTATATGTGTGTGTGTATATGTGTGTATATATATATATATATATATATATATATATAAATATATTTTATACTTCATTGAAAAATGATACTTCATTGACACTGAAGAGGCATAAATAATAAAATGTTTTCCTCCTAAGTATATATCACATAATGTCTTCCCATTTTAAGAGCCTAATTTCTATTCCTCTGTACAACATTCATGCAAATGCCTCCCCATATTTCACTGTTAATATACATATTTATATTTGCTTATTCAAATCATTTCTGTCAGAATGGGGGAAAACAGACAATTAGGAAGTTGGAGAATTTGTTGGCACAGCATCTAATTCAGAGATCACCCGAGTAATTTTTCTCCTGCCTGACACAAGCTAATGAAGCATGAGACCTTTTTGTGATTTAGGTTACCATTTCACTGCTGGAGTTAGTGTCTTGTCAGAATACTGTCTGCTGTTTTCTCTGTTTGTTATCTGTTTCATTTTGACACGTGGAGGAAAAGTCATCAGGTATGAACTCCGTGCTATTGTAGGCTCTCCGGTTACACTGGAAAGAGCAGACGGTGTAACTGAATTACTGTTGTCGGCAGACAGCGGAAAGTCTGAACTGAAAGCATCATATCAAAGCTCATATATTCAAACTCATAAAAAAAGAAATTAAGTGTTGCTTTTAACAACCAATCAAATACTACCAGTTCTACATAATATGCATGATCCAGGTACCCAATGCTATACAACCAGTGCTTCATTTTCAATCGCATTGAAAAGCCTTGTCAGCTTCTCAGTTGAAATGACTGGCTTTTTAAAGTGATGTAAACCCGAGCAAAAAAAAACCTGCAAAACAAAGGCATAATGAGCTTTAATGAGCTAGTATATTACTTACCTGAGATCTAAGCCCCCGCAGCGGTTCTCATTCACCGATGCGGCCGGCGACATCTCTCCCGGAGTTACTTCCGGGTATCGCGGGCTCTGGAGCTGTGATTGGCCGCATGCGCGCGGGAGCCACCGGTAACAGCTCAGTGTGCCAATGACGTTGGCACATGCAAATACAGGGGATATCTCCTAAACCGTTCAGGTTTAGGAGATATCCAGGGTAGCTACAGGTAAGCCTTATTATAGGCTTACCTGTAGCAAAAAGTGTGTTGTAAGGGTTTACAACCACTTTAATTCTTTGTTAACCTATCCAATCGAACATATACAATATGACAAAAAGCTTTTGGACACTTGACCATCACACCTATAGGAATTTGCTTGGTATGACATTCTCAAGATTATAGACAGTAATATAGCGCGTAATATAGAGTTACTGTGTGTGTGTGTGTGTGTGTGTGTGTGTGTGTGTATCTAATATATATATATATATATATATATATATATATATATATATATATATATATATGAAATTATATTCACCTTAGGTACACCTGTTCAATTGCTTTGTAACACAAATTGCCAATCATCACATGTCAGCAACTCAATGCATTTAGGCATCTAGGCGTGGTGAAGACGACTTCCTGAAGTTCAAACTGAGAATCCGAATGGGGAGGAAAGGGGATTTAAGTGACTTTGAACGTGGCATGGTTGTTTGTGCCAGATGGGCTGGTCTGAGTATTTCAAAAACTGCTGATCTACTGGAATTTTCGCGCACAACCATCTCTAGGGTTTACAGAGAGTGGTTTGAAAGAGAAAATATCCAGTGAGCTACAGTTGTGTGGATGAAAATGCCTTGTTGATGTCAGAAGTCTGGTTCGAGATGATTGAAAGGCGGCAGTAACTCAAATAACCACACATTACAACCAAGGTATGCAGAATACCAACTCTGAACGCACAACACATCGAACCTTGAAGCAGATGGGCTACAGCAGCAGAAGACCACACCGGGTGCCCCCTTCAGCTAACAGGAAACTGAGGCTACAATTCGCACAGGTTCACCAAAATTGGACAATAGAAGATTGGAAAATTGTTGCCTGGTCTGATGAGTCTCGATTTCAGCTGCAACATTCAGATGGTAGGGTCAGAATTTGGCTGAAACAACATGAAAGCATGGATCCATCCTGCCTTGTATCAATGGTTTAGGCTGGTGGTGTAATAGTGTGGGGGATATTTTCTTGGCACACTTTGGGCCCATTAGTACCAATTAAGCATGGTTTAAATGCCACGGCCTACCTGAGTATTGTTGCTGACCATGTCTATCCCTTTATGACCACAGTGTACCCATCTTCTGATGGCTACTTCCAGCAGGATAATGCACCACGTCACAAAGCTCAGATTATCTGAAACTGGTTTCTTGAACATAATAATGAGTTCACTGTACTCCAATGGCCTCCACAGTCACCAGATCTCAATCCAATAGAGCACCTTTTGGGATGTGGTGGAACGGGAGATTCGCATCATAGATGTGCAGTCAAAAAATCTGCAACAACTTCGTGAGGCTATCATTTGACTATGGACCAAAATCTCTGAGGAATGTTTCCAACACCTTGTTGAATCTCTGCCATGAAGAATTAAGGCAGTTGTGAAGGCAAAAGGGGGTCCAACCCAGTACTAGAAAGGTGTACCTAATAAAGTGTCCGGTGAGTGTATGTGTGTGGAGACAAGACAAAGGGAACCCTCCACAATGTGGGACTATTGTGGGCAACACGGAAAAACACCATTTAAGGTACAAAAGTATGTAAAAAATATACACATTTTTATTGGGTACATAAAAATTGCTTATTAACCCTTTCATGACTAAGCCTATTTTTGAAATTTGGTGTTTACAAGTTAAATTCCATATTTTTTGCTAGAAAATTACTTGGAACCCCCAAACATTATATATATTTTTTAGCAGAGAATCTAGAGAATAAAATGGCGATTGTTGCAATATTTTATATCACACGGTATTTGTGCAGCGGTGTTTTAAATGCAAATTTTTGGAAAAGGGACACTTCCGTGAATTTTAAAAAATCCAAACAGTAAAGTTACCCCAATTTTTTTGTTAAATGTGAAAGATGATGTTACGCCGAGTAAATAGATACCAAACATGTCACCCTTTATAATTGCACGCACTCGTGGAATGGCGACCAACTATGGTAGCTATGAATTTCCAGAGGCGACGCTTTAAATTTTTTTATGGTTACCAGGTTAGAGTTACAGAGGAGGTCTAGGGCTAGAATTATTGCTCTCGCTCTGACGATCGCGGTGATACCTCACATGTGTGATTTGAACACCGTTTACATATGCGGGCGCGACTTCCGTATGCGTTTTCTTCGCTGCGCGAGCTCGCGTGGACGGGGGCGCTTTAAAAAAAAAAAATTTTTTTTTAATTTATTTTGTTTATTTTTAGACTTTTATAAATTGTGTTTTAAAAAAAAATGTTTTTTTTTTTTTACTTTTATTGCTGTCACAAAGAACATCCCTTGTGACAGTAATAGGTGGTGACAGGTACTCTTTATGGAGGGATCGGGGGTCTAAAAGACCCCCGATCCCTCCTTTGCACTTCAAAGTATTCAGATCACCGAAAACAGCGATTCTGAATACTGTATTTTTTTAAATTCGGCAGCCGAGTAAACGGGAAGTGACGTCGCTTCCGCGCTTACATTGAGAAGGCTGGAACGAAGCCGCCCACAGCATCGTTCCAGCCCGCCCACAGCCGCCGGAGGCAGCCGATTGGAAACCGGGCCTCCCGATCGCACGGGAGGCCCGGTAAGAGCGGCGGGAGGGTGGGATGTCCCCTCCTGCTCCTCCGGTATAACAGCCGAGCGGCTTTTAGCCGCATCGGTTGTTATATACGGGTAGCCGATCGCCCGCTCGAAACAATGGTACAGGGATGATGCCTGCAGCTGCGGGCATCATCCCGGTATAACCCCGGAAAGCCGAGTACGCACATATGCGTACGGACGGCGGGAAGGGGTTTAAAGAAAAAAGCAGGATTTAGAGTATAGGGGATACCAGCAAATATGTCAACTAAGTACAATACATAGAAGAATGAGACACTGACGCGTTTTGAGATTTCGGGTTTACACTCTTCTTTAGGGATGCTCATGTATTGCGTTCAAAGAGTTTAAGGCCAGCTAAGTTGCTCCATTGAATAAGCCCAACAGATAAAAGTTATCAAAAATAAAGATGTTGTCGTCTGTGTGTATTCAAACACAGGACTATGGCCAGCAAGGAGGACTCTGTTACAGGCCCACAGCACCACTGGGGTCAGTACAACAGGGCCGGATCCACCAATGAGAACCCTGGTATGTTCTATCTACAGTATATTTGTTATCAAAATAGGTGGTTGATTAGAGACCATTGATTGGGGGGGGGGGGGGGGGGGCAGTAGGCTGCAGGGGTCACAGATTTAAGCCAGCTTGCAATCATATCTATCCTGCATGTGGTGTACAACCACAAAAAAATTACAACTTAAAAAAAAAAAACAAACTCCCTATCCTTCTTACTAAATACCTTGGACTGTCAACTTTCCAAGAAGGGGTAATTTGGGGGGTATTTTGTACTGTCCTGTCATTTTAGGACCTCAAGAAATGAGATCAATCAGTACAATTTATAGATATATATAATGGGTATTGATTGCTGGCAGTGGTGGGCACTGATTGCTGGCACTGTGGGGGTTTTTTTGTAATCAGGGCACTGATGATCGGTGCCCTGATTACATCCCTAGATGTCATCTGCGAGGAGATGCTGCTGATCGGCTCTCCTCCTACTCTGTCAGTGTGAGGCGAGGAGCGCCGATTACCGGCATCTGCGTGTTTACATGTGACTGGCTGTGATTGGACACAGCCGATCACATGGTTAAAGGGCCGCAGCTCTTTACAGAGATCAGGGGCGTGCCGTGTCCTAGAAACACAGCGCGGCCATTCTGGGAAGCCGTCGTATGACGTCCACCCAGAATGAGAGCCACACCGCCCCATCATTTGACGGTGGGCGGGCGGCAAGTGGTTAAATATTACAAAAAGAAAGCTCTAACTGTCTCAAAAATTATAAAAATCTGAAAATGTACCTGCATAGGAAGGGGTGAAAGTGTCACGAATTGAAGTGGTTAACAGCGCTTTAAGAATATATACTTGAATAGATTTTTTTTTTTTTTTCCTTAAATCAGAATTTGTCACTGCCACTTTTCTCCACTAGGCGGTGCTACTGTTCTTCAGGTCAGCTTACAAGTCCATGCTCTGTTTTAGACAGGATACATGGAAACACTAGCGTCTGCTGCTTCAGATAATTCACAGCTGTAATATTAATCACAGCAAATGGATTGTGGATTGGATTAAACATTGAATGTCTCAACAATTAGAAGTTTGAATTCAAACAGTATGTTTTTATGTGTGCTGCAACAAAATCCTCATCTACTCATTATGGTTTAGGTGATAGATGCCCACTGCAGATTTGTCTGTTTGGCCATCTACTTGTTATGATTAATTTAGATTACTAGGAAAAAAGCCTGTGTGTTTATATGTGTATATGTGATATATAGAGATATATATTTAATTGGTCTCTGGCTTTAAAAGTGCAATACGTTATAAGGCAGGACAGGGTACAAGGGAAGAGACTAGAATTTGGAGTGACAGGGGTATCTGAAAAGACTGGTATATAGGAGCTAAGCAAGCTGCAGTCTGTGTGACCAACTAATAGCCAGGAGGCCGAGAGTTCATTATTATGCTTAACAAGCCCTGTAAGTGCAGAATGCTTTAACATTGTGAATTATTAAGGCCTCATTCTTCCACGGAGCCCACCTCTGTCCGCCAGCTCAGCGGGAGATCTCGCCGTTGATCTCCGCTGAGCCGGCGGATGACAGGTCCCTCTCTGCTCACTGAGCGGGGAGCAGCTTGTCAGGCGCCGCTGCTGCCTATGGAGGGATCGGATGAAAACGGACAGCGTGTCCGTTTTCGTCAGATCTCACCCGATCTGATCCGCCAGCAACGGATCTGGACGTAGGGCCATCCGTCTGCTTTTAGTGGATCGGACAGGGTCGGATGTCAGCGGATATGTCTCCGCTGACATCCGTCGCTCCATAGGCTAACATGGAGCGCCCGTTCAGGTCCGCCGTCAAAACTGACAGGCGGACCTGAACGGTCTGATCGTGTGAAAGGGGCCTAAAGCGAACAAAAAAGCCCTAAAGTATGCCCTTATTAGATTTCCCCCAAACTGTGAGCAAATGCTTATATAACACCCCCCACCAGTTAATTGGTGATGTAATGGCCATGTGCCGTATCTGGTTTCAAGTCACTGGCCACAAGAAACATTTGGTAGTGAGTGCAACAACTGCTTTTGATGTAGCGCATTCTATTCTTCCCATGGACTTTTGAGTATATAGATGTATCAGAGCATGGGTGTGTACAGAGGTCAGAAAGAGACTTAAAGTGGATGTAAACCCGATTCATGAAATTTGACCTATTTGACATATATCTGTAGTGTTTTATGATTTCTCTCCAAAGCCCTAAGTCCCATGTCTTTATGCTGCTCCGTTCTTCTGTTATCAGCATGATAACTTCTGACAAGTTCTCCTAGACGGGAGATAAAAGTAGCTGAAAATTTGTATTGAGGGAGGTTGCTATAAATATATTAGCAGAGAGCTTGTCTTGTCACAGCACAGCTCTGAAAGTATCTTTCTTCTGCCAATGTAGAGAGGGGGTGTGTGCTTTTCCTCCAATCAGCTGTCTCCCAGTGTAAGCCAAGAATACACTGCTACTGCTGAATGAGGAAGTGAAAATTATAAGCCGATGTAAGAATTCTAAAGAATACAGCAAGCTGAAGACAGCAGCTATACATGTAAAACGTATGTAGGGAGATTTGTTTCATCCCTGTGTATCATCTGAGGCTGTTCACTTCACTAGATATAGGAGAGTGTTTACATCCACTTTAAGACCCCTTTCACACTGGGGCGCATTGCAGGCGCTACAGCGCTAAAAGTAGCACCTGCAAAGCGCCCTGAAAGAGCCGCTCCTCACACTCGGCTTTCACACTGGAGCAGTGCGCTGGCAGGATGCTAAAAAAAGTCCTGCTAGCAGCATCTTTGGAGCGGTGTGTATACCGCTCCTGCCCATTGAAATCAGTGGAGCAGCGCGGCTATAGCGCCAGCATAGCGCTGCTGCAGCAGCACTTTGCGGTGGTCTTAACCCTTTCTCGGCCGCTATCAGGGGGTTAAAACTGCCCCGCTAGCGGCCGAATACTGCTGGTAAAGCGGCGCTAATAATAGCGCCGTTTTACCGCCGGCGCCCGCACCGCCCCAGTGTGAAAGGGCTTGAAGGGTCCCACCAAACATGCACAGTGTGACTGCATTAATAATTTCCATCCTCAGTGCTGCAAGCTATGATTTTTTGTGGCATTGACACCTAGAGAATTGCTGCCATGTATTTCCAGTGGTACCATCAAAGGGGACAGGAATATTTTGCAGTACCATGACCAAGATGCATCCCTTGAGATAAAAATAAAGTGACATTTAATATTTGAGGTGACCTTATGGCATAAATTTGGTTTCAGAATAAAGATTTTACTTTGATTTCTACGTTAAATTTCCTATGCAGAAGGTGTAAAGCATGCTTGAAAACTGACTGCTTTTCCAGGTTAGAAACCGCTCTTCTGGCAAATGTTTTCTTATACTGACCTCAGAAAGATGGTGAAATATTGTAGTTTAGATGGTCATTCAGTACCTACTCTAGTCTGATAAACCTACAAATTCTGTAATGGAGATAAATGAACAGGTCAGCCAGTGTCTAATCGGAGCACCGATAGTGAATGATCTACTTTAAACACAATTGATTTTTTTTTTTTTTTTTTTTTCCCATTCACTTAGTTTTTTTTCTATTATCTGGTTCAGAAATATTGACAATCTGTTCACCAGATATATTTTTAATGTGTTTTGGGGAACAGATGAGAAGGATATAGGTGTATGTTTTACAGTTCCTGGAGAATGAAGCAGCCGAGGCACAGTCCTGAGTGAAATATATTAACATAGCTGCTATGCAGAAATATTTTTTTTTTTTTTTTAGTTTACTGAATCTACAGCTCCCTGACTTAAATATGTAAATTATTTACAGTACACAAAGTGTTAGCTATCTTTTGAACGTATTTCTTTGTGATTTTGTATGTTTTACAGTTCAGTACAACTCTTTCTAGTAAAAGTTTGCTGCTTTGTGAAATATTTCTTTGTACAAATGGGCTCCTGCTTGATAAGTAAGTTTGGTTATATCTTATATTTTGGGTTATACTTTCTTAAGCTGCTCCTATATCTGGGGGAAAAAAATGGAATGCTGTAGTTCTACAGATGACCAGCAGAGGGTGATGGAGATCCACTTTTCTCTTTTTGAATACTCACTTTCTGCCTTTTGGTCAAATATAGTACAGTACTAAATTTTAAAAATTTGTTTTGGAATTTGTGATGTAAAATTACATTATTTTTTTTTTTAAATGTTTTTTTCTTCAAAAAAATCTGAACTTGGGGTGTGTATAGTGTTCTAGAATGAAACCGAGTATAAAAAATTGTTTTTATAATTCCTGAAATAAACATAGGGCATGTGCCCTGTACTGAACTGACATTGTTATGCCATAAAATATCTAATTTTCTTATGAGCTTTAATTTACATTTATAGCAATCGTCTTGACCGTCCATTGTGATCAATAACTCCAAGGTTTTGTATTATTTTATTGATTGTCAATCTACAATATGTCAAATTAAACTACCTTTATTAATCATGCAGATAAATGGCACTCTGCTGAAACTGGCCTGTTGATTTAGGCACCAGCTACAAGCAGCACATTACTCTTGCTGTGATTTGGTGGTCAGGCCTAAGTTCGTTTTGGCAAATTGCTAAATGAATAATTTTCCTGTTTTGTTTTTTCTGTTGCAGCCTATCCCATTGCTGAAGAAAAGAATGAATCATTCTATCACCATGTCACAAGAGCAAATATCATGTCTCCTGGCCAATGCATTCTTCTGTACCTTCCCTCGCCGAAATGCTCGGAATGTGAAGTCTGAGTATTCTACCTACCCAGACATAAACTTTAACAGGTACAGTGTGAATATGGGGATGTAGATATTTATATGTTGTTCCTTAAAGCACAACTGAAGAGATAGATAGATAGATATATATATATATATATATATATATATATATATATATATATATATATATATATATATCTATCTCTATTATCTCTATCATTTCTATCTCTACCTCTTTTAATATAATGTATGTATTTTTTCTATTCTTTAATGCAAGAACTCTATAATTGCAAATTGCAAGTTAAAAATTGTGCAGGCATGCTGGTCTATTTTACCATTTAAATGATCCATATTTTGTATATCCCATCTTTCCCAGTCTTCAGCATTAGTGGAAGGTGATGAAGGAGCTAGGTGCTAATGTAGGAACTTTTTTTTTTTTTTCTTTGCCAGGACCTGGACACGTAATAGGGAAGTTTAATCCCCCACTCAATTCCTCCTCTCCTCTGCTGTTTTCCCAGCTAGTTTTTACTTGTTTTAAATAAGGCAGCTGTCAAATGAGAAGGGAAAATACAAAACATGACTGGGAGGCTTCACACTGTTCTGTGCAGTGATAGCCACTGCCCATTATGCAAATATAGGAGCATAAGGACCTTTTAAAGCTGGCCATGCAGTTTATTTGTTTTTTCCTTCAGCTCAGTGAGCTGAACAGAAATAAAAACTGATTGCTCCATCCACACAAATAAGGATGGAGGAATACACCATGCTGGGACATTGTATTGTGACGTTAGCACCTGCTTCTGTCAGAATAGCCTGATTTGGGCCAAAAACTGATTGGCTGCAGCCACTGATTAAGGAAGATATTCCAATATGTCCCTCAGTGTGTGGTTATCTTCACTCAACAGAAGTTGATCGTTTGGTTGACTTCTGTCTAGGGGGAACCATCACACCGATTGAAATTTGGGTGATCCCTGTCAAACCAGATATCGATTAGTGTATGGCCAACTTTAATAGGGAAGTGTAGAAAACTTATGACCTCTGAGCTGTTCAGGCAGCAGAGCTGAATCCAAAAGGTCATAGAGCATCCCAAGTCTTTGACAGCATCTAGGACACCTTTTGGAAAAGCCACAAGACAAATCGTTTTGCAGTGCACTGTTTTTAACCTGCATCTTTAATTAAAGCTTTTTGGTGATCGATAACATAAATATATGGTCCTGCTTGATTCAAATCTTTTGAAATTCTTGCATTTGTACATGTGGTTAAAAACAATGATGGTATTAGCTCTACTTGGCCTATTGTTGGCCTAAAACAAGAGCAGCTACAAATGCACATATTCATACTTATTGTGTGATGAAATAAAATCATTCAGTTGTTGATCTTCTGCTGTCATCTAATACAGGTATCTGTGAGCACCTAGAAACTGCCACTTTTTGTCAGCAGAAGTTTAGACAAGTTCTAGATTTGCTGTAGAGATCAGGAACACTTAGGTTTCTTTGCTCTAGACGCTGTACATTTGGTCCATTGTATCAAAGGAGCAGGACAGAGATGGCCAGATGCTGTACTTGGCTTATTTCCCCAACAGAAAATGTACCTCATTATCGAAGACGTTTAGGGTCTGTTTGAGGCATAACTAATATTTGAAAGACTATACTTTATGGGACACATGGGTGTGACTTACACTATTATGAAAGGTAGAAGGAATGAGCAACAACTTGTAGAAAGAAAGAAAGATGGGGATTGCATTTTTTTTTTTCTGTTCTACAGCTCAAAATTGTATCTGTGGCCCAGTAAGAGACACATACATTGGTAAAGTGAACCTGTGAGGATTGAGGATAAGTATTACCATTAGAAGGGCTACAACAATGTGATGAATAGTTAGTCAAATCAAACCCTCAGCATTTTTATCTTAACCTTTTGAGCACAATAAAATAACCATTCCCCAGTAAATGATTTGTTAACATTATTACCTAAGCCCTTGCCTTTTAAAACTTTCCACGCTGCTGGATACCACTCTCACAGTAATGTTTCTCTGAAGAGTTCAAAGTGGACAGTGCAATCTCCAGCTAGTCTAGTCGTCAGCTAGGAAGCAGCAGACTTACCATCCCCAGCTACAGAGCTGTGTTTTTCTATTGATGCGCACAGCATAGGAAAAGACAGCTCTAGTCCTTGCATGCAAGGGTGGCTCCATCGGATGCTGCAAGAGAAAGGAGCTACCCTTAGACAGGAAACCTGGGGCAATGGTCATGACACTAGCCTAAACAGGAACATAGACAAAGAATTTTTTTTAATGAAGCTGCATACTGCATACTGCATACATGATTAAATCAAGCGGAGAAATACTGTGTGTACAGTTCTGGGTAGCAGTTAGATTGTAAGTTTATTCTTAATTGCAAAACCTCCAAAACGCACAAAAAAAGAAAGTGCAGTGTCTGCTGCTCCACTAACACAAAATTATTGTTCGGAACGAGAATTCTGACTTTCCTCTTCGTTTGCTGTTGAAATGCTTGTTCTGGTTCAGAAACCTCTCTGACAGCCACGCAACTAGCATTTGCAGAAGATCTGCGTTGGTAGCCTACAGGTACAGGTTTCCTTTAACATTGAAGTAAAGGTTCTCTCTCTGTCATTGGCCTGAAATAGAAATCTGGCAAGTGAAGTCAGAACTCTGCACTAATCTACAACCCCTGGCAAACGGTATGGAATCGTCACTTCATTTAATTGTGTAGAAAAAAAACTAATCAGACATGCCTCAAAACTATGTTCATTTAACGTTCCAACCATCTGACTTTAAGAAAACGTTAAAAAAAATAAAAAAAGAAAGAAAACTTGTCAGTTGCAACTGTTTTTCCAGATCAAGCAGAGGATAATAAAAAAAATATGGAATCTCTCAATTCTGATGAAAATATGGAATCCCCACGTACTTTGCAGTAATAAAACAAACATCTGCATCAGATTACATCCGGAAAAATGATGTCATCACCAAACATCCTTTCAATTGATGGAATAAGAAAAGTGTTCAAAATCTCAATATAAATTTGTGCATTTATTGAAGATTTGATGACAGTCATCTTTCCCGTACCTTTACCTGACATGCAACCCCATATCCTCAATGATTGTGGACATTTGCATGTTTTCTTCATACATTTCACTGAAACGGCACCAAACAAAAGTTCCAGCATCATCTCCCTGCCCAATGCAGATTGGTGATTCATCACTTTATATCACTTTTATCCATTCATCCACAGTCCATGATTGCTTTTCTTTAGCCCACTGTAACCTTGTTTTTTCTGTTTAGGTGTTAATGATGGTTTTGGTTAGTAAAAATCAAATGGGAAGGTTGTTTAAAGGGAAGCGTACTGGTAGACCAAGGAAGACCTCAAAGCGTCAAGTTAGAAAACTTAAAGCAATATGCCTTAAAAGCAGAAAATGCACACCAAAACAAATGGTCAGAAACTGGAGTCAGTGTCTGTGCCTAAAGGAAATGGGATTTACATACAGAAAAGCCAAACGAAACCCATTATTGACACCTAAACAGAAAAAAACAAGGTTACAGTGGGCTAAAGAAAAGCAATCATGGACTGTGTATGACTGGATGAAAGTCATATTCAATGATGAATTACCAATCTGCATTGGGCAAGGTGAATATATAGTAACGTTGAATAAAGACACCAGTCCATCCAGTTCAACCTGAGTGAGTGTGGGTGTGTGTCTACAATTGTCCCTATCCCTGTACATTGTGTCTTATTTAAGGTACCCATATAGCGCTGTCAATTTACGCAGCGCTCCACACATACATCGGTCGGTCCCTACCCTCAAGGAGCCCAAAATCCAAGGTCCCCAACTCCCATTCATATACCAGGACCAATTTGTGGACAGAAGCCAATTAACCTACCAACATGTCTTGATGATGCTGGAACTTTTGTTTGATGCCATTCCAATGAAATGTATGCAGATGACTGCCTGAAGAAAACATGCAAATTTTCACAATCTTTGATATAGGGTTGTGTGTTAGGTAAAGGTACGGAGGACACGAAGGTCGTTAAATCTTCAATAAACGCACAAGTTTATTTTGAGATTTTGGATGCTTTTTTTATTCCGTTTGAAAGGATGTTTGGTGAAAAACAGTTGCAACTGACTAGTTTTCTTTCTTTAAAAAAATAGTTTTGAGGCATGTCTGTTAGGGCCCTTTCACACTGGGGCGGTTTGCAGGCGCTATTGCGCTAATAATAGCGACTGCAAACCGACCCGAAAGTGCCGCTGCTTTCATTCCAGTGTGAAAGCCCCGAGGGCTTTCACACTGGAGCGATGCACTGGCAGGATGGTAAAAAAAGTCCTGCCAGCAGCATCTTCGGAGCGGTGAAGGAGTGGATTGTATACCGCTCCTTCACCGCTCCTGCCCATTGAAATCTGCGGCTCTGCAGAGGCGCTTTGCGGTGGTTTTTAACCATTTCTTGGCCGCTAGCGGGGGGTATAAGCCCCGCTAGCGGCCGCATACCGACGGTAAAGCGCCACTTACAATAGCGGCGCTTTGCCGCCGACGCCCCGCCCCAGTGTGAAAGGGCCCTAATTAGGCTAATTAGGGTTTTTTTTTTTTTTTTTTTTTGCCAGGGGTTGTAAATTCTTGTTCTCCATCAGTGATTTTTCAAGTAATGAAGCCATTTGATCGGTACGATGCCATAGTTTCTATCAGCATAGCTTTCCTTTAACAATCAATTCACTCTACTACTGATAATCCGACAGTAAAAATAAAAGTCTATGTCATTAATATATTAAAACACTGTACATGGTTAAGTGTATGTTGCTGTTTTCACTAACCTAAACTCAATGCATCCTCTGTAGTTATGCATTATATTTTTTTTTAGTTTCTGAGACTAACAGTAGAAACCGTATACTGTTTGGTGCGTTTAGGGGATGTGAATTAGAAAACGAATCAATCTATAGATTTTACTACTCCACACAGTTGCAGTTTAGAAGCCGGTTCAGTGCATTACTAATAAAATGTCAAAGTGATTTATAGGAGGCGTGGCTCTGGAAATCTGATCTAGTTTTTCATAAAACAACATTGTAAATCCTTTAGAACCCAATTAGCAGAAATATATGAAGGGATTTTTGGAGAGCTGAGCAGGATCTATATATGTATTTGATCATTCTTTTCCATCTGAAGCACTTTGCAATGCAGATGAGACACTGTCTGATTTACATACTTGCTGGAATCCAGTGACCTGTAGAAACACAATGCAATACTCATTCCCCATACTGAAGAGATATTGTATATGATGTCCCACTGGCTCTAATTTACCACTTCATGTGTTACAAGATTGCACCTATATCTGCATTCTGTGCTCATGTATAGCTGACTGGTTTTACAGATTCAGGAAACCTTTTGTTCCCCCCAAAAAACTGCCTGCTTTACTTCTTACCTCTATCTTCTCAGTAGGTCTGAGCAGATATATTTTGCAAAACCTTTTGCATACTTATAAACAATATGCAGATCATGCATGCAAAGATAACTTCTTTCTGTCACCTATGGGAGGAATAAACACTGGCAAACGACCTCTTCCACTACCAGCATGCCTTCATGTTTTTTGGGTTTTTTTGCTAGTGTCCTAGGAGGATAGACAGACGTCATTTTTCTGCTTTTCTTTAGAAAAAAAAAAAGAAAAACAAGCTATCTTTTTTTTTTTTCTTTTTTTTCCTAGCACTTTTATTTTCTGTATTCTTCAATTAAGTCTTTCCTCTACATCTCTGCTAGTAATGGTCTCTTCGATTGCAGTAATCTGGCATGACCATTCTCAGCCTGGTTTTTGGAGTGCTGCATCCAGACCCTACTGGAGTCAGCGTTGTGGAGATGGCATGGAAACAACCTTCAGCACTTGCTTCCAAACGCTGTTATGGCAACAAGTTAATCACAGGGGGCTTTCTAGGTCCAGAGCAGCTGGCATTACCTCAACACTCGCCCTGTCTCTGAAGACTTACTTTAAATAGGCCTTATTTGTACAGTTCACTGCTTGCCTTTTTAAATTCCTTGCCTCCCCGCTCCCTTTTCACCATGAGAGGGGTTAACACTGAGGGACTGAGACTGACAGCTTATGTACTCTGCACTCTTTCTCCCACCATACAGCATAAAGAGAGTCTCTTACAACTGGCTTCTGCTTGCAGAAGAGCTACATGAAATGCCAATCCTGGGTCACCTCCAGACATCTGACCCTCACTAGCTAAGAACTGTTTAGGTTTTGTGAGTACTCAAAGCCTTGCCTGGTACCCTGAGCTTTAGTTGCCTTATGGCTCTGAAGTCACAGCGTGTCTGTTTCTACTAGATACTGTCTGTTCTAGAGAAGGCAGTCCTGCTGCAATGCCTGACCACAGCCCAGAACTGTTTGCTCTGTGCTTTCTGAAGGTGCTAACATATGCAAACCTGGTATCCTGTTTTTCTTTGCTTCTAGAGTCCAATTTATCTTCAGAGTTTTTCTTAGCTGTGCTAGGTATGGCTGAGTCCCCTGCCTTGTTGGCAGGGATTCCTACTGTGCTCACACAAGACTTTGTGGGTGGTTCACCCAGTTCCTTGCTGACTGTGACCAAAGATCCTCTAAGCACATTCTCAAACCTTCCATCCCCAGCATCTGAGCCATCTGTCACACTAACCATATTGGATGCTGAATCACTCCAACCTTTACTTGATGGAAGCATCTTGAATTGTCTCCGAAACCTGCTTTCTGTCAATGCACATGCCTAGGGCACTCTGGTTTAAGTGCCAGTCTGTAAATCCTGCATCCAAGGAGCGCCTGACCTGCATGGTTAACCAGAGACATCAATTTGGACAGGCCCATTATATGAATATCAAGAATGACCCTGGAGGCAAGAGCACCCTCTCATTTCCTAAGATTATTGCACTGTCCTGTTTTTGTTTCTTTACCCTTCTAGTATACCCATTTAGGCCCCCTAAACTTAGTTCACTGGCTACCTACAAAGGTTGGTTAAAAAAGCCTGCTAAAACGCAGGAAAAAAAATTTGTTAATATTTGCAGACATCTGAATAATTTTGCCTTTCAGGCAATTGGGTGCAGGGAGTGATTTTCCAGAGATACAAACTGAACCTTTGCTTCCTGCTCCCCCTTCATCTCTTCACCTCCACCCTTCCTGTGTCAACACACAGAATAAGCAGATCTTTGTCTAGCCTTTAAGGGTTTTTCTGGACCAGGTTGTCATTGCCCCAGTTCCAGTGACGGAATGGTTTCAGGAGTTGTTCTCAAACTTGATCACTGTTTTCTTTCCCAGAGAAAACATCTGCTTCATTTGAAACTTGAAAGTCCAAACATTCTGAATGATATCCACTAAAGTCGGTCTTTCTGGCTTATTCAATAAGCATGCATAACTACAGGTCCCCATCTTTCCAGTGTCCTGTCTTTCCAATTTTGCCCCTGCACCCTGGGAGTTCAAGCAATCAATCATTAGTCTGTAGTCCAGGACAAGTTCAGTGGCAGTAGATCCTGATCTCTGTACAATGATTTTACTCTTGCAATCAGTGGAGCTCAATTCATGTACGTCCATTCGAGATCTTTACCATTCTGGAGCAAAATGTCTGGTTCCAACAAAAACCAGGGCAGACACCAAAACCTCTAATTAAAGCAACTGAAACATATCCTGGGGCTCCAGAGAGGTTCCGCAGATCGGGATCTTAACCCCTGCTAACACAGGTAACACATGGTAAAGATCTTGACTTGACGTACATGAAATGAGTTCCACTGATTGTAAGAGTGAAATCGCATTGTACAGAGATTCAGATCTACTGCCACTAAACCAGTCCCAGGACTCCAGATTGATTGCTTGATAGATGAGCTGTGTCGGAGGCTGATCTCATTTTTTCTGATACCAGTTGAGCACTTCTTCCACATAGCTGCACACTATACTTGCTGGCCCCGGAAAGTTACCATCTAACGGATGCTTTTACCAGGGTTACTCTCCTTAAAGGGACCACTCTTGATATTCAGACGTTGTGGCCGTTTCCTTTTCTGGGAGGTACCAGCATGCCCATGAGCTGCCTACAATCTAAGCAGCCACGTCTTTTGGTAAGTGCAGTATGCAGGTGGTAGTTATCACTGTGGAAAAATGCCCAAGTGGATCTGAACGATCTGGATACAGTTTAAAGGAGACACGCTCACAATTTTTAATCTTTTAGAATCCATTTTATTTTCATTTGCAAACTTTTGCACAGACTTGCATTACGATTTATTGATTAATAGAATCTCACCCATCAGTGTATATATACAATTTTTATGTCATTTAAAGGGACAGTACTAATTTCAATAATTCACTGTAATTTACACAATTTTTATGCTTGCATTCAAATTCTTAGTTTTTCATATTTTCTAACGTTGCATTATTTACTTACAGTAGTTAGGTTGGGCTACAGCTCAGCTCTCAGCACTGTGAAGTCTGGATTCTTTCTTGCTGTCTTTGGGATAAGATTATTATCCTAACATCCCTTGCTTAAGGTGTTATATAGGGAGTTTCCCATGCATCTTTCCCCATTTATCCCTTGTGATTCTGTTGGATCAAAATTGGTTCTCTCTGCATTTGAAGGAACCACCATTGAACTCCTTGGATGTATTTCTAGTTCACCCTGAGGGGTTTCTTTTTTGGTAGTAGTTGCCTGAGATGATTGTATGATCTAACAACCATGTACATGCAAGGTATGCCATTTCTTTTGGGCCTGAAATAGTCAGGTGAGTTGAGGCCTAGGACTTCTTCTGACCTAGGGCAGTTCCGATAATCTTGTCAACCAGGAACATCGTTCTTTGATTTCTCTGTCCGGTTGTAGCTTTCCAATTGGAGCTTCTCTTCCTTGTTTAGACTGTAGTTCAGTCTGTGATTCTATCTTTCAGCCACTGACTCTTTGGTATTCACAGATGGCCCCTGTAGCGTGGTTAGAGTTCCTATTCCACCTTTCTGGGTGGTTCAGGTAGTCCACTTTTCAAGCTTGGTCTTAAAACAGAACTAAACCCACTCATTTAACTGGTTTCCCAAAATCGTTACATTCAAGGCATGAATGTAGGTAGGTGAGTAGTTGATTTAATTTCCTAGCAATCCCAGTGACATGTAGGCTAGTGTGACATTGGCCTTGGTGTTTTAATGACAAAAGCTGTAGTTCCTATATCCTTTTGAGTGAGTGAGCATTTTTATTGGGGTTGAGACAAACCATAACACGTCTTTAACATTGTAAGCATACCTGGCAGCATTATGGTTTGTCCCAAACAGTGTCACATTCTTGCTACACAGTTTGGTGTACATGTAAATATATAAAAAATATAAGTAAAAGCATGTGGAATAAAATAAACCCATCCAGTTATCAGAATCCAACATGTTTGCAATATTCATCCTTTACCCTGTGTTCTGTTTAACTCTACTGTTTGTTTTGCAATTTTTGCAGCTTACTATAAGGACACTGTAACACAAGGCAATCGTTTTACCAACTAGAAAACTAATGCTTAATTGCCCTTCTTTATCATGTTTATTAATGAGGCGGATTCTTCTCAGGCAATACAAGTTCAAAATGATTGATGCATGTCAGGCTCAGGGCTTGTGTAGGCTGGCTTTGTTTTATGAATGCTGCGCTATGTATTTAAATGCAGAGCTACTAAAGACCGTATGTTTAAAAAAAAAAAAATTAGACGGGCTGCCTTGAACTGCTTTGCCTGGAACGTAAACAGATTTTAGTAGTATCTGCTGTATCCAGAGCAACACAAAGCAGGTCAAACGGAGTCTTAGGTCATCCACATTAAACAATTCAAGTAAAAAGGAATTTTGCAGACTTGCAGTTAAAGGGTACTTCAAATGCAGAAAATTGCAAATGTAGTCCATCTACACAGGGACTACTTGCCTTCATCCCCTGACACCATAGCATCTCAAATGACTGCCGGTGTCTTGCCGAATAAGTTCCTTCGGCGGATAAGTTCCCCCCCTGTACTGCGCAGGCGCAGCGCCTGCGTAGTACCAACTAGTAACAGCCGCCGGAGATAGCCGAAGCTATCCACAATCAGCTGTACACGGCGCCTGCACTCTGGGTCCAGGTTCCTTCCCTACCATCCAAGTGGACCTAGAGGGGGAATCTAAAAGAGCCGAGCGCAGCGAGGCCGTGCCCGAAGCATGGCGAGCGAAGCGAGCCCGCGAGGGGCCCTCTTACAGGCGCCGTCTACAGCTGATTTGGACCTATTCCCCTTCGGCTATTTCCGCCAGATCCTACTGCGCAGGCGCAGCGCCTGCGCAGTAGAGGGGGTCCTTATCCGCCGAGTGGAACTTTCTCGGCAGAACACCGGTTCTTCTTGGTTACCATTATCATCCCAATAAAACCACCTCCATCATTTTATAGCAGGAGCTTGAGGAGGATAGACCGTGGACAGTAAGTTAGTTAAAAAAAATATTAATGACCTGATCTTAAAATTGGAATTTAGTTTTCCATGAATTGGAATTAAAGCAGAATACCAGTCTAAAATAGATTAGAATAAATAGCTCATTAACAAAAATCTGCTTCTATATTCACCTTCAATCAAGTACTTTTTTCTGCTGTTACATGTCCTCAATCTGATGGTTAGCATCATTCAACCCACTTTCTCTGAGCCAAGTCATGATGGACACCCCCAGCTTGTTACTGGACAGTTAAAGGAGAAGCAGGACAGTTAACTCGCATTTAATTAATTAAATAAAATATATGGTGGATAAGCGACTTTGTGTCTTTGTTTTGCATTCAGGTGTAGATACTGGGGGTTTTCCATGCCCCTTTTTTTTTTTGCAATATTTGTATACCCATGTTTTACACAAAAGTTTGCTGTATGAGTCACAAATCTTAAATTTACAAATCTTCATCCCTGTAAAATGGGAAGGGACCCACACAAATTTAAACTGTGAAATAGTAAAGAAGAAAAAAACTGATATGGGCACAATTTCAGAATATTCCAAAAATTTAAGATCTTGCACATGATCGATCATGAAAAATATTAAACATAACACGCCCTTCCTATAAAAACTGACATCGATGTCCAGCATGTACCATTTGGGGTGGCAACATCCTCTAAATTCTATTTCTTTATTAAAATAATAAGCAGGATTATACTTGCCTGCCCAGCGCAACAGTATTGCACAGAGCTGCTCTTCACCTCCTTTTTCTGGTGTCCCGTGCCAACAATCTTGGGTCCTCCTGTTCTTTGTCTGCCCCCATAGCACACCTCTTGCTGTGGGGGCAAACATGCAAGCTTGCTCCCAACCTGGGCTGTGTTTGTCCATAGACACACTCAGAACGGCTTGGCCCCACCCCCCCCCCGCTCTCTGCTCACAGGATTTGACTGACAGCTGCAGGAGCCAATGGCTCTCACTGTTCTCAGCAAAGCCTTTGGGACCAGGAGGAGAGGGAGAGAAGACCTGCAGGTAGGCACAGTGCTGCATCAATACACACAGACAATGCATTAAGGTAAAAAAAAAAAAACCTTTAAACTTTAGAACCACTTTAATTTGTGTCTTTTAGATCCGACTAGAGTTCACTTTACAGCAAACTGGTTACTAGTGTTTTACTTATGCGGTTAAACTTAATGGCTAAGGTCTAATGTTTGGATTATGAGCCCTTAGGTTCAGGCTATACTCCAGTATTCTGCATGACTAAGGTCTAATCCTAGGGTTCTGTGCCAGTTTGTTCAGGCTATACTCTGGTATTCTGCATTGCTAAGGATCTATTAAAAGATCTGTTTTGATTAGTATTGCTTTGCTTGAAAGACGGAAGGCTGAAGATAAACAGTCTCTTCTTTGGCTGGCGGTCAGAATGCCTGCATCTGCCTCTTTGTTAAATTTTAGTAGAGTTACGTGGTAGCTTGACAGAAGCTCTTAAAAAAAGTAGAATAAATAAATATGGCTTTTGACTTGCCAGAGGAAAAAATCTTTCCTGCAAGTCATTTGTCAACGACTTACGGTAATTTCACAAGAAGCATTGCCTTGGTTGCTACATTTACTTAGCAGTGTTTCTTAATTGGATAGATTCTGGGATTTGCATTCTTCATTCCCAGGAAAGCAGATGTTGCTCACGTCTTCATTATAATGTCTGGGTGTGTTTACATGCTCCAGAACATGCCTAGGATAGGGATGTGTGGTGACTACCAGAAAAAGAGATCCCATAAAGGTGGTCTTTAATTAGGGGTTTAAGCATTCAGTTGGGTTAATTTATCAAAGCAATTGTTAAATTAGTCACCTAACCAGTGAACTTGACAGATGTGGCTTATTTATAATTACATTTGTAAAATATTTAGACGTCATCTTACTGCAATACCATGTGATTGGCAGGCTCTGGAAATATTCATGTGCAGTTAAGTCTGATTGTATTTGATAGACTTGGGTGCAACCAACATGTCGGATTTTTCCAATCTGAGTAAGCTTTATATTCAGGCAGCAGGGTATTTCTCAGCCTAATTCAGACTTCAAAATGTTGAGAAAATATTGTAGCCACACAGGGAGTGGTTGGCTTATAAAATTAGATTGTGGAAAGGAAGCGTTAAGTTGACCATACACCGTTCAAGATGAACCGGTCAAAATCTGCTCATTGGGTGGCCCTGGCAGCTGCCTCGCACTTGACATCCCTCAATTGAAGATCCAAAAGAGCTGGTGGAAAATTTGTTGGCTGAAAAGTGGCTGCATCCAATCAATTACAGTTGCTGTGCGGGGCCAACTGTCAAAATTTAATAGCCGCAGAGGGAGATTTTTCTATCCACCCTGCATAGCATGAATGGAGGAATCTGTTAGTTTTGTTGAGAAAAAAAAAAAAGCTTAAAGCACAACCATTGTGTAGCACTACAAAGTGGGAAACGGGAGTCTGTAATTTATACGTATAAATGGGAGTAGCCACATTTCTCATTTTGCATACAAACGCTGAATAAAAATAATAGTTGGGAAAGTTTCAAACAAAAACGTTGAAAACCTAAATTTCTAGATACATTCTGTGTATGGCTTTGATTGGGAATCATGTCTTTTTTTATTTAAGCTAAAGTGAAATCATAGGGGGAGTCAGAAAGGGACATTGATACCAATCACTCTGGAAAAAACACTTTCTCCAGTGATGGCTTAAAATTGGGATAATGAGATCCAATCAGCATTAAATTATAGATGCTGTCCAATTTGTGTAGATAAATGTTGCTAGCAGCACAGTAATGCAATGATCTAATTGCTAATAGACTTAGCTGGCCAAAGAGTGTTTTGCTCCTGTTCTCTCCACAGTAATAATAATGCAAGCTAGAACTAGCTGTCTGTGGTGTGCTTGGAGATTTGTTTTGTTTTGGCTGTACTCTTGGTTTCCATGGTCAGTGCTGGCATAAAATCAGGATGTGTTTTATTCAGCATTCTTACAGAAATCTCAAAATCTTTTTAGATTCAGATCACATTTAATGTTATCTCAACTACAGCTTATGGTGTTAAGTATTTTTACTGTGATGTTTTGCAGATTGCTGTCCTCTACATTATAAATAGACCATTTTTGGTTATATATCAAGGCTGAATCGAAGGGGGTGCTGGGATGGGCTGTGCCCCCCAGGTTTTGGTCACGTCCCCCCAAAACCAGTAACGTTATGAAGTGGAGAGACTGAGAGGCAGCATGCATTTTGGTAATGCAAAGTTGGACTGACTGCACAGTGCTCTGCCTCTATCCATTGCGATGCATCATTGGATAGAGGCAGGTGGACTGTCTGCACCTTGGAAACATAACATTGATCAAGGGTGGAAGAAGTAGAGCATTAAAGTCCTGCTTCCATCCAGACCTGCTCCACTATCTGCTCCCCTTCTATGATGCTGTAGTTGCGGATTTGAAGGTAGTACTCCATTTTTGAGGGGGGCAAACTCTAATGTCATTGAGGCTAACTCTGATGTGTTGTGGGCCCCTGAAGTGAAAGGGGATTTTGATGAGATACGGTGCTCCCCAATGTGGTGCCAAAGAGAGGATGACCTCATCATCCAGCACAGATATCCGTGTCCTTCAGCCCAATACATGCAGTTTGGGACTGGGGTGTCTAGTGATTTTGCATACTTTTTATAGGGTGCCATGACTGGAAAAAAGTTGAGAGAAGCTGGCCTAGTACATGCATGGTTTTCTTTTTTTTTTGTTTGTTTTGCAGCCTCGTTGATACGCATGGAACTAGTATTTCCTGTTCACTCCTTCACCACATCTGCAGTACCCAGAAGTAGTGGTAGACTTCTCTGACTGTCACACTGTCTGACAGACTATCAGTGATTCACACATAGCCAGTGGAGAGAGCTGGCGCGACAGAAAAACAGGGAGCGCTAGGTAGAGTTGATCAAATGAAGGTGTGTTAATAGTATGCCCCCTGTCTTTACTGCACCCCCAGAACAGACAGGCTAGATCTTGCCCTGTTATAAATGCCCCATAATCCCAGTCACCAGAACGGTCTGTTTACATGGTTCGGACATTGTAGCATCGTCCAAATGAACATCGTGCCACGCCTGCTATACCCCATTCAGGCCCTTCCGACCCTTATTCCAGGCCCCTTTCTTCGAGCGGTCAAGCTGGCTCTTGTGAACTTCCTATGGGCACATTAGCCCCCCGTCTTACCCAGGTGACATTGTGACTGTTGAAACTGATTGGGGGGGGGTATGGTTCTGCTAGATGCTAACTTCTACCATGCGGCGTGTGCCTCTCATACAGTAGGTGCAGGTGGAACAGGTATTGACCGGGCTTCTGTGCCTACCTCGATTCTCAGCCACGCTACTATAGGTGAAACCTGCTCCAAAGTGCTCTGGTTTTTCTCTATAGCTCTGAGTCCTTCCCCACTTACCTCCATAGTCCTTCCCCCTTCACCCCCCCGGCCTACATGACTCAAAATTTCAGCCGCTGAAATCCAGTGGCCCTTTTCAGGCCCGGCATAGTTACCAGACAGCATTTTGGATGATCTGACCTTTGCAGGATTATCTTTCTGGCAAAATTTACAGTTGGCTCATTTCCTTGGTTATCTACTCTCCCCTGGACGCCTTCAGACACAGCCTCACTATGTTTGAACTCTTATGTCTCAATAAATCCCCACTTACCGTCTGCTTGTGTCCCCATCACCGACTTATCGACTTCCATATATTTCCAAATGGGAACAAGACCTAGGATTGAACCTTACAGATAAGCAGGTGGAGAGAATTCTCCTGTTTTTCTGTCTGTTCCAAAGGTAGCTGAAATTAATGAGCTGGAAGACTTGATGGCCACGGAGAGAAGGGACCTTTGTGAAAAATTCCTCCAAGTGTTTCCTCTGGCACAAATTTGTTTACTCTGAGGAGTATACCGCCTTGCTGAGCTAAATTGCTTCCTTGGAAAACTGGAGGTCATTCCGGAGGTTCCATGGGACCTGGAGGGATAGCAGAGCGATTAAAAGCTTTTTGTTCTTTTCTTTATCTCCACCCTCTTCTTTACACTCCCACCCCCCCCCTTCTTCTTTTTTTTTTTTCTGGTGTACCCCTTCCTTCTACTTCTTCTTGCACTTTTCTCTTCTTTTTTGTCTTCTTCCCTTTGCGCTGCCTTCTTTGTTTTCGCTTGTTGACAGTGTTTACCGTGTAAAATGCCACACAGGGTACAGAGACTTCTAGTGCCTGGTCTTCTGGGACATTTTCTCATTTATATATCTGCTCTACCTGCCTAAAATTGATTTCCATGTAAGACTTGGGTGTGCTCTGTGTCTGGGTTGGCTTATGATCCTCTTGCTGAGCCTCTTTATGTACATATTACTATTATTTTAGACGTGTCTGTTCTATCATTTCTGTACTTACTGTGTGATGCTTTAAAAAAAAAGTATTGAAAAAAAAATAATAATCCCAGCCACATAAAACTTGTATAGCCTTTTCTACATAATAATGGTACAGCCACAGATTTACACATTGGCTGTAAAAAATGTTACAAATGTTCAAAATACATTAAATTTCATGCAATGCTTTTGGAAAATTGTAGGTCAGTAAGCCTCACTTTTTGTCTGAAATAACATTTACTGAAAGTTATAACCACTCCTTATCCTCTGTGAATATTAAAACCGGAGTATTAAAATACTATCTATATGTATGAACTGGGTTTTTCTAAAGATATCAATTTTCAAAGCTGGAAAACCAGCCAATCAGTATTTTTATTAGTTACTTTCATTAATGTGCAGAAATCTAAAAGGCTGCTATGAGTTACACCACACTTCAAACTTTCCTTGTTAGAGAGGCCTAATGAGTATCTTCTTGTATGCCTATTGTTGAATGCTTGTCACATCAATTTGTATCCACTTTGAACAGTATTATATGTCTATTTTATGTGATTTCTTGATGTCTACATTATTCTTATGGATGTTCAAGGTAATTTAGTGCTTTTTGTAAGTCAAAAACCTATTATAGGGTTACTTCCAGACCTAAAGAAATGGTTATTAAACATATTTTAATTTAATAACATTTGTAATTTAGCCAAAAGGGATGACTCTTCTGTTGGAGCCCATCTAAACTTTCCCATGTCAATACATTTGCGCTTGCAGGTGCCTTTGTCCTCACTAGGCTCCTGAGGCAGTACTCTTAAACATGAATGTATTGCATTATTCCAGCTAAGCATGAAGGCACATAATGTGCCTACATGCTATTTTCAGTCAGGGTACTGTGTTGCGAGATTTGTTTTCTACCAGTAGGCTGCGGGTCATAATATGGATCTTGAAGAAACTACATTGCACTGAAAGCTTATTTCTCAAAAGCTTCTCACCCTTTTATGATTGTGAAGTCTACTGTCAATAAGGGTGCAGTTTGGACACTGCAATACACAGTGAAATTGATTTATTGGTTGTCTATTATGCCTTTTGTTCTTGGGAGTGAATTTCTTATATAACAGGCTACTGGGAGATAATGCAAAAAAAAGTTACAATTAAATATGTAAAACTGTTAATATACCGTAATTGAAGGTTTTACTTGCAGTTGCAACTTTCTTTACACCTACCTTTTAATTTTCAGGTTGTTTGAAGGTAAAAATCCAAGAAAATTTGAGAAGTTAAAAACACTCTTTTGTTACTTTCGAAGAGTCACAGAGAAACGTAAGTGGCAGTCTTTTGCAGAAGGTTTTGCTGAAAGTTTAAAGTTTGTGATGAAATTTTGCAAACAGGTAATTTTTCTCTTTCACTGATGGGCGTTGATGAGGCTGCACTGGAGACAGCACTGGTAGGTGACACTGATGAGGAGGCACTGGTGGGCACTTATTGGCAGCACTGGTGGGCACAGATTTGCAGCACTGGTGGGCACTGTTGGGACTGCACTGATAATCGGTGCCCTGATTATCGGTGTCTTGGACACAGCTAATCATGTGGTTAAGAGCCATTGATTGGCTCTGTCCTCAATCTGTGATCAGCAGTGTCCTCCTGACACTGCTCACAGAGCGCACCGCCCGCGCCCCGCAGCACATATAATGGCCTCCTGGAACTAGCCAGCCGCGATGTAGCCGTCATTCGGCTAGAACGTGGTCGGCAAGTGGTTAAAGTATATTTAAACTCACCCAGTAAAATCACATACAAGTTTTAAAACTTTAATGTAAAATTCCAACAATCTTTTTTAAAAATTTTTAATTCTGAAGCTTTCATTGAAGCTTTCAAGGTACTTCTGCCAGGAAGGTCCTTGTTCAGGCTTTTTTTGTTATAGAGTGACAACTTGTCCCGGTCTTCCAACTGTGTTCCTGCATTGTCACCGCATCACATAAACTTTTCATGGAGACCGCAAGTGGCCAATGTGCAGGCATAGTCAACTGTTGTCACCACGAGGAAACGCACACATTTTTTTTGCAGCAGCTTCTTTCATCCCAAAAGGCTATAGGAAAGATAAAGAACAAAATAATCCGAGGACAGAGCCCTGGTAAAGATGGTACTTGAGGGATCCCTTTACCAGGCCTCTGTCCCTGGATAAATTATTTTGTTCTGTGTCTTTCAGGACGGTATATAGGCTAGAAAGTGAATTAATTATAGGTCTCCTGGTGATTAGTTGCTGTTTTGCAACAACAATCTTTTCATTGTATAGCAAAGATATATGTTTTACGTTTTGGCTTGCTGATTTATTTATTATTCAGTGTTAAAGTGGTTGTAAACCCTTACAGACCACTTTCACCTACAGGTAAGCCTAGATTAAGGCTTACCTGTAGGTGCTTGAAATATCTCCTAAACCTACACGGTTTAAGAGATATTTACTATTTCCCCGAACAGTGCTGTCTTCTGCGCATGCACCGATGTATTCGGCGCATGCGCACTCTTGAAAGGGCATGCGGTACCGTTTCAAGCTGGGGTCATGCCTTGACTGGCAGCTCCCGCGACTCCAGCCAGTCACAGAGCCGGAGTTTGCGGCTCCGGAAGCAAGAGTGGTGAAGAATGGACGCTCGCTGCCATTGAGGAAATTGGGGACATCGCAGGCTCCTGTGTCAGGTAAGTGGCACATAATGGGCTACTATGCGATGCATAGTAGCCCATTATGCTTTACCTTTGCAGGGAAACAAAGAGGAAGTAAAACCCATCAGGGTTTACTTCCTCTTTAAGAATCCAATTTGGGACCATGTCACCATCATTTGCCTTTATAATAATTTCACCATTTCTGTGGAACTGCATGTTCTGGTGATGTCTCATCACTAGGGTCTCTGAAAAATATAAGAAAGCAGTCAGTGTGGCATTCAGCTTATAAGTGATCATGGAGAACTGAAGTTACATAGTAGGTGAGGTCGAAAAAAGACACAAGTCCATCAAGTCCAACCTATGTGTGTGATTATATGTCAGTATTACATTGTATAGCCCTGTATGTTGCGGTTGTTCATGTGCTTGTCTAATAGTTTCTTGAAATTATCGATGCCCCCTGCTGAGACCACCGCCTGTGGAAGGGAATTCCACATCCTTGCCGCTCTTATAGTAAAGAACCATCTACGTAGTTTTAAGGTTAAACCTCTTTTCTTCTAATTTTAATGAGTGGCCGCGAGTCTTGTTAAACTCCCCTCTGCGAAAAAGTTTTAACCCTATTGTGGGGTCACCAGTATGGTATTTGTATATTGAAATCATATCCCCTCTCAGGCATCTCTTCTCCAGAGAGGAAAAGTTCCGTGCTCGCAACCTTTCCTCATAACTAATATCCTCCAGACCCTTTATTAGCTTTGTTGCCCTTCTTTGTACTCGCTCCATTTCTAGTACATCCTTCCTGAGGACTGGTACCCAGAACTGGACAGCATACTCTAGCTGCGGCCAAACCAGAGTCTTGTAGAGCGGGAGAATTATCGTTTTATCTCTGGAATTAATCCCCTTTTTAATGCATGCCAATATTCTGTTTGCTTTGTTAGCAGCAGCTTGGCATTGCATGCTATTGCTGAGCCTATCATCTACTAGGACCCCCAGGTCCTTTTCCATCCTAGATTCCCCCAGAGGTTCTCCCCCAGTGTATAGATTGCATTCATATTTTTGCCACCCAAATGCACTAGTTTACATTTTTCTACACTGAGCCTCATTTGCCATGTAGTTGCCCACCCCATTCATTTGTTCAGATCTTTTTGCAAGATTTCCACATCCTGCGGGGAAGTTATTGCCCTGCTTAGCTGAGTATAATCCGCAAATACAGAGATTGAACTGTTTACCCCATCCTCCAGGTCGTTTATGAACAAATTTAAACAGGATTGGTCCCAGCACAGAACCCTAGGGGACCCCACTACCCATCCCTGACCATTTCGAGTACTCCCCATTTATCACCGCCCTCTGAACTCACCCTTGTAGCCAGTTTTCAATCCATGTACTCACCCTATGGTCCATGCCAACGGACCTTATTTTGTACAGTAAACGTTTATGGGGAACTGTGTCTAATGCTTTTGCAAAATCCAGATATACCACGTCTACCGGCCTTCCTTTATCTAGATGGCAACTCACCTCCTCATAGAAGGTTAATAGTTTCTTTTGGCAAGAACGATTCTTCATAAATCCATGCGGATTACTGCTAATGATACCGTTCTCATTACTAAAATCTTGTATATAGTCCCTTATCCCCTCCAAGAGTTTACATACTATTGATGTTAGGCTAACTGGTCTATAATTCCCAGGGATGTATTTTGGGCCCTTTTTAAATATTGGGGCTACATTGGCTTTTCTCCAATCAGCTGGTACCATTCCAGTCAGTAGACTGTCAGTAAAAATTAAAAACAATGGTCTGGCAATTATTTGACTGAGTTCCTTAAGTACCCTCGGGTGCAAGCCATCTGGTCCCGGTGATTTATTAATGTTAAGTTTCCCAAGTCTACTTTTAATTCTGTCCTCTGTTAACCATGGAGGTGCTTCCTGTGATGTGTCATGAGGATAAACACTGCAGTTTTGGTTACTAAAGCCCCCCGATTCCCTCGTGAGGACTGAGGAGAAGAATAAATTCAATACCTTCGCCATCTCCCCATCCTTTGTAACCAGATGTCCTTCCTCATTCTTTATGGGGTCAATATGGTCTGTCCTCCCTATTTTACTGTTTACATACTTAAATAATTTCTTGGGATTTTTTTTTGGCTCTCCTCCGCTATTTGTCTTTCATGTTCTATCTTAGCCGTCCTTATTGACCCTTACATTTCTTGTTGCATTCTTCATAAAGTCTGAATGCTGCTGATGATGAAGTATTGGAAGAAGTTGACCATTGACGTAATTTGTAGAGACTTACTACTTTATCTTTTTTCCAGGACCTACAGGATTGGTAACCTTTACAAGGCAATGCTTAGAGCGGTTTCCTGAATGGGAAAAGTAAGTATACTGCTAACATGCTAATGAAATTTAAGGGGAAAAAAAAGTTTATTTCCTAGTCATAAAATAGAGGACACAAGATCCTAATCTTAAACCTATGGTTATATGCAGCTACCTTCAGGTGTCTTTTAGATGATGGACCTCTTCTCTTTACTGACAGAAACTTACCTCTTCCCCTTTGGGTTTTTTACTTTTCAAGATAATTTGTAAGTCAATATTCCTGGCACACCATAGCTATTGAGACTTATTTTTCAGCTTCCAGATCAATTGACTCCTCAGCTGTACCTTGGGGGACCGGACCCTGCTGAATGAGAGAAGTGGGGAGGCCTGTAATGTTGTTTCAGGCAATGGACCTTGGGTAGGCACTCACCTTGGCACATGGTACATCATGTTGAGTTACCTGCAGGTTGCTATACGTACAAAGGCCATGGTCTTGCCATGGCAGATCCCTGTTCCTAAAGGGGGAACCTTTGAACGTCTGCCCTTTGAACGCGAACACCTGTTTGATACCTCTTTGGATAAGATACAGTGCTGTGAAAAAGTATGTGCCCCTTCCTTATTTTTAATTGTTTTGCACATTTGTCACACTTAAAGCGGTAGTAAACCGCACTCTTTTTAAAAAAAATGTTATACCCTTTTAGACAATGGCATAATGTGCATCGTATACTAGCACATTATAAAAATACTTACCTTAGAACGAAGCCCTCCAGTGGTGTGCTGTCACTGCTGACAGGGTTTCCATCTTTACCTGGCCTTTCTTCCAGGTTTGTGTCCTCTGGCCGTCTGATTGGCCCTACCGCAATGACATCCCTCACGCACATGCAGGCGGGCATGCCATCCGCGCAGGCGCTTGCGCCTGTGACATCACTGGCTACATGCGGTGTGAATTTCTCCTAAACAGTGCAAGTTTAGGTGATATTCACTGTACCTACAGGTAAGCCTTATTATAGGCTTACCCGTAGGTACAAGTTTAAAAAAGGGTTTACTTCCACTTTAAATGATTCAGATCATTAAACAAATTTGAATATTGCACGAAGATAACCCGATTAAATCCAAAATGACGTTTTTAAATGATGATTTGCCCGTTTGCTAAATCTTGAATAAACTGTGATTAACCACATTTTTTAGAAAGTTGAGTTAAATTTCACTTGCCACATCCAGGCCTGATTGCTGCCAGACCTGTTGAATCAAAAACCACTTAGGGGAACTGCAGTCAGCTCACATAATTTGTAAGCATCTTTGCCATTCTGAAGCTTTCCTCCAACCAGTTTGCATATTATTTATGCTAGGCGGCATATTCAAAGGGACATACGGGTACGCCCTATTGCCTGCTCGTGCCATTCTGCCAACGTAAATCGGCGTGCAGCGGTCGGCAAGCGGTTAAAGAACCCAAAACCTCAACAGTCAGTGTTCATGATTCAACAATAAGAAAGAGACTGGACAAAAATGGCATCCGTGGGAGAGTTTCAAGGCGAAAGCTACAGCTGTCCAACAAAAACACAAAGGCTTGCCTAACTATTGCCAGAAAACATCAGGAATTATCCCCAAAGCTTTTGGGCAAATATTCTGTGGACTGATGAAACAAAACATTTGCTTTTTAGAAGGTGTGCATGCCATTACATCTTGCATAAAACTAATATAGCATTTTGTTTATTCGTTCGTGACCTAAAGCTCAAGCACACTTGGGTTATGCAGCAGGACAATGATCTGAAGCACCCCAGCAAGTCCACCTCTGAATGGCTCAAAAAAAAAAAAAAAAGAATTAAGGTTTTGGAGGAGTTTGTAAGGGGACCAGACACCATACCGCCAAATGGGTCTTTAGGACTTGGATGTCTGGGTCCAGAGCTTAATTTCTAGAGGCTACAAATTTGAGTTTTGGATTCTCAGGCAAGGAACACTTACAAGGTTTGTATTCAAACCTATTCACAGTTCTCAAGTCGAATGGAGGAGTTCTGCCTAATCTGGATCTGAAGACACTCAACTTGTTCCTACAGGTTCCAAAGTTCTGCAAGGAATCTGCCAGGTCAGTAGTTGCCTCCCTTTTTTCTGGGGAACTTTTCTGACCTCCGTAGATATTTGGGATGCTTACTTACACATTCCCATCTTTTCTTCTCATCAACGCTATCTGCGTTTTGTGGTGGGCGATCAGCATTACCAATTTGTCGCCTCTTCCGTTTGGCCTGTTCTTGGTCCCCTGGGTTTCCACCAAGGTGCTGACCCCAGTCTGCTTTGCTCCTTTCCCAGGGGCTACACATTGTGGGTTATCTGGACAATCACCCCCTATAGGGCTGGTCCTCCCTATCCCTGTTAGCCAAAGTCCAGTGGGCAGTGCAAACTCTACAAAACATCAGTTGGACCTGTGTAAGTAATTGCTGGAAATAACTCACCACTTAGAGTACCTGGGCTTCATGTTGAATACAGCACTGTCCAGGATCTCCCTCCACTCCACTCTCATGACAAGGCACTTTGGTCCCCGGGCTGACCCTAAGTTAATGCCTGTGTGAAGGACTTGGATCTAATTGTAGCACCCTTGAAGGAAGTGCCATACGCCTAGTTTTTTTTCTTTTGGCTGCTGAAACTCAACATTCTGGCAGCATGGGCTCAGTCTTTTAAGCATCCCATGCGTCTGACCTGAAAGGCCAGACTATACCCCCCCCCCCTTCCCACCACCCGCACTGTGCAGCTGCTGCCCTACACAGACTCCTCCATTGGATATCGCCTCCTTATCCAGCCATGTGCTTGAGCTCCATGCGCCTTTCCTCAGTCTGTGATCAGCGCTGCCATTGGAAGTCCCCCCCCCTTCACCTTCTGCTCTCTGCACTGTTACTGGCGCCTCTCTCTGAGTTCACAGCTGTTACCACAAAGAAGGCATTTGGTTATCAATGCACACTAACAGTATTGACTGTCAGCACGCATTGAGAACACTGGGTACACATTCGCCAAAATGTTGATTTGCAGCAGAACCCCTGGTTGGCGACAGCTGGTCTAAAGGTTATGGTTCTTCCCTTCCCTTTTAAGGTGTACTCTGTCAGATCCATTAATGCTTCATTTGGCTTTTCAGCATCGAGCCACCGTTTGTCAGATTTTCATGGCTGCCACCTAGTCTTCTGTTTATGTTTTACCAGATAGACATTTAGGCCTTCTCTGATGCCAGTTTCAGGCTTGAGCTGTTCTGAGTCGTTTTGAGGCCCTTCTTGACCTGTTTGTTTTGTGGGCTTGTTGGCAGGGCCGTCTTTAAGGCAGGGCAAAAGGGGCAGCTGCCCTGGGCCCTGTCATTGTTGTGGGGCCCAAAGCAGCTGCCTCATACTTGCCAACTATCCTGGTTTAAATTCCCTCATCCCTTAAGGTTTTAGTTTAATGCTGTGTCCTGATATCTCAGTATGAAGTTCTGTTACTAATGCTACTCAGCTCTGCCCTATTGTTGAGTACAGATGACTCACCTGCAGACCCTGTGTTTACATGTAAATACCGGAATTGATATATAAATAGCAGCAGCATTCATATGTAAATAGTGGCAGACCGGCAGCATTCTATGTAAACAGAGGTGGTATTCATATGTATATCATGCCCCCCCCAAGGTCATATCCACCATCACCTATACTGAATGCTGCCCACTGGGGAGATAAAGGGGATGCTTGAAAGTCCTGCCTACAACTGTGTTCACTAAGCCTACCATCAGCCTGATGTGCAAAGGTAAGCAAATTAGTGTGTGTGTGTGGGGGGGGGGGGGTGGGGGGGGGGTAGTGTGGGGTGTGCAGAGGTAGGCAAAGAAGGAATTACAGTTTGGGGTGAACAGGTGAGCAAGGAGGGGATGTAAGGAGGTGGGTGCAAAGATGAGCACAGGAGGCAGGTAGAGTTAAAGGGGAGGGTGATTTCAGTGGAGGATAGGGGTGCAGAGATTAGCAGGGGTTTTAGGATGCAAAGCTGTACTGACAGGGTAAAGATGTAGGTCATGTGTAGGGCAGCCCATTCATTTCAATGGCTGCTGTATGCGCTACAAATGTGGAAGAAAGTCCCAAACCCTTTTTCAAAATCACACGGTGCCAAAGCACATGTCATCAGATGCGTAAGGGTGTCATTAACAAATAATGGCACTGCTGTATATCTGCTAAAGGGCAGCACATTTCTGTGGTGTCAGGAAAGCAATTTTGCATGTGTTCCCAACACACACAAATGTGAAAGCAGGCTAAATGTCTCAGTTACATTGGTGGTCAATGTAAATCTTCTCATTACATTGGTGATTGGTGTAGACTTAGAGGCATTTCATTCACACCAGTGGCCAGTGTGAATGTCCCCCTTACATTGGTGGTTACTGTGAACGCTTCTATTACATTAGTGGTCAGTGTAAACCCCTATTACCTTAGTGGTCAGTGTAAACCCCTATTACATTGGTGGCCAGTGTTGAAACTCCTCTTTATAATGGTAGTTGGTAAAAAAAATCAGCATTACCATTGATTACACCCTCTCCTACCCCCAGCACTGCCACTGATCCCAGGAGTCCTAGGATCCCTAGGAGTTTTCTGTCTATTATTGGGCCCCCTCACCTCCCCAGTCCATGGTGTGCAGGCAGTGAGGAAATGATGTGCTGTAACCTCTAGCAACCAATCAGTAAGCAGTAATGATGTGCAGTAACCAATCAGTGAGCAGTACTGATGTACAGTAATCTCTAGCAAACAATCAACAAGCAGAAATCATGTGCTGTAACCTCTAGCAACTAATCAGTGAGCGGAAATGTTTGCTATAACCTCTAGCAACCAGTCAGTGAGTGGTAATGATACACTGTAACCTCTGGCAACCAATCACAATCACTGTCTGATCTGATTCAGTAAACAGATTTTGAGTCTAGCTGCTATTTATTGTATGTCTCATAGCAGGTGGAGAGCGAAACTGCATGGGGGGGCCCAAGAAATTTTTTGCCCAGGGTCCAATCAATATTAAAGACGGCCCTGCTTGTTGGCATTGTGTGCTGCACTGCTCATACCTCAATCGGACCTCTTTTGAACATCTCACGATTCTGACTAAGATGCTGTGTATCTTATAATTAGGAAAATAGGATTTTTGACTTGCCAGTAAAGTTAATTTCATGGAATACATTGCAGGACACCATTCTTTCCCCTCTGTTCTTGTGGTCTCTTGATCGCTTGCTGCAAAACGGAGGCTGGCTGGGAGTCTTAGGAGTTACATAGGAGATGTCCCTACAGCTTGATTTTTTGCCAGTATACATTCACCTGTAGGTAGCTGCATATAACTGTTGGTTATGACTAAAATCCTGTGTTCTGTACTGTACTCCAAGTTTCTGTTTTATTTATGTATTTATATAATATTTTGCAAATAGGTTGCTAATGTGCTTTTACTTGTGTAGATCAACAAAACAGCTGAGGCGACTACATATTACATACAAAGGTACAATTGAAGGCAATGGACATGGGATGCTGCAGGTGAGTGTTAATTTTTATGGAAATTGTATAATGCATTGCAGCTACCATTGCATCAATGAGTTTTTTTTATAATAAACTTTTTCCAATTGCCACTCCAGCCCATACACATTTTGCAATATTTGTAGAAATTGAAAATAGGAGTAGCACCCCTTTTTTTATATAATTTGAATTTATGGGGAGATTTTTTTGTATATCCTGTCTAACATTGTTTGTTTTAGATTGTCACGGAGACAGTAATTGAAGGAAAATCTCAATGAAGTCAAAGGGTAAAAAAAACCTAATGGAGATTGTAATCCTTCCCTACTCCCTTCAAAACTTAATATACAATTTTTAGTTGGGTTTTAATGAAGAAATAATATGAAATCACTAGTCTGCATAGATAGGTCGCTAACATGTTGAATAGTCAGTGACATGATGTTTAAAAAAAAAAAATCTTATCTCTTAGGCTACTTTCACACTGGGGTGGTGCTGGCGTTAGCGGTAAAGCGCCACTAGTTTTAGCAACACTTTACTGCTATTATAGCGGCGCTTTTCGGCTGCTAGCAGGGCACTTTTAACCCCCCGCTAGCGGGCAAAGAAAAGGTTCAAAGCACCCGTGTTGCAGCGCTGCCGACACGCTTTGCAGGAGCTTTGGCAGTGCTGCCCATTCATTTCAATGGGCAGGGCGTTTTGGGAGTGGTGTGCACCACCCCAAAGATACTGCTTGCAGGACTTTTTTTTCCCATCCTACAAGCGCACCACCAGAGTGTGAAAGCACTCGGGAGGCATGAGAGGCGCTTTTCAGGCGCAATTTTTAGCGCTAAAGTGCCTCAGTGTGAAAGTACCCCAAAAAAGCTATTTTTCAGCTAGTGCCATGTGACTGCCTAGGCACAGTCCGTATAGATGTGCCTGAAAATAGCATGTTGAGTTTTTTGTGTTCTGTTAGGCTCCTGCCTGCAGTCATAATATACATTTCTTCAGTGCCCCCAGTCATTACCCATACTGTACAGTGCCACTTTCATTGATCCTGTAGTCACCCCTGAGCAGAGCTTATTCCTAGTGATTTTGAAGCATTTTACAGACATGTTTGCATGTTTATGAAGTTTCAGGAGTTTTTTTCCTGGGTTGGGCAAAGGGGAGGAGAGCAAATCTGAAAGAGGAGAGGGATTCCTGTGGCAAAAAAAAAATTGTGCACAAGAATGCATATATAGCCCATTTATGGCATTCTTATTGAAGACTGGAATGAAAAACTCCTGATTGCACTAAAAAAAATCTCATTTACTATTTTGAACATAAGGCACCTGAGCATAGTGGGAACAGTGACATTTAAAGGGAATGGGATTCTGCATAGTCAATTGTAAGGAAACCAGCAGAAAAACACTTAAATGTGAATGGGGGCTAAGTCACAAAGTGAGACACTGTAGTACAGGGGTCTTCAAACTATGGCCCTCCAGTTGTTCAGGAACTACAATTCCCATCATGCCTAGTTATGTCTGTGAATGTCAGAGTTTTACAATGCCTCATGGGATGTGTAGTTCTGCAACAGCTGAAGGGCCATAGTTTGAGGATCCCTGCTGTATTAGAAGATGTGTGTGCACAGGCAACATAATACCTACTGTGCAGGCATCAAGATTTGCATGATTGTGCTATCCAAAGGCCATACTAATTGACTTATGTACAACCTCCCTTTTGTAAATTTCTGCTGCTCACTGTATTCTGATGGCAGGGAAGTCTCCTCACTGTCAGAATACAAAGGCACAGTGGGAGGATTCCCCATCCACATTGAATGGGGGGAATCAAGTTTTTTTTTTTTTTTTTTTTTTTTTTTTCCCTGTTCAACCCACTGGTTGAACTGGGCTGCCTAAGCTTTCTTTTGAAATGAATAGTAGAACATGGGACCCAACAAGACAGTATAACAATATGTTTTAGTAAGGTGGGACGAAAGGAATCAAAAAAGCCCTCCAACGGGATAAGTGCATAGCACAGTAAAGCTTTCTTATTCCATCACTCATCCCAAAATTAAAAGGGTCATTCCTCATTTCCAGACAGTGGGAAGAGCCATGCTAATGATACTGCTCTGCCCCAACAGCCAGATGCACATCCAGAATCCCCAGGATGTAGTGGGAATATAGCCTAACGTTTATAGAGCCATTTATTTCAAACAGCATACAGTGCAGTTTATGTAAACCATGGCTTCTGTGGAGTAGGACTTTGGATTTGACAGGATAGTGTAATTGTGTAGGTTACAGTGAGAAATACCTTGTGTTTTAAGACTGCTTTACTGTGCACTGATTCATTTGTCTCATCTTGCCGCAGTCTTAGTTAGAGCTGAAATCTATCCTGTAGCAAATTTAATTTATCCAAAACTGTTTTTGTCCAAACTACTGCAGTGAGCCAACTTGTCCTGAGATGCAGCATTGTTTGTTAGTATAATCTTGTGTAATACCCATAATTGTTTTGCCTGGTTGTATAGTTTGCCCTCAGATGCTTAAAGCATCTGAAAATCACAGACCATCTTTAGATTATCTACTGAGTAGGTTCCCAGGGGTGCAAGTAGAGAAGGACTTTGACATTAGCGTTGCAGCAAGCAGTCCTAATTCCAGCATCTTCTGATTTCGAAACTATACAGAGTGGGGCACTTGCTTATGACAATTTAAACTGTGATACTTTACTGTTTATTAAGAAAATATATAAATGGGTGTCCTTAAAGTGAGCCTATGCTTTGCCAAAGTAGGACCATTTTCCACAATTCTGTTCATTCGTTTGGTGCAAAGAGGAATACAGACCGTCCCCAAGTTACATCTGACTTACAAACGGAGGGAGACAACAGGAAGCGAGAGGAGATCTACACATAGGAAGGGAAATTCACTCCTGTAAGAGTTTTTTGGATGTGTGGAGAGAGTCTATTGTTTTATGTAACCTATATGGGGTGGGGGGTGGGTCAGATGTGTGCCCCCATATGCTGAGTGCTGCAGGAAAGCTGTGACAAGACCAAGCTACCCCTAATGGATTGTGCCCCTAGGGCCGGATAAAGCAAGCAAAGGGCCACAGTTTAGAGACCCCTGATTTAGAGGATAGGTAGGGACCAGGGTGGCAAAACAGGTATTTTCTTGCCACTGCTCCCTGCACCATTCTGCATATTGGAGGAGGAAGAAAGTCCTACGGGGACATGATGATGGCAGTGAGGGACAAAATGGAGGGTTTTACTTCTACTCTAATGATGTGCAGCACTATAATGGGGAGCAGTAACATAGAGGCACTATAATGGGGAGCCGTAACATAGAGGCACTAAAATGGGGGACTCGTTGACCACCACTGTAAGAGGGGATGTTACTGATCATCAGTGTTAGAAAACCATTACTTGGAGGGCACATTGACAACCAATGCAAGATGTATCTCCGTGTCATAACTGACTGCGTCCACCTAAATTTGGCCGTGACACTTTACAAAATTTTCTCTTGCTCCCTGAGATCTTTGGTTTCTTTTGTTTGGGTTGCCTACCCCTGACCTATACAAACAAAGGTTATTTAAAACCTAGTTTTCTGGCTTAACGCTTGATATTTAAAAAAAAAAAAAAATATGCATATGTGCAAGGAAAACACAAGGTCAAGATAAGCACTATATCAAGTACTGTACATGGACTTCTGACTTAAAATTTTTAGTTTTAGCAAGACGATGCTCACAGTGAATGAATGCTCTATTATAGCAATACATTTTTCTTTAATGTTCTCCCCTCCACACTCTGTCTCCACTGCATGTACAGTCTGCATTTTTTGTCTGCCACCTTCATACTTGATGCTCCTCCTGATGCTGCCATAATTTAATGATCAAAACAGAATAATATGTTCCCATTCAGAATGTTTTGACAGGGTTAGATGTCCCCGGGACCTGGTTTCCCACCGTGTGTTGTAGGCCAGTGATCCTTTGCTGATAAATGACATAGTATTGTGTGGCATGGACAGCTAAAGGTCAATAGGTTTGGTTGCTGATGTAAGATTGATAGATCTGTCTTTCCAAACTGTGTTTATTGGGGCATGGAAGTGTGATATGAAATGTAAGGGCTTTACTGACAGGTAGATGGAAAGCATCCTGTACCTTGGTTTAGTCCAACCTTCCTTAACCTTTTTACGCTAGAGGAACACTTAAAATATTTTTTAGATCTTGGCAAACCCTTTCTAAAATTATGACTACAGCTTACATCTGCATGATCAGTAAGTTGTAGAAAGTTTTAAATAAAGACATACTTTTAATAAAAACAAAAAAAACAAACAAGCACATGCTCTATAGGGAAATTGTTTTCAATAATAATCTTCAAATTAAATGAACAATAAAACTGAAAAGAAATGCAGATGGCTAAAATTTGAGGTGTCACCCTAGTCATTGGAAAATTGACACCTGCATTGGTAGTCAGTATAGATCAATCTGCCATTGCTCAATGCTCATGGAACCCTTAGCAACCCTGGGAAAACCCCAAGGTTCTACCAAGCCCTGGTTGAGAAGGCTGGTTTAGTCCATTTACAATGATATTGAGTTGCTTGCAGTTTGTTGTATACTGCCTATATTCGTGTTGTTCATCTGTTTATTACCCTAGTGAACATAAATAAAATACTGCATTTATTTATAAACAAGCAATCCTAATAGCTGATGATATATATCATGCATGATATATAGATTATATATATATATATATATATATATATATAGATATATATCTATATATATATATATATATATATATCTATATATATATATATATATATATATATATATATATATATCTATATATTTATTATAATTTAAACTTGCAAGGCAATGTCATGATGTGCTAGCATGCATCGCTGTCACTGCTGAAGGTGCTTTCATCTTCACCCGGTCTTCCTTCCAGGTTTGCAGTCTCCAGCTGTGCGAGTGGCCGGAGACGCGGTGACGTCACTCCCGCGCATGTTTGCGGGAGCCACTGTCTACAGCACTTCACCGGCCCCATCTACAGTATCTTCTGAACTGTGCATATTTTGACGATACAGTGCCTTGTTAAGCATTCATAAACCTAGAAATTTTCCACATGTTGTCATGTTACAACCAAAAACGTAAACAAATTTAATTGTTTTTTTTTTTTTTTTTTTTTTATGATAGATCAACACAAAGTGGCACTTAATTGTCAAGTGGAATAAAAATGACAAATGGTTTTAAATTTTTTTCAATGCTTTGTAGAACCACCTTTTGCTGCAATTACAGCTGCAAGTCTTTTTGGGGATGTCTTCACCATCTTTGCACATCTAGAGTGAAATTTGTGCCCATTTTGCTTTGCAAAATAGCTCAAGCTCTGTCAGATTGGATGGAGAGCATCTGTGAACAGCAGTTTTCATGTCTTGCCACAGATTCTCAATTGGATTTAGGTCTGGACTTTGACCGGGCCATTCTAACACATGAATATGCTTTGAACGAAACCATTCGATTGTAGCTCTGGCTTGTACGTTTAGGGTTGTTGTCCTGCTGGAAGGTGAACCTCCGCCCCCAGTCTTAAGTCTTTTGCAGACTCTAACAGGTTTTCTTCTAAGATTGCCCTGTATTTGGCTCCATCCATCTTCACATCAACTCTGACCAGCTTCCCTGTCCCTGCTGAAGAAAAGCATTCCCACAACATGACGATGCCACCACCATGTTTCATGGTGGGGATGGTGTGTTCAATGTGATGTGCAGTGTTAATTTTTTGCCACACATAGCATTTTGCTTTTAGGCCAAAAAGTTAAATTTTGGTCTCATCTAACCAGAGCACCTTCTTCCACATGTTTGCTGTGTCCCCCACGTGGCTTCTCGCAAACTGGACTAGTATAAATTGTCATACAAATATATATTCAAAATCATCTTTATTATATTTTGGCAGTAATTTGATGTGGGCAGATTTCTGCCAGTCACAGGCTGTATTACACCCATCCAACCTGTGTCTTAGAATAAGAGGGAGGTGAAGCCTCCATTAATCTATATTTAATACCCCACCCCCATTGTGTTTAGCTGGTTAGTGGGCATGGAAGAGGAGGGAGGGAGTGGGCTGTCATTTACCACTGTGTATACACCCAAGTGTGTGACTCTATAGTTGCAAGGGCCAGTGTTTCTCAACTCCAGCCCTCAAGGCGCCCAACAGGTCATGTTTTCAGTATTTCCTCAGATGAAATGGGTGTGGTATTTACTAAGGCAGAGAAACTGATCAAATCACCTGTGTAAAATAATGGGAAACCTGAAAACGTGACCTGTTGCGGCGCCTTGAGGACTGGAGTTGAGAAACACTGACCTGGGCTTCTCAGATGTGATGGAGAGCATAAAAAATCACTAAAAACTGAACGTAGCTGCCAACACTTCTCTGCAAACTCCCCAACTGCATTGGGGACATGATCAAATGGGGAAGATGAAGAACGGCAGAATGCAGAGAACAAATCCCATGATGACTGGGTGAGTTTTTTTCAAATGTTTTTAATCATGTGGGTTTAATGACACTTTAATTTGTAAGTCTTGAAATCTCTTACAAAAAAAAAGAAAATGCACCATGAGCCAGTCCAAGACCGTGCACTATCAATGGCCATTATCCTTCTTTCTTTTTTTTTTTTTCTTTTTTTTTTATACAGTGTTATGATTTTTTTTAACAATATGCAGTTGTGGTTAGCTGATAATGCAATTTGCAAGACATTTTAGGGTATTCAATGAAAATGCTGATTGTCTGTCTGCTTTTTTTTTTTTCTTCTGATTTAGGTAGATTTTGCTAACCGCTATGTTGGTGGTGGTGTGACAAGCTTGGGTCTTGTCCAAGAAGAGATCCGCTTCATTATCAATGCTGAGTTGATCGCATCACGACTCTTTACAGAGGAATTGGATCCCAATGAGTGCCTTATTATCATAGGTGAACTTTATGAATTGTATTACATAGAAAGAGATCATTTCATGTCACTTCTCAACAAAATAGTTGGCTGGAATTATAGGTCTGGTTAAACTCTCAGGAACAAGGTGCAAAATTAGGAGCAGAGCCTGTTTATGGCTGTTGAACCATTTAAGTTGCGAGAAGTGGCTGGAAGCAGCTGTTGGTTGCCAATGCTATTCAGTCAGGACACAAAACTAGAACTTATAACTAGTGTATATGGGCATTTGAGATCCTATGATTGAATAGTGAAAGGTGAAGCAGCAGACTGGTGAACTCATCTGTTCTCTGCTGTCTGCTCTCCACTCCTCTAAGCATGCTTCTTGTTAGCATAGGAATACTGCAGTACTACAGATTAGCCCCTTGTACTGCTTCTCCTTCCATGCTGGGCTCCTACAGTACAATGTGCTGCAAGTCACACATACTTCTAATACTTGCATTCAGAAAATACATTTGATGATGTTTTGAAGCAGAACTAAACCTAAGTTTTACAAAACTGCAAGTAGGCAGCTCTTTATTACAGAAGAAACATTCTATGTCTCGTCTGCACTAATACACTTTACCTGCCTGCTCAGTTTTCTATTGAATGTACACTGAGCTGTGCAAGCCCAACTCGGCATGCATTCCCAGCACACTCCATCTGTAAAGGAATGACTGAGTCCTATGAGTATATGCAGGACGATGTCACCCCCTCACTGGGCAATTAAGAAGCTGAAAACCCAGCATCTGGGGAGACGATGATAGTGATTAGTGAGGGATGTAACCACTGCATCATTGGAAAGTGGTGGGGAGTTTAGTTCTGCTTTAAATAGTGAGCTGCATTAATGTGTGTTTTTTATTTCTGCCTGGAAGTCTGCTTTAATGCAGAGAAAACCAACATACACTACTCCTAAATATGCTTTGTGAGTAAACAAGAAAGGAGTGTGCCTGTCCTGCCTCAACCTCTGGTAGCACAGCCTTTATTTCATAAATCCCTTTATTTTTTCTTCAGTGAAATTTTTTGGGCTGTAAAATTCATGAAGTATTATTCCTCACCACCACACCCTGGATCCTCAGTGGACACGTTTCACCCCATCAGGAGTGTATTCACTAATTTGTCTTATATAGACACTATGGTCACACAGCATATTTAATTTATTTTTGTCCTAGTTGAACCTGAACTTTGAAGAGTTAGTTCACCTTTTACCAAAAAAACTGCTTATGCAGATAAGGGGCGTCTGTAAATAAAAATCACTGGAGGTAAAGTCGGCACTGGGAATAACCACAACTAGCGGTCTTCCTTTATTGAAATAACATGCATAACCGCTGTAATGGCCACGAATAAGGCTTAACAGCCAAAACTCGTTGGCTGTTTTACGACTGTTATGCTTGTTATTTCAATAAAGGAAAACTGCTAGTAGTTATGCCCAGTGCTGTCTTTTCCTCCAGTGATTTATGATACAGAGGCATTGGCAGCCTGACATTCTGAGCACCGGGTGGAGCTGGGATTTTGACAAGGTGGAATAGCTAACACACCTGTTTTCCTGTAGATAAAAACATACTGTGAGGCATTGACTAAAGTTAAATAATGCCCTTGCTATAGGTGTACACCATTTATGTACCCCATGAAGTCTGACTAGGACATTGCTAAGAGAGGCCAAGCTGTTATGGTTTATCTTCACCATCACAGGTGTGAGCTCTTTCTGTGATTTAAACCCCCTCACATGCACTTTTCCTCCCCTGATGCAGTATTTTGGAGCTTAGTGTTTTGAGAGCTCACTCCTCTGAAGGTGAACAGTAACAGCTAAGTGTCCTTAGTTGTGTCCTAGGCGTTTTCAAGTCAGGCTTCATGTGATATGTAAAAAGCCTACACCTATTGCAAGCGCATTATTCAACTTTGGTCAAAGCTGCACAGTTTTGTTTTGTTTTTTTATTTTATTTTTTTTACTTAGTTTTATTGATTTTCAAAAGAAAAATACAGAAACAAGAGGTATATTCATTCTACAAATATACATCGCTACCATATATAATAAGTGAAAATATTCAATAGTAGGCTAAGAATGTTCAAAATCCGGGTGAGGAGTGGGGGGAGAATGAAGGGTATGGAGATAGGTTGGGTGTCACTTGGCTTAAAGTAATCAAAGTTTGTGATGGAGGAGGTTGTCCATATGACTGGCTATAATGGAAAGGGCTGGAAGCAGCAATTCTTGTATTTGCCAGTGTTGTTAAGGGATTTGTTGGAAGCCTGGGAGAGAGGTATCATTAGGTCCGTTGGCACATGCGTTGTTATGGTGGTATGCAGCGGTCAAGGGGTGTTGAGAAAAGGGAGCAAGAGTTAAAGGGTTTGTAAACCTTCGTGTTTTTTCACCTTAATGCATCTTATGCATTAAGGTGAAAAAACACCTGGCAGTGACTCGCCCCCCAGCTCCCCCCCCCCCATGTTACTTACCTGAGCCCTGGAACTTGACCCGCCGGGGACGCGCTGTCTCTCTGCCCGGGGTTCTCGGCTCTTGATTGGATAGATTGATAGCAGCGCAGCCATTGGCTCCTGCTGTCCATTGATGTGGGAGCGGGGCCGAGTCATAAATTCAGAGGCTATGGACTCTGAAGCGCGCCCGCAAGGTAACCCCCTCGGAGAAGTGCTTCCCTGAGGGTGTTATCTGATGGCGGGAGGAGCCGCAAGAGCTGCCGGGGGACCCCAGAAGAGCAGGTTCGGGGCCACTCTGTGCAAAACGAGCTGCACAGTGGAGGTAAGTATATGTTTGTTATTTTAAATAAAACAAAACAAACCCTTACAATCACTTTAAGGCCCATGAGGATTAGTTAGTTTTGTTTTTATCTACCGTTTCCCCTTATCTGCATTGGCAGTTTTTGGGTAAAGGTAAACTAACCCTTTAATCCATTTTCTGCAAACGTGTGACATAACAGTTTCCGCAAGAATATTTTTTGAGATGCAGCAAATTCAGTTGTAATACAAATGCGTATTTTGCATGAGATTTTTGTCCTTAATTTAAGTACTTTTTTCCAATCCACTTTAGTTTATTAGACTGTCTGTTAATGAATTACAGTGATGTGGTGTTCGTTCCCATTAATGGAAATAGCCATTTCATCATCCTTGTTATGTGGCTGGCTGTGTTCCATCTCTCTTCTCTGGCCAGTCCTCTCCTTCTGCCACACTTTCTCTTCCCGACAAATTACATTCCTTATGACTGAGGCTTCATGACTTATGTCTAATGGATGAAGCAATGCAGCTTTAATTTGTACAAGAGCTTGAGATATTGAAAAGAAATTAAATTTGCTGTGATTTTTTTTGCTGCATCTGCTTAGCATCGACTTGGTAATGGTCATAGTTTTAGTCAGTATTTTTACATCTTCCAGCTACAAGATGTCTGAGCAGTAGCCCTGGCAAATCTCTAATGCCTTGAAGATGTACAAGGTCTTGGACACCATGCTTATTACCGTAGCTTTCTTTATGTGCTTACCTATAGTTAACTAAGTTAAGAACACACAGATCTGTTTTCAGTAATGCTGATTATATAGCTTTTTTGAATTACATGCTTTTATAGTTTTCTGGAAGCTATTGCACAAAGCACTTGGAGAATTGGGGCATTGTTAGTGTGATTTAAAGCCCAGCTCCAGCATTGTTTGAAAGTGTATATAAACCACTAACAATGGACCTGTTATTCCTTCCAGAAATCTTGTAAGCTAATAACATCCTGTGCTGTCTGCCTGTGCTACACTGCTGTCAGTTACATTGTTTCCAGCTCTGTGGACTACATATTACTTTCTCCATCTTATGAAGAAGAAAAGAGGGGGAAGTGTTCTGTAGTTGTGTCCTGTATTGACAAGGCTGCTCCTGCATAGATACAATACAGTGAATTATTTTCACCATAGGACAAAGTGTTACTGACAAGGTGAAAATAAAGAAACTAAAGCCTGAAAACCAAATTAAACAATCACATATATGAACTAGTAAACTGCTACAGCATGTATAAAACTTGTTCTTGGGTTTTAATACACTTTAAAGGTTTAAGGTGAATTTTCTGCCATGTTTTTTATTCATTTGCGACACCCATTTTAGATATTTTGCCATCCTTTTCATATGATGCCCATATGAGCATTAAGGCTTGCAATTGTCACGAAAAGCAAGAGACCGCAATAAAACACTGTCAGAAGTCTTAACACTTCCCCTCTCTTACGGTTTGTGTTTTTTTTTTTTTTTTGTCCCCTATTGAAGAAATTCCCTTTTTATAGCAGGTTAAACAACATAGTGCTTGTGCTGTCTAACCTGTCCCTCTGTAAGCTGTAAAAAACCTGGGTGATCCTGCCTGGTTCTGCCCTCCCCTTTGTAAACTGACCATGATAATAATGGCTGCTGAGCCCTGACACTGTGTTCAGTTTACGTGCCTCCGTCATCCACAGCTCTCCTGTACTCCTCCCTCCCTCCCTCCCTGCCTGTCTGTCAGCTTCTATGTCTGTGTGAGCTGGCTCCTCACCCCCACCCACCCCCCCTTCCCCCTCCTGCTGTTGGTAGTAAAAGTAGTGAACTAATCTTTTAAAAAATTCACTGCCAGCCCCTCTCATTTAAGCAGCCATAATGCACAGTGTAAATGTTTGTTAACCGCTTGCCGACCAGCCGCCATTATACTGCGGCAGGTCAGCTCGATCCCGAAAATCGCCGTAGCTGTACGTCGGTCCCTTTTAACAACTATAGCAGACTCGCCCGCTGCTTGGCGGGGGGAGCTGATGAGTGTGGCCACCCGCGATTGCTCCGCAGAGAGCAAGAACCGGGATCTGTCAGTGTAAACACACAGATCCCTGTTCTGTCAGGGGAGTACAGAGTTATTGTCTGTTCCTAGTGATCATGAACAGCGATCTCTCTGTACTCCCTGTCAGTCCACTCCCCCCACAGTTAGAAACACCTCCCTACGACACACTTAACCCCTTGAACGCCCCCTAGTGTTAACCCCTTCCCTGCCAGTGTAATTTATACAGTAATCAGTGCATTTTTATAGCACTGATCGCTGTATAAATGTCACTAGTCCCAAAAAAGTGTCAGATCTGTCCGGCTTCTGTGCGCCTCCCGGTGGTTCCTGGGCTTACATTGCCAATCGCTAAGCCCAGGAAACCATCCAGCTGTGGCTTGCCATAGAAATAAGAGATGGCAAGGTGGCTGCCACTCATCTCTATGCCCTTAGAGGACCAGAACAACATCACTTCCAGCACCCAGGCCATATAAACATGGCCTTTTTTCCCCTTAAAGCAAAAGCATAAAAAAAAAAAAAAAAAAAAAAAAAGAAATTCTTTTGCTTTTAAGGGTAAAGGAGAGATTTGGGGTCTTTCAGGGACCCCAGATCGCTCCATAAAGAGCACCTGTCATGCTGTATTATCGCAAGCAATGTTTACATTCCTTGCAATAGCAATACAAGTAATCAAAAAATGTTTTTTTAAAGGGATATAGTAAAAATGAAAAATGTGTATAAAAAAAAAAAAAAAAAAATGCTTGCGCGCAGTAGTGAACACATATGTAGGTCACGCCCATATATGTAAACAGTGTTTGCACCACACGTGAGGTGTCACCGCGAATATCTGATCAAAAGCAATTATTCAAGCGCTAGAACTCCTCTGTAACTCTAAACTGGTAACCTGTAGAAATTTTTAAAACATCACCTATGGAGATAAAAGTGCATGTCAGCGGACATAAAGGACAATGCAGTGTTCTATTAGGTCCGCCTGAAAAACTGACAGGCGGACCTGATCGGACAGGCTTTGTGAAAAGGATCTTAAGCAAGCCAGTGTATCTGACATTAGCATCTGCCTCCTTAAACCCTGAAATGAACTGTTACCACTAGTTTTGAGAACCCTGGTTTAAATAGTAGTTGTGAGTTTTGGTGTAATTTTAAAACTGTTAAATGTTAGTTGATATCTTTCGGTGTTAAATGGTTTGCCTCAACCCTCTTAACTGCCACCTTTGCTTGATAGCTTGGTCTGTTAAAGGAAGTTAGAAAACAACAGACTTACCAGGTAAAAATAAAGGCAGAAAAGCCTAAAAATAAAATTAGTAATGCTGCCACCACATTTATGGATTGATAAGCTGCGATCTAATACGTTTTTGTTTTTGGATTTAATACAGTCTTCACTTCTGTGCTTTCTTGAAATTTTCAAATGTGCTTCGTTCTTTTGTAGGTGCAGAGCAGTATAGTGAATATACAGGATATTCTGAAACCTACAAATGGGACCGTGTTCATGAAGATCAAGCTCCAAGGTAGACTTATTGTATTCGCTATTTGTTTGCTTTGTGTTTGTGCAGTAAGCTCCGCTTGTTTGCACCCTGCTCCCCCCCACTGCCACATTTGACACTTTTTTGACTGGGAGGAGGGAGCGGGTACCTGGTTTTGAAATGTACCAGCTCCCACTTCCGGCACAGATCGCCCCTCCTATATAAAGGGGAAGACACTGCAAGAAACAAGAAAATGCTGCGCACCCCGATGAGTATAAAAAGGAAAAAGGAGAAAGTCCCCCGTGTGGGGTTTTTTAGCAGCGAAGGGGTGAAAAAAATACTACATATGCTTGAATATTAATTGGATTTTTATTAATGACATGATATCAAAAAATGATGATAAAATAGGGACTGTGGTACAGGGATGTAAAAGCAATAATACAGGAAAGAACACAATTTACATGATTAACAAACACTAAAAAAAAGTTGATGATGTTGAGCGAAATCTGACTTGTTTCGACCCCACCGGGTCATCATCAGAGGATTAATAAGCTGTAGAAATATTTATACATATATTGAAATTCATGGACATAACCACAAGATGAAATGCTATATACTGAACAATTTGTCTATATAGTTACCGATCACACTGTATTGTGCGATATCTCCTGAAACAGAGGTCCTCTGACCTCCCCCCTCCACTCGATCCCACTCGGTCCCCGGTCAGCCAGAGCACCATTATTACTATACGCTGCTGGCTGTAATCAATATAATATAATATAAAAATTTTAAATTATTTTCTAACTTTAAACAACACACACCATATAGGATTTAGCTGCCCACTTATTACTATCAATACTTCGGTATTGAAATTATGTAATACCTTTACTTGCGTTAAATACAACGCACTTATAGCATTACCATTTGATGCCTTGGCCGCAGGTGCCCTGTCTCCGCCTTCGCGACCCTCCCAGGCATTTGGGATTATCCTACACTGTGACTCCTCGCAAGCCACGCATGAATTGGTGGGCTTGCATCGCTGGTGTTCTGGCTGACTTTGGACTTCCAGTGGGATCGAGTGGAGGAGGGGAGATCAGAGGACCTCTGTTTCAGGAAATATCGCACAGTACAGTGTGATCGGTTCACTTCCTGTTTCCCTTACTAGGGATGCCGGCACCTGTGCCCGAAGCCGATTGTAGAATCTGTTCGGGTGCGGACATCGCTGGACCCCTGGACAGGTATAGTAAGTGTCCTAATAAAAGTCAGCAGCTACAATATTTGTAGCGGCTGAATTAAAATTTTTTTGGGGGGAGCCTTGAGCTCCTTTTTAACCACTTCAGCCCTGGAAGGATTTCCCCACTTCCTGACCGAGCCATTTTTTGCAATACGAGACTGGGTCGCTTTAACTTAGAATTTCGCAGTCGTGCGACGTTGTACCTAAACAAAATTTATGTCCTTTTTTCCCCACAAATAGCGCTTTCCTTTGGTGGTGTTTAATCAACGATTTTGATTTTTTGCGCTATAAACAAAAGAAGAGCGACAATTTTGAAAAAAAAACACATTATTTTTTACTTTTTGCTATAATAAATATCCCCAATTTAAAAAAAGAAAAAAAAAATGTATTCATCAGTTTAGGGCGATTTTATATATTTTTCTACATATTTTTGGTAAATAAAAACGCAATAAGCGTATATTGATTGGTTTGCGCAAAAGTTATAGCGTCTACAAAATAGGGGATAGATTTGTGGCATTTTTTGGGACCATTGACATTTATACAGCTATCAGTGCTATAAAAATGCACTGATTACTGTATAAATGTCACTGGCAGAAAAGGGGTTAACACTAGGGGGCGATCAAGGGGTTAAATGTGTTCTCTCACTGTGTGTTCTAACTGTGGGGAGATGGGACTGACTGGGGGAGGAGACCGATCGTTGTTCCTATATACTAGGAACACACGATCTGTCTCCTCTCCCCTGACAGGACGTGGATATGTGTGTTTACACACTCAGATCCCCATCCTCGCTCTGTCAGGAGTGTTCGTTGGTGCCCGGCGGAGATCGTGGGCACGAGCATCGGTTCCTCAAGTATGTGGCGGGTGCGTGCACGCCCACTATACTGCTTAAAGCGCCCGCCGTCAATCGGCGGGCAGTCAGCAAGTGGTTAAGAAACTCCGTTGCTAAAATAAAAATAGCCAACAATCCACATGGACAGAATTAAAGCAAAATAAAACACATTTTTAACGTTTCCCAAAACCCTTACATTTAAAGTGTGCCATGACCAACCCAGCTCTCAAGCCATCAAATTGCTAGTGTCATAACTGATAACGTATGCAATACTGTGCCAAATGCAGACCAAACAGAGGCTAAGGTGGCAGCTTCCTTGGTTGTAAAGAATAGGATGGTTTAGTTCAGCTTTATGTGAATTATTGCCCTATAACATTGCCTATGCAGAAATTGCCACTCTGATGAAGAATCTTCTCTGAACATCTCTTTGGAAACCAACACTTCAATCTCCTGTGTCCCCCACTGTGCTCAGTGGTTTATCCCACCAAACCCTCCCTCACTACTTTGTCTTGCATTAACCTAGGAGTTGGTGGGAGAAACCACGGAGCATAGTAGGGGAAACAAGAGGTAACACTCCTGGAAGTGTTGAATTTCCAAATAGACTTCAGGGATTATTCATTGGTATCAGAGCAGCATCTCTCAGCCTTGGTAGTGGGGGAAGTAAGCAGGACCAGTGCTAGACTATTTCGTGCCCCGGGCAAGACCACTTGCACCTCTTCCCCCAACAAGACAGGAGAGGTAAACAATGAGCAGTACCCTGTGCAGTCCTGGGGGGGGGGGGGGGGGGTGGAAAGATGAAGGGAACACTGAGGGGTGATGGGGGAGCTCCAGCTATGTCTTTCCCCCTCCCCCAAGACCTTTCCTGGACATGATCACCTCTACAGCAGGCCATACTATCTGCCATCATACACTCCGCACTCCTCTCCTGAACATACAATCTGCCATCATACATCATACATACCGCACTTCTCTCCTAAACATACTACCTGTCATCATACTCCTCTCCTGAACATACAATAGCCTCCAGCGTTACTCCTGTTTCTTCTTGCTGGATGCCACCATTTTGCCGACACCCAGAGTCCTGGTGCAGCAGTAAACCTTCAAGCTTTCATTAGATCGTAGCACAGTGCCAAAAAATAGAGCGCAACTGAGCATATGCAGAACAGAGTGATACAGTGTATTCATTAAAACAGAGTTCCAGTCATTTCTTTATTTAAAGTCAGCAGCTACAAAAAGTGTAGCTGCTGACTTAAACGGCCACTCACCTGTCCCACAGTCCAGCTGTGTTCTCCTTGTGTCCTCCCTTGGCGGCGTGGGCATGTCTACTATGGGCACCCAGCCGTGACAGCTTTCAGCTTCACAGCTGGGTGCCCACTGCGCATGCGCGAGCGGCGCTGCGGTCTGTGACTGGCCCCGAAGTCTTCTGGGACCTGTCATTTGTCCCAGAAGACTTCGAGAGGGAGAGCAGGTACCTGTCAAATTCGGGTACCTGCTCCCCCCTCCTCTCCAAAAGCTCAGGTTCACAAACTGGAGCTGGGGAGGAGGCCTTAAAGCGGATGTTCCACTTTTGGGTGGAACTCTGCTTTAAGTTTAAAGTGGTTGTAAAGGCTCAAGGTTTTTTACCTTCATGCATTCTATGCATGAAGGTAAAAAAAAAACTGTGTGCAGCAGCCCCTTTTAATATCTACCTCAGGCTCCCTGATACTTACCTAAACCCCATCGCAATCCAGCGATGTGCACAAGAGCCTTAGCTCTCTAGGGACTCTCGCTCCTCATTGGCTGAGGCAGCCAATCAGGAGAGGGAGGGGCCAAGCCGCGGCTGTGTGTGTGAATAGACACAGCTGTGGCGCGCGCCTGCTTGGGTGCCCCCATTGCAAGCTGCTTGCTATGGGGGCACTATGCAGGAGGGAGGGGTCAGGCAGGGGACCCAGGAAGAGGGGGATCCAGGCTGCTCTGTGCAAAACCACTGCACAGAGCAGGTAAGTGCATAACATGTTTGTTATTTTTAAGAAGGAAAAAAAAAAGACTTTAATATCACTTTAAACAGTATAGCCACCTTTTCATGTTTTAGATAACTATACCTGCGAAAGGGGCAGCCTGAAGTGATCTAGCAGAACTTAATTTTCTGAGTAAAGTTCCACTTTATAAAAAGTCAAATTTGGCTGTTTTGCAGTATCTGAAACAAAAACTGTAATTCCTCCATGCAAAAAATCCCATTCAGACTTGCAGTGGAAAATCATGTTTGGAAAATGAAAACTTGATTGTTGTCACTGTGGGACAACACGGTTCTTAGTAAACCGATAACTGGGGTTCATTGTTATAAATCTTCATAGATCATATTTCAAAATGTGTCACCAACACTTGTTTGATTAAAATCTATACCAACAGAATTGTTTTTCACCTGTAATGTATAGAAAAATCTTTTCTTTACTACTTGCACACAGGGACAGTTGGCAGAGACGTACTACGGAAATTGTTGCAATCGATGCTTGTCACTTCCGACATTATCTTGATCAATTTACACCGGACAAGATAAACCGAGAACTAAACAAGGCATGTTTTCCTTTTTCTTTCTTTCTTGCTTTCTTTTTTTTTTTTTTTGTTTGTTTTTTTTTTTTTTTTAATTATGATTTGTATTATGATAATATTGCTATCACTGCTTACTGTTCATAAATGATATGACTAAATCATACTCTGATTTGGAGCCTCTTCAGACCTATCCAATCCGATGTGGTTTGGTAATACAAGCACGTTATGCTACACTTTTCTGCACAATGGACCTAAAAATAGGCATGCATCATTTTTTGCCAATGTAATGTGCTTCAGTACCATTGTGCATTACTATGTGTTGTAGTGCATTGCACTGCTGGTGCGTTCCTTTAGTGCAGGGGTTTCCAAACCTTTTAAACAAAGGGTCAGTTTACTCTCCCATAGACTTTAGAGGGGCCAGTTTGGATAGAAAATGTCTGAGACCCAGCATCAGTGAGAACAAACATGGCCTCAGGGTTGGTGGCCAGTAGAAGGAGGAATAGTGCCCCGTCAGTGTCAATGGGAGGAATAGTGCCCCATCATTCGTGTCAGTTGGAAGAATAGTGTCCCATCATTGGTATCAGTGGAAGGAATAGTTGACTCATCATTGGTGTCAGTGGGAGGAATAGTGCCCCATTGCTGGTGTCAGTGGGAGGAATAGTGCCCCATTGCTGGTGTCAGTGGGAGGAATAGTGCCCCATTGCTGGTGTCAGTGGAAGGAATAGTGCCCCATTGCTGGTGTCAGTGGAAGGAATAGTGCCCCATTGCTGGTGTCAGTGGAAGGAATAGTGCCCCATTGCTGGTGTCAGTGGAAGGAATAGTGCCCCATTGCTGGTGTCAGTGGAAGGAATAGTGCCCCATTGCTGGTGTCAGTGGAAGGAATAGTGCCCCATTGCTGGTGTCAGTGGAAGGAATAGTGCCCTATTGCTGGTGTCAGTGGAAAGAATAGTGCCCTATTGCTGGTGTCAGTGGGAGGAATAGTGCCCCATTGCTGGCATCAGTGGGAGGAATAGTGACCCTTCATTGGTGTCCGTGGGATGAATAGTGTCCCATCATTGGTGTCAGAGGGTGGGTTAGTGCCCCATCATTCGTGTCAGTGGCAGCAATAGTGCCCCATCATTCATGTCGGTGGCAGCAATCGTGTCCCATCATACACATTCGTGCAAGGAATTATTATTATACAGGATTTATATGGCGCTAACAATTTGCGCATGTTTTACAACATGAGGGCAGACAGTACACTTACAATGCAAATCAATACAGGAGGGATCAGAGGGCCCTGCTCCTTAGAGTTTAAAATCTAGAAGGGATGGTCAAGTGGAACAAATGGTAATAACTGTGGGGGGGGGGGGTGAGCTGATGGAGAAAATGAAAATACAGTTGTTAGATGTGGGTAGGCTTCTCTGAAGAGAAGGGTTTTCAAGGATCGTTTAAAAGCTAATACAGTAGGAGATAAGCGGACAGATTGGGGTAAGGCATTCCATGGGATTGGAGAGGCTTTGGAGAAGTCCTGGAGGTGAGCATGGGAGGAGGTGACGAGGGAGCTAGAGAGCAGGAGGTCTTGAGAGGAACGAAGAGAACGAGTAGGTTGGTATTTAGAGACTAGGCTAGTGATGTAGCTGGGGGCTAAATTGTAGATGGCTTTGTAAGTAGTTAGTATTTTTTATTTAATTTGTTGGGTGAACGGAAGCCAGTGGAGGGATTGACAGAGAGGGGTAGCAGACACAGAGCGATTTTGTAAGGTGGATGAGTTCCGGCAGCAGCATTCATGATGGATTGAAGAGGTGATAGACTATGTAGAGATAAGCCAATGAGAAGGGAGTTGCAGTAGTTGAGGAGAGAGATGACCAGCGAGTGAATTAAGAGCTTTGTTGTGTCATTGGTTAGAAAGCGGCATATTTTGGAGATGTTGCAGGGGTTGAGGCGGCAAGATTTGGACAGTGTTTGGACATGGTGCTTAAAGGAGGGTTCAGAGTCCAGGACTACACCTAGAACCTTGGCATGCTTGATATATCTGATAGTAAATTATTGATACGTGACGAGACAGAGGGAGTGAGCTGAGGGGTAGAGAAATAGATTTGGGTGTCGTCAGTGTAGAGGTTTATTGGAAACCATGGGAGGCTATCAGCTGACCCAGGGAGGGGGTGTAGATTGAAAATAGGAGAGGTCCAAGAACAGAACCTCGGGGGACCCCTACAGAGAAAGGAAGATGAGAGGAGGAAGTAGAATTGTAAGAAACGCTAAAGGTGAGGTTGGATAAGTAGGAAGAAAACCAGCATAGAGTACATTGACGGAGACCAAAGGTGTGGAGATTTTTGAGGAGGGGGTGGTCAACCGTATCAAAGGCAACAGAGAGGTCCAGGAGTAGGAATACAGAATAGTGTCCATTGGTTTTAGCTGTTAGTAGATTGTTAATTTTAGGAGAGCAGTTTCTGTGGAGTGTTGAGGACGAAATGCAGACTGAAGGGGGATCAAGAAGGCTATTGTCAGCAAGGTGGACGCTCAGTCGGTTGTAGACCAGACATTCAAGGTGTTTGAATAAGAAGTGGAGCAAGGAGATGGGATTGGGTGGGTCCAGTGAGGGCTTTTTATGTATGGGGCTGATAAGTGCATGTTTTAGAGAGTTGGGGAAGATGCCAGAAGAGAGGGAGAGATTGAAGATGTGGGTTAGAGTGTAGAATAGAGCCAGAGGGTGAACATGGCATTTGTGAGGGAACAGGATCCAGGTGGACATTAGCAAGTAGTTTAGCAACCTTGTCTATAGTGGTGGGGTTGAAAGAGGGAAGTAATGATTGTACCTGTGGGCATGAAGTGTAAAGCATGGAGGGTATCTGAACAGTAGAGATCTCCTCGCAAATTGTATCAATCTTCTGTTTGAAGTGATTGAGCAGTGAGTGAGTTAGTGGGTGGAGGACGAAGTAGAGAGTTGAAGGTAGGGAAGAGTTGACGGGGATGTGATGATAAGTTGCTAATGAGAGTGATAAAATAGGTCTGCTTGGCAGAGAGGAGGCTGGAATTGTATTTTTGGAGGGTAGATTTATATTGGTAAAATCTTTCTGAGACTTAGTCTTACGCCATAGGCGCACATGAGCACGACTGTTTTTTTCAGACTTCTAGTATCATCTGTTTGCCAAGGTTGAAAGGGTTGGGGCCCGATTTTCTGTGTAGTGAGGGGGGCCAGTGAGTCCAGTGAGGCTAGAAGTGAAGCGTTGTAGACAGAAGTGGCTAAGTTGGTGCAGGATAGGGGTGAGATTTTGTCGTAGAGGTTGTCGGTAGTAGGGAAGGGTTGAGATGACGTAGGTTTCTGCGGGTAACTTTTTAGGCGGTTGGAGGGAGAGGAGGTGGAGGAGAAGGAGAGTGTGCATGTTACATGGAGAAAGAGCTGAAGGTGTAAGCAAGGTCACTTGATGTCTGTGTGGTGTTTTTCAAAGTATTTTCTTGTGCTCATTTGCTTTGTGCATTCGCTGAAGTGCAGAGTCAGAAGTGTTCCCACTTATAGAAATAGCCCCACTTTGAGAAACAGCCCCAGTTGCAAATGTGCCCCCTGCACCATAATGCCCCATCATTGGTGTCAGTGGGAGGACTAGTGCCCCATCATTGGTATTAGTTGGAGGAATAGTATGCCATCATTGGTGTCAGTGGCCAGAATAATGCCCCTTTATTGGTGTCAGTGGCAGCAATAGTTCTCCAATTGATACTGGTACCAAGAAATAGTGCCCCATCATTAATATCGGTGAAAAGAATAATGCCCTATGATTAGTGTCGGTTGCAGAAATTATGTATCACTGTTGGTGTCAGTGGGAGAAATGGCGCCTCATATCATTGGGAGGAATAGTGACCCAAGGGCCGGATAAGGACTAGCAAAGTGCCACAGTATGGAGACCACTGCTTTAGTGCATTGGGATGCCAATGAAAACCAAGGAGCCTATACTAATGCATACTGTAAGTGATAAATCACCTTGTGAGTGTGTAAGTTTACCCCAGCAAATGAAGATTACCCCATGGTATTTTTTTTTTTTTTTTAATTCAAATTTTTACAAATTCGAACTTCGTTCTTTGATCCTATTCAGTTACATTGTAAGTATGAAAGGCAAGCTGCACAGCACATAATTGTACAGAGGAATTGATCAATTTTCTAACCTACAATGCAGAACAAGTGACCCTCTTAGCCATTTTTTTACTTTTAATAAAATAGAATAAAAGTAGTACTGTAATATATTGCAGCTTATTAATCCAAAGATGTGGTTGCACTAGTTTTAATTTTTCGGACTAAGAACGTTTTCACAATTATGGAAAATACCTGTTGATCCTGCCAGAAAAACAGTGTCTTTGTAACTTTCCATGAATTTAACTGATATATCAAGTTTACTTTTTTACAAAGCTATCCACTGTGAATTGGCTACCGTGCCCCTCAGGTTATTTAGCTTATGACTGGAAGACATGTCCGTAGTACTGTCCTTAGAGCCCTTTCACACTAGGGTGCTTTGCAGGCGCTACAGCGCTAAAAATAGCGCCTGCAAAGTGCTCTGAAAGAGCCGCTCCTCACACTTTAGTGTGAAAGCCCGAGAGCTTTCACACTGGAGCGGTTCCCTGGCAGGACACTAAAAAAAGTCCTACTAGCAGCATCTTTGGAGCGGTGAAGGAGCGGTGTATATACCGCTCCTTCATCGCTTCTGCCCATTGAAATTAATGCTGCAGCAGTGCTTTGCGTGGTTTTAACCCTTTCTCGGCCGCTAACAGGGTGGTAAAACCGCCCCGCTAGTGGCCGAATTCCGCCGCTAAAACGACGGTAAAGTGTCACTAAAAATAGCGCTGTTTTACCGCCAGCGCCTGCACTGCCCCAGTGTGAAAGGACTCTTGGTGTGACAATCACGGTGCTCTATGCCATGACAAATACGTGAGCAGCAATTGCTGGCTTTCTAAAATTCTCAATTGGCTAGCTGTCAAGCAAATCAACGATCCTGATGGATTGCTGATCAGGAATGCAAATCAGGGTTGCTGACTTCACTTGCTACACACTTGAGTCTAGTGACTCGCATATATTCAATCCAGAGGATGTACATGTTTAGGAGTTAACCATCATTGCAGAACAAGGTTAGCAGTGACCACTTACGTTAATATTTTCATGTCAGGTTTCCTGCACCTTTTGTACTCGGAACCTTACTCCTGACTTCCACTGTAATGCTGCTCACTAGCAGAATCCGTGACTTATATATATGGCTGGGGAGAAATCAAGTGCTATAACCTCCCATGGTGAATATGTATATGAACAGCTCACCTTGTTCTCATGTTTTCATATAGTAAAACTGTATGTTCATGCAGCAGTGGCTACAGTCTTTTAAACATGTTTCACTATGAGTAGTCCAAAATAAAGTTGCACTACATATTGAAAAAAAGGAAAAAGCAAAGCAGACATACTGCAAAAAGAGAGTCCACAAAGTGATAAGGAATCCAATAAATCCCACAGTGCACTAACAATCACCTGGATGGTGTGTGATTTCCAGAAAAAGCCTTTACCTCATGCAATGCCAAGCTGCAGTTTCCAAAGCGAGCAAAGTCCTTTCTTGTATTAAGAGAGGTATGGACTCCAGAGAGAGAAATATAATTTTACCCATGTACAAATCATTAGTAAGACCTCATCTTGAATATGCAGTTCAGTTTTGGGCAGCAGTTCTCCAAAAGGATATCGGGGGAACTAGAGAAAGTGCAGAGAAGAGCAACCAAACTGATAAGAGGCATGGAGAAGCTCAGCTATGGGGAAAGATTAGAGGAACTGAATCTATTCCCTCTTGAGAAGAGGAGATTAAGGGGGGATATGATCAACATGCAAAAATAGATAAGTGGTCCATATAGTGAACTTGGTGTTGCGTTATTCACTTTAAGGTCATCACAGAGGACAGGGGGCAGGCTTTACGTCTAGCGGAAAAAAGATTTAATCTCCAAATACGGAAAGGTTGCTTCACAGTAAGAGCTGTGAAAATATGGAATAAACTCCCTCCGGAGGTGGTTCTGGCAAGCTCAGTAGATTGCTTTAAAAAGACCTGGATTCTTTCCTAAATGTACATAATATAACTGGGTACTAACATTTATAGGTAAAGTTGATCCATGTAAAATCCGATTGCCTCTTAGGGGATCCTGAAGGAATATTTTCCCCTGCTCTAGCAAATGGGCGCATGCTTAGCTGGGGTTTTTCGCCTTCCTCTGGATTGACTGTGGGTGAAGGATTGTGTATATGGGATTGTATTTATTTATTATTTGTTTTGGTTGAACTAGATGGACTTTTTTCAAACTGACAAACTATGTAATTATGAACGGCTGCTTACCAGCTCCTTACGACCTCCTAGTAAGGAAGGTCTTTCCCGCTTGCAGCTATTAAACCCAGCCAAGGCCTTTATTCATCCTGGGAGATCAAGCTGAAGAGCACACTCCACTCAAGGAAGAACCCGATCATATAAGGACCCCAAACAAGATAAGGCTTCCATAGTGTAAAATTATCCTGTGGCATGATGTCGTCCTGGGGCATCTTGTGACGAAACGCTTAGGTGGAGCGACATGCTGACGTCACCATATTTGGGCAGGTCCCGGAAGGGACAGGCTGTTGTATCGAGCAGGCTGGCTTATCTATGCGTGTTTTAATACATCTTTTTTTAAGTGCAACCTTTTTTACGTTATTAAAAACGTCAAGGATTTTACACTATGGAAGCCTTCTCTTTTTTGGAGTCCTTTATATGGAGATTTATATACTAGGAGGTCATAAAGAGCTGGTAAGCGGCCATTCAATGAGGTGGAGGCTTTTTCTGGAAACTACACACCAATCCGGGTGATTGTTAGTGCACCGTGTGATTGATTTGGATTCCTTATCACTTTGTGGACTCTTTTTTTGCAGTGTGTCTGCTTTGCTTTTTCCTTTTCTTTTCAATATATAGTGCAACTTTATTTTGGACTATTTGATTTGTGTTGTGTGCGTCTCAAAGGAAAGTTGCTGCTGCAGGGTCACTATATTTATATTTATGTTTATTTTGGGACAGCGCATTATTACCCACTATTTGTCATTATGTTTCACTGTGAGGATATTCTATGTGAACCGATCAAGCTGCAGTAAATCATGCTCTGTCCATGAGTTTTACTAGTTGTTAACTAAATTCAGAGGAATTGTATATTTGATGTAGTCTGCCCTTGGTCACTTTCCGCTACTTTAGAATATGACTCCATTCATTCATTCATTCATTATTATGTCCTAATAGCTTGCCTGGCTCAGCAGTTATTTTTTTTTAATGCCTGCTGCTAACTTCATATTGTGCCCATGTTTCAGAGCAAGGTGGAAAATGGTTTTGCCTGCGTCTTATGGTTCTTAATTACTATGTTAAATAACATTCAGTCTTGCAAAATACATTATGGTACCCCAGGGCAATCTTCTGCCCCCTCTTTTTATGACGGCACAGCAAACACTCCCTTTAATCAGTCATCTAGTTATGTTGTGTGCATTGTTAAAACATTGATTTTCATTACTCCTTTCCGCAGGTAAAATATTAGCCCACGTAAAATATAGAAAGCCCCTTTCTAATCAGTCAGCAACTCTGTGAGAGAAGTACATTTCCATTTCCAGGCTATTGCTCTGGTTAAGATAGATTTTGTTTTGAAATCTTGCGTCCCATTAATAACAGCACATCCATCATTCAAAAATACTCCAAAAAAGCAAAGGCATAAATAAAGAAGGCACAGGAGCAACTTATCCATTTTAAGTGTGCTTGTGACAGCTTAATTGGTAGAGCAGATTCGCTAACAGTTAAATTCATTTCAAGTCTGGCCAGAAGATCTTCGTCATCCGAACAACTTAGCTGCCACTGGCTCATTATTTAGACTGGGATTGGCTTGAGAACGGATGACTATGGCTCTCCACTGAGTTTCCTAGACCCGTCTTTTTTTTAAATATATTGTTTTATTTAAAAGGAATCTTTCACGTGGTAGTAGAAACTATTACCTGAAACAGTAAAAATTGGATTTTTTTTGCAGGAAATGAAAATAAAGCTGTTTGTTGTCATGTTTCTGTTAGTTATTCTGTGAAGTGCATTTTCTCAAGACTGCTGTGTTTTTATTATTTGGCCATCTAAAATCTACCAAAGCCAGATATGTCACAAACATTTGGGTAAATGATTACATGTACCACATTCCTAGTGCACCGAAGAGGGTAATGTTTGATAGATTGCTGGAGGCCGCGTGTCAGATGTCTAATGCATACAGTCAATAGGAGAGCTTCATTACTTGTCAGAAAGCTGCTGATGTTAACCCCTTTGGGGGATCTATTTAACATGGCTGAGGTTAGCTGCCTGACAAAGTGGTCACGGCAGTGATTTGGTAACAGTGCGCTGAAGGCTGATCTCACATTGAATATCTCAGCATTGATGCATGGTTTAAGATCTATGGTTAAGAGACATTTTAGTACTAAATAAGAAAAATTCAGTTTTTAAGCAATAATAATGGCCATTGACTGACTGGGACATAGTTACCTTTTCTGTGCAGCAAGTCCCTAGTTTAACAGTTTCCTTTCTGGCTACTGTACCCTTTATTCCAAGTATCTTGTTCTCTGAGCTTGTAGTTATGTCTTCATGGAGGCTTATATCTCCCTATTGACACCTGTCTGAACTCTGTCCTTTTAACAATCACTCAGTTATATGGTCTACAGATTCAAACATTCATTCACTTAAGAACAATCAAATGGCAACATTATTGGAAAGTCCACATCTTTGATTAAATGATTTTATTGATCAAAATGCTTGTTTTCAGATGAGATTCTTTAATTGAAATAGTTATATCAAACATGCTTATTATTCATTTATGACCTGTGTCAATTACCTGGCCATACCATACCACTGCCAGTTCAGGTAATATGAAATAATATAGTTGTGCGAAAACACATGATTTTGTGGAATTCACCTCTGTGCTGCCCCGTTTCACAATTCAAAACCCAGTGCTGGCATACCAACAGTTGTGGGACAAAGGGAATTTTATTATTAAAAATAAAAATAATTACATATAATTACTGACAGGGTCATGTTTCAATAACGTTAAACTTTACCACTGCCGACCCCCATCAGGAAACGTTAGTTCCCAACTTTTATGCTCAACGCTGGCTTCAATACAGTTAATGACCCAGAAGAATTATACAGATCAGAAAAAAGATAAGTCTGCATTAGGTTAGAATCAATGTACTGAACCAAGAAGGTAAGCATGGCAGCCAAGCGACTAGCATTTTCGGCAGTTACAGCCTTTTTTTCTACGATGTTGCCTTTAAACAGTTATTTAGAGAACACACAAATGCCATGAAAAGAAACTTTTTGGCTACCCTGATTTTAAATAATGTCCATCTCAATTACTGCATTTCATGTACTTTGTCTATTGTAGACAGTATACAGTATATTCATCTAGTATGACTCCATGGAGTGCAGAATTTAATTGAATACATCAGAATCAACAATATATAAGCTTTTGTAGTGTAAAACTCATATTTGTTTACAACTGGTGATTTCTTTTTTTCTTTATTAGGCTTATTGCGGGTTTTTCAGAGAAGGCATTGAACCTAAAAACCTTTCGGCAGTGGCAACTGGCAACTGGGGATGTGGAGCTTTCGGTGGGGATCCGAGATTAAAAGGTGACTAGTTAATGGAAAAATAAAATGAACTTTTAACATTTTAGAAAATAGTTGTGACTTGAATTGGTGCTGCCCTGATAAATGTTTGGGATGGATGCGTGTGTGTTTGGGGGGGTATAGTTAGAAAACTGGCCCCATGCAGCTCCAGACTCCTTGATAGCATTAGGTTTACTGCAAAGGACATTCAATTTTTTGACTAGATTTGTAAGCTGGGCCCTGACTCAAACTGAACTTGTCTTTAGGAAATACTGAATAAACCAGCATGTTATACCTACTCATGAGGTATAGCCCTTTGCCTTATTATTTAGGTGGAAGGTTGGTTGATGGGGTTGTGCCTGAACTGCAGTGTGCAGTAAAACCAGTATGTGCAAAATGGGAACACTCAGATTTTGGGAGCTTACGGAGTGTTCTGGAGGAGGACAAGTAGAGGACTTTACCACAATCTTTTATTTCTTTCTGTTGCATAGTCAAGCTGGTTTAAACAGTATTTCCTGTTTCACTTGTCTTACTCTTAGCCTAAGTTAACACTACTGCTGCTGCATAGTCATGTGTTTTTCTGTGCATTTTTGTAGCACGTTTTTGCACATTTTTTTAGGTGTTTTCATGCTTCATACTTTTTTTTTGTAGGGGGGGGGGGGCTGATTGTTGAACACAAAACCCTACCAAAAATGCATGTGCTTGCATTCCCATTGAAATCCATTGAGCCAAAATAGCACAATGCTGCACCAAAAGAAGCACATGCTCATTTTCAAAAATTGCACTGCGCCTTGTTGTATTGACGTGAAGGGGCACCGTGATTTCCATTGTTGTGCATTGCAGCATGAAGGTAGACAGGAGAAATCACACTAATGTGATCAGGGCCTTACAGTCCTAGTAGAAGGCAGATACATAGTTCTGACAATTTTTTCTTAATGCAAAGGCGTGCATGCTTCACATGGTGTCTGAAAGATCACTTAACCGGAGAGACACTGTATATAGGGCTTTTATATATTTCTTTATAGTGGACTATAAAGTAAGCGCCAGTGGGTTTTCTTCATGGTCATCGCTGTAATCTTGGCAAATCCAAAAACTGAAATATTTCAATTTGAGTTCATGTTTGTAGTGGCCACGTTAGGCCTGAAATATTGTGCTCTCTAAGAAATTGTGTTTTTTTTCACAGCATTGATGCTCTAAATCTAATTTCTGACAGGAGTGATTCCATTTTTTTTTTTTTAATGAGCGCAAATAAATACATCGCACCTTTTATTGCAGCATAGTGGTGATAGTCTGAAGATAGAATAGTGAATAGTTAGTGGTTGTAAACCTGAAAAACCTAAATTACAATGAACACACTACCTTATTCAGCAAATCAGTAATCTGTAATCTGTCCCCAGTCTAGCTGGGAGAGGAGCAGGCACTCTTCTGCAATCTATCACAGGTAAAAAAAAAAAAAAAAAAAAAATGTGGCACCACACACCCCCCTCATACGATTGACAGACTAAATAATTAGACTCGTGCATGAGAAGTGGCCGTACCTCCCGCCACCACATCCACAGATCTCCCCCCCCCCCCCAACTTTTCCTGCTGCCCCTGGATTGGCTGTTCTGTGCCTCGGCATCCCACTGCGATCGCAGTATCTTTTTCTCCCCTGCCCACTACTGACGCTGCCAAAAAAAAGACTGCAGCAGGCGGCAATGTGTCTCTGTGTTGCGAGAGCCCACTTGCCCCCCCTCCCTCCTTCCTCCTGCAGCCACCACTCAGGCAATCGGCAGCACCAGGAATGGATGCTGGGAAGTGTAGTTTAGGGAAAGGACTGCTGCATTGCACGGGGTTACAGTGAGGGATAAAAGTATTTGATCCCCTGCTGATTTTGTATGTGTGCCCACTGACAAAGAAATGATCAGTTTTTAATTTTAATGCTAGGTTTCTTTTAACAGCGAGCGACAGAATAGCAACAAAAAATCCATAAAAACGCATTTCAAAAAAGTTATAAATTGATTTGCATTTTAATGAGTGAAATAAGTATTTGACCACTTCGCAAAACATTTGCCACCAGTACGAAGGTACTTGGTGGCAAAACCCTTGTTGGCAATCACAGATGTCAGATGTTTTCTAGTTGGCCACCAGGTTTGCACACATCTCAGAAGGGATTTTGTTCCACTCCTCTTTGCATGTCCTCTCCAAGTCATTAAGGTTTCGAGGCTGACGTTTAGTAACTTGAACCTTCAACTGTCTGTTTTGGGTCGTTGTCATGCTGTAATACCCATCCACGACACATTTTTAATGCCCTGGCTGAGGGAAAGAGGTTCTCACCCAAAATTTGACAGTGCATGGCCCCATCCATCGTCTCTTTGATGCAGTGAAGTTGTCCTGTCCCCTTAGCAGAAAAATACCCCCCAAAGCATATTTCCACCTCCATGTTTGACGGCGAGTTGCGTCGATGCCAAAGAGCTTGATTTTGGTCTCATCTGACCACAACACTTTCACCCAGTTCTCCTCTGAATTATTCAGATGTACATTGGCAAACTTCAGATGGGCCTGCACATGTGCTTTCTTGACCAAGGGGACCTTGCGGGTGCTGCAGGATTTCAGTCCTTAACGACGTAGTGTGTTACCAATTGTTTTCTTTGTGACTATGGTCCCAGCTGCCTTGAGATCATTGACAAGATTTTCCTGTGTAGTTCTTGGCTAATTCCTCACTGTTCTCATCATTGAAACTCCACGAGGTGAGATCTTGCTTGGAGTATCAGACTGAGGGAAATTGACAGTTATTTTGTGTTTTTTCCATTTGCGAATAAATGCACTTAGGCTTCATGTACACTGCTGCTGGTAAACGAACATTTAGGAGCAGTTGGGTGTTTTTCTCTATCGTTCATTGACAGACACAGCGTTCCATTATAGAGAACCATAGGGTTATATTGCCCCCTACAGGAGTAGGATACTAGGCAGAAAAAAGACTTAGCTATGCCCATGGGCAGTCCTAGGTGATATACACCCCCCTCTCTGCTATAGGCCTTCAGTTTTTTTTCTGCCTAATCAGGAGTAAGGACCTAGTTCCCTGCTGAGATCTCTGGCCCCTCACTAAAGATGAGGCCTGTGTCGCAGCGTTCCTCATGCCCAGCAGCCCCCCCACTTCGGTGGTGAGGAGGATCTGTCTGGGAGCATTACCCGCGCGCTCGCTGGAGCGGTAAGTAAGGGGCCCCTCCTCTCCTTCCAGGGAGTGGTTGGTCCCTCTGGAGTTCTCCACATCCCCCCTTCCCTGGGTGAGGCTCTGTCCACCCTCCCCTCCAGGTTGTCACTATGGGGGGTACACCTTGGCACCTGATAGGTGGGTGACCTGGTATCCGCAGATCTGCGCCCCCTGCGGTGGCCCTCCACTAATTTTAGGCCGTGGCTTTGCAGCATACCGAGCACTCGCGGCGGGCAGCTGAAAATTTAGGCCGCGGCTTTTGCGGGCTACCCACCAGGCGACGTGCGGGGCGGCCCTAGAGTGGGCAGCGGAGATCGCCGTTTTCTGTTGCAGGCATCCGCCCTCCTTCCTCGGCTCTAGCCTGGTCCAGTCCCCCCCGCGGACCTGTGCACACATGGCGGGCGGCCGCGGCCTGCTAGTCCGCGCGGTTACGCCGGACACCTTCTTCCAGAGGGACTGCGCTGTGGGGCCTCTGCGGGCGACCCCCTTTTGAGGGGGTTGTTTAAATGGGCCCTCTGTAGGCGCCCCCCGTGAGGAGCCTTAGTGGATGCCCCCCCGTGAGGAGCCTTGGTGGATGCCCCCCCGTGAGGGGCCTTGGTGGATGCCCCCCCGTGAGGGGCCTTGGTGGATGCCCCCCCGTGAGGGGCCTTGGTGGATGCCCCCCCGTGAGGGGCCTTGGTGGATGCCCCCCCGTGAGGGGCCTTGGTGGCCCCCCGTGAGGGGCCTTGGTGGATGCCCCCCGTAAGGGGCCTTGGTGGATGCCCTCCGTGAGGGGCCTTGGTGGATGCCCTCCGTGAGGGGCCTTGGCGGATGCCCTCCGTGAGGGGCCTTGGCGGATGCTCTCCGTGAGGGGCCTTGGCGGATGCCCTCCGTGAGGGGCCTTGGCGGATGCCCTCCGTGAGGGGCCTTGGCGGATGCCCTCCGTGAGGGGCCTTGGCGGATGCCCTCCGTGAGGGACCTTGGCGGATGCGCTCCGTGAGGGACCTTGGCGGATGCGCTCCGTGAGGGGCCTTGGCGGATGCCCTCCGTGAGGGGCCTTGGCGGATGCCCTCCGTGAGGGGCCTTGGCGGATGCCCTCCGTGAGGGGCCTTGGCGGATGCCCTCCGTGAGGGGCCTTGGCGGATGCCCTCCGTGAGGGGCCTTGGCGGATGCCCTCCGTGAGGGGCCTTGGCGGATGCCCTCCGTGAGGGGCCTTGGCGGATGCCCTCCGTGAGGGGCCTTGGCGGATGCCCTCCGTGAGGGACCTTGGCGGATGCCCTCCGTGAGGGGGGCCTCAGCCAGTGTCCCCTGTGCAGGGCACCTATAGGCGCCCCCTGTGCGGGGTCTCAGCCAGTGCCCCCTGTGCGGAGTTTCTGTAGGCGACCCTTGTGCGGGGTCTCAGCCAGTGTCCCCTGTGAGGGGTCCAGTGGTGCCCTCTGTGTGGGATCTCAGCCAGTGCCCCCTGTGCTGAGTATCAGAAGGCGCCCCAGTGCGGGGTCTCGGCCGGTGCTCCTTGTGAGGAGCCTGGGTCAGCGACCCCTGTGTGGGGCCTCGTCGTGTCCCCTGTGTGGGACCTCGATTGATGTGTGAGTGTATTTCTGCGCCATGGGGTCACCGGTGTTTGCAAACAGCTGGGGCCAGTAGCCTGTACAAGTCAGGCTGACAGACACCCTGGCTGTGTGCATGTAACCACACATTGATGCATTTCTATGGGTACAGGAACAGATCCGTTGCCCTCGATGCAGACAGTTTACATCTTGCACACTCATCTGTCCCTATACATGTAACCGTACAGGTGTGCAGTTACATGAATACAGCTGCAGTGTCTGTCTGCCTCTTGTTTATTTGTACAGGCTGATGCCTGCAGCTACAGTATCTCACAAGTACGTACACCCTTTTTTGTAAATATTTTATTCTATATTTTTATGTGACAACATTGAAGAAATGACACTTTGCTACAATGTAAAGTAGCGAGTGTACAGCTTGTATAACAGTGTATATTTGCTGTCCCCTTAAAATAACTCAACACGCAGCCATTAATGTCTAAACCGCTGGCAACAAAAGTGAGTACACCCTTGAGTGAAAATGTCCAAATTGGGCCCAAAGTGTCAATATATTGTGTGGCCACCATTATTTTCCAGCACTGCATTAACCCTCTTTGGCATGGAGTTCACCAGAGCTTCACAGGTTGCCACTGGAGTCCTTTTCCACTCCTCCATGACGACATCACAGAGCTTGTGGATGTTAGAGACCTTGCGCTCCTCCACCTTCTGTTTGAGGATGCCCTACAGATGCTCAATAGGGACATGCTTGGCAAGTCTATCACCTTTGCCCTCAGCTTCTTTAGCAAGGCAGTGGTCGTCTTGGAGGTGTGTTTGGGGTCGTTATGTTTGAATACTGCCCTGCGGCCCATTCTTTGAAGGGAAGGGATCATGCTCTGCTTCAGTATGTCACAGTACATGTTGGCATTCATGGTTCTCCCAATGAACTGTAGCTCCCCAGTGTTGGCTGCACTCATGCAGCCCCAGACCATGACACTCCCACCACCATGTTTGACTGTAGGCAATACTTGTCTTTGTACTCCTCACCTGGTTGCCGTCACACATGCTTGACACCATCTGAACCAAATAAGTTTATCTTGGTCTCATCAGACCACAGGGACATGGTTCCAGTAATCCATATCCTTAGTATGTTAGTCTTCAGCAAACTGCAGGCTTTCTTGTTCGTTATCTTTAGATGAAGCTTCCTTCTGGGATGACAGCCATGCAAACCAATTTAATGCAGTGTGCCGCGTATGGTCTGAGCACTGACAGGCTGACCCCACACACACACCCCATCAACCTCTGCAGCAATGCTGGCAGCACTCTTATGTGTATTTCCCAAAGACAACCTCTGGATATGACGCTGAGTACGTGCACTCAACTTCTTTGGTTGACCATGGCGAGCCCTGTTCTGAGTGGAACCTGTTAAACCACTATATGGTCTTGGCCACCATGCTGCAGCTCAGTTTTAGGGTATTGGCAATCTTCTTATAGCCTAGGCCATCTTTATGTAGAGCAACAATTCTTTTTTTTTTTTTTTTTTTCAGATCCTTTAGAGTTCTTTGCCATGAGGTATCATGTTGAACTACCAGTGACCAAATTTAACACACCTTGCCAGCGGTTTAGACATTTAAAGTGGTTGTAAACCCACTAACAAAAAAATAAAAAACCTGCAAGATGAAGGCATAATGAGCTAGTATGCATAGCATACTAGCTCTTTATGAAATACTTACCTTAGATCGAAGCCCCCGCAGCAGTCCTTGTACACTGGTCTGGCTGGCGACATCACTCCCAGAGCTACTTCTGGGTATCGTGGATTCCGGTGCTGGGATTGGCCGGAGCCGCGATGACATCACTCCCACACATGCGCGCGGGAGCCGCAGGTAATGGCACAATAGCTGAAGCAACGGCACGAATGTGCCGTTGCTTCAGTGCGCATGTGCCAATGACGTTGGCACATGCTGATTTGGGGATATCTCCTAAACCATGCAGGTTTAGGAGATATCCGGGGTAGCTAACAAGTAAGCCTTATTATAGGCTTACCTGTAGTAAAAAGTGGTTGTAAAGGGTTTACAACCACTTTAAGGGAAGTGTGTTGAGTTATTTTGAGGGGACAGCTGTTATACTGTTATACAAGCTGTACACTCACTACTTTTACATTGTAGCAAAGTGTCATTTCTTTAGTGCTGTCACATGAAAAGATAATAATAAAATATTTACAAAAATGTGAGGGGTGTACTCACTTTTGTGAGATACTGTATACGCAAACACTTTTGACACCTGTGACTGCAGAAATACTGCAGTTTAGCTTTATGCAGGTATATGTATAGTTTCTGTGTAGTGCGTAAAGCGGAGTTCCACCCAAAAGTGGAACTTCCGCTTTAAGCACTCCTCGCCCCTTTACATGCCACATTTGGCATGTCATTTTTTTTGGGGGGGGGGGGGGGGGGATGGGTGAACAGTTTTGAGAGGGACTTCATGTCCCACTTCCTGCTTCCGACTTCAGGTCGCCAAGGCGGACCCTCCTCTCCCCCTAGGTGGCCCCGCCCTCTTGGCAATGCTGTGACCTGTCCCAGAAGATTGCCTGTCCACTCGGAGAGAGCAGCGCGACTCAAGCATGCGCAATGCCCGGCCGTGAAGCCGCAAGCGGTCACGGCTGGGTGCCCACGGTTTCTATGGCGGCGCCGCGGAGAGGAGCGAGGCTGCAGGCGGCCGCATCGCTGGACCATAGGACAGGTGAGTGTATGTTTATCAAAAGTCGGCAGCTTTACTTTTTGTAGCTGCTGACTTTTTTAATAAACTGTAAAAAGTCTGGAACTCTACTTTAATAGTAAACTATATTTTATGAATGTATTTAATAGTAAAAAAATATAAAAAAATAAAAACTTCACGTATTGTAAAGTGATCAAGATAAATTTCTGTGCAAGGATTTTACGCCTATGCATTTGCAGTTCATTATAATTGGGATTACAAATGAAGGCAATGAAGCCTGGATAAATGAATAGCTTGATTAAATGTTGACTTTGAACAACTCTTTAATTGATCATTACATATCAATCTTTTGGATGATAAGGGGTTATTTATCTCAATCAAGAGAAGCTACATGTTGTTGGAATGTGCAAAGGATTAATAGTTTTGATTCCAACTATTTTAATGGAAAATTAGAAGGTTTATTTATAGGATAGCAGTGGTTTCACTCAAAAATTAAAAAACCCAACTCCAGGCATATACATCTTAAAGGGGTTGTATGCATTAAGGTGAAAAACCTTCTGTAGTGCAGCATCCCCCCTTTTACTTGCCTGAACTTGATTGTTTCAGCGACGGGTACGAGCACAGCAGCTCCAGCACATAGATCAGTGGAGAAAGGGTACCACCCTGTCTAGTGCCATTGCTAATTCTGAAGGCATTCGATAGGTGGCTGACTCTCTCCTAGGGATTGACATAGAGAGACAGTATGAAGTTACGCATATTTGTGCAGGACCTAATTTTTGCAAGACTTCAGTCCCAGGAATAAAGCCTGCCTGGTCAAGGGAGATCTAAGCGTCGAACAGGGACAGGCAATTTGATAGTGTTGGCGCGAGTATCTTTATATCTACGTTCAGGGACGATCCTGGACGGGGTGCAGTGCACCCAGGCGCCACAGAGGTGGGGGCGCTGAAGTGCCAGAGTGCTCCCCTCCCCCCTCCTCCTCCTCCTCCTCTTCCTTGTTCGTAGGCGGCTCTCTCTGCTGGTCGCTGCCTCGACCTGCCGAGTGCCGAAGCCCACCCCCCTCCCTCCTCCCTCCTCCTCCCCCCTCCTTCCTCCTCCCCCCTCCTCCCTCCTCCCATCAGAGGAGGAGAGCAAAATGAGATCGGAGCGGCTGTCTCTGCCGCGCGGTGACGTCACTGGGGGGGGGGCGGCCCGCCCATGCCCAAGCCCAACGTGTTCCAGTACTCCTCCTTTGACCTCCTGTGTCTCGATCCCGCCTGCTGCCCAAGCCTGACACGCTCCACCCGGGCGGCGCGGCTGCACACTGTTCTCTCCTCACCAGCTGCCGCCCGGGTGTTTTAAATTAACGTAATGGGGGGGATGTTTGTCCTGGGGGGGTATATACTAATGTAGGGGGAGGGGTTTCTCCTGGGGGGTCTATACTAATGTAGGGGGGTGGTTTGTCCAGGGGGGGTCTATACTAATGTAGGGGGAGGGGTTTCTCCTGGGGGGGTCTATAGTAATGTAGGGGGGGTGGTTTGTCCTGGGGGGTCTATACCAATGTAGGGGGGGTGGTTTGTCTTGGGGGGGGTCTATACTAATGTGGGGGGGGTGGTTTGTTCTGGGGGTCTGTACTAATGTGGGGGGGTGGTTTGTCCTGGGGGGGTCTGTACTAATGTAGAGGAGGTAGTTTGGCCAGAGGGGTCTGTACTAATGGAGGGGGGTGGTTTGTTCTGGGGGGGTCTGTACTAATAGAGGGGGGTGGTTTGTCCGGGGGGTCTGTACTAATGGAGGGGGGTTTGTCCTAGGGGTCTGTACTAATAGAGGGGGGGTGGTTTGTTCTGGGGGGTGTGTATTAATGGAGGGGGGTGGTTTGTTCTGGGGGGGTCTGTACTAATGGAGGAGGGGTGGTTTGTTCTGGGGGTCTGTACTAATGTAGGGGGGGGTTGTCCTGGGGGGGTCTATACTAATGTAGGGGGGTGGTTTGTCCTGGGGGGGTCTGTACTAATGTAGGGGGGTGGTTTGTCCTGGGGGGGTCTGTACTAATGTAGGGGGGTGGTTTGTCCTGGGGGGGTCTGTACTAATGGAGGGGGGGTGGTTTGTCCTGGGGGGTCTGTACTAATGTAGGGGAGGTAGTTTGGCCGGGGGGGCTCTGTACTAATGGGGGGGTGTGGTTTGTCGGGGGGTCTGTACTAATGGAGGGGGGTGGTTTGTCCGGCGGGTCTGTACTAATAGAGGAGGGGTGGTTTGTTCTGGGGGGTCTGTACTAATTGAGGGGGGTGGCTTGTTCTGGGGGGGTCTGTACTAATGGAGGAGGGGTGGTTCTGTACTAATGGAGGAGGGGTGGTTCTGTACTAATGGAGGGAGGTGGCTTGTCCTGAGGGGGGTCTATACTGATGGGAGGTCTGTACTAGTGAGCGGCGCACTATGTTTCTTCCCCCACCTTCATATTAGCCAGGGAACAAAAAAAAGGAGCAAAGAAGAGGATTGTGGGACATGTAGTCCTGAGGACTGGCAGCCCCACTGTAACATGGAAACTGCAGCCCACACAGCATGCTCAGCTGAATGGGAGAGAGAGAGCCAGAAGCCTGGGAAAGCTTTCAGGGAAGTACACCCAGGACTCCAGAGGGAGAGGGCAGTGCTGAGGGAACACCATCAGAGAGAGAACCCCGCTGACCTCCGCCACCAGAGGGAAAGCCACACAGCCTGGTGCCATGCCTGGCAGAGAAAGGAATGGAGTCATTGCCAGAATATAGATCTGGGCTCTACCCAATGGAGTCGCCACGGGCAATTCAGAGTGAGCTGACTCCTGATCAGAGGAACCGTTGCTGTATCGCTGGGTCAGGTTAGAGGGCCGATCGGTCATTATCTACTAACGTTCATAAGAACTGCAGTCTCTGACCATCTCCTGTACTATGTCTGCAGTGTCTGACCATCTCCTGTACTATGTCTGCAGTGTCTGACCATCTCCTGTACTATGTCTGCAGTGTCTGACCATCTCCTGTACTATGTCTGCAGTGTCTGACCATCTCCTGTACTATGTCTGCAGTGTCTGACCATCTCCTGTACTATGTCTGCAGTGTCTGACCATCTCCTGTACTATGTCTGCAGTCTCTGACCATCTCCTGTACTATGTCTGCAGTCTCTGACCATCTCCTGTACTATGTCTGCAGTCTCTGACCATCTCCTGTACTATGTCTGCAGTCTCTGACCATCTCCTGTACTATGTCTGCAGTCTCTGACCATCTCCTGTACTATGTCTGCAGTCTCTGACCATCTCCTGTACTATGTCTGCAGTCTCTGACCATCTCCTGTACTATGTCTGCAGTCTCTGACCATCTCCTGTACTATGTCTGCAGTCTCTGACCATCTCCTGTACTATGTCTGCAGTCTCTGACCATCTCCTGTACTATGTCTGCAGTCTCTGACCATCTCCTGTACTATGTCTGCAGTCTCTGACCATCTCCTGTACTATATCTGCAGTCTCTGACCATCTCCTGTATTATGTCTGCAGTCTCTGACCATCTCCTGTACTATGTCTGCAGTCTCTGATCATCTCCTGTATTATGTCTGCAGTCTCTGATCATCTCCTGTATTATGTCTGCAGTCTCTGATCATCTCCTGTACTATGTCTGCAGTCTCTGCTGATCATCTCCTGTACTATGTCTGCAGTCTCTGATTATCTCCTGTACTATGACTGCAGTCTCTGATCATCTCCTGTACTATGTCTGCAGTCTCTGATCATCTCCTGTACTATGTCTGCAGTCTCTGATCATCTCCTGTACTATGTCTGCAGTCTCTGATCATCTCCTGTATTATGTCTGCAGTCTTTGATCATCTCCTGTACTATGTCTGCAGTCTCTGATCATCTCCTGTATTATGTCTGCAGTCTCTGACCATCTCCTGTACTATGTCTGGGGGCTTTTTCTAACAGAAGCCCTCTCTGTGTGCATCAGAGAGACTCCCCTCCAGGTCTCATTAGTGTAAGCTCTTCCTGTATTTGCTTTATTGTTAAGCGATCATGGGAGGATCCTAGGGTAACAAAGACTTCTTAGGGGAGCATCTCTGTGTTTGAGTCATTGCCATAGAAACATTTGTAAAGGGGAGGAGTTGGTAAGATGACCACGCCCACGTGGGGGCGCCAGAAATATTTCTGCACCCAGGCGTCTGTGACCCTAGGATCGGCCCTGTCTACGTTTTAGTAGCAATATACACTGTAGGTATGTAGTTGGGTCCTTCCTCTCTTTCGGGATATCCATCAGGTAAGTGGCTGTATTGCGAGCGCTGCAATTTAGCTAGGGAGTTGAAAACCTTTAGAAATCTCAGGGCCAAAGGGTCTGGCAAGTATTTATAGTATTAAGCCATAATTCCGTCCGGCCCTGGGCTTTTTCTGGGCTTCATCTGTTTCAATGCCAGGATGAATTCCTTTAGAGAGAGTGGGGCCTCTGATTTCCTGGCATTCAGAGCAGGTAAGGGTTTTGAGCAGTATTGGTCTAGAAACTCCAGAATCTGGCTATCTCAATGATGGTCTGTGTGATGGATATTCTGTTGTGGACTTGAACAGTTTCTGGGGGGAACATGAGGCATCGTCCAGTTCGTCTAACATTATTGTAATTCCTGATGGGTTGCTCGAGCTTGTAATTTTTTTGTGGTGTGTTCCCAGGCAAGCTATGCGGTTAGTGAGTTTGAGGAGAGTAGCCTGATGCTCCCTTTTATGTTTTGCTGCCATTGCTAGATGAGATCCCCATGCCACACATTTATACCTCTCCCGCTGTAATAGGGGAGACCATTAATAGTAAAGTACTCTGTCCAGTTATGTTGAAGGGAGTTTAGATTGCTTGGGTTGCTCAACAAAGAGTCCAACCTCCATATTTTCCTCCATAGATCTATCTCAAGGAAGGTCAAGGAGAGGGTTTGCTCCCAACTTTTTATCATTTTTTGTCTTGCTTTCTAAACAGGAAGTGTGATAAGAATGTTAAGACTTGTATAATGAGGATTATGTGCATTTCTTGTTACAAATATTGATTGTATATATTTTTAGATAGAAACATCTTATGCTGCTTGAGGAACATTGCAGACAGTTGTGCTGGGGTGCCTCTCACATATACCTAGTGAAGTGACTAACATACGTTGCGCCTGTTTATCTACAGCCATCTGTCCACTGCATCAGTTCAAAGTCCATAGTTTACACAGGATCTCTCCACTATTAAAAGCAGGGGGTGGGTATCTGAAGTCTCACATTGCAGATCTCAGCAAGGACGGCTCCGACCCCTGACTGGATGTCAGGGACACACCCCCTCCTCACAGTACATGGGGAACATGCAGAGCTAAGGATATCAGTCACAGGCTGTGTGCTGGAGCTCCCTCCACCAGCACCTTTTTTATCTTTGTGTCAGAAAAACCTTTTCATAGTGACTCATGATGATAGCTGAGAAATGAGGCAGCAGAGAGAAATCAAGCTCAGTGGTTTTGCGATACAGATGTATGTGCTCTGTTTACATTTCATGTCAGAAGTTTGCAACCACTTTATTTCTATGTGCTGCAAAGCATTACGGCTTGTCAGAATGTACAGAGCAAAAATAGATGATATCCTGCTTTCTTTCAGCATACACAAATGCAATGTGTGGAGTAAACTGTACTGGTCTCTTTGTTTAACTGGAACTCTATCAAAAGGAGTTATACTAGAAAGGAAAACATAGTTCTTATTTCCTAGATAAACATGTAAAAAAAAATGCCAGCTTGATTTAAATAGACTCAGTATTTGTTAATGCCTTGAAACCTTATTTCTATTCTGCCAAATACAATTAGATGGAACACAAAAATAGCAGTCTCAAGGCAAAGTTCATGTCTCCACCTGTATTTTCCTTGTAAGTGTTTCACAGCTCAGCAACTCAGCAGAGGCTTCAAGTGGTTGTAAACCCTTTACAACCACTTTATACTACAGGCAAGCCTATAATAAGGCTTACCTGTAGCTACACTGGATATCTCCTAAACCTGCACAGTTTAGGAGATATCCCTGTATCTGCATGTGCCGACATCATCAGCACATGTGCACTTAAGCAAACTGAAGCAATGGCATGTATGTGCCGTTGCTTCAGTTGTACTGTGACGTTACCGGCAGTTCCCGTGCACATGCGTGGGAGTGACGTCATCGCGGCTCCGGGCCAATCACAGCGCCCAATTCTGGGCGATACCCAGAAGTAAGCCCCCGTGGAGATGTCGGCCGCCGGAGCGGTGACAGAGGACTGCTGCGGGGGCTTCGATCTCAGGTAATTCATAATGAGCTAGTAAGCTATGCATACTAGCTCATTATGCCTTTGTCTTGCAGTTTTTTGGGGGGGGGGTTTGAATTTTTTAAAAGGGTTTACAACCACTCTCAGGCTTGTAGTTAAAGGAGAAGTACAGCTAAAGCTTGTTGGCTGTACTTCTCCTGTGGATCACAGGAGTGTAGTCCGTTCTGCACTCCTGTGACCTGTTTTCAGGGGCTGACGTCACAGAGCCGGTCCAGGCTGGGGAAAAATCGCAACCATATGGTCAGGATCCACCCAGAACCCTATACCGACACCTGGCCCAACCTCTCAGGGAACCGCTGAGAGCCTAACAGTCGCCAGCTCTCTGCTCACTAAGTGCTGAGAACCGAGCGATCAGTGGTGTTTGATCGCTCGGTTCTCAGTGTTAAAGCCGGCAGGGGACAGATACAGCATCGCTGATGCTGCATCCACCTGGGTAGATATGATTCTGGAAAAAAAAAAATACTATACTTTTACTTTATACTTTACTTTATACTATACTCTTTTAAGTACACAAATAGCTTGAAAACAAGAAAATAAAGTCCTGTGCAACTTAGCATTAACTAACATAAAAAAATCAGCCATAATGGTCAATAATCATAACAAAAAATCTCCTCTTTGTCCAAAGAAAGCAAAAACTTTTGGCACTTTATCATATTCACAAGTCTGGTTTTGTCTCTCCCTTTCAGAGATTCACCACCCCTTGTAAGCTTCTATGGCTTCTCACTACAGGGGTAAATTTGCAGTGGAGTATTTTACATAAGAAACCACCACAGCTTGGGCAGCTCATGGACTCCATCCATAACAATCCTTGGGACCCTCTGTGGCCACCTATCAGACTATATATTTGTGTATATATAGTCTGATCAGTATTTTTTTTTACAATAACTTGCTTATGAGCCCTACAAATAGCCAGAATAAAATAGCAATATTTGCCCCCCACTACCACCAAACTTCAACAAGGGTCGCCACAAAGTTTGCGAACATTGATCAAAATTTGCAAAACTGAGAACAAACCTAGGAAGATTCTTTCATCCTTAATAAAAATAGGTTGCTTCTTATGTGGCAAATATCTTATTGCACTTTGTCACCAAAAATTCCCTCTAGTGGCTAATCCAACCTTTTTCAACCAGGATGCCAAGGCTCCCTGGTGTGCCTTTTAGGTTCTTCAGGGGCGCCTTGGAAAAATGCCCCAAATTGCCCGAAAATTGTAAACAAGCCAGCAGGTGGATCAAGCCTGGCTTTTAGTTACACAAGGCCACAGGTTGTTATTGTGCAACTTTACCTTTAACTTGGGACACCATTCCAGCCAACAACCTCTGACGTCATCGGTTGATAAGGTGGACATCGGGGCACCAGCACAGCAACCTTTTTTGACCCCCTCCCGCCCCTCTCTGTCATCACTAGAGTCATATCTGCATGGGAGAAAATGAGGGAGAAGAAATGCTGGAATACCAGTGTGCAATAGTGTATTTGCTTTGTAAGAATAAATAACTTCTAATGTAGGGTGTCCTACTTGTGTGGATGCTGTTGCAATATAAAATTAAAGCTCAAAATTTGTTGTTGAAAATGCAAAATCCTTTTCCTTCAACAATACAGAAAATGACAGCTGCGTTCATTTACTGTAATCATGCAGTTATGTCTGAGGTTTTATCACTCTGGAGTATTTCAATACCCCAACCAAGAAACACCTACAGAGGAGCACTGCTTTTGACCATATGTGTCGTTTCATTAATTTACTGAGCTTTAACCACTTGCCCACCTGGCCAATTCTGACACTTTTCTCATATACGTAAAAATCAGTTTTTTTTTTTTGCTGCAAAATTACTTGGAGCCCCCAAACATTAAATATTATTAGAGGAAAGCGGGACTGTGTCTGTGTCAGATCCCCCGCTGAGCAAGCGGATTCCACATAGCAGAGGCGCCCGTGTAAAAGGGGCCCTATAGCTTAATAAACCAATGAGTCTTGATGATATTTATCACAGCTTCTAATAGAACCTTGAAGCCTAGATTTTAGACCAGTAACTGATCTTTCTAATCAATCTCTTCTAACCACTTAATAACCAGGCTTATTTCTGATGTTTGTTGCTTACAAGTAAAAATCTGTATTTTTTTGCTAGAAAATTACTTAGAACCCCCAAACTTTATATATATATATATATATATATATATAAAATATAATTTTCGCAGAGGCTTTAGAGATTAAAATATCGGTTGTTGCAATTTTTTATGTCTCGCTGTTTTTGCGCAGCGTTTTATCAAACGCAATGTTGCAATGTTTTGAGAAAAAATACAGTTTCAAGAATTATTAAAAAAAACGCAATATATAATCCAATTTTTTTGTAAAATATGAAAGATGATGTTAAGCTGAGTAAATAGATACCCAACATGTCATGCTTTAAAATTGTGCATACTCATGGAATGGTGCCAAACTACTGTACTTAAAAAAAAAAAAAAAAAAAAAATCTCCACAGGTGATGCTTTAACCAATTCAGCCCTGGAAGATTTGGCTGCTCAATGACCAGGCCATTTTTTGCAATACGGCACTGCGATGCTTTAACTGACAATTGTGCGACGCTGTACCCAAACACAATTGATGTCCTTTTTTTTTCCCCACAAATAGAGCTCCCTTTTGGTGGTATTTGATCGTCTCTGCGGGTTTTATTTTTCGCACTATAAACAAAAGAAAAGCGACAATTGTGAAAAAAACACTATCTTTTACGCTTTGCTATAATAAATATCCCACAATTTGGTATCAAAAAAACTAATTTTTTTCCTCAGTTTAGGCCGATATGTATTCTACATATTTTTGGTAAAAAAAATCACAATAAGCGTATATTGATTGGTTTGCGCAAAAGTTATAGCGTATACAAAATAGGGGATAGATTTATGGCATTTTTATTATTATTTTTGTTTTATTACTAGCAATGGTGGTTATCTGCAATTTTTATCAGGACTGCGATATTGCGGCGGACAAATTGGACACTTTTGACACGTTTTTGGGACCATTGACAATTATACAGCGATCAGTGCTATAAAAATGCACTGATTACTGTATAAATGTCACTGGCAGGGAAGGGGTTAACACTAAGGGGGGCACAAGTTACCAGTTTAGAGTTAGAGGAGATCTAGTGCTGGAATGGTTGCTCTCGCTCTAATGTTCATGGCGATACTTCACATGTGTGGTTTGAATGCCGTTTACATAAGTTGGGGGGGGGGGTGTGCTTAAAAAAATGTTTTATTACAATTTTTTTTTTTTTTTTTTTACACTGTCCCTTTAGAAAAAATGTTTTTATCAATGTTATTGCTATCGAAAAAAAATTGATCATCCCTTGCATATAGCAATACAGCATGACAGGGTCTCTTTATGGAGAGAACTGGTATCTATAAGACCCCAAATCTCTCCTCTAACTTTAAAAGCAAAAGCTCAAAAAAATACATTTTGGATCTTTTGCTTTAAAAAAAAAAAAAAAAAAAAAAAAAAAGCCTGGTTTTCGTGCAGGAATGACGTCATGTCAGTGCCTCGGTCCTCTAAAGCAGTGTTTCTCAACTCCAGTCCTCAAGGCGCCTCAACAGGTCATGTTTTCAGGATACCCCTCAGATGAAACAGCTGTGGTAATTACTAAGGCAGTGAAACTGATCAAATCACCTGTGCAAATTAATGGAGAGCCTGAAAACATGACCTGTTGGGGCGCCTTAAGGACTGGAGTTGAGAAACACTGCTCTAAAGCCTCTCTATTGCAGGCCACCCGCGGTGCCGGATGGGTCCCGGGCTGCACTGATCAGTCAAGTAAGCCTAGAAAGTGGCAGGAGGGGGGTCTACTCTGAGCACCTCTATCTTGTAGAGAAAAAAAACAATACCGGCATTATGGCATATTGCTGCAACCATAACCCCGGTATTCCACTTGCCGACCAGGACGTCATTTATCTATGGCCCAATTGGCAAGTGGTCAAGCAGTTTTCTTTGTACTGTGCTGTTGCAAGCATGGAAATTGTATAAGAATATTGGTATCATTGAAGATCAGCGAGTCATAAAAGAAAATAATAAAAATAATCTGCCTACAAACAGGAAAACTTTACTCCACAGATGTTTTGTGAGTTAACCAATGTATATGAGTATCCTAGAGATTTTTTTTATTTTTATTGAAAGGATAGAGAGAACAGCAGATCACAGTAGCAGTGAATAACAATGGCAGGCTCCACTCCAGTGGTGATAGTTCAGGGCTCCAGTAGCTGCTGAATGTGATTCTTTCTCTCACCTCTTTTGGGTCCTGTGGCCATCCTCTTCAGCTATTGAATGGCCACTGCACAGTGGCTAAGTGGTTGGCACTTCTGGCAGCACCAGAGTTGGTTTAAATCCCAACCACGGCACAACCTGCCTGGAGTTTGCATATTCTTCCTGTATCTGCATGGGTTAGGAAACCCACGCAGGCACAGGAAGAAAATACAAACCCCAGGCACTAACCTACCAGCATCTTTGGAGTGCGAGAGGAAACATTAGTACCTGGGGGACCAGGTACTACGGTTTCCTCTCACACTCCAAAGATATGCTGGTAGGTTAATTGACTCCTTTATAAATTGGCCCTAGTATGTGTATGCATTAATGTTAGTGGCGGTGTGAGTTGGGGACCTTAGATTGTAAGCTCCTTGGGGCAGGGACTCGTGTGAATGTTAAATATACTGTATATAAAGCCCTGCGTACATTGTCGGTGCTATATAAGTGCTTGTAAAAAATTAATAAATTATAATTTGCATCATCCCTGATACTATTGTCAACATGCTAAGGTTGAGCTGCGCTGTACACTGCATGTGATGTACGTTATTAGAAAAATAACATTCCATTTTAAATTATACTAGCTTACCACTTGCACAGAAAATGCACTCCTGGAATATCACTGTACTAATGGCAGACTGCTGTAGAAATAGTGAAATATCAGACAGACACCATTTTCCTGAGAACATGTACAAAACAAGGCTGTAAATCACAGTTAAGAGAAGAGAGACTGATGATTGATTTGCCCTTCAGGTAAATTCTGTTCAACAAGCCATCTGGTAGAAGTTGTATAGAGATTATTATAAAATGCAATGACATCTCTTTGAATGCGGCTCAGAGTAATGAAGTGTAGACAGAACAAACCAGGTTTTGGCTAGTGATCCCATTTAGGCCTTGAGATTCATTGTTTTATCCTCAGGAAAGGTTTTAAGAAAGCTAGAAATTTGATTGTGATATATTATAGCATATAGCACAGGCTGTTCTCTGTTTTCAGTTTAGGTGTTTTGTGTATTTTTTTTTTTTTTTTTCTTGAATGGGTATAGTGGCAGTAAAAAAAATAACAAGGTTATGTAAACATATTAAGGTCTTTAATTAAAAGAAGGTACCGCTAAGACCCCATACACACTATACAACTTTTGTTGTATGGTTGCCTTTAGATTTACCAAAACCATGTAGTGCAAGGGCCTGCCTGATTGCCCCTTAAGGTTTAACCTCATATTATACGGTTTTGGTAAATCTAAAGGAAAAAATCTACAGAAAACTGTATAGCATGTATTCAGCTTCAGTTGTGTTTTTTTTTTTGCGGAATTTGTAAATCCGTAGTAGATTTTAAAAATGCTGGGATATAGCAAAGGTGACAGCATAGCAGACACTTTTTTGAGGTTCTGTTTGTCTACAGTATGTTAAGCTTTGGCTTATGTCCTCTGATAGGAGAATGCACTGATTTTCTTTTTTAGTTCTGGGAGTAAATTTCAGCTAGCGTTGTAGAGTTCTGTAAACAAGCCTTTATCACCAAAGAAGCAAATGGAGAGCCTGAAACCCAGTGCAGCAGATTACTCACTGAAGAAAAAAGTGTACTTAACATTTACCTTATAAAAACAATATTTTTGTCTTAATAATATACAAATTACTATTGCTTCCTTTAAAATTTTGGAAATGTGTGTGTATATAAATAGCATGTTTTTTTATGTATGTGTGTGTGTGTGTGTGTGTATATATATATATATATATATATATATATATATATATACACACATATTTATTTATGTAACGGTATTCAAATTTACAAAAAAAAAAAAAAGAATTAAAGTTAATGCTGGCGTATTTTAAAAATCTCTAATGGCAATCCAAAATCTTTTTAGCCCACCCATTGATGTTTGGTCCGTTTATCATTTGTGGCAATTCTTCAGTGCTACCCTGGTCCAGGTCAAACACCCTAGACTTACCATTCCATTCAAAAACCTGTGTAGTGAGGAGTTGTGTGTCCCTCACTTAAGCTGGCCATAGATGGGTAGAATTTCAAATGAAAATTCTTGGTAAAAAAATGTTCTAAGAAAGTTTGTTTGTTTTGTAATCATTAGTGGGTCAAGTCCGCTTTTGCTTTTCAAAATAAGAAAATTTGAAGGAGCAGGACGGAAAATTTGTGTATGTGGTTTTCGTTTGGTAAAGTCTATTTATTCCAAATTCAGATGATAAAAGCAAACAGAAGCCTACAAACAACATGTTCTGAGACTTTTCCTGAGACTTTTTGTTTGAAATTCTATCCAGTTACTGCCAGCTTTACTGTCTCAGATATGTAAGCTCCTTGTAGCTCCTAAAGCGGGATACCCCCTGCCCAATATTCATAAGTGGGAAATAGATGCCAATGATGTTCACCTCAGTACAAATAGATGGAGGCATCTTGTTTGTTTACAAGAACAGAGATTTAGGATTTTTTCACAGTGGTATAGGGTACTGGCACTTCTTTATAAGAAATACCCCAATTTCTTTTGGAGTTACCTGAAAACGTGTCCATTCTAGGTGAAAGTACAGCAGCATGTGCTTTAAATTACCTCAATGAACTGTGGTCACCACCCGTTGAATTATCTACTGCACATTAACTGTGTTCCATAAATGCTCTACAAGTCTTCCTTGAATGTTCATCTCTGTAGGCGCTTGCATAAATGCATTGTGCAAGCAGACATTTACTCTCCCCCCCCCCCCCCCCACTTCAGTCCTCAACTATATCACCCCAATTGGGCTTCCCAGTAGAGATACCATTCCCTATGACCGTAGGCTGTTTCTTTTAGGCCTCACGCCCCTAACCCTTTTAATTTTCTGTAAAACTGGATGGTACTGGTGCAAGATGCATGCTGTCTGATTTGCTTAGAGGTTTCCTTAGGCACACTTGAGGACTAGCCAAAATGACATTGTCCTAATAATATGCCTGGTTCTGTAGAACTGTAATTTTCCATGTCATACCCTGGGTTTGTCTATCAGTTAGTTTAATTGATTCTCAGCTGCATATAAGACTTCTGCATGTGACCTTATATTTGTGCCTTTGTCCTAAATAAAGTATTTTAAAAAATAGCTAATGGCAGCTGGCATAAACAAAGGGGAAATTCTTCTATCAAAGCATCTGTAAAATGCTTCCCCACTGGAAACATGGCATAAATATCCATTTCTTCAGGATATGAAGGAAATCATAAAAAAATATCTCTTTAGAGCTTTGAAACATGCTAGTAGTGTGTACATTATTATTGTCAAGACAAAAATATTAAAAATATTGCTTTTATAAGGTAAATGTTAAGTACACTTTTTTTCACTGAGTAGGTGGTTTTTCAGAAAGTTGTGTAGGGGTTTATTGGGTGGTAAGGAAGCACTAGAAAAGTGAGAGCAGGGACTTAATGGTTCTTGCTATTACACTGGCCTTGTAATTTGCCTATACACAACTTGATACAGACTTAGTACACAGATACTTGGCCCTTTGCTGCTGCCACTGTAAGTCAGTTTTTCTCAGGTTCTCTAGATTTCAGGAAAAAAAATGGAAACACTGGTCTGACAATGAAAGGGGTTCAAATAATTAATGGATACTTCATACATGATCAAGTCTTTAGTGTGTTTTAAATGTAAGTGTCAAAAAATATTAACTATACAAAGCTAAATAAGGCTTCCTGATTATCAGAATCATAAACATTTATTATTTTACAATATAAATCCTAAAATGAAATATAATGCAGATGCAGCCACATCACATATCTTACATGGACACTATACATTGCAAAATAAATACATAGTGCACATTTAATTTAAGCCTAAATCATAGGGATGGCAGTAAAACACTTGCTGCCTCCAGAGTTGTACGCTATAGCAGAGAGAGTTGTACGCTATGGCAGAGCTGTATGCTATGGCAGAGAAAGAGCCTTCCCAAAAAAGGGACTTTTTTGGATTGCAGCATATAACCTCTCAGTTATATGGGGATGATAGTGTTACCTTGTCATTCTCTACATTTAAGGCCCGTGTTGATGGGTTTTTGTTTGCGTCAAATGGCTTTTGCATTCCTATACAAGTCCGCAGTCAAGCATCTGATGACAGTGTGCTCCCTTGTATTCATTCAGCAACTATGTGACCACAGCCACCTCATTTAAATTCTGCCAAGCAATAGGTGATTTTTTTTCCTTTGCCTCGTGCTACATTGTGTGCTTATGCAGGCATCTGCCATCTTTGCGAGTAAATTTTTTTTCCTTAGAAAAGGTATGGCGCTTGCAAATACATATATCAAAGTCCCATATGCGGTTACAGTGCCTTGAAAAATATTCATACCCCTTGAAATTTTGCACATTTTGTTATGTTACAACCAAAAAACGTAAATGCATTTTATTGGGATTTTATGTGATAGACCAGCACAGAGTGGCACATAATTGTGAAGTGGAAGGAAAATTATAAATGATTTTAAATTTTTTTTTACAAATATCTGAAAAGTGTGGCGTGCATTTGTATTCAGCCCCCTTTACTCTGATACCCCTAACTAAAATCTAGTGGAACAAATTGCCTACAGAAGGTACCTAATTAGTAGATGGAGGCCACCTGTGTATAATTTAACCTCAGTATAAATACAGCTGTTCCGTGAAGCCCTCAGAGGTTTGTTAGAGAACCTTATTGAACAAACAGCATCATGAAGGCCAAGCAACACACCACACAGGTCAGAGATAAAGTTGTGGAGAAGTTTAAAGCAGGATTAAGTTAGAAAAAAATATCCCAATAGACACGGAGTACTGTTCAATCCATCTGAAAATGGAAAGAGTATGTCACAACTGTAAACCTACCAAGACATGGCCATCCACCTAAACTGACAGGCCGGGTAAGAAGAGCATTATTCAGAGAAGCAGCCAAGAGGCCTATGGTAACTCTGGAGGAGCTGCAGAGATCCACAGCTCTGGTGGGATAATCTGTCCACAGTACAACTATTAGTCGTGCACTCCACAAATCTGGCCTTTATGGAAGAGTGGCAAGAAGAAAGCCATAAGAAGTCCCATTTGCAGTTTGTGAGAAGCCATGTGGGGGACACAGCAAACATGTGGAAGAAGGTGCTCTGGTCAGATGAGACCAAAATTTAACTTTTTGGCCTAAAAGCAAAACGCTATGTGTGGCGGAAAACTTACACTGCACATCACCCTGAACACACCACCGTGAAACATGTTGGTGGCAGCATCATGTTGTAGGGATGCTTTTCTTCAGCAGGGACAGGGAAGCTAGTCAGAGTTGATGGGAAGATGGATGGAGCCAACTACAAGGCAATCTTAGAAGAAAACCTGTTGAAGTCTGCAAAAGACATGAGACTGGGGCGGAGGTTCACCTTCCAAAAGGACAACGACCCCAAACATACAGCCAGAGCTACAATGGAATGGTTTAGATCTAAGCATACTCATGTGTTAGAATGGCCCAGTCAAAGTCCAGACCTAAATCCAATTGAGAATCTGTGGCAAGACTTGAAAATTGCTGTTCACAGACGCTCTCCATCCAATCTGACAGAGCTTGAGCTATTTTGCAAAAAATGGGCAAACATGTCACTCTCTAGATTTGCAAAGCTGGTAGAGACATACCCAAAAAGACTTGCAGCTGTAATTGCAGCAAAAGGTGGTTTTGACTCGGGGCTGAATACAAATCCACGCCACACTTTTCACATCATTATTTGTAAAACATTTTGAAAACCATTTATCATTTTCCTTCCACTTCACAATTACATGCCACTTTGTGTTGGTCTACCACATAAAATCCCAATAAAATACATTTACATTTTTGGCTGTAAAATTACAAAATGTGGAAAATTTCAAGGGGTGTGAATACTTTTTCAAGGCACTGTATATAGTAAGTAGTGCCAAATTGTGCCAAACCAAATAAACACAAAGAGTAATGAAAGCAAAGTCTTTAGGGTGTGCCGACCCCCCTAGCACCATTAGATATTGTAAGGGATAGTTTCCTTGGTGTTTTATCCGCATATCTTCACCACTTGTGCTTAATAAGGCTAGAATGCAAACTCGCCAGACTCAAATGACCCCCCCCCCCCTTTACAGAGGGTCAATATGTATTTTTGATTTTCGATGTTATCCAGGACAGGTTCTTTTTAAGGCTTCCCCCCTGATCATAGAGGTCCTTTAAGGTATCCTTAAGGTCATAAGGTGGTAAAGAAAAATGCCAGAAAAGTATTTCATAGTGTCGTATTTAATATAATCATAATGAAATAACAAAGCTTAAAAGTTCAACTCACATTTTACAGTGCCTCATAACCGGCACCAGTGTATACAGCTTAGGAGGCTTTATCCTATTCCCGCATGCCTAGCTCAATTCGGCGTGAGTTCCAAGCCTCCACTGCAACACAGGTGTGATGTCATGAAAGCCTGGAAGTGACGGCTCAATCGCTTCGACGTACACTTCACCATTCAGTGTCTTCAGGAAGTGCCTGTCAGTCATTTTGGTGTTCTCTTTTTTTGTTTTTTTTAATCTGAACAGAGACTGAATGACCATTCTTACTATACATAAACACCTTTCTTTGATAAATAGCTGCCCAATGAGGTTTAAAGTCTGTACATCCAGCTTATTACATAGTAGGTGAGGTTGAAAATAGAAACCAGTCCATCAAGTCCAACATATTTAAGTACCTAGCTGCATCTTATGACACCTCTGTAAGCAGCAGCTTTCAGAAATACCCTGAAGTTACATAGTCAGGTTGAAAAGACACGTCTATCCAGTTCAACCATAAAAATAAATAACAATACCATACAATCCCATATACACAATCCTATACCCACAGTTGATCCAGAGGAAGAAGAAAAACCCCAGCAAAGCATGATCCAATTTGCTACAGCAGGGGAAAAAATTCCTTCCTGATCCCCCGAGAGGCAATCAGATTTTTTTCCCTGGATCAACTTTACCTATAAATGCCAGTACCCAATTATATTATATACATTTAAGAAAGAATCCAGGCCGTTTTTAAAGCAATCTACTGAGCTGGCCAGAACCACCTCTGGAGGGAGTCTATTCCACATATTCACAGCTCTTACTGTGAAGAAACCTTTCTGTATTTGGAAATTAAATCTCTTTTCTTCTAGGCGAAAAGAGTGCCCCCTTGTCTTCTGTGTTGACCGTAAAGTGAATAACTCAACACCAAGTACACTATATGGACCACTTATGTATTTGTACATGTTGGTCATATCCCCCCTTGATTTCCTCTTCTCAGGAGAGAATAAATTCAGTTCCTCTAATCTTTCCCCATAGCTGAGCTCCTCCATGCCTCTTATCAGTTGGTTGCCCTTCTCTGCACTTTCTCCAGTTCCCCAATATCCTTTTTGTGAACTTGTGCCCAAAACTGAACTGTGTATTCCAGAGGTGTTATGTGCAAGAAATTGTTAAGATTACTGCCTTGTTCATGTGTTTCATACTTTTTTGCAGCTTTAATACAGCTTCTGGCAGCTTCAGAGACTGGGCGAGATGTTGTGTATTTCACCTTTGGAGACAAGGAGTTAATGTATGATGTTTACAGAATGTATTCCTTCCTTTCTAAGCAGAACAAAACAGTTGGTGAGTAAACTGCATTTCCTTCTTGTTTACTTTGTAGGGGGTCTACAAAAGTTATTGATATTTTTCCTTTGGGATTAAACCCTGGTTCACAGCGGGGTGGTTTTGAAATCGCGCTACTTCAGCGCAATTTCAAATCTGCACTTCAGTGCAATTTGCACTGCCAATTTTATTGCAGCTTGTGACTTCATTTAACAGCAGTCGATGAACAGTTCCATTGCCGGCAATAGGGTGCGACTTGACATATGATTTGGAACTGTCAACTTGCATGACAAGTTGTACTATTGTGAACGGGGGGCTGAAATCGCCATTGTTTGAAAATTTTAACTTTGTAACCTTTTCTGTTTGCAGGTGAAGTTTACAAATTACTGTTGAATTATTACTCTGAGGTGTGCAGGAACACAACTGGAGCAAAGCCGGAGACAAAACTGTATTCCTTTATATACAACTCTTTGTAGGGCTAAAGTATCAAAGTTAAGAACACTTGTGTAAAAAAAAAAAAAGCAAATAATGCTTTGTACCTTTCCACAATAATCTGTTTTTTCTGCTGGTTGTAAAATATGGACTAGCATATACAGTGTATATAAACCATACCTTTTATTCCTATGTGCTTTATATACAACAATCCTTTTAGGACTTTTTTCTTTGATTTTGATTTTTAAGATGTATTATGCTTGACTGGAATATATTTTCCATTGAGTTTTCTTATATTTCAGAGTTCATAATTATTTTATTAGACCTTAAACTACAAATGCATTGCTGTGCCATGCCAGCCTCTGAATGTTCATAATACTTCATATGATTGTAGCTTTGTCACTGCTTCATCTATTTTACAATCCAATCCAAAAGGGGATCAACATCTTTTTCAGAGCCATATGTTTATTTGTGTCTCCCATCATGCATAGCCAGTGATCTAATCTAAGTGCTATGGGAAGTTAAGGTACACAAAAGCAGTTGCTCCTGACTTTTCCCCAGTACCATCTCTTTTATAGTGGATATAGCAGTGCTCTTCTACAATATACTTGGCTTACATCTGTAATGCAAGCACAGCAAGGCAAACTTTTGTTGATTTTGCACGTTGCAGAGTTTTATAAAAAAAATTGTGGTGCAGAATTGTTTAATCTTCCTTTGTTGAAAAATAAAATTTAATAAGTTGAAAAGATTTCTTGGTATTCTTCTTTAAACCATTTGTTTAATATATTCAATAGCATTAATGTTTTAACTATGGCCAGTTGCAAAATGCATTGATGTCTGCAGGGTAAGTATAAACAGCGGAATGCTACGGGGGCTTTATGCAGTCCCTGTTGGAAACACAGCTTGTAACTGACTAAGGGTGGTCCGAAGTGGTAATAAATAGAGGATTCCGTCTCTCTAACAGAGGGTATATTCACATATGTACTTGGTTGTAGCCAGCTGTAAGTTCTGCACAAGTATTTATACCCTTTGACTTTTTCCACAATTTGTAGCATTATTTTAGACTTAAAATTAATTTAAGCCTACAATTTACAGATTATGGAAACAGAATGTTTTAATTGTGTCTCAGTTGTTAATGTACTAAAACAGAGGACTTCAAACTTTTTAAACAAAGGGTCTGTTTACTGTCCTTCAAACTTTAGGGGGCCGGTTTGAGGCCAGTGGGAGCAGAATATGTCCTGGTGTCAGTGGAAGGAGTAAACCATGCTCCATCATTGGTATTGGGGGGAGTAATAATGCTCTATTGTTGGTATCAGTGGGAGGAATAGTGCACCACTATTGGTGGCAGTGGGAGGAATAGCACCCCATCATTGCGATCACTGGGAGGAATAGTGCCCCACCATTGATATCAATTGGAGGAAAAGTGGCCCATCATTGGTATCAGTGGCAGGAACTATGCCCCACTGTTGTTGACAGTGGGGGGGAATATTGCCCCAAGGGCCCATAAAAGCAAGAAAGGGCCGCAGTTTGGAGACCACTGTACAAAAGGCTCAGAGTTTAATAGGTTAATCCAGGGAACTCAGCTGACTCCCCATGGTGGTGTAGGAAGCAATTTGGTTCCTCGTGGCAATATTACGCAGGGTTTGTTTTGCCCTCCTTTTGACCAAAGCTACATGAATTATGAGGTGTTAAAGCATATCTAAACCCGAAAAACAAAAATGTAATAAATTGCAGTTTGAGTCATTTGATGTGGTGGCTACATTAGTTTCCTTTTCTCATGTCAACATTTTTAGAAAGTACAAAAATTACCGGTTGATCTTGCTAAGAATGCAGTGTCCTTGTCGCTTTATGTGAGCTGAAAAGAAAACACAAACATGGAGACATGTTTGTGTGTAGACATGAAGAGATAGAAAGTGTTACTCGCAGTATTACCAGGTGATTATAAAGGGTAAAAAGAGAAGAAATGCAGTTTACCTCTCTTTTGCATCCTGTTTTTTTTTTTCTCCTGTTGGCACATGGTGCATTACATTGAGTAAGCCACAGGGCTTACAAGACCATGGTTCAACAGTGGTTGAGACCTATCCCCTTCAAGGAGGGCAAACATCCTTCTTTGAATAATTAGGGCATTTGCCAAGGTAAGTTGTGAGATCTGTGTCTTTCCCTGGTCCCCAGCATGCTGGCATCTCGATTCCCTGGTGGCTTGTATGGGGGGCACAGGCTGCAACACTTAAATGATGTCGGGGTCATGAAGTGGAAGTTCCAATGGGTGTTACCCTGTCTCTCCAACTCTATTGCACATGCACGCACCATTCTCTTCCTCTTGGCTTGCTCCCTGCAGTTGCCATTGTAGCTCCCGCAGACAGCACTGCCATTCTTGGATGCTTCCTGCATTCCAAAAGTCTTCAGTGCCTGGCGGAGAAGGCTGCATCCTTCCCTCTTTGCAGCAGTGAATGTCATGAGTACTGCTTTGGGGACCCCTAACACCACACATGGCAGATCATAGGCACAAGATCAAATGGCCATGCCAGCCAAGACCTCACTATCAGATTGGGAGGGCAAGGGAGTTTCACGCCAAAGTATTCAGCGAGTGAATCGGAGGGGGTCGTAGCAGGTTTGTGTCCCTAAAAATGTCCAAACCTGCTATGAGCTTTGCAGTTTGACTCCCTTTTAGAGCCTGTCTTGTATGGTGACTGACCTTACCCTGAAAAATGTTTTGTCCCACCAAAGTGTTTTGCTCAGCCATACTCTATTGAAGAGAGCTTCCTTCAGAAACAGACAATCCATGTGGTTGACCCAGCCATTTCCTGTTTTAACAAGACCTTGAAGGTTCCTGTGGAAGATAATCCTGTTTTAAATGACCCAGCGGACAAGAGGTTTGAAGGCCTCTTTAAGGCCTCTTTAAGGCCTTTTCCTCTCTGTCAGGTCCTACTCTACAACCTGTGGTTGCATAATTAGCTATCGCCTGAGACCATGGCTCCATTTTAGGGGACCCTTCTTTCCACCACCACCACCTGGAGCTTATTGCTTGTGGCTTTACAATCCTCTGCCTCAAAAGCTGGTTGGAAAAACTTCCATGCAAAAAAAGAACTTGAAAGGATTCCCTTTTGAGGGAAATTTGCTTATTTTATACCTCCTTGGCACAATGAGGATATCACTGGGGTTAAAGGATAAGTTCACCTTTAAATAAATAAATGCACATCTTTTTGCAGGTAAAAAAAGTTTGCATTTATTCAGCAGATCATCAGGTGCAATGCCTGGATCCTGAAAACACTCAGTAAGCTGTCTGCTGGTACCTCGCATGGGCAGGCAGTTACTCAATGGCAGGAAGAATCAATAGACTACGAGAGTGCTCACCAGTCCATTCACAGTTAAATGAGAACAACAAGCTGTTAGCCGCAATGACTGATGGTACTTTAGGCATTTACTTATGGGAAACTGTAAATGAATGACGCAACTGTGTATGCGCCCTGGACAACCATGCTGTTTTTAAATTGTGGCAGTGGGTGCGAGGAGAAGATCCCCTCGCCTGCTTTAACTGAAAGCCAGGTGGGGGGAAGAGAAGGGAGGAGCTGAAACATTTTACATGTTCCAACCTAAATACGGGTGGAATATGTAACCTGTTCCAAAGGTGAACTTATCCTTTAAAGTACTCTCCTACCCCAGAAAAAGAAGGGTCACGCTCCTGCAGGTAGACCTTCAGCTCCTTAGAGTAGGAAAGGTTTTTCCCAATAAAGGGGTGCCCTCACTTGGGGGGACATGAAGGTGCATCTATCAACCATCTGGTGCTAAGAAATCTCAGAAATCCATGGTTGAGTAAGCTCTGATAGCGTGAAACGTGTCAACCATCTACTCCCTCCCTATATCTGTCAGCTTGTAATCTTGGTCTTTTATGCGGTAATAAAGTGGATCGTACTGAAGTGCAGATGTTCTTTGCTTTCTACAGTGCAGCCTGCAAGCTGGGCTGTCACCCAGTTGTAAGGTGCGTGGGGGTGTAAGTAGAGTGGACCTGACTGGAGCAGTGTATTTTTGGTTTCAAGAAATCTCTAATATTTAGGTCTGTATTTTAGTTTCCATTGGTACAAGCAGGGCCGTCTTTAGCGCAGGGCAAACGGGGCACTTGCCCTGGGCCCAATCTTTGTTGGGGGGCCCACGCTAGCCGTGAATTGGGGCCCCGATTACAGCTTTGCAGAGCGCACAGAGGACACGGGAGGATGTATTCCTCGCTAGCCAGCTGAGAGGGGCGGGGCCGGGAGCTCCACTGACGCTCTGACCCCGCCCACGTGCAGCCTGTGTACTCGGAAAAGAGCTTCTGTAGTGAGAGCCAGTGATCGGAGTGGGAGTGTCAGTGGAGCTTCCGGCCCCGCCCCCTCTATACTGGCTGGTGAATACAGAGGTCCGGGGGTGGGGCCGGGAGCTCCAATGACACTCCCACTCCGATCACTGGCTCTCACTACAGGCGCTCTATTCCCAGTACACAGGCTGCACGTGGGCAGGGTCAGAGCGTCAGTGGAGCTCGTGGCCCCGCCCCTCTCAGCTGGCTAGCGTGGAATACATCCTTCCATGTCCTCTGTGCGCTCTGCAAAGCTGTCATCGGGGCCCCAATTCACGGGTGATGTGGGCCCAGGGCCCACCCAACAAAGCATCAGTGGAGCTCCCAGCTGTTTTAGTGAGAGCAGAGAGTGGAAGCCCCGCCCACAATGTATGTAGTAAGTTTGGCTGGCCAGGTATGTCCTTACACCCATAGAATGCCTGACTGTTTAAACCCTGAGCTGTGTTATTTAACTGTAAAGCTGTGCATTGCTGAAAGTTCTCTGACCATTCCCTGTATAATGTCCGCAGTCTCTGGTAATCTCCTGCAGTATGTCCGCAGTCTCTGATTGTCTCCTGCAGTATGTCCGCAGTCTCTGATTGTCTCCTGCAGTATGTCCGCAGTCTCTGATTGTCTCCTGCAGTATGTCCGCAGTCTCTGGTAATCTCCTGCAGTATGTCCGCAGTCTCTGATTGTCTCCTGCAGTATGTCCGCAGTCTCTGGTAATCTCCTGCAGTATGTCCGCAGTCTCTGATTGTCTCCTGCAGTATGTCCGCAGTCTCTGATTGTCTCCTGCAGTATGTCCGCAGTCTCTGATTGTCTCCTGCAGTATGTCCGCAGTCTCTGATTGTCTCCTGCAGTATGTCCGCAGTCTCTGATTGTCTCCTGCAGTATGTCCGCAGTCTCTGATTGTCTCCTGCAGTATGTCCACAGTCTCTGATTGTCTCCTGCAGTATGTCCACAGTCTCTGATTGTCTCCTGCAGTATGTCCGCAGTCTCTGATTGTCTCCTGCAGTATGTCCGCAGTCTCTGATTGTCTCCTGCAGTATGTTCGCAGTCTCTGATTGTCTCCTGCAGTATGTCCGCAGTCTCTGATTGTCTCCTGCAGTATGTCCGCAGTCTCTGATTGTCTCCCGCAGTATGTCCGCAATCTCTGATTGTCTCCCGCAGTATGTCCGCAGTCTCTGATTGTCTCCCGCAGTATGTCCGCAGTCTCTGATTGTCTCCTGCAGTATGTCCGCAGTCTCTGATTGTCTCCTGCAGTATGTCCGCAGTCTCTGATTGTCTCCCGCAGTATGTCCGCAATCTCTGATTGTCTCCCGCAGTATGTCCGCAGTCTCTGATTGTCTCCCGCAGTATGTCCGCAGTCTCTGATTGTCTCCCGCAGTATGTCCGCAGTCTCTGATTGTCTCCCGCAGTATGTCCGCAGTCTCTGATTGTCTCCCGCAGTATGTCCGCAGTCTCTGATTGTCTCCCGCAGTATGTCCGCAGTCTCTGATTGTCTCCCGCAGTATGTCCGCAGTCTCTGATTGTCTCCCGCAGTATGTCCGCAGTCTCTGATTGTCTCCCGCAGTATGTCCGCAGTCTCTGATTGTCTCCCGCAGTATGTCCGCAGTCTCTGATTGTCTCCCGCAGTATGTCCACAGTCTCTGATTGTCTCCCGCAGTATGTCCACAGTCTCTGATTGTCTCCTGCAGTATGTCCGCAGTCTCTGATTGTTTCCTGCAGTATGTCCGCAGTCTCTGATTGTCTCCTGCAGTATGTCCGCAGTCTCTGATTGTTTCCTGCAGTATGTCCGCAGTCTCTGAACCTCTCCTGTAGTATGTGTATTAATGTGCCCCTTTACTTGCTCAATTATTTGGGATTGCTCCACTGCTCAGTGAGAGGTAATGATGTGCATGAACCTCTAGCAACCAATCAGCAAACAGTAGTGATCTGCTTTAATCTCTAGCAACCAATTAGTAAGTGCTAATGATGTGCTGTAACCCCTAGCAACCAATTAGTGAGCGCTAATAATGTACATTAACCTCTAGCAACCAATCGGCAAGCAGAAATTATGTGCTGTAACCTCTAGAAACCAGCCATTGAGCAGTAATGATAGGCTGTAACCTCTGGCAAACAATTGCAATCACTGCGTGATCTGCTGCAGTAAATTGATTTTGAGTCTACCTGCTATTTTTTGTATGTCTCAGAATGGAGGGGGGGCCCCAAGAAAATGTTTGCCCAGGGCCCAATCAAAATTAAAGACGGCCCTGGGTACAAGTTAGCGTTTTTGGCTCTGTGTCTCCCCCCTCACCTCACCTCATGCTCTTGAATATGCCATCTTCCCTGCAAAAACAGATGGATTTCTATACTCATATTCAACAGCTTCTCTCACAGGGGGTTGTTGCCCCTGTTCCAGAAAGAACATTTCCAGGTTTTCCACTCGACCCTTTTCACTGTTCCCAAGGGAAATGGCAGCATTCGAACCATTCTTGATCTGAAAACTCTCAACTGTTTTGCATGTCCGAAAGCTTTGCATGAATCAGCCAGGTTGTTCACTGCCTCCCTTCTACCAAGGGACCTTCTGGCATCCGATCTTACACATCCCCATCATTCTTCCTCATTACTATCAGCATTTTGCTCTGGGCTTACATTATCAGTTTGTTGCCTTTCTCTTTTGCCTGTCCACAGCACTCCCGGGTCTTCACCAAGGTGCCCCATAATTACTCTGCTTTCAGGGTATCCATATAGTGGAATACCTTGACAACCTCTTGCTAAAGGATCAGTCCATATAAACTCTGTCAGCCAATGTCCAATGCAAAGATTTGGATAGCTCTTCAGCCTTTCAAAGTTGCTTAGAATATGTGGGCTCAGGGCTGCCTTTATTATTGATTGGACACCACCACCACCTCCATGGAATTTCGTTCTCCACCTGCTCGACATAGCAGTTTACTGAATCAAATCAAGCAGCAATTGCGATTGGTTGCCATAGGTTACAATGTATCATTACCGCGCACTGACTGACTGCTAGAGATTGCAGCACACATTATGGCTCACTAATTATTTGATAGAGGTTACAGAACATGACGTCTGCTTGTTTATTGGTTGCTAGAGGTTACTGTACATCAATACTGCTCACTGGTTGCTAGAGGTTACTGGACAGCCTTACCACTCACTAATTGGTTGCTAGAGGTTACTGCATATCCTCACTGCTCAATGATTGGTTGCAAGAGGTTAGTGCACATTACTACTGCTCACTGATTGGTTGCTAAAGATTGCAGCACATCATCTCCTCACTGCCTGCACACCATGGATTGGGGAGGTGAGGGCACCCATTAATAGACAGAAAACTCCTAGGGATCCTAGGACCCCTGGACTCAGTGGCAATGCTGGGGGGTTGATGGGATTGTGGGGGGAGGGTTAGTTAGGAGGCACTACACTGTGACAAATTCTGAATCGTGTAGAGCAAAGCTGGAAATCTTTGGCAAATATATAGTGGTGGATTCTACACTGACCACCAATGTATTGGGGCATTTGCAATGACCAATGTGAGGGGGAATTTTCACTGATCACCATGTAATGGGGGATTTTATACAACCCACCAATATAAAGAGGGATTTCTATACTGACACCAATGTAATAGGAGCATTTACACCAACCACCAGTGTAAGGGGGAATTTACACTGACCACCAATGTAGGGTGACACTTCTACACCGACCACCAATGTTAGGGGGGGGGGATTTACACTGACCACCAGTGTAAGGGTAATTCTGCACTTACCACCAATGTGAAGGCAAATGTACACTGATTACCAATGTAATGAAATATTTATACTGACAACTGTAATAGGGATTTTTACATCAACAACCAATAAAGGGGGATTTCTACACAGGCCACCAATGTAAGGAGGGATTTACACTCACCACCAATTTTACAGGGGTTTTCTACATGGACCACCAATGTAAGTGAGGATTTTAAACTGACCACAAATGCAATTTTTTTTTTTTTTTTTTACCAATATAAAGAGGATTTTCTACACTGGCCACCAATGTAATGGGGATTTACACTGACCACTAATGTAAGGGGGACATTCACACTGGCCACTAGTTTGAATGAAAGGACTGTACACCAAGCCCCAATGTAATGAGAAGATTTACACTGACCACCAATGTAAATGAGATATTTAGACTGCGTTCACATTTGTGTGTGTTGGGAATGCATGCAAAATTGCTTTCCTGATACCACAGAAATGTGTTGTCCCTTAACCGCTTGCCGACTGCCTCACGCAGATATACTGTAGTAGAAGAGCTCGTACAGGCAAAACCACGTACCTGTACGTTGCCCTTTAAGAGGCGGGCGAGCGGCAAGCTCCGTGAGTCGGGTCGCGGGTCCCGCGGACTTGATCGCCGCGGGGATACCCACGATCGCCTCACGGGGAGGAAGAACGGGGAGATGCTGATGTAAACAGCATCTCCCCGTTCTGCCTAGTGACAGTGTCACTCGATCTCTGCTCCCTGTCATCGGAGCAGAGATCAGTGAAGTCATACACACAGCCCATCCCCCTGACAGTTAGAAACATGCCCCTAGGACACACTCAACCCCTACACTGCCACCTAGTGGTTAACCCCTTCACTGCCAGTGTCATTTACACAGGAATCAGTGCAATTTTATAGCACTGATTGCTGTATAAATGACAATTGTCCCAAAAATGTGTAAAAAATGTCCGACGTGTCCGCCATAATGTCGCAGTCACAATAAAAATCGCTGATCGCCGCCATTTAAAAAAAAAATTAATAAAAATGCCATAAAACTATCCCCTATTTTGTAAACGCTATAACTTTTACGCAAACTGATCAATAATCGCTTATTGCGATTTTTTTTTTACAAAATTATGTAGAAGAATACGTATCAGCCTAAACTGAGGAAAAAAATTGTTTTTTTATATATTTTTGGGGGATATTTATTATAGCAAAAAGTAAAAAATAATGCGTTTTTTTTTTTTTTTAACCACTTGAGCCCCGGACCATTATGCTGCCTAAGGACCAGAGGTCTTTTTCCAATTTGGCACTGCGTCGCTTTAACTGCTAATTGCGCGGTCATGCAATGCTGTACCCAAACGAAATTTGCGTCCTTTTCTTCCCACAAATAGAGCTTTCTTTTGATGGTATTTGATCACCTCTGCAGTTTTTATTTTTTGCGCTATAAACGGAAAAAGACCAAAAATTTCGAAAAAAAATGATATTTTCTACTTTTTGTTATAAAAAAAATCCAATAAACTAAATTTTAGTCATACATTTAGGCCAAAATGTATTCGGCCACATGTCTTTGGTAAAAAAAATGTCAATAAGCATATATTTATTGGTTTGCGCAAAAGTTATAGCGTCTACAAACTAGGGTACATTTTCTGTAATTTACACAGCTTTTAGTTTATGACTGCCTATGTCATTTCTTGAGGTGCTAAAATGGCAGGGCAGTACAAAACCCCCCCAAATGACCCCATTTTGGAAAGTAGACACCCCAAGGAAATTGCTGAGAGGCATGTTGAACCCATTGAATATTTATTTTTTTTGTCCCAAGTGATTGAATAATGACAAAAAAAAAAAAAAAAAAAAAATATTTACAAAAAGTTGTCACTAAATGATATATTGCTCACACAGGCCATGGGCCTATGTGGAATTGCACCCCAAAATACATTCAGCTGCTTCTCCTGAGTATGGGGATACCACATGTGTGGGACTTTTTGGGAGCTTAGCCGCGTACAGGGCCCCGAAAACCAAGCACCGCCTTCAGGATTTCTAAGGGTGTAAATTTTTGATTTCACTCTTCACTGCCTATCACAGTTTCGGAGGCCATGGAATGCCCAGGTGGCACAAAACCCCCCCAAATGACCCCATTTTGGAAAGTAGACACCCCAAGCTATTTGCTGAGAGGCATATTGAGTCCATGGAATATTTTATATTTTGACACAAGTTGCGGGAAAGTGACACTTTTTTTTTTTGCACAAAGTTGTCACTAAATGATATATTGCTCACACAGGGCATGGGCATATGTGGAATTGCACCCCAAAATACATTTAGCTGCTTCTCCTGAGTATGGGGATACCACATGTGTGGGACTTTTTGGGAGCCTAGCCGCGTACGGGGCCCCGAAAACCAAGCACCACCTTCAGGATTTCTAAAGGTGAAAATTTTTGATTTCACTCTTCACTGCCTATCACAGTTTCGGAGGCCATGGAATGCCCAGGTGGCACAAAACCCCCCCAAATGACCCCATTTTGGAAAGTAGACACCCCAAGCTATTTGCTGAGAGGCATGGTGAGTATTTTGCAGCTCTCATTTGTTTTTGAAAATGAAGAAAGACAAGAAAAAAATTTTTTTTTTTTCTTTTTTCAATTTTCAAAACTTTGTGACAAAAAGTGAGGTCTGCAAAATACTCACTATACCTCTCAGCAAATAGCTTTGGGTGTCTACTTTCCAAAATGGGGTCATTTGGGGGGGTTTTGTGCCACCTGGGCTTTCCATGGCCTCCGAAACTGTGATAGGCAGTGAAGAGTGAAATCAAAAATTCACGCCCTTAGAAAGCCTGAAGGCGGTGCTTGGGTTTCGGGGTCCCGTACGCGGCTATGCTCCCAAAAAGTCTCACACATGTGGTATCCCCGTACTCGGGAGAAGCAGCAGAATGTATTTTGGGGTGTAATTTCACATATTCCCATGGCATGTTTGAGCAATATATCATTTAGTGACAACTTTGTGCAAAAAAAAAAAAAAAAAATTTGTCTCTTTCCCGCAACTTGTGTCGCAATATAAAATATTCCATGGACTCGACATGCCTCTCAGCAAATAGCTTGGGGTGTCTACTTTCCAAAATGGGGTCATTTGGGTTTTGAACTGTCCTGGCATTTTATGCACAACATTTAGAAGCTTATGTCACACATCACCAACTCTTCTAACCACTTGAAGACAAAGCCCTTTCTGACACTCATTGTTTACATGAAAAAGTTATTTTTTTTTGCAAAAAAAATTACTTTGAACCCCCAAACATTATATATTTTTTTTAAAGCAAATGCTCTACAGATTAAAATGGTGGGTGTTTCATTTTTTTTTTTTCACACAGTATTTGCGCAGCGATTTTTCAAACGCATTTTTTGGGGAAAAAACACACTTTTTTAAATTTTAATGCACTAAAACACACTATATTGCCCAAATGTTTGATGAAATAAAAAAGATGATCTTAGGCCGAGTACATGGATACCAAACATGACATGCTTTAAAATTGCGCACAAACGTGCAGTGGCAACAAAATAAATGCATTTTTAAAAGCCTTTACAGGTTACCACTTAGATTTACAGAGGAGGTCTACTGCAAAAATTACTGCCCTCGATCTGACCTTCGCGGCGATACCTCACATGCATGGTGCAATTGCTGTTTACGTTTGACGACAGACCGCCGTTTGCGTTCGCCTTAGCGCGAGAGCAGGGGGCGACAGGGGTGCTTTTTTTTTTTTTTTTTTTTTTTTTTTTTTTATTATTTTTTTGCTTTTTTATCTTATTTTTAAACTGTTCCTTTCATTTTTTTTTTTTTTTAATCATTTTTATCGTTATCTCGGGGAATGTAAATATCCCCTATGATAGCAATAGGTAGTGACAGGTACTCTTTTTTGAAAAAATTGGGGTCTATTAGACCCTAGATCTCTCCTCTGCCCTCAAAGCATCTGATGACACCAAGATCGGTGTGATAAAATGCTTCCCCAATTTCCCAATGGCGCTATTTACATCCGGCGAAATCTAAGTCATAAAATGCTCGTAGCTTCCGGTTTCTTAGGCCATAGAGATGTTTGGAGCCACCCACGGCTTGTAAAAGCAGTCTAGAGGCTAATTAGCCACTAGGATTGCTTTTACATGAAAGCCGACCGCTGGCTGAAAAGAATGATACCAAGATGATACCTAAACCTGCAGGCATCATTCTGGTATAACCATTCAAAGTCGTGAATGGCGTACCTGAAGACAAAAAAATGGTTAACAATAAAGCACAGTAAACGGTAAAGTATAAAAAATTGCATACCTGAAAAGCAAACATGATAAAACATAATAACAATAAAACATTGCAGAATAGAATGCAGTAAAAAAGCAGAACAAGAGAGAGAGAATAGAGAGAGAGAGAACAATAAAACGACAACTATTTTTTTTTATTTTATATATATTTTTTTTTTTTTACACTTTTTTTGTAACTAACTTTTATAACGGTAACCGGTTCCAGGTTCGGGTCTCTCAAAATGCGATGGCATCTTGGGAGACCCTGTGAAAGTGTGCCTAGTCTGTGCAATGCTGTACCCTACGCTAATACTCAACTAATGAATGGTAGCATTCAAAACATTCACCAATGCAAAGACCAGGATTGTCAGGACAGGAGGGACAATAATAGCCGGTGTCACGCCTATATTCGCGCTTGCTGCAGACACGACATCTTTTTTGGGGGTTCGTTGGGTAGGGGTACTCGGGAGGACATAAAGAAAATGCCTCTCATGCAGCCGACTGCATTTGGTTGGGGATGTGAATGGGGGAAGTACGGGCGCTGCAGAAGCGGTGGGTTCCCAATTAGGATTGGCGAATGCAGCAGGAAGGGCACTATGGGCACAACGGGCCTGTGTTTGTCTTCTTGGTGGCAGCGGGACACTACTTGTGCTTGCCACCTCACCAGCTTGAACTGCACTTATGGGACTCGCCACGTCACCAAGTGTTACTGCAGTGCTGGTTTGACTACGACCGGGGTGTACTAGGCCGCTGGCGCTTGCCAGTTCAATAAAAAGCTACCAAAAAAACTGTTAGCGATCGCAGGGATCAGGCCTGACTCTGCGAACGCTGCAGTTATGCGTTTAGTGTTTTGTAAGTGACAGTGATCGATCGATACTGCACTTGGGTGGGCTGGGCCGGGCGGAGGGGCAAAACGCAGGTGCTAGCAGGTATCTGGGCTGATCCCGCTAACACTGCGTTTTTGGGAACCCTAAACTGCTGGGGACGCCAGTATAGATCTGATCGGATCAGATATTGATCCGTTCAGATACTATACCATTAAGGGAGGTGTACGGTGCGTACGTGGGTGTTAGCGGTACTGGCGCTAATCTGACGCTGCTTGGGGCTGGTGCTTGCCAGTTCACCAAAATACTACCAAAAAAACTGTTAGCGATCGCAGGGATCAGGCCTGACTCTGCGAACGCTGCAGTTATGCGTTTAGTGTTTTGTAAGTGTCAGTGATCGATCCTGCACTTGGGTGGGCTGGGCTGGGCCGGGCGGAGGGGCAAAACGCAGGTGCTAGCAGGTATCTGGGCTGATCCCGGTAACACTGCGTTTTTGGGAACCCTAAACTGCTGGGGACGCTAGTATAGATCTGATCGGATCAGATATTGATGCGTTCAGATACTATACCACTAAGGGAGCTGTACGGTGCGTGCGTAGGTGTTAGCGCTACTGGCGCTAACCTGACGATGCCTGGGGCTGGTGCTTGCCAGTTCACCAAAATGCTACCAAAAAAACTGTTAGCGATCGCAGGGATCAGGCCTGACTCTGCGAACGCTGCAGTTATGCGTTTAGTGTTTTGTAAGTGACAGTGATCGATCGATACTGCACTTGGGCTGGGCCGGGCGGAGGGGCAAAACGCAGGTGCTAGCAGGTATCTGGGCTGATCCCGCTAACACTGTGTTTTTGGGAACCCTAAACTGCTGGGGACGCTAGTATAGATCTGATCGGATCAGATATTGATCCGATCAGATACTATACCACTAAGGGAGGCGTATGCTGCGTGCGTGGAGGTTAGCGGTACTGGCGCTAATCTGACGCTGCCTGGGGCGACGCATATCACCGCCGGGCGATCAGGGGGCTAAACCTTTATTCGGTAATAAACGGCGGGTGCCCTGACACTATAAAAAATAAACAAACTAATCAGCGTCACCCGTAACAGTTATACGGTGATCAGTGGTGAAAGGGTTAACTAGGGGGCAATCAAGGGGTTAAAACATTTATTAGATAGTATATGGGGGTCCCTGACGCTATAAAACGCTGACGGCGAACCTAAATATTTACCTCACTAACTAGCGTCACCAGCGACACTAATACAGCGATCAGAAAAATGATCGCTTAGTGACACTGGTGACAGGGGGTGATCAAGGGGTTAAAACTTTATTAGGGGGGGTTAGGGGGGTATCCTAGACCTACAGGGGGGTAATACTAACTGTCCCAACACTGTAACTGTCACAAACTGACACCAATGCAGTAATCAGAAAAAAAAAAAAAACTGCTTGTGTCAGTTTGTGACGGGGGGGGGGGGGGGGGATCGGGGGGGGATCGGGGTGTTTTGTGTGCCTGGCATGTTCTACTGTGTGTGTGTAGTGTTGTGCACTCACATACCTGTCTTCTCTCCTCGGGCCGGAACGGAAATTACCAAGCCGAGGAGAGATGACATCATTTCCTTTGCTGCTGTTTAGCATACAGCAGCAAAGGAATGTTCTCATTGGCCGGCGACGATCGCAAGGGGGGGGCCACGAACAGATGGCCTCCCCCTCATCTCCGATCGCCGTGGGACAAAAGACGACCGCCTCGGGCACCGGGGGGGGGTCCGATTGGACCCCCCACCCGCGGAAGGCAAATCACGTATATGTACGTGATTTTGCCTGTCAGTGCCACCTTGCCGACGTAAATCGGCGTGAGGCGGTCGTCAAGTGGTTAAATTGTTGCTCTATTTTTGTTTATAGCGCAAAAAATAAAAACCGCAGAGGTGATCAAATACCACCAAAAGAAAGCTCTATTTGTGGGAAAAAAAGGACGTCAATTTTGTTTGGGAGCCACGTCGCACGACCGCGCAATTGTCAGTTAAAATGACGCAGTGCCGAATCGCAAAAAGTGCTCTGGTCAGGAAGGGGGTAAATTCTTCTGGGGCTGAAGTGGTTAACAGATACACAGCAGTTCCATTAATTGTTAATGACACCCTTGCGCATCTGCTGAGATGTGCGTATTCACATGTGTTGTGGCACCATGTTATTTTGAAAAAGGGTTCCACCTCCAATTTGTTTTCCTTTGCACAACAGGCTGATGTTAGGCTTAATGACCACAGTTGTAGGCAAGACTTGCAAGCATGCCCCTTTACCTCCCTAGTGGGCAGCATTCAGCAGACATGATGGTGGATATACCTCAGGGGGGCATGATATACATCTGAATGCCGCCTCTATTTATATATTAATGCCGCTACTCTGTGGCTATTTACATAACAATGCAGGTTATTTACATGTAAACATAGGGCCTGCAGGTGACTCATCTGTACATGGCAATAGGGCAGAGCTCAGCAGCATTAGACCCCTTTCACACTGGGGCGGTTTGCAGGCGTTATTGCGTTAAAAATACCGCCTGCAAACCGACCCAAAACAGCCGCTGCTGTTTGTTCAGTGTGAAAGCCCTCGGGCTTTCACACTGAAGCGGTGCGCTGACAGGAGAAGAAAAAAACTCCTGCCAGCCGCATCTTTGGAGCGGTGAAGGAGCGGTGTATTCACCGCTCCTAAACCGCTCCTGCCCATTAAAATCAATGGGGGCAACGCGGCTATAGCCGCGCTATACGAGGGGTTTTAACCCTTTCTTCGGCCGCCAGTGGGGGTTAAAACCGCACCGCTAGCGGCCGAATACCGCTGGTAAAGCAGCGCTAAAAATAGCGCTGTTTTACCGCCGACGTCCCCTACCACCCCAGTGTGAAAGTAGCCTAAGTAACAGAACTTCACAGTGAGCTATTGGGAAACAGCATGGGACTTAAACTTCAAGGGACAAGGGAATTGAAACTGCGATAGTTGGCAAGTATGAGGCAGCTGCTATGGGGCCCAGGGCAGCTGCCCCTTTTGCCCTGCCTTAACCACTTGCCCACTGAGCACTTAAACTCCCTTCCTAACCAGACCAATTTTCAGCTTTCAGTGCTCTTACATTTTGAATGACAATTAGCCAGGCAGCACTGTACCCAAATGAAATTTTCACAGAAATAGAGCTTTCTTTTGGTCATATTCAATCACCACTGGGTTTTTTATTTTACGCTATAAATGAAAAAGGGCGAGAATTTTGTAAAAAAAAAAAAAAAAAAAACCTTAATTTTTCTTTGTTTCTGTTATAAAATTTAGCAAATTTGTATTTTTTTCTTCATACATTTTGGCCACAATTTATACTGCTACATATCTTTGGTAAAAAAAAACAACCAAATCAGTGTATATTATTTGGTCTTTGTGAAAGTTATAGTGGCTACAAGCTATGGTGCCAATCACTGAAAATTGAGCACACCTAAAGATTGCAGCACTGAAGGCCTATCTAATTTCTTGGAGCACTAACAAGTTAAGAAAGTACAAATACCTGCCAAATGACCCCTTTTTGGAAAGCAGACATTCCAAGGTATTTATAAAACAAAATGCCGCACTATATTCAGATTACCAATGTGATATGACGCATATAAAATGCATGAATATCTTAGTGCAAACCGTGCATGATATTAAACATAATAACATATACCGTATTTATCGGTGTATAACACGCACCCTAAGTTTAGGAGGGGATTTTAAGGAAAAATACTTACATTTAAATGCCCATCAATGCAGACTTATCAGTGTCCATCTGCAGCTTTGTCCATCATTGCAGAATGATTAGTGTCCATCTGCAGCCTTGCCCAGTCTCATTGCAGCCGTTCTAAAATTAGCGCCGCTGAAATACACAGAGCTGGATGTCCTGTGTACTCGGCTCCTCTCGTAGTCCCGCCCCTTGGCCCGGCTCCTATGATGGACATAACACAGGTCCAATGGCGGGACTGGGCGTGACTGCGAACGGAGCCGAGCACACAGTACACTCGGCTATGTGTATTTCGGCAGCGCTCGTTCCTCTCCCCCTCACAGTCAGCAGTGATCGGCGTATAACACGCACCCACAATTTTCCCCTGATTTTAGGGGAAAAAAGTGCGTGTTATAAGCGGATAAATACGGTATTATATAAAACGTCCATTGTGCTGGCAAATTAAACAATAACAGATGAAAAGTGACACACTATAGTGAAGTAACAAATATGATACATATAAATAAAGTGCATGAATGACTTAGTGCAAATCGATAATATCAAACATATTAAATAATAAAATAAAAAATGTCCATTGTGCTGGCAAAGCAAAATCTATGGTGCTCCAAAGTTGACAACAAACTTGTGCTCCCCAACCCCCCCCCCCCCCCCGGTGTGAATCTGCTCACCTCCGGGCGTTTGACCGCACACCTAAGTTTGGTCAAAAAACACCTGTGAATCACCCCTGGGTTCAATGTGAATGAAACTTTGGGATCTTGAGATGTCCAGCAGTAAGTTCCTCCGTCCATATATAAAAATAAAGTCTAAAATGGTGTTTTATCGTTTAAAAACGTATTCTATTTATAAAATGTCAATCTAAGTACTCACATCTTCCAGGTGCTAAAGCCCACAACTCTGTAGCAGATAAAAGAAAAAACTATGAGATAGCTTGTCCGTTCACAGCGTTCAAACCTTCTGCCTACTGCACTGTCCTGTTCCTTCCCCTACGTGTGTTTGACACAGGGATCAGTCATGTGTCTTTCTCAGGGGGATTCCATGGTATTTAGTAAGAGGCATGGTAAGTTTTTTGAAGTTGTAGTTTTTTTCCCACAATTCTTTGCAAAATTAAGGTTTGGGTTTTTCTTCCACAAAATTGTCATATTAACAGGTTATTTCTCTCACATGGCCTGTGCATACCACAAATTCCACCCCAAAACAGATTCTGCTACTCCTGAATATGGCAATACCACATATGAGACTTTTTTTTTTTTTTACAGCCTGGCCACATAGAGGCCCAACATGCAGGGAGCACTATCAGGTATTCTAGGGACATAAATTACACATATAATTTCTTGACTACCTATTACACTTTTGAAGACACGGGAGCACCAGGATAATGGAAATGCCCAAAAAATGACCCTATTTTGGAAAGGAAACACTCCGACGTATATTCTGTGAGGCATATTGAGTCTTTTGAACATGTCAAGTTTTTGGAAGACATGGAAAGAAAAAAAAAAATGTCTTTACACAAAGTTGTCCATGTATAAGATATCTCTAACACATAGCAAAAATGACACCCCAAAATATATTCTGCTACTCCTGAGTATTTTGGCGATACCCCATGTGTGAGACTTTTACACTGCTTGGCCACATACAGAGGCCCAACATGCAGGGAGCACCATCAGATGTTCTGGGGACATACATTTCAAATGTAATTTCCCACCTATTACACTTTTGTGAGGCACTATAGTGGCACAGATGAGAACTGATGTGGCATGGCTGGTTATGGATGAGCACGGCTGCGCACAGATGAGCATAAATGAGGCTGAATGGGCACAGATCAGTGCTGTGAGCACTTCACATCCAGCCTACAAGCACTGCTGCACCTGGCTCCTGCCCCTCCTCACATACCGTACTGATCGGTGTGAGGAAAGGGCAGAAGTTGAACCGGACATGACGCCGGCTTGTTTATCGCTCAGTCATGCAACAGAGCGATCACGTGGTAAAAGGGCACTGTCATCGGCCCTTTACACTGATCCATGATGCTCTGGGTCCAGGTGACCTGGACATCACGGACACTTCCGTGGGCACACAAGTTTGGGAGGACATCCCTGGACGCCCTCCCAGAACTAGCCGGCGTGCTGTAGCCGTCTTTCGCCTATGGCCAGGTCGGCAAGTGGCTAAAGACGGCCCTGCCTGGGCCTGATATTGGTCCAGGTTGTTTGTAGCCTAGGACAAACTTCTGTCCCTCCGCTCATGTGTTCAGGACCCTTTGGTAACAGAATCAGCCCTTGATTTGTACCTGCCTAATCTTGGGCCTGATGGTTGCCTCCTTTGGGCACTGACATGCACCTGCTTTCACTCTAGATCATTGCAACTCAACATTCTGTCTGTGTGGGATAAACAGACTCAGATCTAAGACTACCCAATGTGTCTGACCTGCAAGGTCAGACTCTCCCTGGCATGGTTGATTTCCAAAATAGCACTGAAGTTACGGAACCCTTTTTCCCCAAAGATGTGGAAAGTTCTCATGATGGATGCCACCTGTCAGGCTTGAGAGGAGTTCTGGGTACCCTCTTGGTGCAGTGGACTTTGCAGTCAGAGGAAGCTCAACTTTTCATTGCCAGCCTGGAATTCAAGGCGATTTAGTTATTCCTTCAATGCTGGACCTCTCAGCTGTGAGGTCATCCAACCAGAATCCAGTCAGACAATGCCAAAGCAGTGGCATACATCACCTAAACACAGACACTGTGTGCCAGTAACTCACTAGGACCTAAACACTGTAGAGCTCAGTATATGAGCAAATGCAGCGTCCCAAATGTTTGCTGACTTACCTATAGAGGTGCAGTCCAAGTAACTCATTAGGACATAGAAGAAAAACAAAAGTTGGGGTAAAGAGCCCCCTTAAAAGGAAGTTACAAGAGGACCATGCAGCTTAAATATGGGATTTTTATTACAAAAATATGAATGCTAACACTGGGTAAAAGATTCCCACCATCATCACCTCTTCTGTCTATTAAAAAATACAATGTTGTCTATAGTGATTGCAGCTGCAGCACAAGTAGCATACACACATTACATGCATATCCAGGGATGTCTAGCTAACCAGCCGGTATATGGAATATGTATATAAAGTAAACATTTAAACGAATTATGTACTAATAATGGCTCCAATCCAACTGGAGTATAGACCATGCCTGGGCACCGGATGAGTGTATCAAACTGCTTCACTCACTCAAATGGCATTTTCCAGGCAACAGATGGATCTGTTATCTTCACTCGCTGTAAAGCCCTCTGTTACAGTCAAAGTATGGTAAGTTGATAACAGTATAGGGCTTTGTAATCATAGGTGGAGATTTCAGGGGGTGTACACCTAAATGTTACCAGAGGTTTGCCAAAAAGTGCTTGAGTTTCGGTAACTATGTAGATAACCATCCAATTATTCACAGTTTGTGTGAATAATTTGAAGTGCACATGTGCTGTAAAGAGACTAGGGACCTATAGGTCCGCTCACCTGACCATATATGTTGAAAGCCCATGTCCTGGATAGCCTCGGAGAGTCAGTTCTTTCATGCATGGGGCTCACAGGAATGAGACTGGAACAGCATCAGTTGCACAGGTCCCACTTGGGAATATGAAACGATAGCCACTCGTCTGGTCTAGTCTCTATGGGTTCAGCTTAGCGTGCCTTTTCCAAGATGGAACCTGCTATCCTCATATGGTACATGAAGCATCTGCAAACGTGCTAGGCTGCATCATCTGTGATATCAGAACGTCACTCACGTGGTGTCGTGACCACAGACATGTTTCGCCCAATCAGCATGAGCTTCCTCAGGGATGGGAGGGGCCAGTTGTGATCATCTATTTATACCTTTGAAAGTGCAGTTCCTCTATTCGCCACTAGATGTCATCCTCACCATATATACATATATATCGCTGCTGTTTTTTCAGATTAAGTGATGAAACAATAAAGACAATAGAGTGGGAAAAGGTGTACACAGCATCTATTGTAAGAAGAAACTAAAAATTATTAATTATCCCAACCCAACAGGTTGACTAGGAACTACAGAGTTCTGAATTCTCCACCGAGATTACATTGATTTAGATATATTGTCTATCTCGGAATTCAAATATTTAGGCATATATATAGAGCTAGAGTTAGAATGAAACTGCCATTACTTTTGCTATTGTTCAAGGAAAGCCTGAAAATTGCATTCAGTGTTTAAGCCTGAGGGAACAAGCGTATTTAACCTATAAATCCACATTTTTTCCTTTTGAAGTAGTATGGTGTTAAAATCAGCCCTGCGTGATGGCAGATTCAGTGTGCAGATGCCATTGACTTTCATTCCCTCAGGCTTGTCCCCATGAAAATCAACAAAATGTGCCGCTAGTGGGGTCATATCTTCCTTTTTTCCTCATCTTTTTTGGCATTCGTGATGCTTCTGGTGTGTTCACCAATGCGGACCCGTAGCTGTCTCTTAGTCTTCCCTATATAGTACTTATTGCACAAACACTCCAACATGTAGATTACCCTGGGAGGTCAAGCAATTAATGAGGTTCCTAATTTGAAATTCAACAGAGCGGTCCGCATCGATGAACACAGCGGATCTGTCAACAAATCTGCATATTTGGCAGTGGCCACATGCATACATGCCTTTGAAGGTGGGTTAAGTCAGATAGCCAATTGGTGGCTGTTTTTCTCTTATATTCCAAGTGGACCAGAGCATCCTGCAAGTTGCAGGCTCTTCGTGCCATTCTTTGTGGACATGGACCCACAATGTTTGCCAAAGCTGGGACTTTGTTAGAATTCCCCAATGTTTGGCAAGGACATTCCTTACCTGTCCCCATTGTGTTCCATATGTAGTGATTATCCCTAGGGGGGAATCACTGCTTTCCGTTTTTTTGGTCTTTTGTTTTGCATTCACCAAATCCTCCCTATTGCTTGTCCAGGCTTTTTTACAAGCTTTTTTCAAGACTTTATGGGAATAGCCCCTATCTCTGAACCTCTTGAACATCTCATTGACTTCTTCCCTAAAGTCTTTATCCTGGGATCAGTTCCTGCTTGTTCGCAGGAATTGGACCACTGGAATCCCCTTAATAAGAGATTTGGGGTGATGGCTAGAGGCCTGTAGAAGTGTATTTGCAGCTGTTGGTTTTCTGTAGGTACATGTAATGATTTTACCCTACAAAATTGACATTTGCATATCGGAAAAAGGAACGGTATTTGGGTCAGCAGTGTGAGTTAATTTTATGTTTCTCTCATCACCTAAGTTGCATTGCTCAAAAAAAAAAAAAAGCAGGCCTGATTCTCTTTGGAGACACATTCCAGCCCTGTCTTCATATTCCAGACGTGAACATTAAGCAGTTGGGCTTTCTTAGTCTTCAGCACCTGGATCCAGGGTAATGGTCCCTCCACCAAAGTCCTTTGCCACAGGTTGGGAACTCTGGACATAGATCTTCTGATCTAACTCAGATTTTAGATCTTCCAGTCTCAATAACAAACTAGACAAATTTATCACCTTGGGTCTTTGCAAAGAATGCTGTGGTGCCTCTGTTGTGTCAGTTCCACCTGATTTTTGCTTTTACGCCACAGTTTGTTCTTCCGTCTGATGATGCTGATTGTCTGATGATGCTGATTATCTTATTTTACTGTTATCTTATCTTATTTTACTTATTTTACTGTTTATTGTGAGTGTTTATATACTTTTTTTATAATAAATTGCTACCGGATTTTACACTATGGGAGCCCTCCCTTTCTTCTTTCCTATGATGATATTGCCTCGCTGAGGGCTGAGCCCCCTTCCTGTGGACCCATCCATCTTCATCCCAACACCTGACGCTCCTTCCAGTTTCCACCTCCATCTCTGTTCCTGGATAGCTCGGATTACTAGGATCTCAAAAGCCCTTTAGACCCTCTGTAACGGGGGGTCATGGGGTTCTGGTAAGCGGCCAGGCTCTTACTGTTGGTGGTGGTCCCATATATCTGAGGCTCCATGTGGTTGAAAAACCCGTGATCACTATTTTCACTCTTTTTGGGTTCTTCTTATGGACTATTTTTTCAATTATTCACAAATGACTTTTCAGTACATTTATTTTGTTTGGACTTTATCCTCTACATTTGTTTGCATTGATTGAGATACACTATTGCACATATGGTTATGTATTCATTTACACAGGTTGCATTTAGTGTTTTTGGTGTGACTAAACGGCCACACATTTACTAATTTATATAGCGCGAATCATTTCTATTTTCTCTTACTTATGTTGTGTGTTTGTGTCACATTTTAGATTTCGCTGCTTTTTTTTCACATTTTAGATATTTTGAAGCGCAATTATTTTTCTTCTTTTCTTTTGCTTTTACGCCTCTACTCCTCAATCCTTGTCTGCTCCATGAGATGGAGGACATTCTGCTAATCCTTGTTACACTAACCTGGCCCAGACGGAGTTGGTAGGAGTCCACAATCCTGCTTCTCTGTCACTGCCTTCACAGCGTGCCCAAGTGCTGAGGGGCTGGGACCTGTCGGATTCAGTCATTCCTACGCTCCTAAAGGCTAGGAGCTTGTCTTCTCACAAAGTCTACCATCACACCTGGAAGGCCTAGTTGCATAGTGCAGGCCTAGAAAATTAAATCCTAGGAAGTACTCTGCAGGACAAGGATCTTGTGTTTTCCCATGAAGGGCCAAATCTCAGCACCGGCCTTTCTGTTTAAGACCATTGGCCTCTCATTCCTTAGTTAAAGCAGTAGTAACCGCAGTATAAAAAAAATCCTTCTGAAAGGCAATATTATAATGTGCTAGTATGCATTGCATACTAGCACATTATGTGAAACTTACCTTAAAACGAAGCCCTCCAGTAGCGTGCTGTCACAGCTGACAGGGCTTCTATCTTCACCCAGTCTTCCTTCCGGGTTTGCGGGCTTCAGTCCTCTGAATGGATGAGCTATGATTAAGTCATTCCTGTACACGCGGGGGTCGCTGTTCACAGCACAGGGCTCTGACAGAACGACAAGGGCTTGCCGTTCCGTTCCTTATTCAGGACATTGTTGTTCTTTTAATATACCTTGCTCTGAAACATACCAAGAACATTTCTCTCCACTTTCTTGATGTGGTACGCTTTGAGAGAGTCTTATCTCTTTGTCCTTCTCAAAGGTTCCCAAAGCTCTGTGAGCCTGTTAGCGTTTATTTGCAATGATGCACAGACCTAATTTTTAAATGTCCCACGGTTTAAGGGTAAACATCCCTTTTCTGTACTGTACGATTAAGAAAATAGATACAGTACAGGACCACGGGCTTGGTACTCATAGACCCTGGGTTATAAGTTAGTACCTTCAGGTGATCAGAAGGGAAGAGGTGAAACAGGAAGTTTTCAGAACAGCAGTCAAGACAACTGCCACAAACTGGAAATACAGACCCCCACCAAGCCGGGAGTCAGCTTGCTACTGTTGTGGGAATACAGCCCATGACCACAAAGTTTGCCGGTTTAAGGATCAGACCTGTCATAATTGCGGTAAGACAGGCCATCTTAAATGAGTATGCTGTAGCAAGAAGGTGCAAGATAAACAACCTCTGAACCCCAAGACAAAGACATATATGGTGGGAAGATATACATCATCTGAGTCAGAGGATGAGCAAGTGCTCCACAGATTAGACATACATCATATGCATTCAGCACCCTCCGCAATGACTGTAGAGGTAACCGTTGGAAAGAAACTCAAGATGGATGTAGACACAGGAGCAGCAGTTTCAATTATCACCCAGAAACAATGGAGACAACTTCAGACCCGAACAACTGTCTGCCCAACACCAAAATGCAGACATACTCAAAGCAGATACTCCACCCACTGGGTTACACGAAAGTACAGGTATTGTACAAGGGTCAGACAAAGAGACTGTCATTATATATATTCTAGAAAATGGGGGCCCCCCTCTCTTTGGGAGAGACTGGATTGCTCACTTTGGTATGCCAAACATCACCATAAATCAATGTAACCAATGCAAGTGATCCAATGCCATTTTATCCATGCAGCTGTCCCTGGAAGCTTGCTCTCACATCTGGATGCGGGAGAAGTCCTGTGAATCTCCTGTGTTTGGAAGACTGTTATTGGACAGTTATTAAGTAATGTTTTGTGCCTTTTCTCGTTTTGTTGTGAAGGGTTCCACATGTACTGTCAGTTTAAGGCTGGCTCCACCCAGGAGTGATGACAAGGGTCAAGGGGTATAGTAGCCATTATACCACATGTAAGGAAGCATAATAAGTTATACCTGTCCTGAGATGCATGTTGGAGTGTACAGTAAGTACTGGAATAAACATCAGTTGTTCCAGATCAGAGTCTTGTGTCTCTCACAACTCAGAGAATATAACAATTAGACACTAGCAAAGCTTTTAAGAACACCTACCCTGGGCATCCCCCTATAACCCTACCCCACTCTGTGAGCCCTCCATTTTTTGCTAGTGTCCTAAGGTCATAGATCTCTTCTCCCTTATGGAGAAATCACTGTTGGCTTAACTAGTTCATTATTTTATTTTCGATTCTTCTCTTACAGTGCAGTCCCCTTTACACCACAGTGCCCCTTTACAGCACAGTCCCCTTTCCATCACCACCCCCCCCCTTTACAGTGCAGTCCATGTTACATTAATGTAAAAGGGACTGCATTGTATAGGGGGGGGGAGGCTGTGATGTGAAGGGGAACTGAGGACACTGTGGGACTGCATTAAAGGGGGAACTGTGATGTAGAGGGGGACTGTGCTGTAAAGGGAGGATGTTGTGGTGTGAAGGGGGGCTGAGGACCCACTCTGTGAATATCCTAGTTTTAAGAGAATTCGTATCACCACAGAGTGGCACAGTGGATACGATGCATAAATAGTTGACGCCACGTCCCGATATTAGAAATCATTAAAAATTGGTTTGGAATGATGGACTTTATAGGCATAACACAAAGGATTAAAAAGGAGTTTTAATATTTATTACAGAAAATGTGATTAGAAAACATGTACATAGACTTACATATATTCACAAATAATACCTAGGAACATATTGAATACACCATCTACATATTAAATATATGTTTAAACAAGATATTCAGTCATTTTACTTGTTCAATCGTAACAGGTTTCAAAGGAGACAGTGTAAAAAATAGCTTGACTTGCTCTACATGTTACGTGTTCATTAACGCTTCCTCAGGAGCTTTGGGCATATTCTATGAACAAAAGAATAGACATAAGTTCATTGCATTTACATTAAAAGAAAAAAGAAGAAAGACTTTATCATGTATTTGTATATGAGATATAGTATTACCGCCCCTGTGAGATAAAACAATTAAAAACATGTCTCTATGCCATGGCCCCGGACCTCTATTAGCAAATAGGGATATAGAGGGAGGAGCCTGTACAGGGAAAGAACATAGTGAGCAAAGGAGGAAAAGAAAAGAGAGACATATGAAGAAGGGAAAGGAGACAAAAACAAGAAAAAAGAAAAAGAAAAGAGAAAAAAAGAAAAAAGGAAGAAAGTAAAGGAAAAAGAGGAAAGAAAAGGAAATTAGAAGGAAAAAAAGAGGGGAGAAAAGGGGCTGGAATAGGCGATGTGGGGACTATGGGAACAATATATCATAAAGATGGTTAAAATAATGAGAGTAAGTTGGTTAATGTAAAGTTATCAAGATATAGACATAGCCAAGTATTTACTTACATTTTCCACAAAGGGAAAAAAAGGATAAAATGAATGGGGTGTGCTGTCCTCCACCTTAACTCTTTCATGACTAAACCTATTTTTAAAATTTGGTGTTTACAAGTTAAAATACGTATTTTTTGCTAGAAAATTACTTAGAACCCCCAAACATTATATATATTTTTTTAGCAGAGAATCTAGAGAATAAAATGGAGATTGTTGCAATATTTTATATCACACGGTATTTGTGCAGCGATGTTTTAAACGCACATTTTTGGGAAAAGGGACACTTTCATGAATTTTAAAAAATCCAAACAGTAAAGTTACCCCAATTTTTTTGTATAATGTGAAAGATGATGTTACGCCGAGTAAATAGATACCAAACATGTCACGCTTTATAATTGCACGCACTCGTGGAATGGCGACAAACTACGGTACCTAAGAATTTCCATAGGCGACGCTTTAAATTTTTTTTACAGTTACCATCTTAGAGTTACAGAGAGGTCTAGTGCTAGAATTATTGCTCTCGCTCTGACAATCGCGGCGATACCTCACATGTTTGATTTGGACATCGTTTACATATGCGGGCGCGACTTCCGTATGCGTTTTCTTTGCTGCGCAAGCTCGCGGGGACGGGGGCGCTTTAAAACATTTTTTTTCTTATTTATTTTATTTAATTATATATTTATAAATTGTGTTTAAAAAAAATAAATTTTGATGACTTTTATTGCTGTCACAAGGAATGTAAACATCCCTTGTGACAGTAATATGTGGTGACAGTACTCTTTACTTTTTATTTCTAAAGACCCCCGATCCCTCCTTTGCACTTTAAAGTATTCAGATCGCCGAAAACTGCGATTCTGAATATTGTGTATTTGTTAAAATCGGCGCCATTGGTAGCCGAGTAAACGGGAAGTGACGTCATGGCGTTGCTTCTGCGTTTACAATGAGGAGGCTGGAACGAAGCCACCCACAGCTTCGTTCCAGCCCACCCCCAGCCGCCGGAGGCAGCCGATTGGTCACTGGGGCCTCCCGATCGAACGGGAGGCCCGGTATGGATATAATAGTGATCATCTCACCCAGTAAGTCCAAAATCAGCCAAGTCCAGCAAGGAATTTGGTAGTGAGTTTGTACCAGGGATAATGTTATCCAATACGGCCAGGTAAAAGCTAGGTCAGTTTAAGGCATCCCAAGACAGCATTGTTAGGGTGACAGTAAGGAGCAAACTACTAAGTGCTATAGGCAAAATCAGAGAATAGCTTTGGCCAGTTTACTTTCGGTGATTATGAATAAGCATACAGGGATAAAATAATTACCATGGATACATGTGGTTGAGGAGCTCCCCGCTTGGTGACAGCACAAACGCCGAGTGTGGACAGCTGTGAGAGACGCTGAGACAGAGCGTCTCTTATGTGTGTCCGTGCTGGTAGTGATGTCAGTTCGTAATTCAGAACTGACGTTCACATACCCGGCCGAACTCTAGTGCGCATTCATTTTATCTTATTACTTCCTTTTCTTCCCTTTGTGAAAAATGTAAGTAAATACTTGGCTATGTCTATATCTTGATAACTTTACATTGACCAACTTACTCTCATTGTTTTAACCATCTTTATGATATATTATATTGTTCTCATAGTCCCCACATCACCTATTCCAGCCCCTTTTCTCCCCTCTTTTTTTCTTCTAATTTCCTTTTCTTTCCTCTTTTTCCTTTTCTTTCTTCCTTTTTTCTTTTTTTATCCTTTCTTTTTTCTTGTTTTTGTCTCCTTTCTCCTACTTCATATGTCTCTCTTTTCTTTTCCTCCTTTGCTCACTATGTTCTTTCCCTATACAGGCTCCTCCCTCTATATCCCTATTTGCTAATAGAGGTCCGGGGCCATGGCATAGAGACATGTTTTTAATTGTTTTATCTCACAGGGGCGGTAATACTATATCTCATATACAAATACATGATAAAGTCTTTTTCTTCTTTTTTCTTTTAATGTAAATGCAATGAACTTATGTCTATTCTTTTTTTTCATAGAATATGCCCAAAGCTCCTGAGGAAGCGTTAATAAACGCGTAACATGTAGAGCAAGTCGAGCTATTTTTTACACTGTCTCCTTTGAAACCTGTTATGATTGAACAAGTAAAATGACTGAATATCTTGTTTAAACATATATTTAATATGTAGATGGTGTATTCAATATGCTCCTAGGTATTATTTGTGAATATATGTAATTCTATGTACATGTTTTCTAATCACATTTTCTGTAATAAATATTGAAACTCTTTTTTAATCCTTTGTGTTATGCCTATAAAGTCCATCATTTCAAACCAATTTTTAATGATTTCTATGAATATCCTGTCATCAACTGCTCCTGCGAACACCCAACCCCACCACAACCACCCTGGTCCCTGTAAAAATTGTCTGCCACAAAACCAGGCCCTGGTGCAAAAAAATATTGGGGGCCGCTGCTTTAGACCCTCTCTGGGGGTATGACCACTGTGACACGTGAAGCCTGGACCCTATATAGGGACCAGCGACTTGAAAAGGTAAAGGGTCCCCTGTTTGACCGGTGCTGTGTCCTGAATCGTATTTTGTTAAAACTTTCAGAAAACCGTGAATGTGTTTAAAGCTTATTCATTTCTCCAGTGTTAAACTTTTCAAACTTGAAACTAAAATACACCAATCACAATACAGGCCACAAAGTTTATTGCCAATTCTGTCTAGAGCTTTTTATAAGGTACGAAAGAGCTTCCACCCTTTTAACACAAGGGTTTCGCTACATGATGGTCGAAACCTGGGTTGCTACGTACCCCTTCACGGACATGCCTATTTCTGCACTTTACTCTGTTAGTACCCGCCTCAGGAGAACACCCTCGCTGATAGGAATGACGCAAACCAGGCCCAAGAGAACCACGGCAAAAGCTCAGGCAAATGTTCGCTCTGCCAAAGGCCCGCAAAACACTCAAACCAGTCAGAATTACGACACTTGCCTTGCACAGGAGCAAGACCCTTTTTAACACCGGTCTCTACATCTGATTTTAGTTCTATTTAGGACAAGCAACAAGCAGCCTACCTGACTAAGGTAGACTTTTCAGCAACCATGTCACAATTTCTTGGAATATTAACATCTTAATACAGTCAATACTGTTCAGGACTCAAACGCACCACACGTTACCCTCTGCTTTGCTCTTTTGCATTGATGCCCTAGAACAAATCTTGACACAAATGTCCAGAATGGCTCTGATTTCTGTGCATATGCGCAAAATCTTGTGGCTAAAAGCCTGGACAACTGAAGCTGCTTGTAGATGACGCCTCGCACATATGCCCTTTGAAGGAGGACATCTCTTTGGTGAGGCACTTGACAAATTCACCATTTAATTCACAGGAGGAAAGGTTCTTCCTTCATATAGTAGGTGAGATTGAAAAAAGACACAAGTCCAACCTATGTGTGTGATTTATAGGTCAGTATTACATTGTATATCTCTGTATGTTGCAGTCGTTCAGGTGCTTATCTAATAGTTTTTTAAACTATCGATCCCCCCGCTGAAACCACCGCCTGGGGAAGGGAATTCAGTATCCTTGCTGCTCTTAGAGTAAAGAACCCTCTTTGCAGTTTAAGGTTAAACCTCTTTTTTAATTTTAGTGAGTGGCCACGTGTCTTATTAATCTCCCTTCTGCGAAAAAGTTTTATCCCTTTTTTGGGGTCACCAGTATGGTATTTGTAAATTGAAATCATATCCCCTCTCAAGCGTCTCCTCTCCATAGAGAATAAGTTCAGTGCTCGCAACCTTTCTTCATAACTAATATCCTCCAGACCCTTTATTAGCTTTGTTGCCCTTCTTTGTACTTGCTCCATTTCCAGTACATCCTTCCTGAGGACTGGTGCCCAGAACTGGACAGCCTACTCTAGGTGTGGCTGGACCAGAGTCTTGCAGAGTGGGAGAATTATTGCTTTATCTTGCAGAGTGGGAGAATGATCGCTTTATCCCTGGAGTTAATCCCCTTTTTATTGCATGCCAAAATTCTGTTTGCTTTGTTAGCAGCAGCTTGGCAGTGCATGCTATTGCTGAGCCTATCATCTACTAAGACTCCCAGGTCCTTTTCCATCCTAGATTCCCCCAGAGGTTCACCCCCTAGTGAGTAGGTTGCATTCCTATTTTTTGCCACCCAAATGCATTATTTTACATTTAACCTCATTTTCCATGTAGTTGTCCACCCCATTAATGTTGTTCAGATCTTCTTGCAAGGTTTCCACATCCTACGGAGGAGTTATTGCCTTGCTTAGCTTAGTGTCGTCCGCAAATACAGAGATTGAGCTGTTTACCCCATCCTCCAGGTTGTTTATGAACAAATTAAACAGGATTGGTCCCAGCACAAAACCCTGAGGGACCCCACTTCCCATCCCTGACCATTCAGAGTATTCCCCATTTATCATCACCCTGTGAACTCGCTCTTGTAGCCAGTTTTCAATCCATGTACTTACCCTATGGTCCATGCCAACGGACCTTACTACAGTAAACGTTTATGGGAACTGTGTCAAGTGCTTTTGCAAAGTCCAGATAAAACCACGTCTACGGGCCTTCCTTTATCTAGATGGCAGCTCACCTCCTCATAGAAGGCTAATAGATTGGTTTGGCAAGAACGATTCTTCATGAATCTATGCCGATTACTGCTAACTATACCATTTTCATTACTAAAATCTTGTATATAGTTCCTTATCATCCCAAGAGCTTGCATACTATTGATGTTAGGCTAACTGGCCTGTAATTCCCAGGGATGTATTTTGTTCCTTTAAATATTGGTGCTACATTGGCTTTTCTCCAGTCAGCTGGTACCATTCCAGTCAGTAGACTGTCAGTAAAAATTAGGAACAATGGTCTGGGAAATACTTGACTGAGTTCCACAAGTACCCTTGGGTGCAAGCCACCTGGTCCCGGTGTTATTGTTACATTTCCCAAGTCTATTTCTAATTCTGTCCTCTGTTAGCCATGAGGGTGCTTCCTGTGATGTGTCATGAGGACAAACACTGCAGTTTTGGTTACTGAAGCCCCCCAATTTCCTTTGTGAAGACTGAGTATTAGAATAAATTCAATACCTTCGCCATCTCCCCATCCTTTGTAACCAGATGTCCTTCCTCATTTTTTTACTGGTTTATACACTTAAAAGAATTTCTTGGGATTTTTTTTTGCTCTCCTCCGCTATGTGTATTTCATGTTCTATCTTAGCCGCCCTAACTGCACCCTTACATATCTTGTTGCATTCTTTGTAAAGAAAGTCTGAATTCTGATGATCCCTCAGCCTCAGTATTTTTTGAAGGCCTTCTCCTTTGCTTTTATATGCATTTTTACATTGGGGTTAAGCCATCCAGGACTTTTGTTCCCTCTTTTAAATGTATTTCCTAATGGGATGCACTGTTTAATGCCCTTATTTAATATGCTCTTAAAGCAAACCCATCTTTCCTCAGTGTTCTTTGTTTCTGAATTTGTATCCCAATTTATATCTTCCAGCAAGGTTCGTAGTTTAGGGAAGTTGGCTCTTTTGAAATTCAGTGTCTTTGTGTTCCCCTTGTGTTTTCCATTTTGTGTGATTTATACTGAAGCCAATTGAACTGTGATCGCTGTTTTCTAAATTGCCCCGTATTTCCACATCCGTGATCAGGTCTATATTGTTGGAAATCAGTAGATCTAGTAATGCCTTGTTTGTAGTTGGTGCGTCTACCATCTGACCCATGAAATTGTCCTGCAAGACATTTACGAACTGGGGAGCCCCATTATGATAACACTTCCCATCCTTGCTGCTAATCCAAATTGTGATATGAGGTCCGTCTCCCCCTCCTCCCTCAGGTTAGGGGGCCTATAGCATACTTCCAGTATTATTTAACAGAGGGGGAATGGAGCGCTGACAGGTGCTGCTAGTGGGTAGATAAGGGGCAGTAGCGTGGGGGATAGGATTTGTCCAGGGGGGTAATAAACAGTTAAAAACAGTTAAAGATGGTTAAGGCTTCTATGATGAGTGGCAGCCAGCTTGTCCGAGTAGAAGGCACTCTGTGGTATGAAAAAGCAAAAAGAAAAGCAGCGCTGCTTTAAGGGTAGTAAGTAGTTAAAAACACTATTTCATTACAAATTGTACACTCACATTTGAGTGTACCTACGAAGGAAGCAAACCTGCACATCTTATAGTTTGAAAAATACTGTTCAGCAATCACTGGTGTTCACATCCCAGGAGTGGACAATTGAAAAGTGGATTACTTCATTTGTCACTGCCTGGACCAAGAGAAATGGGCCCTTCACATTGACATCTTCAACCTGATATGTCAGATGGGGGACTCCAGATATGGATATTCTGGCCTACAGATTCATCAAAAGGTTACCCCTGTGGTCAGGACTAGGAATCCTCCAGCACTAGTATTGATTACTCTGATAATGCCCTGGACTCAGTTCAGGCTAATTCCAGTATGAATTCTGCCTTGACTGCTCTGCAAAATAGAGCAATAGAAGAAAAAAAAATGTGATTTTTATTGTACCAAGCTGGCCCAGAAAAACCTCATACACAGACATAATCAGACTTTTAGAAGACCCATGGCCTACAGTATTCTAAACAGACCAGACTCTGTTGTCTGGGGGGGGGGGGGGCTGCTACAACCTGCTTCTCCAGTTTTATTTGTATGACTGTTGAACCCCAGCTCTTGAGGGACAGAGTATCCTCTGAGTCTGTCTTTCCCACATTGCTAAAAGCAAGGAAAGACACTCTAGAAAGATCTACTATGGTACCTGGAAATCCCACAATTGGGACTTGACCAGAACTTGTTCTTAAGTACTCTTAGGGGACAAGTGTTGGCCTTGTCCATTGCTGTTCAAAAACCTTTAGTTTTGCTTTCCCTTATAAAAACCTTGTATTAGCTCGTGGGGGATCACCTTTTCTCAGAATGAAGGTCAGCGTACAGGCAGTTTCTTTAAAATCTGGCGGGTTGCCAGCTTTATTTACAGGTGGTTTGCAAAGTCATAAAAATAAACAAAATAGTAAAACAAATCTTTGCCTTCCGGCGCTAAACTAAACAGTAGACTGCTCTCTATACAGTGTGGGGCTGGTCCCCAACACCCACAAAACATGGAGGTAAAGCAAACCTTCATTTTCAGTCCAAACAAACAGGGCTCCTCTCTCAGATTCCGTTCTGAGTCTCAGGCCAGAGTACTGCTGTACTCTCTTCCTGGTCATTTAAAGTCCACCTGAGCATGGACTCAAGTGGACCACAAGACCCGGACTGGAACCAAGCCTGCCACAGAGGCTGCATTAATCTCTTGTACCATGTCTGCAGTCTCTGACCATCTCCTGTATCATGTCTGCATTCTCTGACCATCTCTTGTATCATGTCTGCAGTCTCTGACAATCTCCTGCATTATGTGTGCAGTCTCTGACCATCTCTTGTATCATGTCCACAACCTCTGACCATCTGTCTTATATCATGTCTACAGTCTCTGAGGGAATCTGGAGAGTAGTCAGGAGAGGGAGCGCTGCCGGGATGGGGATCATGGGAGAAGTAAGACGTATGTGGACTGTGGAGAGGAGACTATAGGATAAAACCAGAGCCACCAAGCTGGAGCGGACTGAGCCCTGCACGGTGCACCTGAGAGGAGGTCAGCGACAGTGCCTCCAGGCCAGTCTGAGGGGGGTCACTGATGGGGGAGAGGGGAGTGAATACAACAATGTAAGGGGGTCCTGTATATACAGTGGGGACGGAAAGTATTCAGACCCCCTTAAATTTTTCACTCTTTGTTATATTGCAGCCATTTGCTAAAATCATTTAAGTTAATTTTTTTTCCTCATTAATGTACACACAGCACCCCATATTGACAGAAAAACACAGAATTGTTGACATTTTTGCAGATTTATTAAAAAAGAAAAACTGAAATATCACATGGTCCTAAAGTGGGGTTCCACCCAAAAAACAAAAATACCTGGAAAAATTCTAAAAAAAAAAAACAAAAAAACATTTGGATATTTTTTTTTTTCACTTACCTCTAAATGCCTGTTGCTAGGTGGTCCCTCGTAGTCTGCCTGTTCCTTTGTCTGGGCTGGTGAGATCACTTCCCCCTCGGCACAGGAAGGGCTCCGCTCTGCTCCCTCCCTCCTGTCAATCATCTGGGACCCATTACAGGTCCCAGGTGATTGAGCGGCCAATCACGGCGCGCGGCGCCGCTCGCGCATGCGCAGTGGGTGCCAGGCTGTGAAGCCACAGCCCGGCGCCCACAGTTGAAATGCCGGCGCCGACGAGCGGAGGGGGGGACGAGCGGGGCTTCGATCCCCCGCATCGCTGGACCCAGGGACAGGTTTAGTGTCCAATTAAAAGTCAGCAGCTGCAGTATTTGAAGCTGCTGACTTATAATTTTATTTTTTTTGACGGCCCCCCTGGGTGGAACTCCTCTTAAGTATTCATATCTTTTGCTGTGACACTCATATATTTAACTCAGGTGCTGTCCATTTCTTCTGATCATCCTTGAGATGGTTCTACAACTAGGAAAGCCACACACCTGTCTATATAAGACCTTACAGCTCACAGTGCATGTCAGAGTAAATGAGAATCATGAGGTCAAAGGAACTGCTTAAAAAGCTCAGAGACAAAATTGTGGCAAGGCACAGATCTGGCCAAGGTTCCAAAAAAATTTCTGCTGCACTTAAGGTTCCTAAGAGCACAGTGGCCTCCATAATCCTTAAATGGAAGATGTTTGGGATGACCAGAACCCTTCCTAGAGCTGGCCGTCTGGCCAAACTGAGCTATCGGGGGAGAAGAGCCTTGGTGAGAGAGGTAAAGAAGAACCCAAAGATTACTGTGGCTGAGCTCCAGAGATGCAGTCGGGAGATGGGAGAAAGTTGTAGAAAGTCAACCATCACTGCAGCCCTCCACCAGTCGGGGCTTTATGGCAGAGTGGCCCGACGGAAGCCTCTCCTCAGTGCAAGATACATGAAAGCCTGCATAGAGTTTGCTAAAAACACCTGAAGGACTACAAGATGGTGAGAAATAAGATTCTCTGGTCTGATGAGACCAAGATAGAACTTTTTGGCCTTAATTCTAAGTGGTATGTGTGGAGAAAACCAGGCAATGCTCATCACCTGTCCAATACAGTGCCAACAGTGAAGCATGATGGTGGCAGCATCATGCTGTGGGGGTGTTTTTCAGCTGCAGGGACAGGACGACTGGTTGCAATCGAGCGAAAGATGAATGCGGCCAAGTACAGGTATATCCTGGACGAAAACCTTCTCTATAGTGCTCAGGACCTCAGACTGGGCCGAAGGTTTACCTTCCAACAAGACAAGACAGCCCCGGAATCAAGATATGCTAGAATCGATTGGGGAGAAGGGCCTACATGGAGGAACACCGGAAGAAGAAGACGAGAAGGTGATGTTTCTGGGTCCAATACTCCACCTTCTAAATGTATTAGACCCGAGCGTTTCCCGGAGCAGGAGTCACGAAAATGACCCTTGCCCCCACAATAAAGACACAAGCCCAGAGTTCTGCGTCTAGCACATTCTTTGGGGGTTAGTCTGGTCCAGCTCAGCTGCATAGGTTCCTCAGCAGGCAGAGGATGCTCCACAGGGCTACGGGAGAAGAGTTCTGGCTGACTAGGACCTAGGGGGTGCTGGCGTCTTTTTCTAGGGACCTCTCCTGGAAACGAATGTCAATCTGATTGCACAAGGAAATTACATCGTCCAGACCGGCGGGGATGGCTCTTCCTGCTAATTCGTCCTTCACTCGGTCAGAGAGGCCATGTAAAAAGGTTGCGACCAGGGCCTCATTGTTCCAGCTCAATTCAGCTGTGAGGATACGGAACTGAAGCGTATATTGTCCCACTGAACAAGATTCTTGGCGAAGGCGTAAAAGGGCACTAGCCGCAGAAGAAACCCGAGCTGGCTCCTCGAAGATATTACGAAAAAGCTTCAAGAAGTCGGACAGGCTGAAAACCACCAGGTCATTCTTCTCCCACAGGGGGGCAGCCCAAGCTAAAGCTTCACCAGAGGAGGGAAATAATATAGGCTACCTTAGCCCGATCAGACAGAAATTTTAAAGCTGGAGCTCAAAATGAATGGTGCATTGGCTGAGGAAGCCCCTGCAGGCCTTGGAGTTCCCAGAGAAACGGGACGGAGCGGGCAGTAAATATGAATGTGTGGCTGCGACTGGTACGATAGGTGCAGCTGTTGATTGTACTTGAGGCTGCAGGTTCGGGTTTCCCCAAGGAGGCCTGGAGCTGCTCGAAGCGGGAAGCCAGATCCTTAAGAAATCGCATCACCTGAGTCTGATTAAATTCCTGGGCCTCGAGTCCGTGAACTATGCCCTGCAATGGATCGGCTGCAGGAAGCGGCATGTCAGCCGGGTCCATGGCTGATTAAACTGTCAGGTCATCTTGGGGCTAGATGATAGATGCACACCGTTGGGATCAGGAGTGCACCTCAAGGTAGTGGACCCTACGGCTGACTGCTGTGGATGGGAGTCCGGGTGGTAAGGAAGGCAGGGCCGCTGGAACACCAACACAGATCCCACCGGGGTTAGAGCGTAGGATTCCCTGGGGTGCGGAGTCTAAGAGCCAGCAGGTGTTCACCAGAATCTCTAGTGGTGAGGATGGACTGGGCTGCAACTGGCTCCAGGTCGTGACCCCCAGGGTCCCCCAGCTCACACCCACAGTAGGCAACAGGAGGATGGGGATAGTAAAGGAATAAGCCAAGGTCAGGGCCACAAGCAGACAAGGACAACAGAGTTCACGCCAAGGTTCACGGTCACAGGCAAACAGGGATAGTCGGGGACACGCCAAGGGTCAGGGTCACGAGCAGACAGGAATAGTAGAGAACATGCCAAGGTCCGTAACAGAAACAAACGTAGAGCACACAGCAGGCAGGAATAGGAAGCCAAAACACACAAAGGTTGATCAGCAGGGCTGGCCTGCAGTGCAGAGGTTAATATAGAGTTCTCTGATAGGAGCTGGGGTGGAGCCATGCTAGAGGAGAGTTAATAAAAGCAGTCAGGTGAGAGTCAGCTGATCTTTAGAGATGAACACATGGAGACAGGTAAGCAGATAGATAAAACTCTATTGCATAACCATGACAATATGGTTAGGGAGCAAAATATTGAATCCACTCTGAGAATAACAGACAGAAGAGATATACTGTATATACACTATTAGAGGAGATATACTGTTAGAAGAGAAATACACTTTTTTGGCCAATTTGTTGTTGGGCAGATTAAAAAATACAAATTTCTGCAAAAACGAATTACATGCTTTTCTGCAGCTTCTACATTGAAGTATATTGAAACAAAAAAGCACCGTTTTGCGTTAAAAAGAAAAAAAAGTCCTTGACCCTTTCCAAATACGCAGCGGCTGAAAAAAAGCATAGATGTGAACGTGTCCCATAGAAAACCATGTTAAATGAACTGTAGTGTGTTTCTGCAAAAAGCACCAAAAAAACACAAAGATGTGAACCAGGTCTAAGACGTTTAGTAACATAATGCGGTTAAAAAAAACTAAAATGAGCCCTTTATAGTACAAAAAAGCAAATGATTGCTACTGTAAGGGGTTCATTTTTTTTACTGTAGAACTGTGAAAGTAATATTTATAGTTGCGATTATTTTCTCTTTTTGTACTATAAAGGGCTCATTTTAGTTTTTTTTAACCGCATTATGTTAATTTTATTATTTTTAATTATGTTACTGGCCGATTAATCGACTATGTAAATAGTAATCGATTAATTTCATAATCGATTAGTTGTCGATTAATCGATTAGTTGTTTCAGCCCTACTTGAATGGCCCAGCCAGAGCCCTGACTTAAACCCAATTAAGCATCTCTGAAGAGACCTAAAAATGGCTGTCCACCAACGTTTACCATCCAACCTGACAGAACTGGAGAGGATCTGCAAGGAGGAATGGCAGAGGATCCCCAAATCCAGGTGTGAAAAACTTGTTGCATCTTTCCCAAAAAGGCTCATGGCTGTATTAGATCAAAAGGCCGCTTCTACTAAATACTGAGCAAAGGGTCTGAATACTTAGGACCATATTTCAGTTTTTCTTTTTTTAAGAAATCTGCAAAAATGTTAACAATTCTGTGTTTTTCTGTCAATATGGGGTGCTGTGTGTACATTAATGAGGAAAAAAATGAACTTAAATGATTTTATCAAATGGCTGCACTATAACAAAGAGTGAAACATTTAAGGGGGTCTGAATACTTTCCGTCCCCACTGTATATGTATATGTCTATCTATCTCAAGAGATTAATTTATATATATATATATATATATATATATATATATATATATATATATATATATATATATATATATATATATATATATATATATATACACACATACATATATACATATATACACACACACACACACACACACATACACACACACAATGGGGATGGAAAGTATTCAGACCCCCTTCAATTTTTCATTATTTGTTATAATGCAGCCGTTTGCTAAAATCATTTAAGTTCATTTTTTTCCTCATTAATGTACACATAGCACCCCATATTGACAGAAAAACACAGAATTGTTGACATTTTTGCAGATTTATTAAAAAAGAAAAACTGAATATCACACGGTCCTACGTGTGCAGACCCTTTGCTGTGACACTCATATTTAACTCAGGTGCTGTCCATTTCTTCTGATCATCCTTGAGATGGTTCTACACCTTCATTTGAGTCCAGCTGTGTTTGATTATACTGATTGGACTTGATTAGGAAAGCCACACACCTGTCTATATAAGACCTTACAGTTCACAGTGCATGTCAGAGCAAATGAGAATCATGAGGTCAAAAAGAACTGCCTGAAGAGCTCAGAGACAGAATTGTGGCAAGGCACAGATCTGGCCAAGGTTACAAAAAAATTCTGCTGCACTTAAGGTTCCTAAGAGCACAGTGGCCTCCATAATCCTTAAATGGAAGACGTTTGGGACGACCAGAACCCTTCCTAGAGCTGGCCGTCCGGCCAAACTGAGCTATCGGGGGAGAAGAGCCTTGGTGAGAGAGGTAACGAAGAACCCAAAGATCACTGTGGCTGAGCTCCAGAGATGCAGTCGGGAGATGGGAGAAAGTTGTAGAAAGTCAACCATCACTGCAGCCCTCCACCAGTCGGGGCTTTATGGCAGAGTGGCCCGACGGAAGCCTCTCCTCAGAGGATCCCCAAATCCAGGTGTGAAAAACTTGTTGCATCTTTCCCAAAAAGACTCATGGCTGTATCAGATCAAAAGGGTGCTTCTACTAAATACTGAGCAAAGGGTCTGAATACTTAGGACCATGTGATATTTCAGTTTTTCTTTTTTAATAAAACTGCAAAAATGTCAACAATTCTGTGTTTTTCTCTCAATATGGAGTGCTGTGTGTACATTAATGAGAAAAAGAAATGAACTTAAATGAGTTTAGCAAATGGCTGCAATATAACAGAGTGAAAAATTCAAGGGGGTCTGAATACTTTCCATATATATAAATATAAAGCCCTATGTGCTTTCATATATAATACACCCTTCAAATGTGCTTTAAAATGCATGGTTTTCCCTTTCATGAACAAGATAATAATGTTTGCTGTTGGGCTGGTATAATAATGGCATGGGGCTGGTATGAATTTTTTTCCAGGGCTGGTTTTTATTCCCAGTCCGGCCCTGGATGCAGGGGCTCCATGCAGACCAAAAGGCATCCGCTTATACTGAAACAAGCCTGCAGGAGTGAAAAAGGCAGTCTTCTCCTTGGCAGATTCAGTTAGCGGTATTTGCCAATAGCCTTTCGTTAGGTCTAGGGTTTGGTATGTAGCGAGCCTGTTCCAACCTATCCACGAGTTTGTCGACCCGAGGCATCAGGTATGCATCGAACTTAGACACACTGTTGAGTTTCCTAAAGTTGTCACAAAACCTAATAGTACCATCAGGTTTTGGGACCAGCACTATGAGACTTTTCTATCACGTCCAACTCTAACATATTTTTGATTTCCTTCGCAACTGCCTCTCGCTTGGGCCTCTGGGATTCTATATGGCTTTACATTTACGTGAACCCTGGGTTCCATCACTATGTCATGCTGGATCACGTTGGTCAGTCCGGGTAAGGGGGAGAAAAAGTCTCTATTTTTGCACGCAAACGCCCTAACGTCACTTTATTGTGCCACGGATAGGGAATCTGTTATGGGGACGTCAGGTGTCATCGGTCAGGTGTCACAGATAACAAGATGTTCCCCCATTACATGACTACGGGCCAGGTCTAGAAACCACCCTACGGAAGGGTTTGGGAACCAGTAGCTGTTCTACCACGTCCTCTCCCCGTTTTACCACCTGATACAGTAAATGGTTTTTAAGGGCCATGTAGGGGGTAAGACACCGGTTCCCCATCCATCATGTTAACATTTTCTCTGGCTCTCATGAGGGTGGCATCTCGGAGTTGCTCGGTACAGAAATCCTCTCTCCTGACCTCTAAGTCGGGTACCACATTCTGGCTTCTCTCATTGTCAGTGTCAGAGCTGTTCTCCTGTTTGTTACCCTCGGGCTGGGAGCTAGCTTCCAGGTCCTCTTGCTCCCTAGCCATGACAGGGAAAGGAAGAGGATCTCCGGCTTCCTTGATCCCACCAACAGCATCCCCTTCCTTTTGGCAAAAAGGATCAGGTGAAAGTTCCCATGCTTCCCCAGCAGGGGGCACACTACCTACCAGCCTCCCTTTGCTCTCCTATAAATTCCAAAAATGGGGAAAATCTCTCCCCACTAAAGCTTCATGAAGCAGCGAAGGTACCACCCCCACTGAATGTGTTACACTGCCCCAGGGGATATCAACCTCAACCACCGCTGTCTGGTAGTCCCGGGTTTCCCCATGGATGCAAATTACCCCAATAGTACTGGGGTGTAGTTTTGTGGGGTTTACACAATCATCCCTGACTACGGCCACCATAGTTACATAGTTACATAGTTACATAGTAGGTGAGGTTGAAAAAAGACACAAGTCCATCAAGTCCAACCTATGTGTGTGATTATGTGTCAGTATTACATTGTATATCCCTGTATGTTGCGGTCATTCAGGTGATTATCTAATAGTTTCTTGAAGCTATCAATGCTCCCCGCTGAGACCACCGCCTGTGGAAGGGAATTCCACATCCTTGCCGCTCTTACAGTAAAGAACCCTCTACGTAGTTTAAGGTTAAACCTCTTTTCTTCTAATTGTAATGAGTGGCCACGAGTCTTATTAAACTCTCTTCTGCGAAAAAGTTTTATCCCTATTGTGGGGTCACCAGTACAGTATTTGTAAATTGAAATCATATCCCCTCTCAAGCGTCTCTTCTCCAGAGAGAATAGGTTCAGTGCTTGCAACCTTTCCTCATAACTAAGATCCTCCAGACCCTTTATTAGCTTTGTTGCCCTTCTTTGTACTCGCTCCATTTCCAGTACATCCTTCCTGAGGACTGGTGCCCAGAACTAGACAGCCTACTCCAGGTGCGGCCGGACCAGAGCCTTGTAGAGTGGGAGAATTATCGTTTTATCTCTTGCGTTGATCCCCCTTTTAATGCATGCCAATATTCTGTTTGCTTTATTAGCAGCAGCTTGGCATTGCATGCCATTGCCGAGCCTATCATCTACTAGGACCCCCAGGTCCTTTTCCATCCTAGATTCCCCCAGAGGTTCTCCCCCCAGTGTATAGATTGCATTCATATTTTTGCCACCCAAATGCATTATTTTACATTTTTCTACATTGAACCTCATTTGCCATGTGGTCGCCCACCCCATTAATTTGTTCAGGTCTTTTTGCAAGGTTTCCACATCCTGCGGAGAAGTTATTGCCCTGCTTAGCTTAGTATCATCTGCAAATACAGAGATTGAACTGTTTATCCCATCCTCCAGGTCATTTATAAACAAATTAAATAGGATTGGTCCCAGCACAGAACCCTGGGGGACCCCACTACCCACCCCTGACCATTCTGAGTACTCCCCATTTATCACCACCCTCTGAACACGCCCTTGTAGCCAGTTTTCAATCCATGTACTCACCCTATGGTCCATGCCAACGCACCTTATTTTGTACAGTAAACGTTTATGGGGAACTGTGTCAAATGCTTTTGCAAAATCCAGATACACCACGTCTACGGGCCTTCCTTTATCTAGATGGCAACTCACCTCCTCATAGAAGGTTAATAGATTGGTTTGGCAAGAACGATTCTTCATGAATCCATGCTGATTACTGCTAATGATATCATTCTTATTACTAAAATCTTGTATATAGTCCCTTATCATCCCCTCCAAGAGTTTACATACTATTGATGTTAGGCTAACTGGTCTGTAATTCCCAGGGATGTTTTTTGGGCCCTTTTTAAATATTGGTGCTACATTGGCTTTTCTCCAATCAGCTGGTACCATTCCAGTCAATAGACTGTCTGTAAAAATTAGGAACAACGGTCTGGCAATCACCTGACTGAGTTCCCTAAGTACCCTCGGATGCAAGCCATCTGGTCCCGGTGATTTATTAATGTTAAGTTTCTCAAGTCTAATTTTAATTCCGTCCTCTGTTAACCATGTAGGTGCTTCCTGTGTTGTGTCATGAGGATAAACACTGCAGTTTTGGTTACCGAAGCCCCCCGATTCACTCGTGAAGACTGAGGAGAAGAATAAATTCAATACCTCTGCCATCTCCCCATCCTTTGTAACCAGATGTCCTTCCTCATTCTTTATGGGGCCAATATGGTCTGTCCTCCCTTTTTTACTGTTAACATACTTAAAGAATTTCTTGGGATTTTTTTTGCTCTCCTCCGCTATGTGTCTTTCATGTTCTATCTTAGCCATCCTAATTGCACCCTTACATTTCTTATTGCATTCTTTATAAATTCTGAATGCTGTGGATGATCCCTCAACCTTGTATTTTTTGAAGGCCTTCTCCTTTGCTTTTATATGCATTTTTACATTGGAGTTAAGCCATCCAGGATGTTTGTTCGCTCTTTTAAATTTATTACCCAATGGGATACATTGGCTAATGCCCTTATTTAATATGCTCTTAAAGCAAACCCATCTCTCCTCTGTATTCTTTGTTCCTAATATTTTATCCCAATTTATGCCTTTTAGCAAGGTTTTTAGTTTAGGGAAGTTGGCTCTTTTGAAATTCAGTGTCTTTGTGTTCCCTTCATGTCTCCTATTTGTGTGATTTATACTGAAACTAATTGACCTGTGATCGCTGTTACCTAAATTGCCCCGTATTTCCACATCTGTTATCAGGTCTGTATTGTTGGTAATCAGTAGATCTAGTAATGTTTTATTTCTAGTTGGTGCGTCTACCATCTGACCCATAAAATTGTCCTGCAAGACATTAAGGAACTGGCGAGCCTTAAATGAATGCGCGGTTCCCTCCGCCCAGTCTATGTCTGGATAATTAAAATCCCCCATTATGATAACACTTCCCATCCTTGCTGCTAATCCAATTTGTGATAGGAGATCCGTCTCCACTTCCTCCCCCAGGTTAGGGGGCCTATAGCATACTCCCAGTATTATTTTCCCCTTAGCTTCATCCCTTTGGAGCTCTACCCATAAAGATTCCACCTCCTCCCTAGCCCCCTCAGTGATGTCATCTCTCACATTCACTTGTACATTATTCTTGATATATAGGCATACCCCTCCCCCTTTTTTACCCTCTCTATCCTTGCGGTATAGGGTATACCCTTGAATGTTTGCCAGCCAATCATGAGAGCTGTTGAACCAGGTCTCTGAAATTCCCACAAAATCCAAATCCTCCTTGTACAACAGTATCTCTAGTTCACCCATCTTGTCCGCCAGGCTCCTGGCATTGGTGAACATGCCACATAGTTTAGACCGGTCGCATATTGTCCTCGTATTGGGTGTTTCAAGATTGCAACTTGGACTTGCTACTATACTCACCTTGTGTTTTTGTGCTTTGGTTAACCTACCACTAATGCCCCCAATACTACCCTCTGGAATATCTTCCGCGCTGGCTATCACTGTCTCTGGACCCTCCCCCCCATCGCCTAGTTTAAAAACCCCTCTAACTTTTTGGCCCTCTTCCTTCCCAGCAGATCTGCACCCTCCTCATTTAGGTGCAGTCCGTCCCTTCTATAGTACCGGTTACCGACTGAGAAGTCGGCCCAGTCCTCCAGGAACCCAAACCCCTCCTTACTACACCAGCTCTTCAGCCACTTGTTTACTTCCCTAATCTCCCTCTGCCTCTCTGGTGTGGCTCGATGTACCGGTAGTATTCCTGAGAACACTACCTTGGAGGTCCTTTTCCTCAATTTAGCTCCTAAGTCCCTAAAATCGTTCTTTAGGACACTCCATCTGCCTCTGACTTTGTCATTGGTGCCAACGTGCACCATGACAGCCGGGTCTTCCCCAGCCCCTCCCAGTAATCTGTCCACAAGATCCGTGATGTGCCGAACCCGAGCGCCCGGTAGACAACATACTGTTCGGCGCTTCAGGTCTTGGTTACAGATTGCCCTCTCTGTCCTTCTAAGAATTGAGTCCCCTACCACCAGAATCTGTCTTTCCTTTCCCTTTGCTGCCCCCCCACTCTTACTGGAGGAGTTCTTCCCCTGGCAGCTAGGAGAGTCCCTCATCTCCAGCAGTGCTGGTCCCTGACTGGTTACACCAATGTCACTCAATGGAGCGTACTTATTGGGATGCTCCAGTCCTGGATCGGCCTCCCTGGCACTTCCCCCTCTACCCCTCCTAACTGTCACCCATCTACTCTTTGCTAGTGCCTGCACCTCTTTGTCTCCACCCGCCTCTGTGCTGGCCCCTGCCGGCACCTGAGTTCTACACACAGTTATATAGGCACCTGTGAGCAATTAACCACCCCCTTTAATTGATAGCCTGAAGGAACCAGAGAAAAAAAAAAAAAAAAAGCTACCGTATTTAAAAAGTGACAGAAAAGGTGATTGAAAAACTAAAAGGAAAAGCCCCAAAAATCCACCCCAGCAAACAAAAAGCAAGACTTGTTCACTCTTCCTCTGGTTTTTAACTCACCACTTATACCAGTTCCACTTGGACTGAGTTCCACAGCCTCAGATTGAGCACGCTCAGAATGAGTTCTACACACAGTTATATAGGCACCTGTGAGCAATTAACCACCCCCTTTAATTGATAGCCTGAAGGAACCATAGAAAAAAAAAAAAAAAAAGCTACCGTATTTAAAAAGTGACAGAAAAGGTGATTGAAAAACTAAAAGGAAAAGCCCCAAAAATCCACCCCAGCAAACAAAAAGCAAGACTTGTTCACTCTTCCTCTGGTTTTTAACTCACCACTTATACCAGTTCCACTTGGACTGAGTTCCACAGCCTCAGACTAAGCACGCTCAGAATGAGTTCTACACACAGTTATATAGGCACCTGTGAGCAATTAACCACCCCCTTTAATTGATAGCCTGAAGGAACCAGAGAAAAAAAAAAAAAAGCTACTGTATTTAAAAAGTGACAGAAAAGGTGATTGAAAAACTAAAAGGAAAAGCCCCAAAAATCCACCCCAGCAAACAAAAAGCAAGACTTGTTCACTCTTCCTCTGGTTTTTAACTCACCACTTATACCAGTTCCACTTGGACTGAGTTCCACAGCCTCAGACTGAGCACGCTCAGAATGAGTTCTACACACAGTTATATAGGCACCTGTGAGCAATTAACCACCCCCCTTAATTGATAGCCTGAAGGAACCAGAGAAAAAAAAAAAAAAAAGCTATTTACCACACAACCAGAATCTAGCAGGGCTGTGAGTGGCTTCCCATCCACTGAAATAACACACATTTGTTTTTCAATGCGTCTGACATGATGCAGTACATGCGACCTGTGCAAACAGAGACGTGTCTTTGATATAAGCATAATCGCATTGCATAGGTTCATCATTTATAGGACAGTTTGCAGCAATATTCCCTAATGCAAGGCAACGAAAATACTGTATATGCTCTACCCCCAGTCCTCTTAACAGTCCCAAAGACCTTTCTGGCTTCTTTGGCCAGTTTCCAGGTCTAGGACCCACAGTCTCCTCAGCTGTAACAGTCTTATCTTACTTCCACTGGAACAGTCTTACCAAAACGGCTGGGCGATCTTGTACCCCTAAACACACCAAAGTGGGGCATAAATGGGTTCACCAAGTCCTCAGTAGCAAAGTACCTCTCCACTAGGTCCACCAACTGGTTTGCAGTTTTGGGGTCCCCCTGTCCGACCCACTTTCTTAGAGCAGCAGGGAGCGCACGCAGGTACCCGTCCATTACCACACACTCTACGATCTGAGGGCCCGTCAAGGTCTCCGGCTGCAACCACTTCCTGGTGAGGTGGACCAGGTCGAACATTTGCGATCGGGGTGGCTGGTTGCTGGAGTAGGTCCACTGATACAAGCTTGGGTGTCACTATGGCAGTCTGGGCCCAGCGCGTGCGAGTATCTCTGTCTTCAGAGTCTCAAAGTCCTGGGCCTTATCCAGTTCCAAATCAAAATAGGCCTTTTGAGGATCTCCTGTCAGAAATGGGGCCAACAGACCCGCCCACTGTTCTTTTGGCCATCCTTCGCGGACAGCAACTCTCTCAAAAGTCGCAAGATATGCCTCAACATCAGCGGCCGGTGTCATTTCCTGTAGGTGGTAGGAGGCATGTACCATCTTTGGTTCCACTGGCACAGGAGGTGCAAACCCCGTTTTCAGTTCCACTAGAGCCTCTGCGAACTGCTGGTTCATCTCCTGCTGGGCCGCCTGTTGTGCTGCAGCGACCGCCTGTTGAGCTGCATCAGCCGCCTGTTGTGCTGCAGCGGCCTCTGCGACTTGGCGGTTCATCTCCTGCTGGGCCGCCTGTTGTGCTGCAGCGACCTCCTGTTGTGCTGAAGCGACCTCCTGTTTTGCTGCAGCGGCCTCTGTGACCTAGCGGTTGGTTTCCCACTGAGCTGCATTGGCCTGTAGCAGGGCCTTTATCATTTCCTCCATCTTTAGAAATTACCTGCTGAATACACCACGTGTGGGGAGATTAGCTCATGGGAATCACCTTTTCTCAGAATGAAGGTCAGCGTACAGGCAGTTTCTTTAAAATCTGTCGGGTTGCAAGCTTTATTTACAGCTGGTTTGCAAAGTCATAAAAATAAACAAAACAGTGAAACAAATCCTTGCCGTCCGGCACTAAACTAAACAGTACACTGCTCTCTATACAGTGTGGGACTGTAAAGCAAACCTTCGTTTTCAGTCCAAACAAACAGGGCTCCTCTCTCTCTCAGATTCCCTTCTGAGTCTCAGGCCAAAGCACTGCTGTGCTCTCTTCCTGGTCATTTAAAGTCCACCTGAGCATGGACTCAAGTGGACCACAAGACTCAGACCGGAACCAAGCCTGCCACAGAGGCTGGAAAAATCCGGCCCAGATTCCGGTTCAGTATCTGACAATAGAACAAATGCGAGGTGAAATATATCGATTATCGATGATCTCACCTCGCATACCGTCACAATACTAATCAAGGTAATTTGCAATATTTTTCTTAAGTGGTGGTCTAATAGTAATTAAATCAATAATTTAATCCATATCCCATCCATAAAAATATGAAGAAATATTTATGGACATAGGGAAAAATTTGTTTTCTCAGCTGTAGTTTCACAGTCCTGCTTGAGTTTTAGGAAGGCCTATGGCTGATGGCATATTAGACCAATCAGATGACTGTGTTCTTGAAAAGTATATATGACACACCTATACATTGCAAATTACCAACAAGAAGTTATTTACTGTAGAAAACTTGAAAAAAGTGCTCTACAAGATCAAAATTATATTATAGAACAAACTCATAAACATGAAGAGGAGCAGTCCAAGTAACAGGAGATAACTGAATCTGCTGTATATTGTTCAACCTCCAAATGGGTGTGTCCCATCAATTCCATAAAAACAAGTAAAATGTAAAAAAAAAAAGAAAAAAAAAGAAAAAAAAGCACAGCACCTCTAAGGCTCGGTTCACACATGGGCGGCACGACTTGCAGGTCGCCTCAGCGAGGCGACCTGCAAACGACTGCCGGGGCGACTTGCGAGACGACTTCTGCATAGAAGTCTATGCAAGTCGCCCCAAGTCGCCCCCAAAGTAATACAGGAACCTTTTTCTAAGTCGGAGCGACTTGCGTCGCTCCGATTAGAACGGTTCCATAGCACAGAACGGGAGGCGACTTGTCAGGCGACTAGGTCGCCTGACAAGTCGCCCCAGTGTGAACCGAGCCTTAGAGAACCAGTATCTAGAGAAAACAGATGTAAAATAAAGATGACTGCCTCTAAGTAACATTTCATCCAGGAATAGATTTTTTTGTAAAATGTTCCATTTATGGACTTTTTAGACCCATTGTTTGCACTTCCACTCAATTCTTGATCCAACAACAACCAAAAATTTTGTATATTCTCGGACTTTCTGTCAGGGCTGGGCTCAGCCCTTCCTTCTCTGAGCTGGCTGCTCAGGTGTCGACTAATTGCCAGCTCCCATCTCTCCACATTTACTCAGCTGTTGGTGATAATCCTGCTCCTCAGTCCTGCCTACTTAAGCCATCCAGTCCAGAGGGGCTCTGCCTTCGCCTTGGTCACATCACAGAAACTATCTCCTGTGATCCTGTTTAAGAATTGCTTTCCTGACATCCCTTCTGGCTCCAGACCCTGCTTGCTGTTCCTCTACATTGATCCCTGACTTGTGGCTTGGCTGACTATCCATTCTGGTTACTGAACTTTGGCTATGTTTTGACTATGTTTGTGTTACTTTTTTTATTAAACAAGTGTGATTGAACTGTACATCTGTCTCGGTCTGATTTCATGTTTCCTGACACTTTCAGTACCAATGGTTAACTGAACTTGAGTTTTCAATACACAAGTAGATTTTTGTACAAAATTTCTCAGTACATTTGACAACTTGGCAACTGTCATTCAAAAATACTTCAAAAATACATGTCATTAACATTTGATTTAGGATCAAATGGACTTTACTAACCAGAAAACACATGCCGTGTCATAAATTTTGTTCTTTCAAGAAATTTTTTTCCATCCAATTCCTTCAAATGATCTTGTTACTGCAGTCAAAAAGAAATGTAATTTTACCCCCTCTGAACAAAACTAAACTGTTTTGGCAAATTTCAATTCTGTAGCTAGTTACATAGGTTAATAAAAAAAAAGGTTCAACTCGATCAAGTTCAACCAGTAGAAACTGAATAATTAAATAAAATCTATGTACACATAATCTTCAACTTATATTTGGTGCAAAGCAAGACAATATAAAGCATGGTCTAAAAACAGGAAACAAATTCCTTGCTGATCCCCTAAGGTAATTGGGTATTCCCTGGAATACCAGTCTACAACAGGGGCGTCAAACTCAATTTAATCAAGGGCTGCATCAGCATTATGGTTGCCCTCAAAAGGGACGGTTGTATCTGTAAGACTAGATGTCCAGAGCATGCCCCCCCCTGCCTCAGATGTCAAGAACCCTCCCATCCCCCTTACCTTGCTGATGAGGAGAAGCTGGGGGGCAGAGCTGGGAAGCAGGAAGTGCAGAGTCTGGAGGAATGTAGAGACCAGGGTAGGTGGAAATGAGGGAGTTCTGCGGCTGCATAAGGAGGCACAGGATCTGTAGGAGGAGTTCTGTCAACTTCTGAGACAGGGGGTGGGAGGAGAGACAAGCCTCTCCGCGGTTGCACAGATAACCACAGGATCTGGCAGAGGAGTTCATCGTCCTGACCACTGAGACAAGATGAGGGCTGAGACAAGGGGGGTTTTGCAGCTGCAGGGAAGGTATGAGGGCCACATGAAATGGCCTGGTGGGCCTTGTATTTGACACATGTGGTCTACGGTGTTATTACTGATAAATATTGCTAGTGTCTTTTTTTTTTTCCTTTTAACAAGAAAAATATTTATTCAGTTCTTTACAGTACAAGCGATGTAAATATACAGTTAGTCACATGAACAGAATTATACAAATTGACACAGAAAGCAGCATTATTGATATCCATAGGATAGATGGGAGCAAAATCCTTATAACATATTAAATATTGGTGCGGTAGTTAGATATTCTAGCACAATTCACCGGGGGGGGGGGGGGGGGTTGGAGAGGAGGGAGCGGGGGGGGGGCCTCGTGTGAGTGGGTAGCTACATACTGTGGCAGGTCAACAACACGTAGGGGGGGCAAACCTAGTGGTTCATTATTGTGGTACATCTTCAGCTTCAATACCCTGAGCATCATCCAAAAACTCCATCTCCCAGGCATCTATGCATCCCGACCATATTTTATAGAACTTGCCAGGGCAGTTTCGATTGATGTAGGTGATTTTGTATAGTGGTAACACTGAGTTCAGAACCAAGTGCCATGTAGGCACAGTAGGTGGTGCAGTGTCCTTCCAATGAAGGAATATCTCTTTGCGTGCATAGAACATGTCAAAACTTAGGAACAGCCTGGTATACCTGCCTCGAACACGGTCAGTAAATATGTTAAGCAGCATCATCCTAGGATCAGATCCCAGATCCAGGGAAGTAATGCTGCCGAGGCTGTCCACAACCCCCGCCCAGTAATCTGCCAGGCGTGGGCAGGACCAGACCATGTGAAAAAAGGAGGCAGCCTGCAGGTCGCATCTAGGGCAATTCAGAGGGGGTCTATGGGTTCATGAGTGTCAGTCACTTTGGAGTGTAATAGGCCCTGTGGACGAACTTAACTTGCAGGAAGCGGTCTGTCACGGAACGTCCCACACTCCGCTTGAGTGCTTCCGTCATATACCACTAACTCCCAGTCTGTATACAGATATCCCAACCTCTGCGAGCACAAACAAGGCGACACTTGCTTGTTGCTACCAAGAACTGTTTATTTAGAACCAGAATTACAAGACTTTATATGCCGTTGGAACCTCCTCAAACAATACAACTGTAACTTAATTAACATGAGCTAATTATCTAATCCTCTATACAGCCTAGGTGACTGACACATGACCTTTCGCCCAGACTTGTGTTCACCGGGCTTTACACAGTTATATCAACATAATAGCAGTCGTCCCGTCTCCTACATTGTATAGAGGACAATGTCACTAACTCATTCAATTAACATAAACACAGGTTGCGTTCAGAATCAACAAAACCAATAATAGTCTTTACATACATCCTGGGAGATATTGTGGACAAATATTACTGTCCCATTTTAAGTAGTCCAAGATATATTTTCTCACTCACCCTGTGCCAGGATGGCACAGGGTGCCTTAGACATAAGATGTATTCTGAGTTCCACGGGCCCCCCCGTCACATCTCTCCCCTTTCGGCAGGAGACTAACACAGGAGGAGACCCCAGACGGGTTGACTCCGAAGTTAGTAAGTAGCTCCAGTCCTCTAATGCCTGTACCCACACAGTACCCCAAATAAATTGTTCCAAACAGAGTATTACTCACCCAGCCAACCTCTGCCTCTCTCAGAGAACATATCCGCCGCTGGGGAGAGGCCCGGACTGGCCCTTCTCCCTGGAATCCTTTCTGCCGCTGGAGAGGAGACAGGGTGTCTGGGCTCACTCTGTCATGCTGTTGGGGATCTGAGCCAACTGCCCAGCATCCCTGGGGTATACAGGTGGTGACTGAAGTCCCATCCACCTTCACAGGAAATCCATCCTCTGTTAGTTGAGGGCAGAGTCCAGCAGTCCTCGGCCCTGTTGCCAGCCCTTCTGCTGGAAAACCCACACCATCTGTTCCAGCTAACTGTTGGGGAGGGAGGCCGACTGCCCCGCCTCCCTGGAACTCTGTAGTTGTTTCTGGTGCTGGGCAGAGGTTGGTAACACTCTGCCCTGTTGCCAGCACTTCTGCTGGGGACTCCGCATCCTCCGCTCCGGCTAACCGTTGGGGCAGGAGGCTGGCTTCCTCCACTCCCAAACTGTGTAGCTGCCATTGGGGAGGTGAGCCGGCTGCTTCCTTTTCCATTCCCTCATCTGGCTGCTGGGACGACATGTCGATGGTACTGTCTCCCAGGTACACGGATCTTTGCTGGGGAGGAAAGCCCACTTCCTCCACCCTGGCCAACTGTTGGGGAGGGACAACACACACCTCCTCTCCCTTCTCCCCCTGTATCTGCTGCTGGGAAGTGATTGCCATCTTCTCAGCCTGAGCCTCCACAATTGCTGCAGGTGTGGGGCAGAGGTCTTGGACCCTCTGTCCGGTTGCCAGCACTTCTGCTGGGGGTTTGCCAGGTGGTTCCTCCTCTACAGAAAAGTCTATTAAATCCCCAGTCTCTGGAATTGGTAAAAGTGTGGGACAGAGGTCTTGGACCCTCTGTTCAGTTACCAGATCTTCAGCTGGTATTTCCTGATAGTCCCAGGCAAAGGGAGCCCAGCCCTGGCACTGAGCAGCCGTCTGTAGGCGATCTCTAGCTCCCATTCCTGAACGGCCAGAAACTCCAAATCTTCCTGTGCCCAGTGCACTTCCGAAATGTTCAGTAGCCCTTCTCTGAAATCCATGATTTCGTCCACCCGCCGCTCCAAATCACTCCCAAAGTTAGGGTCCCCTGTCAGCTTCACAAACAACAGTCCCAAGCCGCCGTAGCTTAAGCCTTCCGTTGGGCTGTCATCCGCTATCCAGGGACATGCTTGGGATACATGCCACCGGAGGGCTCTGTAGCTCTCATCCAGCTTTATCTCTGCCCAGACCAGCCTGCTTAATTCAGCTGTCTGCTTCTTGTGCGGTTTTTCTCCCAAAAACCGCACCCGCAGTCCGTACTGCGACCAGTACCTTTCCTCGATGGAGGGGAGAACTTTTCCCTGGTGTCGCTGCTCACGGGCTAGCGCTTCCTTCCAGAGTTTGCAGCGAATAGAATCACACCATCCCAGCAGGACCTGCTCCGATACTGGTCCTCTGTGCTGTATCTGCATCTCTCGCAACCTCCTTCTGAATTCCTCATCCATGGCGGCTGGTATCTGTACCTCTCCTCTCCTGCTATCTGGACCTTGGATCCAGATGGAAGTTTGGATGTCCCAGACTGTAGGAAGCTATCCCACCGCTGCCACCAATGTCACGGAACGTCCCACACTCCGCTTGAGTGCTTCCGTCATATACCACTAACTCCCAGTCTGTATACAGATATCCCAACCTCTGCGAGCACAAACAAGGCGACACTTGCTTGTTGCTACCAAGAACTGTTTATTTAGAACCAGAATTACAAGACTTTATATGCCGTTGGAACCTCCTCAAACAATACAACTGTAACTTAATTAACATGAGCTAATTATCTAATCCTCTATACAGCCTAGGTGACTGACACATGACCTTTCGCCCAGACTTGTGGTCACCGGGCTTTACACAGTTATATCAACATAATAGCAGTCGTCCCGTCTCCTACATTGTATAGAGGACAATGTCACTAACTCATTCAATTAACATAAACACAGGTTGCGTTCAGAATCAACAAAACCAATAATAGTCTTTACATACATCCTGGGAGATATTGTGGACAAATATTACTGTCCCATTTTAAGTAGTCCAAGATATATTTTCTCACTCACCCTGTGCCACGATGGCACAGGGTGCCTTAGACATAAGATGTATTCTGAGTTCCACGGGCCCCCCCGTCACACGGTCCTTGGCTGAGATCATGTTGGTCACAAAGGAGGATAGACAAGAGTCCCATTCCTCCTCTGTTAGGTCAGGGATGTCCCCTCTCCATTTATTTAGGGTCTTCTCTAGTTTTGTGGGGGTTATGGGCATATGGAAGTATAAAGAGGATAAGGGTTTGTCTATAATTTTGGCAGTGAGTAATCCCTCTACAGAGTCCGATTTCAGGGTAATGGAAGGTGGGAATTGCTTACTGTATGCATGGGGTAGTTGGTAATATCTAAATAGCATCCAGCCCGGCAGCTCACAATTTGCCACCAGTGACTATATGTTTAAGGTTCATTATCCTCTTCTTTGCCCAAATCTGAGGGTCCAGGACTTTGTTCAGGTGTGGGAGGTTGGGATTATCCCAAAGGGGGAGGTGAAGGGAGTATGTCCCGGGGGAACTATTTCGTTCCAACCTTGCGCCATACCGAGATTGTTGTACGCATGAGTTCTGTGAGACCGAGGTAGGATCTCAGTCCCCTGAACACCAGATTGCTGAGGGAGGAGTATGATCTCATAATCGAAGCTTCAAGGGTTGCCGCTGGGTTGTCTTTGGGCTGAGAGAACCACCACCTGATTACCAGAACCGCCGCCCAAAAATACACCTGAAAGTCTGGTAGGGACAGGCCCCCTTGAGCAATGGGGAGTTGTAGGGTGAAAATGGCTAAACGTGGGGGTCTATCATTCCACACAAAGGAGGATATGATACCTTTCAGTTTGTCAAAGAATGAGGCCAGGGGCAACAGTGGGGAGTTGTGGAAAAAGTATAGGAATTTAGACAAGTAGATCATCTTGACCAGGTTCACCCTACCCACTGGTGAAAGAGGAAGAGATCTCCAGGCCATGCATTTTTGTGAAAAGGTCTTTAGTAGTGGCATGAGATTCAGTTCTATGTATGAGGACAGAGGAGCTTTAATCAGCACCCCTAGGTATTTGAATTCTGAGGTCCAGTTCAAGGGAGTACCCATTGGGGGGTGATTTCCCGACGAGTGAAGTGAGAAGAGGAGTGACTTACCCCAGTTAACCCTAATGCAAGAAAATGAGCCGAAAACATCCACAATATGGAGGGCCGGTGGGAGGGAGGAGACGTTTTGGAGGAATAGGAGGGTGTCATCAGCATATAAGGATATTTTGTCAGTGATCACTCCAACCTGAATGCCCTTGACCAAAGGGGCCGCTCTAATGCGGGCCGCCATGGGTTCCATGGCCAGCGCAAACAAGCCGGGGGAGAGCGGGCATCCCTGTCTAGTGCCTCTGGTTAGGGGAAATGGAGGTGACAGCGATTTATTGGTGCGGATATGGGCTGTGGGGTTGTGATAGAGCATTTGGACCCATCTAATAAACCGGGGGCCAAATCCAAATTTGCGTAGGACGGCGCAGAGGTAGCGCCACTCCACCGAGTCAAAAGCTTTCTCAGCATCTAAGGAGGCCACCACCTCTGGACCGTCGCCGTCCGCCCTGGAAAGATGTGTAAGGATCCGCCGTATATTAATATCAGTTCCCCTTCCTGGCCTAAATCCGGATTGATCTTCATGTACCAAGGCAGTAATCACAACATTCAAGCGTCCGGCCAATACCTTGGCCAATACTTTGGCATCAACATTTAGGAGAGATATCGGTTGGTATGAAGTGCACTGCTCTAGGGCCTTGCCTGGTTTAAGAATGACTATGATAACTGCCTCAGCCATGGTCGGGGGAAGACAATCCTCCTCCACGGCCTTTTGGAGCAGCTTAAATGTGGGGAGCAGTTCCTCCACATATGTTTTAAAGAGCTCAGCAGGTATGCCGTCTGGGCCCGTTGTCTTACCGTTTTGCAGGGAGGCCACGCCCGCTGAATCTCCTCTAGTGTAATAGGTGCATCTAGCGCATCCCTGTAGGTGGACGTCAAGCAAGGTAGCTCCATCTCCTCCAGGTATGCTGTGATTTCCTCATCTGTGCACGTCATCTGGGAGCTGTACAGCTCCTGATAGAATGATGCGAAACAGCCATTAATGGACGTAGGGTCAGTTAACAACGACCCATCAGAGTCAGCAATAGACGAGATAGTCACAAGCGAGGGATATATATTGTATATTCAACACATTTTTTTAATTGCCTTTGAGATCATAAAAATAACCCTGAAGTGTTACTAAACCCTCCTATCAATGTGACGGCTGGTGTTACATGTTTGGGGGGCAGCAATCTGTCCGCCGCAACAATCCCCCCAGGTTCTCCTGAGCCCCCCCCGGACGGTCGATCGGTCCCCACACTTACCTCATCTAGGTCACAGGCCTGCAGGCCTCTGCGTCTCCTCCTTCCTCGGCTTCACAGCGGCGCGGCTTCCCCTGCATCTCCTCCTCCTCGGTGGGCAACCAATAGGATCGCTTCTCCTCTCGACTTCCTGTGACGGGATTGGCTGGGAGGAGAAGCAGGAAGACAATAGAGAATATTAACTCTCCCTCGCCAGCCATGCCAGCATGCTACCTGTCTTCTCCCCATGCTCAAATATACGTTGGGATTGGTGTAAGAATTTAGTTTTTGTTGGGGATGTTCAGACTAGGAGGACATCCCTTAATGCGGCTGAAATTCAGAGTATAACCTAGGATCCCTGGTATTGGAGTATGCTGTCTCAAGTGTAGTCACCTTTGTCTGAGCCCTCAGTATGTCCTCTCTCATGTCCTTTCGGATCTTACAAATATATGTCTGCAGACTGCCCCTAGATAAGGCCTTGAACGCATCCCAGGATGTGGTCAAGGGTATAGAGCGGTCAAGGTCTCGCCAGTATTGTATCAACTCAGACCTGTATGGCTCAGAGACCCTAGTGTCAGAAAGCCAAAACCTAGACAGTCTTCATAGGCTCTCCCCCGGTACCGTGGACACGCTCAGCTTTAACGCCAGAGGAGCATGGTCTGATATACCTCGGGGGAGGATAGTTATGTCCCGAGCCCTAGAAAGGACAGATTCCCCCAGCATAGGCCAAATCTATGCGAGAGAATGTTTTGTATGAGGCTGAGTGACATGTGTAGGCTCACTGGTGAGGAGAACGCCACCTCCACACATCAGTCAAGCTGGAGGCATCTGCCCATGTGAGCAGCTCCGAGAGTGGCCCCGCTCCAGCGGAGAGTCTGTCCATCCCAAGCTCCGGGACCAAATTAAAGTCACCCATGATCACCACATTATCTGTAGCAAATACAGCAATCTTGGATATTAGCTGGTTGAGTAGCCTCATGGAGGCCGGGGGGGGGGAGTAAGTATAGTCCCACCACCACCAGCTCCAGCCTGTCTATCATACCATGCAGTATGACATATCTACCGTCCGGGTCCAGCTCAAGCGCCATCAGCCTGAAAGGTAAGGATTTGTGTACTAGAATGCTAACCCCCCTGGAGTAATTAGTATAGGTGGAGTGGTATTGATGTCCCACCCAGGGCCTCCTAAGACTAAAAGTTTGCTGCCTGTGAGATGGGTCTCCTGTAGGATGCAGATCTGGGGACGGTAGGTATTGAGGAACTGAAACACCAGTGACCTCTTCACAGAGGAGTTTAGCCCCCTAGTGTTCCACGAGATTATATTGCATTCAGCCACATATGCCCCGTGGCGTTAGATTAAGCTGGAGCACGACCACTGAGCCCAGGAGCCAAACCCGGAGCAACACATAAATCAGGATACAGCAACCCAAACATCCCATGTCATATATTAGAACATCGCTTGTGAAAGTATAATGAAAAAACAAAACATAACAGAACAGTGCCAACCAACCCTCCCACCCCCCACCCTGCCAACCACGACCCCAACTTTGGGAAGGCTTAGGATCCCAACTCGGAATAAAGGCGAACACGCCTGCAATGGGGAAACGTGTGTGGAATGGCATCCACAGTCCAGCAACTAAATGATACACATTTAGTCCTCTGCTGGGGACCGGATCAAAAAATGTCAGTGCAGTCTCTCAGCTGTGCTGGGGGTACGAACAGTAACGGTATCGGTGCTGCCAAATTTAAAGGTCTGGGCCTCAGGATGGGGAGGGGGGGAGGAGGCAGGAGGGTAAAAACAGGATACAGTCATGTAGGTGAGCCTCCATCAGCTAGGCCTCAGGGGGAAGTAAGGAGCATAGCCTCTTGGTCCCCAGGAGCCATGAGGTGGGATGTACACTGACGTGTGGGAACTGTCAGGATCTGGGAGGTAGGCCCAGGTCAGTATATACAAAGAAGGCACGTTCATAAGGCAGCAGGTGAATTTGGCCTGTATGAGCAGGAATCCAAGTTAAGTACTTATCTGCATAGTAGTGTGTCGATCCACATGGAAGCCTTCTCTGTGGATGTGAAAAAATTAATAGATTCTCAATCCTCCACCCGCAGTCTGGCCGGGAACAACATACTGTACTTGATGTGTTTGGAACGAAGCCTGGCTCTCACTGCATCATAGGATTTGCGCTGCTTCTGGGTTTCCAGTGCGTAATCCGGGAAGATTAGGAGTTTGGTGTTTTCAAAGCAGAGTTCACCTTGGGCTCTAGGGATAACTGGAAAAAGGTATTTAGAAGCATCTTTTTAAGCAAACACTTGGAGAGTGAGCTAATGTCAGATAAAGGAGAGAGGCTGCCAGGATATTTTTAAAGTTATTTTTATTACTAATAGTGACAGGGGTGGGGGTGGAGACAGAGACACAGACATGGGAGCTGATAGGCAGGGAGGGAGGGGGTGAGGAGGACAGAGGAGAGAGCGGATGACGGAGGCATGTAAGCTGATCACTGTAGTCAGGGCTCGGCAGCCATGATTATCATGGTTAGCTCACAGGGGGGGGACACTGAAAGTGTCAGGATCAGCCAGGTTTTTTACAGTTCAGAGAGGCAGGTTTTTTTTTTTTTTTTTTTTTTTTTTTAGGGTTACAAACACTTTAATATTCTTTGTTTGACTGCATGAAGGCTTTTATCTTTGCTGTTGTATTTGCTAAGGATCCTGCACATTAAAGGAATGCAAGAATGCAAGAAGTTTACCCTTTGCCTTCTTACATCACTGGGACTAATCATGTGACGATACTAGGCAGACATTTCACTTAGCACCCATTTTGAGAAAGTACCTTGGAGGGGTCCATCTCAGGCTTTACAGAACATGCATCTGCAAGGACATCTGCTGAATCCTTGAAATTAGGATTGTTTTTTTTTGCTTTTTTATTACCAACAAAATTGGAGTTTTCTTTAATGTTTAACTGTATGTATGTCCATTCAGTGAATTGCAGTAGAGTTTGGTAATCTGTTGGTTTGCTGATGATTAGATCATTTTCCATAATACAGACCAGGAACCTTTTTTATAAATAAGCTTAAATCACTAATTGTTTGTATTCACATTTTACATCAGGTCTCTGATCCTGTTACATCTTTCATCCCTGATCAAATAATTTGGCATCTCCAGCTTGATATAAATTAATGATTTTGTTCTTTCTGAGCTCAATAGAGAAGTGTCTTTAAAACAAGTTTGCCTGCAGTGTGTGAAACGGTTGAAAGCACAGCAGGTGTCTCTTACAGATGCTGTATGCCAGAAGGCAATGTGGTCTCCTCTGCGGGTCTGACCTTTATTCCCTAAAATAAATAAAACATACATGTGGGTTAAAATTTTGTGATACAATTTCTCTGCAACCGTTCCCCCCCCCCCCCCCCCCCCAAAAAAAAACACATTTACCTTTGTAACAAAGTTTTGTAACTGGTAAGCAATGCACACTCTATTTAACCACTTGACCACTGGGCACTTAAACCCCCTTCCTAACCAGACCAATTTTCAGCTTTCGGTGCTCTCACACTTTGAATGACAATTACTCAGTCATCCAACACTGTACCCATATGAAATTTGTGTCCTTTTTCACACAAATAGAGATTTCTTTTGGTGGTATTTAATCACCGCTGGGTTTTTTGTTTTTTGCGCTATAAATCAAAAAAGACTGAAAATTCGGTAAAAAAAAAATTCTTTGCTTCTGTTAAAATGTACTGCAGAGTATTGGCAGAGTATTGGTGAGTATTGGCAGAGTATTGGCAGAGTATTGGCGAGTATTGGCGAGTATTGGCGAGTATTGGCAGAGTATGGGCAGAGTATTGGCACTGAGCAGTGCTGTGGGCACTACAGATCCAGCCCACAGCGCTGCTACAAACGATCTCTCCCCCTTTCCCCCTCTCCCCTCGCACTGTACAGATCGGTACAGAGAGGGGAGCGAGGAACCGGCGTCATTTGACGGAACGATCACATGGTAAACGGCCGCTACCAGCGGCCATTTACCGTGATCCGTGATGCGCCGGGTCTTCCAACCCGGTGGTCATGGATATTTCCGGGAGCGCGCCCCAGTGGGCGTGCGAGAGCAACATTCTGGGAGGACGTCCATGGACGCCCTCCCAGAATAAGCCGACTGCACTGTAGCCGTCTTTCGGCTATGGCCCGGTCGGCAAGAGTGGTTGTATCCCTAAAATAAAACAAATTTAAAAAAGGGATCCTGTTCCTTTAAATCTTTTGCTGCCAGAGCATTTTTTGCATTTTTTGCACACATGTTTAAAACCTACAGTATTTCTACGAACCTTCCCGGATGGCACACCTGAGAGATGAGGGCTCCTCTCTACAGGAAACACAATCATTTGACAGCTTGTTATAAGTCCCCACCCTTCCCCTTGGAAGGGGGTGGGAAGTAGGCCTGCCATCCTGGAAGGTTCATAGAAATACCGTTACCAGTAAGTCTAACGTAGGTTTTCTCCTATCAACTTCCAGGACGGCACACCCGAGAGGATAATCAAGTAAATACAGGCCTACCTTCAAGGTGGGACCACAGCTTGTAGGACCTTCCGGCCAAAAGCCAAGTCTTGCTGTGACAATACTTCCACACGGTAGTGCTTCAGGAACGTATCCTGACTGGACCAGGTGGCCACGCTGCAAATTTGTTCCCAGGAGGCCCCTGCTTTTTCAGCCCAGGAAGTTGCTAGTGACCTGGTTGAATGGGCCTCATCCTTTGCTGGTTGAATGGGCCTCAACCTTTGCTGGTGCTGGGAGACGCCAGAACTCTCATAAGCCAGAGAGATAGCTCAGCTCCCCTGATCCATCTCGAGACTGAGGCTTTAGAAGCCTGAAGTCCCTTCCTTGGCCCAGCATACAAAACTAGTAGGTGATTGGATCTCCTAAACTCTTTTGTATTCTGTAAATAGGTAGGGAGACACCTTCTTACATCCAGGCAATTAAATTTTTCTTTTTCTCGTTTTTTGGTTTATCACAAAAAGACGGCAATGTTATATATTGCGTCCTATAAAATAAGGACGTTACCTTTGGTAGATACAAAGGGTCTGGCCTGAGGGTGACTCTATTTGGCAGTATCAATAAGAAAGGTTCCTTCATGGACAGCCCTTGTAGATCCCCAACCCTCCTGGCTGTGGTGATTGCTAACAGAAATGATATTTTTAAGGTTAGAAACCCAAAGGGAACCTCCTCTATAGGTTAAAATGGGCGTTTAGATAACGCCTCTAACACCCTTATCAAGTCCCATGGTGGGAAACTGCCTTTGGAGACCGGGAAACTCTTTCCCTGGCCACCAAGAAACATTTAATGAGGTCTTCCTTTGCCAGTCTTGTATCAAGATAGACTGAGAAGGCCTCTATCTGTACTCGAAGGGTGCTGACCGCTAGGCACTTTTCTACTCCGTCCTGGAGAAACAGTGGTAGAGGTCATCTCTTTTTCTTTGCCCCAGGAACAGAAAGTCTTTCAAATTTTTGAGTAAATCTTTTTAGTCACTGGTTTTCTGCTCAAAAGGAGGGTACTTATCACTCTTTCTGAGCAGCCCTTACATTTTAGGATCTGGCACTCACTAACCAGGCTGTCAGCTGGAAAAATTCCGACCTTGGGTGTAGTACTGGCCCCTGCCTGAGAAGATCTGGCCTGTTTGGGAGCTTCCATGGCTCTGCCACTGCCATGGATTTTAAGCTTGCGAATCAAGCTCTTCTTGGCCACCTGGGTGCTATCAGGAGGAGCTGGCCTGCGGACTGGCTGAGCTTCTGAAGGACCTGCTGAATCAGTGCTAGGGGTGAGAAGGCGTATGCCAACCTGCACTGCTAGGTCTGAGTCAGGGCATCTAAGCTTTCTGACTCCTTCTCTTGGGAAATTGAGAAATATCTCTTTACCTTCCTGTTCTGCCGGTTGGCAAACAGATCTATTTCCGGATTTCCGAAGCACTGCACCAGGGTTTGAAATACCTCAGGGTTCAGTTCCCATTCCCATTACCTTATCAGTTGACGGCTGAGGAAGTCCGTCTCGGTGTTGCTTGTCCCCTTTATGTGGACAGCTGATATGGACATAACTTTTCCCTCGGCCCAGTCCAGGATCTCCTTGGATAATTCTAGAAGGGTTCTGGAGCTGGTGCCTCCCTGGTGACTCAAGTAGGCTATGACAAAGGCATTATCGGAGCTTACCTGAACCTCCTTGCCCATGATACTTTCTTGAAAGGCTTTCAGGGCCTCCCCACCATCCGACCTAGCGAGCCGTTCCATTGACCTTGGGCTTTTTCCTTTCCTAGGTGGGCCCCCCAGGAACTGTCATCGGTGGTAACTTTTACCGGAACCCACTGCACCAATGATCTGCCTCCCTTTAGGTTTTTGGGTACTGTCCACCACTCTAGGGAGGACAGGACCTGAGGGGTGAGCACTTCCTTTCTTGAGCATGACCGAGTTTTTATCAAGTCCCCTATTGATGAAGCTAGTTTTGCCACCTTGTCCTTTGGCAGGAAGAGCTTCTGTAGTCTGGTGTCCACTATGTAGCTTAGGAAGGTCTTGACCTGTTCTGGTTCGAGGGAGGATTTTTCTGTGCTGACTATCCAACCCAAGTTTTCCAGAACCGACATTGTTGGTATCTGATCTGACCTGGGTGACCGATGGTCGTCCAGGTACGGAATCAGAGATATACCCTGGAGATGCAGAAAGGCTACTGCCTCTGCTAGGATTTTTTGTAAAAATCCTTGGGCTGGCTGTTAACCCGAATGGGAGGGCTCTGAACTGCCAGTGAAAAATCTCCCCTCCGATGACTACTGCGAACCTCAAGAATGCCTGATGATCCACGTGAATTGGCACATGCAGGTAGGCATCCTTGAGGTCCAGCGTTTTCATGAAGGCCTCCTTCATGAGGTTTTTGCGTACAGGGAAGATACTCTCCATAGTAAACTTTTTGTATTCCAAAAACTTGTTCAGGTTTCTTAGGTTTAGTATCAGTCAACTTTCCTGACGGCTTGCAAACAACGAATACATGGGAGTAGAATCCGTGGTATTGTTGTTCTTTTGGTACTGGTACCACCACCTGCTGTTCTACCAAATTCTGGATACTATCCGGAAGGGCAGATCTTTTCAGGGCATCCCTGGGGGGATGTGTAAGGGTGATCATAGAAGGGGGTTTTGCCAAAAATTCCAAGCGATAACCTTCTCGTGCTGTCTGATATCAGTGCTGTCTGATATCTTTTCCCACTGAGGGACAAAGTGGGACAGCCAACCCCCCACCCTGATCTTGGCGTCACTTAGTTTCTATGGCGCCAACCTTGGGGGAGGAAAACAATAAATTGGTCTTTTGCCTACCCCTACCATAGCCCCACCTTCTGTACGGCTCTTTTTTGGCCCTATCCTGTGGTTGCAATCTTAAATTTTTCCTTTTTGGGCTTTACTAGGAATTTTTTACCCTTTTCTGAGGACCTAGACAGAACGTCGTTCAGGCCCTGGCCAAACAGCAATGAGCTCTGAAAGGGAAGGCCGCATAGTTTACCCTTTGATGTAACATCTCCTTCCCAGGCCTTAATCCAGACAGCTCTTCTAGCTGAGTTGATTAATGCGCCCGTTTTAGCTGAGGTTTTTGCAGACGCAACTGCGGCATCTTCAAGGTAAGCTACAGCTTTTCCTATCACTGATAGGGAGTCAAGGGTGTCATCCAATTTAGATTCCTGTGACAGGTGTTTGGTCAGTTTCTCCACCCAGAAATCTGCATGGCTGACCCATGGCTGATGTATTTGCATCCCAAGCCTAAGGAGGGACTCTGATCTACAGTCCATCAGATCCTTAATACTGCCTGCATCCTCAAAGGAGAGGTCAGACTGCTTGGTGACTTGAGACAGAGCTTCATGCAGTCTTGGGAGCTTAAAGAATGTCTCTTCGTCACCCTCTTTAAAGGGAAATCTCCTTTTCCAAGTTTTTTTGTCTGACAATTCTTCTTTCAGGTTCTCTCCATTCCTGTAGGATCAGATCCTTTAGGGATTGATGGAGTGGGAACACCCTGGATTGAGCCTTGCTCAGCCCCCTATAAACCTTGTCCTGTGCAGAGGTCACTCTAGGGGTCTTTGGAATCTCCTCTGTGACATATATCGTCTGTAGGAGTGCATCCAGATCCTCCAGGGTGAAGCGATGTCTCCTTAACCTTTCATCTTCCTGCGTCTTGCTCAGCTGGTCTGGATCCACCTCCCCATCTGAGCTGTGGTCTGAGCTGACCTGGCTTTCCATTTCCCCCCCATACTCCTCTTCCTCCTCTACCTGAGCTAGAGGTAGTGACTGTGAGGGTGGGAGGAGAGCACTGGGACCCCCTCCGGAGAGACTTTCCTGGCAGGATGGGCCTTCTCTAGGGGCAAGCTCCTCTGGGTCAGGGCCTTGAGCTTGTGACTGCCCAGCGGCTTCACGGAAAGATTTGACTGTTGCCAGCATTTCCGTCTGCATAGATAAATGGAACTTCTTTATCAAGGTAGAGGCCTCTTTACCTACTAATTTATTGATACACTTATAGCAAAAGGGCTTGGAATGGGACTTTGGGAATGTATCCTTACAGTACCCACATTTCTTTGAGGAGCTATGCCCTGTTGCAGCAGGAGGCTGTTTATCTGGGGCCTCCTGGGCTCCGCTGGGGGATTCTGTAAGACAGGACATAGAGCATACATGTAATTTTACTCTGTCTTCCCCCTAACTGCGGGCTTGTACTGGGGAGGGGGGGGGGGGGGTAAGGTGATTGGTGAAGCCCAGCCTGTTCTGGCCGGCCTAGGAATTCTCAGACCCCTTAGAAGCCAGTACTTCTGACCCCCCCTTTCCAAGGGGGGTTTCTATTCTGCGGGCCCCGACCTGGATGTACCCACAGTTGTAGTCACCATCCCTTCCTCCTGTTCCATGAGGAGGTTGGCTGGGTCCTGGGCTGCTGGTACTGTTTTTGGGGCTAGTACAACGAGCCGACCGCTGTCCACTGCCTTGCTCTGTCTCTCCACGCCGCTCTCCTGGCTGTTCCTCCGGCGCCACCCACTTCCTGTGATGCGGCCGTGTACCAGAGTGAGGCTTGGAGCACAGCACTTCCTTGCAAGATGATTCTAGGAAATGAAGAGAGCAGCTGGTGGCTGCGTTTTATGCACATGCAGCGATGGCGCGCACTCCCTGTGGGCAGAGTGCTGGTGCAGCCTTGAAGGCGACCTGTGAGAAGGACAAGCCTGCAGGTTAGTTCAGCCCTCCACGGCCTCACTAGAACCTGTCTCAACAGGTGACAATCCGACCCTCCCCGGTCATTTAGTCTTTAAACAAAACAAACATGCTGCTGTGTTTGGGAGAAACACAATCAATACTGGGGATCAAGGGGAAGGGTGGGGACTTATAACAAGCCGTTAATTGATTGTGTCTGTAGGGAGGAGCCCTCATCCCTCAGGTGTGCCATCCTGGAAGGTGATAGTAGAAAAAATCATTTTAGACCTGAAGATTACATAAAAAAACCCCAAACATATATTTTCTGAAAGCAGACACCCTAGAGAATAAAATAGTGCTAGTTCCAATTTTTTGTGTCACTTGGTTTTACCACAAAGGTCTAGGAAAATTTCAGTAAAAACACACTAAAGTGAATTTTAGGGCAAACAAATGCAATAAATTACCCACATTTTTGGTAAAATATAAAAGATAAGGTTGCATCGAGTAAATTAATACCCAACATGACAAACATAGTTACATAATAGGTAAGGCTAAAAAAAGACAATAGTCCATCCAGTTCAACCTGTGTTGATGTAAGTGTGTCAGTGTCTATAAATATTTCCCATACCCGTGTATGTTGTGTTCTTTAAAGACATACATCCAAGAGTCTTTTAAAAATATCCATACTCCCCGCAGCCACCACCAATTGTGGAAATAAGTTCCACATCCTTATTGCTCTGACAGTGGAAAAACCCCCTACACAGTTTAAGGTTAAACTGCTTCCCCTCCAGTCTCATTGTGTGGCCCCATGTCCTCTCACACTCCCTGACACTGAATAGTTTCATGTGGCCCCATGTCCTCTCACACTCCCTGACAATGAATAGTTTCTTTCCTATGTTGGGATCCCAGTTGAGGTATTTGTAGATTAATATCATGTCCCCTCTCAAGCGTCGCTTGTCCAGCGAGAACAAATTTAGTGTTTGCAGTTGTTCCTTGTAATTGAGGTCCTCCAGTCCCCTTATTAGTTTTGTTGCCCTTCTTTGGACTCTCTCCAGCTTCAGCACATCCTTTTTGAGAATTGGTGACCAGAACTGGACAGAATACTCCAGATGTGGCTTAACCAGAGTTTTATAAAGTGTCAGGATTGTAGTTTTATCCCTGAAGTATATCCCATTTTTTAAGCATGCTAATATTCTGCCGGTTTTGGTAATTGCAGTTTAACATTGCATGCTATTACTCAATCTGTCCTCTACTGGGACCCCCAGATCCTTCTCCATCCTTGATTCCCCCACAGGTTCTCCCCCTAGTGAGTAGTTTGTGTTTATGTTTTTTGCCCCCAAGTATATTACTTTACATTTCTCCACATTAAACCTCATTTGCCATTTGTCTGACCACTTCATTATTTTGTTCAGGTCATTCTGTAAAATTTGTATATCCTGATGTGAAGTTATTGCCCTGCTTATCTTTGTGTCATTCGCAAAAACTGAGACTGAGCTATTTATCCCATCCTCTATATCATTTATGAATAATTTGAATCGAATTGGTCCCAAGACAGAACCTTGGGGTACCCCTCTCGCCACTGCAGACCAGTCTGGGTACATGTTATTAATCACTACCCTTTGCACACGTCCCTGTAACCAGTTTTTTACCCAAGCACAAACCTTATGGTCCATGCCTGCAGACCTCAGCTTGTAAATTAAGCGTTTATGGGAAACTGTATCAAATACTTTTGCAAAATCCAAATACACTCTAGATGGCAGCTCACTTCCTCATAGAATATTAGCAGATTGGTCTGGCAGGAACGACCTTTCATAAACCCATGTCGATTACTACTAATGGCCAAAAGAATGGCCACTGCCCCCACCTCTAACTGGCCTTAGCGGCAAGGAGCACATACCGAATTAACCTGTCTAACAGTTTGCGTTAAAAACAGGGGTTTAGCTTGCACACATTTGCAAATACATGCGTAAGCTGCAGAGGCCGGGACAACGCACCTCATTATTATTTGCAGTCCTAACTCTATACATTTTTGAGAGCCTCCATAATGGGGTGCCTTGTCGCGGCTTCCGCAGCTTACACATGTATTTGCAAATGTGTACAAACTAAACCCCTGTTTTTAAACGCAAACTGTTATATAAGTTAATTCAGTTGGTTGCATGCTGGCTGACAAGTTGAGCTGGGAATTTTCTTTGGTTTTGTTTTTACATGTGTTGCGCTTCCATGTGCTCCTTACCGCTAAGGCCAGTCATAGGTGGAAGCAGTGGCCATTTGTTTGTACTGTTGGAATACTGGTGAGGGGATGCACTGGACTCCTTTGCTGCCATTGTGCTATATGCTGGGTGTCCAGTGCCCCCCTATGCCTTTAAGGAGGGGTGGGCTCCCTCCAGGCTCACCTGCCCTCCGCCTATCCATTATAATGCATGTGCTTCTATTATGGAGGCTCTCAAAAATGGATAGAGTTAGGACTGCGTATAATAATGGGGTGCTGTGTCGTGACCACTGCAGCTTACGCATGTATTTACCCTGGATGTCTCCCCTGTGCTCCACTAAACATATTGCAATGCAGATCACATACATCCCCAGCTATGCTAGCCGGGGACACTGAGAGACTGACCCGGAAGTGACGTCATACGCGCCTCTATCAGCCGGCACCTGCCATGTCAGTCCCAGGCTCGCCAATGGGCAAGCGGAGCCTAGAATACATGGCAGGGGACACACACCGGTACCAGGGGTGTATGGAGGCAATTGGAGTGTGGAGCCTTAATGTCAGTTTTACACACCAGTTTTACAATCCTGATGGCTGCAGCTGCATATTGCTTGTGCAGTGTTATTTGTACCATTCTATGCTGTGAAATACCTGGTTGATCCTGCCTGTTCCTGTGTCACCCTGTGTGTGTGTTGACCACGGTAATCATGGCTGCTGATCCATGATACCATGGTCAGTTTATATGCCTTCGTCATCCTGCTGTGTGGGCAGTCTCTCCCTCACTCCCACCTTCCCTACCTGTTGGTAGTCTGTGTAGTGAGAGCCGATCTCCCTCCTCTCCTGGCCACTATTCCACTACAATATCTAACATAATAGCTTGTATCCCCTCTGTTTATAAAGACATAAGCTACAGTGTGCGTTTTTCTTAAAACGATAATGCTAAATACCTCCTCTCACACCGCCGCTGTGTGGTCACGTGATCTCCCTCTACTGGCTGGCGTCAGAAAGGAAACTCAGCCCCTTCCACTGCTCTCTATAGATTGGTGAAGGAGAGCGGACAGGATTACGTGACCGCACAGCGGCGGTGTGAGAAAAGGTATTTAGCATTATCAATTTAACCACTTCAATTACAGGGCATTTTCACCCCCTTCCTGCCCAGGCCAATTCTCAGTTTTCAGCGCTGTCGCATTTTGAATGACAATTGCGCGGTCATGCAACACTGCACTCAAATGAAATTTTTAGAATTTTTTCCCCACAAATAGAGCTTTCTTTTGGTGGTATTTGATCATCTCTGCGGTTTTTATTTTTTGCGCTATAAACAAAAGAAGAGCGACAAGTTTGAAAAAAAACTGAATATTTTTTACTTTTTGCTATAATAAATATCCAAATTAAAAAAAAACAAAAAAACAAATGTTTTCTCAGTTTAGGCCGATATGTATTCTACATATTTTTGGTAATTTTTATGGCATTTTTATTATTATTATTTTTTTTACTAGTAATGGCGGCGATCTGCAATTTTTATCGTGACATTGCGGTGGACAGATCGGACATTTTTTACACCATTTTGGGACCATTCACATTTATACATAAAAATGCACTGATTACTGTATAAATGTCACTGGCAGGGAAGGGGTAACACTAGGGGGCGATCAAGGGCTTGACTGTTTTACCTAGGGAGTGATTCTAACTGTAGGGGGAGGGGACTCACAAGGGGAGGAGACCGATCTGTGTTCCTCTGTACTGGGAACACATGATCAGTCTTCTCTCACCTGACAGGACATGGATCTGTGTGTTTACACACACAGATCCATGGTCCTGCTCTGTTATCGGGCAATCGTGGGTGCCCGGCTGACATCGCGGCCGCTGGGTACACGCATCAGCTCCCAAGTGACGTGGCGGGGGGCGCGCTCCCCAGACGGCCGGGAAGCCCAGGACGTCATATGACTCCCTCCCAGGATGGGAGATCCCTCCTGCGGACGTCATATGATAATGGGCGGGATGTGAAGTGGTTAAAAAAAAAAAAAACACACAACACACTGTAGTTTGTCTTTATAAACCAGAGGGGATACCAGTAAGTTATTATTGTGCCATTACAACCACTTTGGGTTTTAACTTTTTTTCTGCTTTTCCAGGCACCTTAAATGCTTTTTGTTTTATTGCATGTAGACTGTATTTTGGTATTTCAAAGTGTAATTTAAAAAAAAAAACCAACCACACACTTCAATATTTTATTATTGCAAGTGCTTACAGTTGTGCTGCTTGTGGGCTAAAATAAAAGAACATTTTAAAGATATATTTTAATTCCCTTTAACCCTAACACTAGCATACGCATAACTGAGTTAAAGTGGTATTAAACTCAAAATCAAACATGTATTACTGTATATATTGCAGCTTACCAATTCTTAGATGTGGTGGCTGCTTTAATTTTCTTTTTAGGCTATATTTCCTTTAGACCCCTTTCACACTTGGGCAGTGCAGGCGTTAGCGGTAAAGAAGCACTTTACTGCTGTAATAGGCATAAAAAAGTAATAGGCTGAAAAGGCATAAAAAAGAAAACCAATGCAGCCAACACATCTAATGGTTGGTAAGTTGCAATATGTAAACTTTTTATTTTAGAATTTATTACTTCTTTAAAGCTTTTTAACAATCTGTGTCTCATTAGGGAGATTTCCCTTAATTTCCTGTCTTGTGGACTAAACAGGAAGTAAGAGGATATTTTTCCAATGTGAAGGAAATCCCCTCTTGGACAGCTGTCATAGAAACAAGTGGATGATTTTGGAATATTTCTCATTTTCCTGTTCTGGTGGCAAATCATAATTTTCAATTTACCCTCAATTTCATTCCCAGTGAAGCTTTTTTTTCCCTTTATTTTTTACCTGGTGATTCAACGAGTAACACATGTCTTGTCCTAGGTGTCACACTAAGACAGGAAATGGTTTAGGACTACAGAACACCTCCCATACTTTTCTTCACAACTTAAACAGGAAGTGTTCTGTGTAGTCCACAAAGATTGCTGGAAACAATGTTGACAGCTCACAAAATTACTGGCAGGATCACCAGGTTTTTTTTTCGTATTTATCAAACAGAAATAAAACACTTTCAATGGTAAATTTAAGGCTACATGTGCACGGGCCACTAGCGCCGTTGCAAATGCTGATTCCTGCAGCTGTGTCAGCCACTGTGAGCAGCTAGCACATAAAGTTTATCCAGCAGCAATCACTGCAGTTAATTACTAGCTGGGTGGACAGCCAAAGATAGCTGCGGCCACTGACGACCTATTATTAAAGTGTATAGGGCTTGACGGCTGTAGCTAGCCGCTCACAAGTGGCTGAAACATACAGTGCCTTAAAAAAGTATTCACACCCCTTGAAATTTTCCACATTTTGTCATGTTACAACCAAAAATGTAAATGTATTGTATTGGGATTTTACGTGATAGACCAACACAAAGTGGCACAAAAATTGTGAAGCGGAAGGAAAATGATAAATGGTTTTCACATTTTTTTACAAATATCTGAAAAGTGTGGCGTGCATTTGTATTCAGCTCCCCTGAGTCAATACTTTGTAGAACCACCTTTCACTGCAATTACAGCTGCAAGTCTTTTTGGGGATGTTTCTACCAGCTTTGCACATCTAGCGAGTGACATTTTTGCCCATTCTTCTTTGCAAAATAGCTCAAGCTCTGTCAGATTGGATGGAAAGCGTCTGTGAACAGCAATTTTCAATTCTTGCCACAGATTCTCAATTGGATTTAGGTCTGGACTTTGACTAGGCCATTCTAACACATGAATAGTCTTTGATCTAAACCATTCCATTGTAGCTCAGGCTGTATGTTTAAGGTTGTTGTCCTGCTGGAAGGTGAACCTCCGCCCCAGTCTCAAGCCTTTTGCAAACTCTAACAGATTTTCTTCTAAGATTGCACTGTATTTGGCTCCATCCATCTTCCCATCAACTCTGACCAGCTTTCCTTTCCCTGCTGAAGAAAAGCATCCCCACAACATGATGCTGCCACTATCATGTTTTACAGGGGGGATGGTGTGTTCGGGGTGATGTGCAGTGTTAGTTTTCCGCCACACATAGTGTTTTGCTTTTAGGTGAAAAAATTCAATTTTGTTCTCATCTGACCAGAGCACCTTCTTTCACATGTTTGCGGTGTCCCCCACATGGCTTCTTGCAAGTGGGATTTCTTATGGCTTTCTTTCAACAATGGCTTTCTTCTTGCCACTCTTCCTTAAAGTCCAGATTTGTGGAGTGCACAACTAATAGTTGTCCTGTGGACAGATTCTCCCTCCTGAGCTGTGGATCTCTGCAGTTACCATGTCTTGGTAGATTTGCAGTTGTGCCATGTTCAATCCATCATCTGAAAATGGAAAGAGTAATGCTCCATGAGATGTTCAAAGCTTGGGATGATTTTTTTATAACCTAACCCTGCTTTAAACTTCTCCGCAACTTTATCTCTCACCTGTCTGGTGTGTTCCTTGGCCTTCATGATGCTGTTTGTTCACTAAGGTTCTCTGTGAGAGCTGCACAGAACAGCTGTATTTATACTGAGATTAAAATACACACAGGTACACTATATTTACTAATTAGGTGACTTCTGGAGGCAATTGGTTCCACTAGATGACATAGTCGGGTTGAAAAAGGACAGACGTTTATCTAGTTCAACCAATAAAAGAGAAAAAAAAAAATCATACAATCCCATATACCAGTGGCAGCCAGTCCATTAGGGACGCCCCAATCCATGCGTCTGGCCCCCTAATCTAAATGTGGGGCGCCAGACACATGGATTCCAATCGGGTTTTTTTTTTTAAGCATGTGATTAGAGCCAGAGGCTCTAATAGGCTTCAAAAAAGGGTGGGCTCGGGGTGCAGAGCACCCAGTTGTGTGACGTTAGTGAATGAATATTCGCTATTGTTACACGGATTCTCCTCCCGGCCAATCAGGAAGCGGGTCCTGAGACCCATTTTGCCAAAAGGAGAAGCAATCCCATTGGCCTGTGATCGGAGTGACAGGACAGCGGACACAGGGGATGGAAAGATGAGCTCTGGTTGCATCACCGAGCCGGGGAAACGTTTAAAATCTGGTCACTCCAGGGAGATGAGATAAGAGTGCGGGTTGTGAGCTCCGTCCACACTGCTCGGAGCTGTGCCCGGAGATCGGGCTGTGTGTGCTGATCTCGGGGTGCCTTGTCTGTGTTGGATCAGATGTGGCAGGAGGCAGAGGATCCCCACCAGCAGATTACCACAGAGGAGAGGTGAGTGTGTACGGACACCAGACATCTTCCCCGCATCATCATCAGACTGATCTCTCTCTGACCAGTTAAGTGAGCCGGCGCTCAGGGGGGGCTGTGGGTATGGTGCGCGGTGGCGCCTGGAGTGAAGGGCTTGGGGGTCCTCCATGGTCAGGTCCATCTGCTGCCCCCCGACCAATGGAGCACCAGCCGCCACTGCCATATAGACAATCCTATACCTTACTGAACACGCAACAAAGACATTCCACTCTGTATCCTTCTCTCTGACATATTGGGGTTGATTTACAAAAACTGGACTTCAACTGGGGTCCTAGCGGACGAAACGCGTCGGGTTGGATATGCCTGTTATGCCACGACTGAATAAGGGCTTTGTTTATTGATTTTACACGTTTTTGTACCTTGGCCTCTGTTGTTGTCTATGGGCCAATGTACCTTTACCATACCTGGTCTCTGTTGTGATTCACGAGCCAGTGTAATTCTTTTGTTGCAAAGCTTTTATTAAAGTTTTTGGAAACAGTTTTACGCTATGTGGAGTTTCTCCTTTGATTTTTTCACCGGAGGATCTGTACGGTGAATAGAACATTGAAGTGTGGGAGGCCGTTCTGTGGAGATCCTCACCTTCCAGCATTTCTACTAACGGATGAAGCAGCGTTCCAATCACTGCCGTTCGTTTTACCACAAGCTTACTCTGACTCTGAAGCCGCTGGCTGGGGAGTCCACCATCCTTGGTAAGAGTATTTTTTACATACCTATATCTACAGTTACAGTCTTACCATCTGAATATACGGGAACCATAGTGGCTGTTCAAAGGAAGCCCAAGCGGCCAAGTTTCTAGGTATACCTCCATAGGTCCAGTATTGGGACTCACATCTGATTTTAATTGAGTGTGTTTATGGACATTATTTATATATATGATTGCACTTATATTGAGATAAATTCTTCTATGTTTACACATATCAATTTAATACGTTTGCAGAATCACTTTTTAGCACATTAGATGTTGATCCACGAAATTCAGAGTTATATACACCTGATCTAATTTAAGCATCATGGTTTCTATATTTTTTTATTTTCACGTTTAAATAGCACATTTACCATTCCCCACATAGATATTCCCTTCAGGGTAATACAACCAGTTTCCCGTCTGGTTGTTCCTTATCGGATCTAATTTATAGTACACACTTGTTAGGTGAGACTATAGGGGAGTTTACCTTGTGAATTTATATTTTTTCTTATTAATTTCTTATACACAGGATTTGAGAAAATCCCATTTCATTAAATACCTCACTGGGTAGATTTGGCCCTCTGATTGATATTCCAGTGGGTCTGGCCCAATGAGGAACAAGTTCACTTTAGCGCCACACTGTATTCTTTATTTTTGATTTACAACTTGTCTAATTGTTGTGTTGGCAGCTCTCTATACATTTTTTGGGACTGGCGCAATATTATCATTTTCGATTTCTCTCAACCAAACTGTCAAACCATCCAATGGTTGGTGTCATAACTGATCACATGTGCAGCATCATGACATTTGTAGATTAAACAAAGGCAAAGATGGCAGCTTCCCTAGCTGAAAACAATAGGGGGGTTTACTTACACTTTAAGCGTACAGCTATGCTTCCCTGACCCAAGCATCTGAAACTCTGTAAAAGTATTTCTCTCTGCAGAAAAGGGATTCCCAAATAAAGGGAGGGCCTGCATTTAAGTTTTTGTTTCTTTTTCATTTGTGCTAACTACTTTTTTTGATTTGGGTTTTCCCACTTCTTAAACTGAAAGAGTGTTCTCTTTTGCTTATGGAATATGTGCCTATTTTCTGAAAAGAGAAGAGGCTCCATCTGTAAAGCTTAGACTCAAAAACATATTGAGCTTATGGTTTTGGTTCCTTAAAAACCTTTACGATTTTATTCAACTCAAAATTAACAAGTTTACCAGGCTCAAGTAGTGGAATAAAAAGTCAGATTTGACATGGTGTCCGCAACCCATGCCTTCACCCATAAACCCTCCATAAACAGCTGTAGAATGAAACAGGGTTTCAATAGCTAATGATATTTTTCAAGGCAAATCACATTGGAATTTAGCTGTGAGTTTCCTAATTTGGAGCAAGTTCAGTAGGTCAGCTTGAATTATGTTGTCTTCTATATACCTAGCCCGTTGAGGTAACCATATCCAAAAAGCACCTGAAGTACAACCTCCTATAAATAATGCAAATAAGGTTTTATAAGATATTTGACCTTTCTTTTCTGGAAAATGTTAAACTTCAATTATCTGGAGATGCTTATGAAATCATTTACACATCATATGCCTTTTATGGAATTCTTTCAAACTGCTATATACAAGTTGTTGAATAGCGAGACAGGTTCTTCCAGTTCAATGCAATCATTAATGGCAAACCAATAATAATCCACAGTAAAGTAAAATTCCACATAAGGAGTGGGAGAGAGACTTTCAGCATACCTTTACGGAGGCTCAGTTGGACCATCTGTATCGCCTTACCCATGCGAGTTCTGTGGACACAAAGATGCAGGAATATTGCTTCAAGCAATTGACACGTTGGTATAGAGTACCAGCTACCTTGGCTAGGATTTTTCCAACAATCTCTGATGCTTGCTGGAGAGGCTGTGGGCTGAAGGGCACCTACCTACATATTTGGTGGGAGTGCCCAAGGCTCCAACCATATTGGCAAGATATCAGGGCCTAGATCAAAGTGATCTTGGATATTGAGATGCCTGACTCTCCCTTGGAGTTTTTGCTCCACGTGCTGTCTATTCCTCTCAGCCATTACCGCAAGTCGGTTCTACTTTATCACCTGAATGCAGACAGGCATCTGATTCCTAGTCATTGGAAAAAAGCCTGTGTTCCTGGGCGAGCTGATTGGATCCACTTGGTAAACAACATTATGGCAGCAGAGAAGTGGATGGCAACGTGTGAAGACCGATATGAAAAGTTCTGTGGGATTTGGGCCACTTGGAAACACTACACCTCCAGTGTCTCACAGTCCCCACAGCCATTGGCCTCTGGACCCCATACATCTTTATAGTCAAGGAACTGATCTAGCTTAGTTTTGTTAAAGTTTGGGGCAGAATTGCCCGGTTCCATGGAATATTTTTGAAATTATAATTTTTCTTTATCGTACATCATGCGACACAGAGCACCATAGTAATCACTATGTGGGTATATATGCACCTTCGGGTGATGGACACTGGTATATCCAATACAGGAAGTTCACTCCCTATATAACCCCTCCTCCTACCAGGCCGCCAGTGTCTAAGGTGTTGGTCACAAGTGAAGATGTGCTCTGAGGAGCTCCACTGGAGGGATCCCTGCTGGATTTAAATAGCCTCCACAGACCGGATCCATCCAAAGTGCCACTGATGCCAAGGTGGATAGTACCCAGGCCTCGCATAAGAAGAATGAGGTTTTGCCTGTAATGCCTCTCCTTGCAGGGCTGGACCCAGGGCTTTGGTCATGCTTACATTACCTAAAGTTTTTCCTGGCGGGGTGCTATTACAGGTCCAAGGGAGTGGAACCCCGATAAAAAGCGACCCAGTCCTTGAAGGTTTGTTAACGCAGCCCGCCGTGATGGGTGAAGGTTGGATCTGTCTGTTAATTCAGCAGAATCCTGCGGCGAGGATAAGGTAAGGGAAGAAGCCTAAGAACTATAAAAGTCCACCTATGGTTTTCTTCTTTTGGGAAAAATGTTGTCATGCCTTAATTCTCCACTAGAGGGAGTATATGCACATACCTTAATCTGTTGTCTTCACTTCAGCTCAGTGTCAGTCTGTGTGTGGCAGCAGCAGCTTGAACAGTGGGGATTCCTCTTGAGGTAAGAAATCTACCATCCTGCATTTCTCCCCCCTGGAGGGACCAAGAGGGTTAGGGAATCAAAAATTGTTGCTACCCCCCCAAAGAGATTCTCAATTCTCTATGCCATGGAGGAGAAATTCACCAAAAAATGGAATGTACCAGCAGTTGATGCTGCGATTTCCAGTGTGAATAAAAGCCTAACTTGTCCAGTAGACAATGCTCACATGCTTAAGGATCCAACAGAAAAAAGGGTGGAACTCCTGTTAAAATCCTCTTTCTTTAGCAGGTGCCATTACTCCTGCAGTCGCTGCAATAGGCATCTGTCAATCCTTAAAGGACCAGTCTAGACAGGCCCTTAACCGCTTGCCGACCGCCGCCTCTACATTTATGTCGACACAATGACGCGGACAGGCAAATGGGCGTACAGGTACATCCCTTTAAATTTGCCGCCGTGCTTTTGTGTGCTCCGTGAGTGTGATCGCGGGTCCCACAGACTCGATGTTCGCGGGGATACCCGCGATCGTCTCACAGAGAGGAAGCACGGGGAAATGCTGATGTTAACAAGCATTTCCCTGTTCTGCCTAGTGATAGGACACTGATCACAGCTCCCTGTAATCGGGAGCGGTGATCAGTGTCTTGTCACACATAGATCCTTCCCTCCACAGTTAGAATCACTCCCTAGGACACACTTAACCCCTACAGCGCCACCTAGTGTTAACCCCTTCACTGCCAGTCACATTTACACAGTAATCAATGCATTTTTAATCACACTGATCGCTGTATAAATGTGAATAGTCCCAAAATAGCCAAAAGTGTCCGATGTGTCCACCATAATATCACAGTCACGATAAAAAAAAAAAAAAAAAAAAAAATCGCTGATCGCCGCCATTACTAGTAAAAAAAATTATTAATAAAAATGCCATAAAACTATCCCCTATTTTGTATACGCTATAACTTTTGCGCAAACCAATTAAACGCTTATTGTGATTTTTTTAACCAAAAATATGTAGAAGAATACTTATCGGCCTAAACTGAGGAAATAAAAATTTTTTAATATATTTTTTGGGGATATTTATTATAGCAAAAAGTAAAAAATAATGCGTTTTTTTCAAAAATTGACGCTATTTTTTTGTTTATAGCGCAAAAAATAAAAACCGTAGAGGTGATCAAATACCACCAAAAGAGAGCTCTATTTGTGGGGAAAAAAGGACGTCAATTTTGTTTGGGAGCCACGTTGCATGACTGCGCAATTGTCAGTTAAAGCAACGCAGTGCCGAATCGCAAAAAGTGCTCTGGTCTTTGGCCAGCCAAATGGTCTGGGGCTGAAGTGGTTAAAGAGGTTCCTGTACAGCAAGCCCGGATTTGGCCGAACTACCAAGAGCATTATGTTTTGCCATAAACGCCATTAAATATTCTATTCACCAGGCATCCCGCCTTGCACTTGTGCTAGTACACATGCACAGAATCCTGTTAAAAAATTGGTCAGCTGAAGCACCATGCAAAAAGCTCCTGACTGGTTTTCCTTTTCATGGGGTTCAGCTATTTGGGGATGATTTGGACAAATACATCCAAATGATTTCAAGTGGGAAAAGTACTATTTTGCCAGTTAAGAGAAGGAATAAACACCCTTCATTCAAGCGGACGCTTTCTCCTGCACCAGGAGCATCCGCCTCTAGGCAGTGGCGACGGCCTCTGCCGTCAGACTCTAGAGGAAAGCCTCAGGGTCAGGCCCAGGCACAAAAGAAGTCCTGGGGCGGAAACCTGCAAAACAGAATACTAAATCCTCATTATGAAGGGGCGCCCCCCCCCCTTGCCAGAGTGGGGGGAAGACTTCTGCAATACTCCGAAGTCTAGCAAAAGGAAATTCAGGACAGATGGGTCATCTCCACTGTGTCTCTAGGGTACAAACTATAATTTCGGGACTTTCCACCGCCTCGTTTTCTGAGGTCAAACGTTCTCACAGATCCAGGGAAAAGGTAATCTCTGTTTCAGGCACTAGACCGATTACTGGCTCAGGGGGTGATCATACAAATCCCCCCACACAAGAGCAAGTTTTAGGGTTTTATTCAAACCTCTTTACAGTACCAAAACCAAATGGAGACGTCAGACCCATTCTAGATCTAAAGAATCTAAATCAGTTCCTGAAGATCTGCTCTTTTTGCATGGAGTCGATCAGGTCAGTGGTTTCTATCCTACAAGGAGGAGAACTTCTGGCGTCTATCGACATCAGGGATGCATATCTGCATGTCCATATATTTCCCGCTCACCAAGGGTTTCTGCGGTTCGAGGTAGAACAGCAGCATTTTCAGTTTGTAGCCTTGCCCTTCGCCAGGTTAAGGGGACAGGGCATAACAGTCTTGGCGTACCTAGACGATCTATTACTAATAGACCAATCGGTGGCTCGTTTGGAGCAAAGCGTGCGCATTACAACCACTTACCTGGAAAGTCTAGGCTGGAATCTCATCCTAGAAAAGTCTTCCTTAAAACTGCTAAAAAAGGCTGGAGTACTTGGGTCTGATCATAGACACAGCTCAGAAAAAGGTGTTCTTGCCTCAGGCAAAGATCAACTCCATAAGAGAGCTAGTGCAGATGGTCAGGTCGAAAGGAGATCCCACCATTTGCTTTTGCATGAGGTTGTTAGGAAAGATGGTGGGTTAATTCGAAGCGGTTCCCTATGCCCAGTTCCATTCGAAACTGTTGCAAAACAGTATCCTGTCTGCTTGGAACAAAAGGATTCAAGCTTTAGACTTGCCAATGCAGCTGTTCCTAAGGGTGTACCAAAGCCTCAGTTGGTGGTTGCTAACCCAGAATCTGCTGAAAGGAAAATTCTTCAGACCAATTATCTGGAAGATGGGAAGGACAGATGCCAGCCTTTCAGGCTGGGGAGCAGTGCTAGAAAGGACAACTGTCCAAGGACAGTGGTCAAGAACCGAGAGGACCTTGCCCATCAACATCCTAGAGATCCAGGCAGCAGGTCTGGCTCTAAAGGCCTGGACATTCAGGTTACTGGGTTGTCCTGTCAGGATTGACACCCTAGGAGGTATATCATAGGCAGAATTCTTGCCTTTCTACAATTAGGGGTAGAGATGAAGTTGGCCTTGAGTACTATCAAGGGCCAAGTCTCAGCTTTACCGGTCTTATTTCAAAGCTCGCTTGCTTCACATTCTTTGGTTCGGGGTTTTATGCAAGGGGTGATGCAGCTTAATCCGCCAGTAAGATCACCTTTGAACCCTTGGGACTTGAACTTAGTTTTGTCAGTGTTACAAAAACAGCCATTTGAACCGATACAGCATACTTCCTTAGTCCTTCTGACAAGGAAGTTAGTGTTCTTGGTTGCTATTAGGGATGAGCCGAACACCCCCCCGGTTCGGTTCACATCCAGAACATGCGAACGGACCGAAAGTTCGCGCAAACATTCAAACACCGTTAAAGTCCATGGGACTCGAACGTGAGAAATCAAAAGTGCGAATTTTAAAGGCTAATATACAAGTTATTGTCCTAAAAAGGGACCCAGGTCCTGCCCCAGGGGACATGTATCAATGCAAAAGAAAGTTTTAAAAACAAACGTTTTTTCGGGAGCAGTGATTTTAATGATGCTTAAAGTGAAAAAATAAAAGTGAAATATTCCTTTAAATATTGTACCTGGGGGGTGTCTATAATATGCCTGTAAAGTGGCACGTGTTTCCCATGTTTAGAACAGTCCCTGCACAAAATGACATTTCTAAAGGAATAAAAGTCATTCAAAACTGCTTGCGGCTGTAATGTAATATCGGGTCTCGGCAATATGGATGAAAATTATTGAGAAAAACGTCATGGGAAACCCCCCAGCCCATTACCAGGCCCTTTGGGTCTTGTATGGATACTAAGGGGAACCCCCGCACCCAAATTAAAAAAAGAAAAGGCGTGGGGCCCCCAGGCCCTATATACTCTGAACAGCAGTATACAGGCGGTCCAAACAAGACAGGGACTATAGGTTTGTTCTTGAGTTGAATCTGTTTGTAATTTGGAACAGGTACACTTTTTTAAGTGTAGCTCCAGCCAAAAAATCTTTTTTTAAGCTTTTTGGATAACATAGGGAAGGGTTATCATCACCCCTGTAACATTTCGCTGTCTGTGCCCCTGTTCAGAAGATTTCACCTCACTTTGTGTCCCAATGACAATTGGATTTTGAAAATGTGGGTTTTTTAGGGAAACAGGGATTGGTGATAATAAAGTCGGATGTTTGAAAGTAGGGGACTGCCTGTATATACTATACGGCCTGCCCTATATACTCTGCAGAAATTTGGGCCTTAGGTGTTGGTGGTACCAGAACACTGTAAGCCCTCACAGTTACTCTTGGTGGGCGCTGGAACGGGCCCTGCTGTGAAATATTATATCAAAAATTGTAATTACATGCCCCTGTTGAACAGGGTCAGAAAAATTGGGCCTTTGGTGGTGGTGTGGCCACAACACTGTAAGCCCTTTACAGTTACTCTTGGTGAGCGCAGGAACGGGCCCTGCTGTGACATATTAGATCAAAAATTGTAATTACATGCCCCTGTTAAACGGGGGCAGAAAAATTGGGCCTTAGGCACTGGTGCTGGTGCCACAACACTGCAACCCCTCACAGATACTCTAGTTGAGTGCAGGAACGAGCCCTGCTGTAAAATATTACAGCAAAAATTGTATTTGCACGCCCCTGTTAAACAGGGCCAGAAAAATTGGGCTTTAGGCACTGGTGGTGGTGCCCAGAACCAAAAATGTTCTTAGAAGCTATCAACATGAACATTGGGAAGGAATAGGATAGTCACTCAGCATAATAGGATAGTTACTCAGCATCAGCATAGGCAGTATTCAAGGAATCTCACATTCATAAAAAAATTAATTGGTTACATCAGCATCAGGTGCTTGGTAGCTGGTAATCCAAGACTGATTCATTTTTATGAAGGTGAGCTGATCAACCGAGTCTGTGGACAGGTGCACTCTGTGATCGATTACAAAACCTCCAGCAGCACTGAATGTGCGTTCAGATATAACGCTGAATGCAGGACAGGACAGTAGCTCAACTGCATACTGTGCAAGCTCTGGCCAGTGATCCATCCTCAAGACCAGTAACCAGTAACCCAGTGTATTTTCGGTTGGAAAGGTCTCCAAGTCTGATCTTGCCCCTAGATATTCCTGCACCATGTAAATCAAACGCTGGCGATGGTTGCTGGAACCAATCAGACCTTGGGGCTGCGGACTAAAAAATTGTCTGAACGCATTGGTCAGATGGCCACCTTCTCCACCACTTCTTCTGTGACTGACCGAAGCCTCAGCAACACGTTGTCCAGGAGGACCAGGAAAATGCAATCTCCCAGGCTCTGGAAATGCATTGCACAAACCTTTCTGCAAGGCCTCCCGAAGATGTTTCATCCTCTGCTCCCTCTGCGAAGGCTGGATAAGTTCCGCAACCCTACCCTTGTAACGTGGATCAAGAAGGGTTGCCAGCCAGTACGGATCCCTCTCAATACCACGAATGCAAGGGTCCTTTTGCAGGCTTTGCAGGATCAGGGAGGCCATGCAGTGTAGGTTTGCTGAGGAATTCAGGTCCGGAGTCCTCTGGGTCACTAAGGATGACATGTTCTGCAGCCACCTCCTCCCAGCCACGTACAAGTCCATGGGTTTTTGGGGACTGAAAACGATCCCTTGAAGACTGCTGCTGATGCTGAGTGCCAGGCTCCACCTCCATGCTGACACAATCCTCCTCCTCTTCCTGTGTGATAGGCGGGCCTTCAGGAATACTGTCTGGATAAAGGGGGCCTTGAGAGCTAAGGAAGTCCTTCTCTTCCTCCCTCTGTTCTGCCTCAAGTGCTCTGTCCATTATACCACACAGCATGTGCTCCAACAGGAAGACAAGAGGGACAGTATCACTGATGCATGCACTGTCACTGCTCACCATCCTCCTGGCCTCCTCAAATGGTGACAGGAAAGTGCATGCATTCTTGATCATTAGCCACTGGCGTGGCGGAAAAAAGCCAAGCTCTCCTGACCCTGTCCTGGTGCCATACTCACACAGATACTCATTGATGGCCCTCTGCTGCATGTGCAACCGCTGCAGCATTGCCAACATTGAGTTCCACCTGGTGGGCATGTCACAGATGAGGCGATCCTAAGGCAGGTTGCATTCCTTTTGAAGGTCAGCCAGCCGAGCACTGGCATTATATGACCGGCGGAAATGCCCACAGACTTTCCTGGCCTGCCTCAGGAGATCCTGTAAGCCCGGGTACCTGCACAAGAACCGCTGCACCACCAAATTAAGGACATGAGCCAAACAGGCAACATGGGTCAAGTGTCCCTGTCGGAGAGCGGAGAGGAGGTTGGTGCCATTGTCGCAAACCACCATTCCTGGCTGAAGCTGACGTAGTGTCAACCACCTCTGAGCCTGCCCCTGCAGAGCTGCCAGAATCTCTGCTTCAGTGTGGCTCCTGTCCCCTAAGCAGACCAACTCAAGCACCGCATGACATCTTTTTGCCTGAGTGCTTGCATAGCCCCTAGAACACCTACGGAGCACCGCTGGTTCTGAGGACAAATCAGCACAGGAAGAGGCCATAGAGAAAGAAGAAGAGGAGGGGGTGGAGGAGAGAGGTGTGGCAGAATCACCACTAGCAGCATTTTGGAGGTGTGGTGGTGGAACAAGCTCCAACATTACTGCACCCTGTCCTGCATTCTTCCCAGCTGCCAGCAGGGTTACCCAGTGCGCCGTGCAAGAAAGGTAACGTCCCTGTCCATACCTGCTGAACCATGAGTCAATGGTAATGATCACCTTACCGCTGACTGCCCTGTCCAACGAGGCCAACACATTGCCTTCCACATGCCGGTAGAGAGCCGGAATGGCCTTCCGAGAAAAAAAAAGGCATTTGGGAACCTGCCACTGAGGTACTGCACATTCCACAAATTCTCGAAAGGGGGCAGAGTCTACTAGCTGAAAAGGCAGCAGTTGGAGTGCTAGCAATTTAGCCAAACTAGCATTCAGCCGCTGAGCATGTGGATGGCTGGGACCGAATTTCTTTCGACGGTTTAGCAACTGGGGTAGGGAAATTTGCCTGCTACGATCGGATGTTGGTGTACCGCAGGCAGATTGCTCGCAAGTGCTTGGGACACCTAATTCTACACCTTCATTCCTCTCAGTGCAGGTCTCTGAGAGGACTGAAGGTATAGTGGGGTTGGAGATCCCAGCTGATGAGGAGCAAGGAGAGGTCCGCCTTGTTCTTTGGTGTGGGTCTTTTAAGTACTGTTAAGGACTGCATGGGAGCTCAACATATGTCTGGTCAAGCATGTGGTGCCCAAGCAGCTGCTGTTTTGGCCACGCTTGATACGCTTCAGACATATGTTGCAAACAGCAATGGTGTGATTTGCTGCACACATCTCAAAAAAGGCCCACACCAAAGAACTTTTGAAAAAACGCGAGGAGTAAGCAGCGCCCTGCACATGCGGAGCTCTGCGGTGTGATGCAGTCGGTTGGCTCTCCTTAAGCTTGCCCCTGGAGGGCATCCTGCCTCATTGGAGATGTGCCTTCTCTCTTCTATGAGGCACCCACGTAGAGTCAGTGACCTCATCATCCCCTCCCTCTGCGCCACTGGAGCAAACCTGGCAGTATGCCACAGCTGTGGAAACATGACTGCCAGTTTCTTGTCCTTCTTGGGCACCCCCTCTCTCTGGGCTTACGTTACTGCCTTCATCCTCAACCTGGGTACCATCATCGGAGCCTTCAAAACGCTTCGCATCCTCCTGCAGCATGTACCTGACACTGTGGTCGAATGGTTCGGGGGACTCCTCAGGACATGATGGTGGGGCTAGGGAACGAGTGACTGATGCCATTGAGCTGATGGAATAGGCCGCTTTGGCAGTTGCATTGGCAGCCAAACTTGTCTTAGCCTGGGTGACAGAGGATGAGGAGGATGAGGACCGCTTTGTGATCCACTCTACCAACTCTTCTGCATGTTGTGGCTCAACACGGTCAGCGGTTGAAAAAAAGGACAAGCGTGCCCCACGGCCACGTGCTGACCAACACTGTTGGCTGTAGACACAGAGCCTGCTTGCCCTCTTTTAGTGGCCTGTGAGCATTTGCCTTTCCTTGGTGACCTTCCAGACATGCTGTAAAATTGGATTAGCAAAACACCGCCTGAAGTTTACTAGAAAAATTACACAAGGAATGGCCTGCATTCAGGTATAGGCTTGGCTAGACTAGAATGCAGTGGATACATATGTAGGAGACTGTATATATATATCTCTTTATGCACTGCAGATCACTGAATCACCTGCCTGCCTGAAAGTGTTGTTGAAAACATACACCAGGAATGGCCTGTAGTCAGGTATAGGCTTGGCTAGACTGGAATGCAGTGGATATATATATGTTGGAGACTATTTATATTTTATGCACTGCAGATCACTGAATCACCTGCCTGCCTGCAAGTGTATTTGAAAATGTACACTAGGAACTACCTGCAGTCACATATAGGCTTGGCTAGACTAGAATGCAGTGGATATATATATGTTGGAGACTGTATATATATTTAATGCACTGCAGATCACTGAATCACTTGCCTGCCTGCCTGCCTGAAAGTATATTTGAAAATGTACACCAGCAATGGCCTGCAGTCAGATATAGGCTTGGCTAGACTGGAATGCAGTGGATATATATATGTTGGAGACTGTATATATATTTTATGCACTGCAGATCACCGAATCACCTGCCTGCCTGAAAGTGTATTTGAAAACGTACACCGGGAACTACCTGCAGTCAGATATAGGCTTGGCTAGACTAGAATGCAGTGGATATATATGGAGGAGACAGTATATATATATTTTATGCGCTGCAGATCACTGAATCACCTGCCTGCCTGCAAATGTATTTGAAAATGTACACCAGGAACTACCTGCAGTCACATATAGGCTTGGCTAGACTAGAATGCAGTGGATATATATATATGTTGGAGACTGTATATATATTTAATGCACTGCAGATCACTGAATCACTTGCCTGCCTGCCTGAAAGTGTATTTGAAAATGTACACCAACAATGGCCTGCAGTCAGATATTCAGATATAGGCTTGGCTAGACTAGAATGCAGTGGATATATATGGAGGAGACAGTATATATATATTTTATGCACTGCAGATCACTGAATAACCTGCCTGGCCTGCCTGAAAGTGTATTTGAATACGTACACCAGGAACGGTCTGCAGTGAGATCTAGCTAAACTGGATACAGTGGATCTCTCTCTCTCTCAATATAATAGATAGATAGATAGGGCTGTGGAAATTAATGACTAATTCCTTGATTAATCGTTAATTTTTTTGATCGATCAAAATTGGTAGGCTGCCTGCCCTGGGGCCGCTTTGGGCCAAGCTGTGGCTGCAGCGCAGCGCTCCGCTCCCTCCTCCTCCACTATACGTCATACACAGTCTGCGGGCATCTCCTGCTGTGTGTCTCGGAGCTGAGTGTGAAAACTTTGGCTGCACTGTGAGAAAAGTTCCGCCCTCCTCCTAGATCAGCTCGTGCGATAGACGCAGTGTTCTGTCTATCACACCAGCTGATCTAGGAGGAGGGTGGGACTTTTCTCACAGCGCAGCCAAAGTTATCACACTCAGCTCCGAGACACACAGCGGGAGTTGCCCGTAGACTGTGTAATCCAGGCACAGGTACTGACTACAGTGAGGCTGAGATTATGGGCATGGTGAGACTGCATTATGGGCACGGTGAGACGGCATTATGGGCATGGTGAGACAGCATTATGGGTATAGTGAGGCTGCGATTATGGGCATGGTGAGGCTGTGATTATGGGCATGGTGAGGCTGCGATTATGGGCATGGTGAGGCAGCATTATGGGCACGGTGAGGCTGCGATTATAGGCACGGTGAGGCTGCGATTATAGGCATGGTGAGACAGCATTATGGGCACGGTGAGGCTGCGATTATGTGCACGGTGAGACAGCATTATGGGCATGGTGAGGCTGCGATTATGGGCATGGTGAGGCTGCGATTATGGGCATGATGAGACAGCATTATGGGAACAGTGAGGCTGCGATTATGGGCACGGTAAGTCTGAGATTATGGGCATAGTGAGACTGCATTATGGGCGCGGTAAGACTGCGATTATGGGCAAGCTGAGGCTGCGATTATGGGCATGGTAAGGCTGAGATTATAGGCACGGTGAGGCTGAGTTTATGACGTGTGACGTCCTAGCCATGCCCCGCTATGTCTGGCTTCGGCCGTTGCCATAACAACGGTGCTAAATCAGCTAAAAGTAGTTGGATCTGTATGTGCGTTATAATTATTCGAAATTAGTCGATCAATTAAAAAAAAAAAAACGATTAATCGAACACGAAAATTTTAATCAGTAACATCCCTAATATATACCAGTCTGACTGTATATATGTATTAAATACACTGCAGCTAACTGAATCAACTGCCTGCCTGAAGTATATTAGAAACAGTACAGCAGGAACGCTCTGCAGTGAGATCTAGCTAACTGAGTAAACTGCCTGCTCAAAGTAAATGAAACGACACTCTCTCTCTCTCTCTGCCAGCAACACACTACACAAGGCCGACATGCAGGCGGCCTTATATAGCATGGGGCATGGACTTAACCCCCGAGCCATAATTGGCCAAAAGCACCCTGCCTTTGACCAATTATGGCTCTCTTTGTTGACGGCGCTGTGATTGGCCAATGCATGCGGGTCCTAGTGCATACTTGGCCAATCATCAGCCAACAATGCACTGCGATGACGCAGTGCATTATGGGGCGTGACGAGCCTCACGAATTTGGCGCGAACACCCCATAATGTTCGATGTTCCAACGATCAGACAGCCCATGTTCGAGTCAAACTCATGTTCGACTCGAACTCGAAGCTCATCCCTAGTTGCTATATCCTCAGCAAGGAGGGTTTCGGAATTGGCTGCTCTTTCTTGTAAAGAGCCATACTTGATTATTCACGAGGACAGAGTGGTGTTGCACCCTCATCCAGGTTTTCTGCCAAAAGTGGTCTCGGGTTTTCACCTGAACCAAGATATTGTCCTGCCATCGTTTTTTCCAAAACCATGTTCCAGGGAAGAGAAGTCACTACATTGTCTTGATGTAGTGAGAGCAGTCAAGGTCTATTTAAAGACGACTGCTCAAATCCGGAAGACTGATGTCTTATTTATACTGCCAGAAGGTCATAAGAAAGTATAGGCAGCGTTGAAATCCACTGTCGCTAAGTGGATTCGGCAAGTTATAATTCAGGCTTATGATTTAAGGGGTAAGATTCCAACTTTTTAAGTCAAATCGCACTCTACCAGGGCGGTTAGAGCTTCTTGGGCAGTGCATCACCAGGCCTCCATCGTTCAGATCTATAAGGCCGCAACTTGGTCTTCAGTACATACATTCACCAAGTTTTATCAGGTGGATGTAAGAAGGCATGAGGATATCGCCTTTGGGCGCAGTGTGCTGCAGGCAGCAGTATAGGTCCTCAAGTCTGGGGGTGCCCTACGGGCTGTGTCTCCCTCCCCTCAAATAGCATTGCTATGGGACATCCCACATAGTGATTAGAAAAGTGCAGCGCTATGATTGCAAAAAAAGGGAAACATTGTATGTGATTCAAACATATATGTGACAAAATGACACAAACTCTAACACAATAGATGTGAATGGATATTAAGCAATGTGCTAATATAGTGACTGCACTACACACAAATTTCCAAGTTGAACGAAATGATGAAATACAGTCCAATTAGGTTTGTGATCCAATACACATGTGGGAAGTTCCTGGCATTCCTGGGAACCTTGGAGTGAAAAAATGAAAGCAAACACCACCACTGTGAAAGAGGGAGGAGGCTTACCAGATAATATTGACTTGGCGGGGCATATACCACCCAAGTCAACAGGGCTTGTTGGGTTCAATCCACCCAAAGGGGGACAGCAGATCCTGGAACTCCGTCAGTCGATCAGCCTTAGACGGTCATGAGATGTTAGCTGGAGGCTCCAGGAGTCTCGGGGAGCATGAAAACTTATTGTCACAGGAAGGGTATCATGTAATAGAAAAAGGGGGCTGACATAGCGTGATACCGTTTAAAAAGGAGGTGGTTTATTAAAAATATAAATTCAACACTCACATTTGGAAGAAATTGATACAGCATGTAAAAGCATGAGGCGATGTTAGTGGAAGGTCCACCCAACGCTTTTCGACTGCACAGTCGTCATCTGGGGTGTGGACGCCCCGGAAACATCGCTTAAATGGAGATAGTGACCCCAGAGTTTGCTTGACACAGGAAGTGATCCCAAATGACATCACTTCCTGTCTCCATGTCTAAATACAAAACACAAAATCAAGGAACAGTTTGTACATACGAATGGATTGCATGATAGCGATAGCCAGCACCTCCGAATGGCATAATGGAATGCATCCCACAGTGTGCCATGCACCAAAACACTCGGTCTGTAAACCAAGCCTTCGTGATTCATATCACAAAGGTGTTTATCCATTTCCTAGGGCCGAACACAATCAGACCCCTTATGGTTACCAACAATCCAATTCCAACTCCTGTCCCAATCAGGGTTTTCGCGAGGACCTTCAGGGCAGAAAAAGAGGCCCCGGTCCAAGAGAGGGTCCAGAGGAGGGAGGAGGACCCAGAAGCGAAAAAAGAAAGAGAACATAAGCTGTCAAGGCATTTTTAATTTAAGTAACACAATATTATCACAGGAAGAAAAGATTTTTCTAGATAAGGGTCTAAAATTTACCCCACCCCGGAAGCTGAATACATTTGATACCTTTGTGGATGTCCACAAATACATTAGAAAGGTCAACATACAACGGTATGTCACTTCTAACCCTACTAGGAATGTAGCTAGGGCGGTTACATCAGGGACCATTTATTCAGGGTTATCTAACCCTTCCCTTTTCAATCCCCCTACCCAGCTGGCCCCGTCTCTGAATATGTATATAAAACCAAAGGTTAACGCTGCGCTAGAAACCCAGTAAATTATTGAGAGCTCTAAAGGATTAGCCTTATAAACCTATTTGAAATTGATACACGATAAAAGCAGAGGTTTTTAACCCTAAACTACCAAAGCAGCCAGCATCAAAGAGTCAGACACAAACTCTGTTTGTCCTGGCTGTTGCACTCATTCCTCATCAAGTTGGCATCATTTTTGGCCTCTAGATGGCGGTAATTGGACTATCTCCCTTTGGCTTCCCTTTCTGAATATTTGCCTCACCTTCTCGGGTGGTGTGTCGTTAATTTGGCTCCATTTTTACGTTTCCCCTCTCATCTCTATAGCGGCCAGCACTTAAGATGGCGCCGCAGGTCTATTTATACTCAGAGCGTAGTGGCGTGCGGTACTTGGCCCAACCCCCCAGACGACGTCCTATCGTGATGAAATGCGTAGGGTGTGGCCTATGACGCTGACGTCACTACGCTCTTCCTCTCTGCCGAGTCTGATGGGAAGTGTGTGCACTATCATGGCCCATCCTGGTCCTCATACACAAGTTTTACAAAGGGGATCATAGCTACAGATTGGTAACATGCGGGTATATGACTGTATTTCAACATGTATAATTGTTGATGGTTATGCCTATACGCTTTGATTGCCAAGTTCAAGTCTGTAACCTTGGCCCTCTGTAAAAATCTAAATAAAGACTACTTAAAAAAAAGTCCACATAAGTGTTACACACAAGTGTTGATTCTTGCTGGAATTGATGCACCTTGAATCCACCCCCAAAGTGGCAAAAGTGTATCGCTCTCCCTTTATAGTTACACTCACCAGACCTAATTGCCATTCATTTTCATGAGTGGCAATAGCACTTAAAAGTTGTTCAACTCGTACGTGAAAGTGTCCTTTTTTCCCAAATAGATTATTTAAATAGATTTATTAGAGTTTTTCACAACTTCACAAAAAAAGTAAGATCTTTTTGGAATAAGTAAGAGTAAATGCCATTTTATAAAGCCACACATATAACATCTGTCACTTACCGAGGCCGAGATGTTGAGAGCGGTTCGCCCTTGCCACTATGCGCACCCGTCCCCTGGGGATGAAACAGAGAATGGGTGGCACTAAGGAGCATGGGCCACCAGCAGGTTTGGGTCCCTTGTGGTAAACTGCAGAGCCGGATCTGGGGATGCAGGAGTCCAGGAAACGGTGGAAGTCCCGTTGCTGGGTGGAGCAGACAAACTGTAAGCAAGCAGAGGGTCAAACAAAGGCAATAAGCAAGACAAGTCCGTAGAACAGGCCGGGGGTCAAACACTGGTATCAAGCAGAGGAAGTTCGTTAATCAAGCCGGGGGTCAAACACTGGTATCAAGCAGAGGAAGTCCGTTAATCAGGCCGGGGGTCAATCCAGGAGAGAGGCAGCGTGGTTAGAGCAGTCCGGGTCACAACAGGAGATCAGGTGAGCATCAACAGGAAACAGAAAGCAGGAAGCAAACCAGCAACCAGTCTGGGTGCTGAAGCTGATTTAAATAGCCCCGAGTCACGGTGGGCGTGCATGAGTCACCGCGCGCACTCGTGTGCTATCGCACTCGCCGCTCCATCGGGCCACGCGCACGCATGCGCCGAAGCGCCAATCCAGTGCCCACGTGCCCAGGGACAGGATGAATGTGACTGGAGAGGACCCTTCTCTGGCAGTGCCCCCCCCAAGGGGCGGACTCTGGACGCCCAGACTAGACATCAATTCAGGATGTTCCCGATGAAAAGCTTGGATTAAACTTGGGGCATGGAGATTCCTAGCAGGCTCCCAGGAATTGTCTTCAGGAGGGTACCCCTTCCACTGAATTAGATATTGGAGCTATCTGCCCCTCTTCCTACAACTCAAAACAGACTCCACTTCGAATTCGTTCTCCCCATCCACTTCAACAGGTGGAGGAGGAAGTTCCTTCCTCCCAGGGAAAGGGCTGGCCACCACAGGCTTAAGCAGGGATGCATGGAAAACTGGGTGTATTCTATAAGATGTTGGTAGAGCCAGCTCAAATGCCACGGGGTTGACCATCCTCTTGATTTTAAAAGGCCCGATGAACTTTGGCCCCAGTTTCCGTGAGGGCAGAGGTAATCTGAGATTTGTAGTTGCCAACCAAACTTCCTCACCCACTTTGAAGATTGGATTTTCCTTCCTTCCTCGGTCATACTGTTTCTTATAATTGACCTGAGCTTTCCGTAGAGTGTCTTGGATCCTTTGGAAGTTAGATTGAATAGAGCCTATCCGGTATTGTACGGCAGGAACAGACATTTCAGGGAGGATGTTAGGGAGGAAGGGAGGATGGAATCCAAAGTTTGCCCAGAAGGGTGTTTGGTTTGTTGCGGAGTGAACGGAGTTGTTATAGGCGAACTCCGCATATGGTAGGAGAGTCGCCCAATCCTGTGAACCAGAACAAAAACATTGGAGGTACTGCTCCAAGGTTTGATTTGTCCTCTCCGTCTGGCTGTTGCTCTGAGGATGGTACGCAGAGGAGAGGCACATTTTAATTTCCAGGGTCTTGCAGAGCTCCTTCCAAAACTTGGAGGTAAATTGAACACCCCTGTCAGAGACATTGCTCTTGGGCACACCATGGAGTCTGATTATTTCCTTGAGGAAGATATTAGCCATATCAGAAGCAGAGGGGGTGCCCACCATGGGTAGCAAATGTGCCATCTTGGAGAGGTGATCAACTACGACCAAGATGGTGGTAAACCCCGCCGAAGCAGGTAAGTCCACAATAAAGTCCATTGACACTTCCGCCCACGGTCGTTCCGGGATGGGCAAGAGTTTGAGTAGACCCCAAGATTTGGTGTTTAGATCCTTATTGCGTTGGCAAGGTAAACAAGAAGAGACATAGTCTTTACAATCCCATCTCCACCCTGGCCACCAAAAAGAACGGGAGATCAGTTCAATAGTCTTCCTTGTTCCGAAGTGGCCTGCGAATCTGTGATCATGGAATGTTTTGAGGGTTAGAGGCCTTACATTCTGTGGAACAAAAATTTTCTCTTTGGCCCAGAGCAACTTTTTAAAAGCATGTGTTTCAGGAGCGGAAAGGCGGCTAGACAAGGATTTGATGGAAGTCATTAGATCAGATTGGGTGACTCCAAGGAAGTTTTGCGGAGAGGGGATGGTACTAGGCACAGTAATCTGAGGAGTCTCAGAGAACATCCGAGAGAGCGCATCCGCTTTTCCGTTCTTAGAGCCCGGTCTGTAGGATATATGAAAGTTAAATCTAAAGAAGAGGGCCCAGCGGGCTTGTCTGGGCCTCAGCCATTTTGCTGTCCTGAGATACTCTAGATTCTTATGATCGGTGAAGATCATAACAGGATGAGATGCCCCTTCCAACAAATACCTCCACTCTTCTAAGGCGAACTTGATGGCCAGCAGCTCCCTGTCACCTACATCGTAATTGAGTTCTGGTGGACTCAGTTTCCGGGATGCCAATTCTACAGGGTGAAGAATGGCCTTGGGCCCATGTCTCTGGGAGAGAATGGCTCCTGTAGCAGGTTCTGAAGCATCCACTTCTAACACAAATGGTAAAGCCGGATCAGGATGTCGTAAGATTGGTGCAGAAACAAACAAGGTTTTGAGCTTGGTAAAGGCTTCCTGTGCTTGCTGTGACCATTGGAAACGGTCGTGTTGACGGGTAAGTTGAGTGATAGGTGCCACAATGGATGAAAAGCCACTAATAAACCTTCTATAGAAGTTAGCAAACCCGATGAACCGCTGTACCCCTTTTTTATCTGATGGAGCCGGCCACTGTTGAATTGCCTTGACCTTTTGTGGGTCCATTGCGACCCCATTGGTGGAAATGATGAATCCCAGAAACTGCACCACAGTCTTCTCGAATTTGCATTTCTCAGCCTTGAGGTATAATTTATGATTCCTGAGTATGGTAAGGACTTTTTTAACGTGGACTCGGTGAAGCTCAATGGTGGCAGAGAAGATGAGGATATCGTCTAGGTAGACGACTAAGAAATCGTCAAGGTATTCTCGGAAGATGTCATTAACTAGATGTTGGAAAGTGGCTGGGGCATTGCATAACCCAAAAGGCATCACCAGGTACTCATAATGGCCAAACCTGGACCTAAAGGCGGTCTTCCACTCATCCCCGGGCCGAATCCTGATGAGATTGTAAGCACCCCGAAGATCCAGTTTAGAGAAGATCTGTGCCGACTGAAATCGCTGGAACAATTCGGGAATGAGTGGTAGTGGGTAACGGTTCTGTACCGTTATGTTATTTAGTTGCCTGTAATCCACACACGGCCTTAAGGACCCATCTTTCTTCTCTACGAAAAAGATACCAGCTCCGGCTGGCGAAGAAGAAGGACGGATGAAGTGTTTTTCTAAATTTTCATCAATATAATCTTTCAGGACCTTCAGTTTGGTTTCTGACAGTGGAAAAATGCGGCCAAACGGGACTTCTGAGCCAGGAAGGAGGTCAATGGGGCAATTGTAGGGCCGGTGAGGCGGTAGGCAGTCCCCCTTCTGTTTGTCAAATACATCCCGGAACTCAAGATATTCTGAAGGGACGTGTTGGAGATTGTCAGGCACAGGTGAAATGGCTGAGCAAATACCAGGAGCTGGGGTGAAGCAGTGCTGGGAGCAGTATTGAGAGGAGAAGGATACTTCCTTGGTCTTCCTGTTAATTTGAGGTTCATGCGCCTGGAGCCAGGGCAGGCCTAAGATTACAGGAAAGATAGGTGGATGGATAAGGTTAAATCATAGAAACTCTTGATGGCCTGAGTCGGTGGAGGTAAGGATGGGCTTCGTTTCTCGGGTGATGGGTCCAGAACGGGGAAGAGACCCATCAGCAAAGTGTACCAGGAGACTTTGAGCCTTATCCTGAAGAGGGACATGTAGATTTTGGGCCAGCGAGATGTCTAGGAAGCAGCTACAAGCTCCGGAATCAATTACTGCTGGCAGACGGGTTTCCTTTTCCGGTAGCTGTAGAGAAATATGGAGAGAAACATAAGTCTTGGGTATACCCATGGATCGGTAATTCACAGTGTCTTGCGGGTATGACTTACTAGGCCTCACTGGACAGCTGCGGAGGAAATGACCGGAACCTCCACAGTACAGACACAGATTGGATTGGCGTCTGCGTTGCCTTTCTTCAGGAGTCAGGGGAGCACGGACCAGTCCGAGTTGCATGGGCTCGGCTTCAGGAGCCGAGGAGGTAGCAGCAGTAGGAGGTGGAGAATGGATAGGCATTGGCCTGAAAGGGGTCCAACTAGGTCGTGGCCCTTGAAAACGTTCTGCGCGTCGCTCACGTAAACGCCTATCCAACTTGGTGGCTGATTGGATTAGTTCCTCTAAAGAGGCTGGGGTTTCTATCCTAGCCAGTTCATCCTTAAGGACCTCAGACAGACCTTGACGGTATTGGTACCTCAAAGCAGGCTCATTCCAACCTGTGTCGGCTGCCCACTTGCAGAATTCCACTGTGTAATCCTCTATGGGCCTCTTTCCCTGGGGAGGTTATGCAGGGTTGCTTCAGCGGTAGCAGTGCATTGTGGATCGTCATAAAGTTGAGCCATGCTCTCAAAGAAGGTATCAATAGAATTCAAGACAGCGCTCCTTTGTTCCATCAGACTGTGAGCCCAACTTGTGGCTCCTCAGCTAGAAGGGAGATAACAAACCCCACTTTTACTGCGTCAGAAGAAAAAGTCCTGGGCTGGAGGGCCAGATAGAGCGAGCAGGCATTCTTGAAGGCTCTGTATTTTTTACGATCCCCTGAGAAGCGCTCAGGTGTAGGGACCCTGGGCTCAGGGAGCGCCATAACTACCGTTGAGCTTGCAGTGGGCTGAGGGGCGGAGGCCCCACTAGTAGGTGCGGGAGCTGTGGCTGCAGGTAGAGGCGGACTGGATAGTTGCTGAAGGCAACTGTCAATTTGGGTATAGCCCTCTTGTAGTTTTTGGACTGCGTCAGTGAGGGCTGAGACCTGCTGGCACAGGATCTCTAAAGGGGAACGCGCTCTGTCGGGCTCAGACATCTGGCTGGTTTGTACTGTCAGATAAGTACTTACCGAGGCCGAGATGCCAAAAGCGGTTCGCCCTTGCCACTACGCGCACCCCGTCCCCTTGTGATGAAACAGGGAATGGGTGGCACTAAGGAGCACGGGCCACCAGCAGGTATGGGTCCCTTGTGGGAAACTGCAGAGCCGGGTCTGGGGATGCAGGAGTCCAGGAACCGGTGGAAGTCCCGTTGCTGGGTGGAGCAGACAAACTGTAAGCAAGCAGAGGGTCAAACACAGGCAATAAGCAAGACAAGTCCGTAGAACAGGCCGGGGGTCACACACTGGTATCAAGCAGAGGAAGTCCGTTAATCAGGCCGGGGGTCAAACACTGGTATCAAGCAGAGGAAGTCTGTTAATCAGGCTGGGCATCAAACACTGGTATCAAGCAGAGGAAGTCCGTTAATCAGGCCAGGGGTCAATCCAGGAGAGAGGCAGCGTGGTAAGAGCAGTCCGGGTCACCACAGGAGATCAAGTGAGCATCAACAGGAAACCGGAAGCAACAGAAGCTGAAGACAAACCAGCAACCAGTCTGGGTGCTGGAGCTGATTTAAATAGCCCCGCCAGAGTGTCACGGTGGGCGTGCATGAGTCACCGCGCGCACCCGTGTGCTATCGCGCACGCCGCTCCATCGGGCCACGGGCACGCATGCGCCGAAGCGCCAATCCAGTGTGCACGCACCCAGGGACAGGATGAATGTGACTGGAGAGGACCCTTCTCTGACAACATCCCTTAATATTTCACATTAATAGCATGGCTGAGTGAGCAGGTCCTAGTATCATATACTGTAATAATCTATTGTGACAAAGTGAGCCTTTAACATAACATTATCATGTCTCCTCTGCTCATTACCAACAATTTAACAACTGTAAAGCCTGGGTACATTTTTTTTTTTACATTTTCTTTCATTCAACCAGTGGATTGAATGAAAAAGACTCATATTCCTGCATACACAAAAGCAATGTGGATACAGGGATCTCTCCCACTGTATTGTATTCTGACAGTGGGGACTCCTCCCCCATCAAAATACACTGATCACCGCTGATTGAATGTTGGTTTTCCAGCAGGACCATTCAACAGAAGCTGGTCTAACAATCTGCTTTGGTTGAACAGAGAGGGCTACACACACACACATCAAAATTTGTCTGGTTTCTGCTGAAACGGCCAAATTTCGATCTGTATGCACCCAGCTTTAAACATGTTTTTTTGCTAGATCTACATTCCTGTTGCCTTGCCTGATCAAGGAGCTGATATAATCCATATGACTCCAGCCTACCCCTTGTGGTCTATCTTAGTGTGAAAACTGTTCACTGTTATATATGTGGTTATTAGAGTGTGAACATTTTCAACTGTTATCTGTGTTTATCGGATTTTAATTAATTGACAAACATTCCCTCACTCAATCTAAAGCTGGCCATACACCTATAGATTATCTGCAGATTTTCTATGGTTAGATGGAAAAAGTGCAACAGATTTCTCCATGTTCGCTAAACTGTGTGGATGTAGGAATCTCCCACTTTTTCCATCTAACCATAGAAAATCTGCAGATAATCTATAGGTGTATGGCAAGCTTTAGTATATATTTAGATCAACTGTTGGGGGAGGGCATATCCAGCCAATTGGCACAGTCATTTACCATTTCTGCCTAAGTATCATTCCTGCACAGGTATCAGGACACTTCAACTAAGGCACAACCAAGCAACTACAAACAAGGCTCCACTCCAGATATCTTTTCATCCAACTCTTTTATTCCAAGTCTGATTCCTACAATCTCCACCCTGTAATATGCTCTCTCCAACTTTCCTTCTCACAATAGTGAGATGCATGGAGGAGCTCAACTATGATGAAAGATTAGCTGAGCTACATTTATTCTCACTTGAGAAAAGGAGATTAAGGGAGATATGATCAACTTATGTTGTCCATATAGTAAGCTTGGTGTACAGTCATTCACTTCATCACAGAGGACAAGGGGACACTCTTTATATCTGGAGGAAAATAGATTTAACCTCCAAATATGGAAAGTCTTCTTCCTGGTAAGAGCTGTGAAAAATGTGGAATAGACTCGAGAGCTAGTTCTGTCCAGCTTGTGTGTGTGTGTTTTCTTTCTTTTTTTCTGTAGGTTGAACTGAATAGGACTTGTGATTTTTTTTTCATCCAGACTAGCTATGCAAATATTTAATAGTATCTCTCCTCAAACTCTTTTATTTCATTCTCTTCTCCACCCCACGGTATATATACTGCATATCACCTTCACTCCTGCCATTTCCCTCTTATAGCACTCATTACCTCCTGCTCATTTTGATCCCACATGCTAACATAACGTTAACGTCACTGGGGCATGTATCAGTTGCAAAAGCATCAAAATTAAGGGCCGGTTCACACCATAGAAACGCAGTCCTGATGTGTTCCAAATGCTTTTCTTCATTTAGTGCATTTTTGCTGCAGTCCAGTGCATTTCCTCCCCTCTTCTTTCTTAACCTTAAATAAGGACATGTGTGTTCCAGTGCATTTTTGGTGCATTTTACAGCTTTCCAGTGCAGGAAAAAATGCAAAATGTTCTACTTTTTTTCTGCAACTGGAACGCATTGGAACTGCAAGCACTGGTGTGAACTGCATTTGTATTATAGAACTGCTTGTGTTGTTTCTGGATTATCCTTGAGGGCCAGTTCACACCACAGTCCAGTCGAGTGCATTTTTTTATGCATCAAAAAGGCATGAAAAGTAGGTTATATGGTTGGCAATGGCATTGTCATTGTCAACCATATAACCTACTTTCCATACGTTTTTGATGCATAAAAATAAAAAACCTGCACTGGACTGCATGTGGTGTGAACTGGCCCTCAAGGATAATCCAGAAACAACACATGCAGTTCTACACTGAGCAAAATTATAAACACAACACTTTTGTGTTTGCCCCTATTTATCATGAGCTTAACTCAAAGATCTACGACTTTTTTCTATGTACATAAAAGGCCTATTTGTCTCAAATATTGTTCACAAATCTGTCTAAATCTGTGTTAGTGAGCACTTCTTTGCCGACATAATACATCCAACTCACAGGTATGGCATATCAAAATTCTGATTAGACAGCATGATTATTGCACAGGTGTGCCTTAGGCCACAATAAAAGGCCACTCTAAAATGTGCAGTTTTATCACACAGCACAATGCCACAAATGTTGCAAGTTTTGAAGTAGCATGCAATTGGTATGCTAACTGCAGGAATATCCACCAGAGCTGTTCCTCTTGAATTGAATATTAATTTCTCTACCATAAGCTATCTCCAAAGGTGTTTCAGAGAATTTGCCAGTACATCCAACCAGCCTCACGACCGTAGACCACGTGTAACCACACCAGCCCAGGACCTCCAAATTCCAGCATCTTCACTTCCAAGGTCATCTGAGACCAGCCACCCGGACAGCTGCTGCAACAATCGTTTGCATAACCAAAGAATTTCTGCACAAACTGTCAGAAAACAGTATCAGGGAAGCTCATCTGCATGCTCATCGGGGTCTCGACCTGACTGCAGTTTGTCGCTGTAACCGACTTGAGTGGGTAAATGCTCACGTTTGATGGAGTCTAGCACTTTGGAGAGGTGTTCTCTTCACAGATGAATCCCAGTTTTCACTGTACAGGGCAGATGGCAGACAACGTGCATTGCGTCGTGTGGGTAAGCGGTTTGCTGATGTCAACGTTGTGGATGGAGTGGCCCATGGTGGCAGTGGGGTTATGGTATGGGCAGGCGTATGCTATGGACATCTAACACAGGTGCATTTTATTGATGGCATTTTGAATGCACAGGGATACTGTGACGAGATCCTGAGGCCCATTGTTGTGCCATTCACGACCATCACCTCATGTTGCAGCATGATAATGCACGGCCCCATGTTGCAAGGATCTGTACACAATTCCTGGAAGCTGAAAACATTCCAGTTCTTGCGAGGCCAGCATACTCACCGGACATGTCACCCATTTAGCATGTTTGGCATGCTCTGGATCGGTGTTTTACAACAGCGTGTTCCAGTTCCTGCCAATATCCAGCAACTTTGCACAGCCATTGAAGAGGAATGGACCAACATTCCACAGGCCACAATCAACAACCTGATCAACTCTATGCAAAGGAGATGCGCTGCACTGCGTGAGGCAAATGTTGGTCACACCGGATACTGATTGGTTTTTGGACCCCTCCAATACAGTAAAACTGCACCTTTAGTGACCTTTTATATTGTGGCCAGCCTAAGGCACACCTGTGCAATAATCATGCTGTCTAATCAGCATCTTGATATACCACACCTGTGAGTTGGTGGCTTATCTCAGCAAAGGAGAAGTGCTCACTAACACAGATTTAGACAGATTTGTGAACAATATTTGAGAGAAATAGGCCTTTTGTGTACATAGAAAAAGTCATAGATCTTTGCGTTCAGCTCATGATAAATAGGGCAAACACAAAAGTGTTGCGTTTATAATTTTGCTCAGTGTATAATGCAAATAAAATTCTAAATCCAACTCCTTATCCTTAAATTATATTTAAAGCCAAAACCCTTTCTTCATTTTCAATTGAGTAGGTAATGGTTAACAACCACATCATTTTTTTTCCCATTTAGGAATCTTCCTCCACTTCAGGAGGCAACCCAAAGTTTTTGATTTTCCAGCATTTTAAGTCCTGTCCTGACAATGGTCACCAGGACAAAAATAGTAAAAAGGAAAGTCCCCGGCAGGACTACATATGGTAAAAAAAAAACCTGTTAGGAATTCTATTTTTTTCATACAAAACATTTCAAACATTTTGGGTTTATTTACTTAAACTGGAAAGTCCAAAATCTGGTGCAGCTGTGGATGGTAGCCAATCAGCTTGTAGCGTCAGCTTATTCAATTAAGCTTTGACAAAAAAAAAAAAAAAAATGTACCACCAGATTTTGCACTCTAGTTTAACCACATCCCACCCGGCCGATAGCAAAATGACGGCCCCAGCGGGGATCAGTTATCCTGACTGGGCGTCATATGATGTCCACTAGGATAGACCGCTTGTGCGCGCCCCTGGGGGCAATTGGTGATCGACACATCCCATTTCCAATTTAGGTAAAGAGCCTATGATGTAGGCTCTTTACCACATGATCAGCTGTGTCCAATCACAGCTGATCACATGGTAACCAGTAAGTGCCGCTTATCGGCTTTCCTCCATTTGCGCTGAAAAGGTGTGGGTAGAGGAGAGCCAATCAGCGGCTCTCCAGAGAGGGGGGGTTTGCACTGATAATCAGCGCATTGATTATCCATGCAGACCCATCAGTGGTACCCACCAGCGATGCCTATCAGTGCCCTACCAGTGCTGCCCAACAGTGCTTGCCAGTAATGACAATCATTGCCCACCTGTACTCACATGTTATGCCAATCAGTGCCCATTAGTAATGGTAGTCAGAGCCCATCAGTAATGCCTATCAGTGCCAACCATCAGTGCCGCCCATCAGTGCTGCATATCAGTGCCACCTATCAGTGCCCATCACGGCTGCATATTAGTGCCACCTCATCAGTGCCCATCAGCGCTGCCTCATCAGTGCCTGTCAGTGAAGGAGGAAACTTACCCATTTACAACATTTTATAACAGAAACAAAGAAAAAAATGTTTTTTTCAACATTTTCTGTCTTTTTTTATTTGTAGCGCAAAAATTAAAAAAGCCAGTGGTGATCAAATACCACCAAAAGAAAGCTCTATTTGTGGGGAAAAAAGATACACATTTGATATGAGTGCAGTGTCGCATGATCCTGCAATTGTCATTCAAATTGCGACGGCACCGATAGCTGAAAATTGGCCTGGGCAGGAGGGGGTAAAAGCGCTCTGTATTAAAGTGGTTAAGTAAGTCAACCCCTTTGTCTTAAAAATAAATCAGAGGCACAAAAAGCTCTAGTGTGATTGTAGACACGCATCTTCCAGTGAGTCCCACCATTTACAAAATACAAGTGAATATTTTTACTACTGTTCAGTGTATTCTTTGTGATTCTATCATGTGAAAAGTAGCAGCTCATTGTAAAAGGACCATGGAGGCTAGGGTTGTCACCTCATTCCTTTCAAAACCGAACACATTTGAATTATTCTGTGGCTGATTAAGGTGATAATTAAACTCAATTGGGACCTTATCTGCATTAAATTAGCCGCAGAACCAGTGTAATTCATATGTGTTGGGGTTTAAAGGGATGAAGCGGCCACCCTAATGGAGGCTCATTTTTGTTAACATGGTACAACATTACTGACATTTTGCTTACAAATTTCCTTTTCTCCAGATGTGCAGAAAACTGTGTCCTCAAAAATGTTGTTCTTAAAAAAAAAAAAAATCCATCTTTCAGGACTAGGGTGTGGTGTCGCACACAGAACCCTGCCTAACAATTATTTTCATTTTTATTATTTTTAATCATTTTCATTTTTATTATCGTCCGGTTCTACTGAAATATAGAGCATTTCTATGGAAGTCATGCAAAGATACATACACAGTTAAATTGAATAAATACTTTAGTTACTAGGAGGAATGGCAGTCAGATTGATCTTTGCACCAGTTGTCTTTTTACAAGAGCACTTGTAATATTGACTACTTCTGACTGCACAGTGAAATTCATCTGGCAACCATAGGGTTACACCTCAGGCTCAGGTGCAGCACCATCCATTAATCATATGGGGACATAGCCTAATTTAAGAATGTGGCAGAGTAATTCCATTACTAAACTACATTTCCAGTTATCTGGTCATCCCCCAATTGATTTCCTGTAGTCATATTTAGGAGCAATGCATTGTAATGATATTAAAGAGAGTTGCTTCAAAACAACCTTAAGGGAAGGACCTCTGATCCATTTGTTTGGTTTCCTGACAGGCTTTTCATTTGCAACATACTTTGGCTATTCATGATCCATTTCCACATTTAATCAACTCCCAGATACAGTTCAAGGTCCCTGTTTAACATTCCCGCTGTCCAAATACTGCAGCATTTAGCAAAACCACTTCCAATCAATCTGACCTAGTTGCAAAGAGGTTGTGTCCTGCAATAAGTCATTTCACTCCAATAGCTCATGTCATTTAGGCAATACCTGCTTTTAAAACATCTTCAGCACTTCCACACAGAATATTGAGTGCAAACCCCTAATATTCCCGTTCGATAAACATACAAATGGAAGTATTCTTTACTATTAGGAAATCACTGTAGGTGACTTGTAAATGGATACACACACTTAAGGTAAAAGGTATTAATTATGGGATTAGTATTTTTATTTCCTAACTAAAGCATTGTATGCACGATCAGACTTTCGGACGACCGAACATCCATTTTTTGTTGCATGCTAGTCACATGTCGAAAGTGAAGAGGTTACTCACCATACGAAAATTCTCGTACGACAGAATACAACTTCAGAAGTGACGTAATGTGTTCACTAGTTTTGTATGTATTCTTTCGTTTCTGAGCATGCGTAGTCTTATGCTTACATTTTTTTTCCGGACGAAAACCGTACTAACTAGACGAAAATAAAATGTTGCGTTCACATCCGACAAAAAATTAATAGTCTGCACATCCAACTTTTGTCTGACGAAAAACCAGAATCGGCTGTCGAAAGCACCATACTAACGATTCAAAAATCGTCAGATGGTTCGGACTAAATTTTACTTCCGATTTTCGTATCGTGTGTACGGGCCTTAACATAATCTTTCATCTAATATCTCTAATGTCCTATATGTTCTACCTACATTCTGCTCCCAGTTTGAGCCTGATGGTGTCATTGCAACATCAGCAGGAAGCAAGTCAAACTGCAAATAAGGGATATCCGTAGATAAAAACAAGTTGTGTAGCTTTGACTGAAATTGAATAATAACCTCGCTATAGGTATAGGCCATTTATGTACCTCATGAAGACTGACATGAAAACTCCCAGGATGTTGCCAAGCAAGGTCCAGCTATTACTGAAAGTGAACTCTCTCTGATTTAAACCCCCTCACATGCGTTTTCTTTCACTAGATGCAGTAGCTCTGAGTTTGCTCAGAGCTTGCTCCTGTGATGGTGAAGATGAACAGTAATAGCTAGGCTTCATGAGGTATGCAAATGGCCTACACCCCTAGCAAAGGAATTATTCAACTTTTAGAGTGGCACGGTTTGTCTTTAATCACCTTTCACCCACCATGTTGTCAGTTGACGGGCAGGCAGTGGGCCCCTCGTTCTGGCACAACATCATATGACATCCCCTGGGATACAGCGTATCACCGATCTCAGTAAAAAGCCAATGACGAGGCTCTTTACCCATGTGATCAGCTGTGTCCAATCACAGCTGATCACATGTAAACAAGGAAATGCCGGTTATTGGCATTCCTTTCCTCACACTGACAGCATACGAGGAGATCCAATCCATGGTATTTCCTCACAGGGGACATATGCACAGATAATCAGTGCCGCTTATTTGTGCCGCTTATCAGTGCAGCCTTTTTTTTAGCAAAAAAATCAAAAACCCAGTGGTGATTAAAAACCACCCAAAGAAAGCGCTATCTGTCTCAAACAAATGATAAAAATGTTGTTTGGGTACATCGTTGCATGACCGCGTAATTGTCATTCAAAGTGAGACAGCGTTGAAAGCCGAAAATTGACCCAGGCCAATGAAGGCCAAGGAGGGGGCTAAAAGCGTCCAGTAGGCAAGTAGTTAATTACAGACATCCCTTATCTTCATAGGCATTTATTTTTTTTGGCAAAGGTGAACTAAACCTTTAAAGAAGACCTAAGTTTGCATATATAAATTCCTGACAATAACTATAGCTGTTGTGGAGATGTGACCTTGCGGCACGGTGTATGTTAGCAGGTTATTCCTGATTTTGGTAGGCTAGCTAATTGCACACCTGTGGGCTGGCTTCATAATCCTCCCAGGAAGAGAGCTCAGGGCTTGCACTTGGAGACAGCTCCACCCTGCAGGCAGGAGGCCTGGTCTAGCAGTTCTGAGAGACGGCTCCACGAGAGAGGGACAGGAGGTCTCTAGGAGTCTAAAGCCTCGTACACACAATCTGATTTTCCGCCGACAAAACCGCTGACTTTTGTCCGAAGGGCGGTTGCGCAAAACTTGTCTTGCATACAAACGGCACACAATTGTCGACCAATCCCAAAACGTAGTGACGTACTAGACGTACTTCGAGCCGATAAAGAGGAAGTTCAATTGTCATGCGCCACCCTTTGGGCTCCTTCTGCTAATTTCGTGTTAGTAGAAGTTTGGTTAGTGTCGATTCACGTTTTTCAGTTCATGCTTGTCAGTTGTTTCTGAACGGCCGTTCGTCAACTAGCCATATTGCGTTCTCATCGGAGAGATCATGCTATCATTGGGCTTGGAGTTATTGCTATGACCCAAGTACAGTCCAGGAACAGGAGGAGGAGGAGGAGTTCTTGGACCAGGAATTGGTTACTTAATTGTGACCAGTTCTCTCATATGCCTTTGCTGCGGGAGCTCCAGGAGAATAATCGTGACGATTTTAGGAATTATCTCCGGAAGACGGACTCCTGCTTTCACCGTATCTTGGCATTGCTGACCCCCTATATTAAGAAGCAGGACATGCAGCTTGCCATTACTCCTGAGCAAAGGCTTATAGCCACCTTGCGGTACTTGGCGATGGGGAGAAGTCTTCAGGACCTCAAGTTTACCACTTGGATCTCCCCCAGGGATCTGGGACTCATTATTCAAGTCCTGTAAAAGGACTATATTCAGGTAAGTTTTAGCCTTTAACATCACATTCTATGTATTTAATATTTGCTAATGTATTGTATTAATTTCTTGATTCCATAATTACCATTATTGTAATATGCTGTGAATGCCCTCTTTGTCCTCATGCTTGCTGTAAGCTTTTAATGCTCCTTTTTTGTCCTTCATGCATATTTTCCTTCACTAACCTCCCCAGCATGCTATCCTGGGCCCATACCCACCTAGCCTAGTAACTTAACAATGTATTTTGTCAGCTACATTTTTGTGCTTACCCTAAACACCCCCTAAAATGTGTCCAAATGTTATTGTTGTCCTCAAATTCAGGCAGAGCGCAAGAGGCCATTTTTTTGGGGCACAAACTCATTTGGATCCCCCCCCCAAATGCTAAGTCAACCGATACCAATACTCTATCTGCTGACGTTGCAAAACCCATACACACTATACCTCTTTTGTGGTCATATTTCTGGATGAATTCACCAAAAGCATGTAGTACAAGGGCCTGCCTGATTACTTTCAAATTGTAACATAGAAAGTTTTTGTCTCATGTTATCTTTATAGGTAATTTATGAATGGCAAAATGTGCTATTTGGACAGTGTGTATTCATATTTTTATATTATGACACTTCTTACCTGTTCACAGGGCTGCCAAAAGTGTAAGTAAGGAGGGGCTGGCCAAAGTAGCACACATTATTTATGCATTCAGCTCTCATGGAAGTGGAGGAAGTTACCTGTACAAAACACCTACCCATTACCTCCCCCCCACCATAACATGTTTCTAATGGGCCACCAGAGGGGGTGATGAATCTGATAAGTTAACCTAACGCTTTTGTCTTTAACCACTTACCCACTGGGCACTTAAACCCCCTTCCTAACCAGACTAATTTTCAGCTTTCGGTGCTCTCACATTTTGAATGACAATTACTCAGTCATGCAACACTGTACCCATATAAAATTTTTGTCCTTTTTTCCCCACAAATAGAGCTTTCTTTTGGTGGTATTTAATCATCGCTGGGTTTATTTTTTGCGCTATAAAAGAAAAAAAGACTGAAAATTCTATAAAAAAAATGCATTTTTCTTCGTTTCTGTTATAAAATTTTGCAAAATAGTAATTTTTCTTCATAAATTTTGGCCAAAGTTTATACTGCTACATATCTTTGGTGAAAATAACTTGGTGTATATTATTTGGTCTTTGTGACAGTTATAGAGTCCACAAGCTATGGTGCCAATCTCTGAAAATTGATCACACCTGGCGGCCTATCACATTTCTTGAGACCCTATCATGCCAGGAAAGTACAAATACCCCCCAAATTACCCCTTTTTGGAAAGTAGACATTTCAGGGTATTTAGAAAGGGGCATGGTGAGTTTTTTGAAGTTGTCATTTTTTCCCACAATTCTTTGCAAAATCAAGATTTTTAAAATTTTTTTCACAAAATTGTTATTTCTCACACACAGCATATTGGAATATGTGGAAAGAAAATGAAAATGCATTTTTTTTAACACAAAGTTGTCCATTTATACAATATTTCTAACACATAGCATGTACATACCAAAAATGACACCCCAAAATAGATTCTCCTACTCCTCCTGAGTACGGCAATACCACATGTGGGAGACTTCCACAGCCTGGCCACATACAGAGGCCGAGTACGCCTGGGTATGGCTGAGCACGGCTGGGTATGGCTGAGCACGGCTGGGTATGGCTGGGTATCACCGAGTATGGCTGAGCATGGCTGGGTACAGCTGAGTATGGCTGGATTTGGCTGAGTATGGCTGGGTACGGCTGAGTATGGCTGGGGGTGGATGGATGAGTATTGCTGAGTATGGATGGCTGGGCATGGATGGGTTGATAAGTATGACAGGGGGATGGCTGACCATGGATGGATGAGTATGAATGGCAGGATGGCTGAGCGCGGATGGCTGAGCGTGGATGGCTGAGCGTGGATGGATGAGCGTGGATGGCTTGATTGATGGACGAGTGCTGGATTTGTCACTGAGGAGCGCTGTGGGCACTGCACATTCAGCCCACAGCGCTGCTGCATCCGATCTCTCCCCTCTCCGCTCACTCTGTACAGGGAGGGGAGAGAGGAACCGAATATCACGCCAGTTTGTTTACATGCGATCGCTCGTCATTTGATCCGTCATCTGTCAGTGGCCATTTACCGTGATCCGCTGGGTCCAGAGTGTGCGCGCCCCGGGGGTGCGATTCAGGGAGGACGTCATAGTACGTTTCAATTTTATACTTATGTTGGCCAAGAATGTTTTTGTCAAATCTTCTTGCAATGTTATGTGCAGAAGTAGTAATTTCTTCTTTCTTTTTTGACTCCACAGTTTCCATTCCAACCCACAGAAATGGCAGGATGTTGCAGGCCAGTTTCAACACTAGTGGGATTTTCCCAACTGTGGTGGTGCTATTGATGGGAAACATGTGAGGATTATCCCACCACCCAACTCGGGTTCATTATTTTAATTACAAGGGCTTTTGCAGCATAGTGCTGCTAGCTGTTTCTGCAACGTATGAGTTCCTTTTTTTGGATGTTGGGAAGAACGGCCGCAACTCGGATGGAGGTGTCATAATGCAGACAGAGTTCTACCATTGGCTCCAGAATGGCACCTTAAATTTGCCACCTGCTCAGGACAATGTTGAGGGCCTCAATTTTTTTTTGTGGCAGATGAGGCCTTTGCTCTGGGGGAACATGTTATGAAGCCCTTTCCTGTGAGGAACCTCACCCCAGAGCAAAGAATCCTTAACTACGGGCTCTCTCGTGCCAGAAGGGTGGTTGAAAATGCCTTTGGCATCCTCTCCAGTCGCTTCAGGCTGTTTTTAACCCCCATCAACCTGACACAATATAAAATAAACTATGTTGTTTTGTGCTGTTGCATCGTCCACAATTTTTTTTACGGAGGAATGCTAGCAGCTACCTTTCCTCACTGCCAGCTGATGTGGACCCCGCAGTGTCAGGCCCAGCTGAAGAGGCTGCAGCTCGTCCGTTGGTGGGCAACATGACAACTCTTGAACCTGCCCGTGCTGGGTTGCCTTCCCAAAATGCCCGTGATGTCTGCCAAAAATATATGGAATATTTTGTGGGTAGAGAGGCAGTGGCTTGGCAGCTAAATGTAGCTGATCCAGAATCATAATTTTATTTTATCATAAACTACTAATCATTTGAACTACTGTTGTTTGTGTTTCTTATCTGTATAATAGGTTGTCAAATGGCCTTTTTTTCCCATTTTAAACAATAGTGCAAATGTACCTTATTTGCTACATATGGTGACAATCTCTTCTTCAGCTAACTATTATGTTGTGCTGTGGGTCTGCTAAACACACACAATGTTTTTGTATCTAATGCATTCAGTTCAAAAACATTATGCTTTTTCAACTCTTTTAATTTCTTTGAGGCCATAAAATTGCCTGAGTTGGGCACATTTTAGAGAACATTGTCACTGTAACTTAATACACTGGAATTAAGCATTGAAATAATAAGCCACACATTGTTTAGTAAAAAACATTTCACTCCAAGCACATTCACATGTGCGTTTTAAGGTTTTATAACAAACCAACATCTTGGTGTATAAATATGTATGTTTGCCATTATTTTGGCTTTTTTGGGGCTAAACATGCAAGATACACATCCCCAACTCAGGAACTTACAAAGTTCGAGTTTGTTAAAATGAAGGCTATATGAGTATCCCAAGACTGTGTTGATGTTGCCTTTCTTAGATCTCACCCCTTTAAAAGCCAAAATTCTAAGCCACCTCCATAACTGTTAAATTTCCCTTATGATCCCCTGCCTAAAATGTGTGTAAGTACAAACAGGTTAGTTTGTAAAGCCCCAAAACACACAGTGTGTCAACATGTGTTATCTCCCATCACAGGGTATAAATGGATGCATTTGGGGGTGCAACCCCTTCCTCATAACTAAAGTAGGTAAGAGGAAGGGGTTACACCCCCAAAACGCATCCATTGATACCCCATGAGCACTGTGTTTTGTGGCTTTAGCAAACTAGATTTAGGGAAAGACATTTTAGGCATGGGATCATGAGGGAAATAATAATATTTTGTCAACATTTGTGTTCATCTTCAAATTTTGGCTTTGCGGTTCTTAAAAACACATAAAGATTACCATTAACATTACTTAGGGCAGTGTTTCCCAACTCTCCTTCTCCTGATGCATTCCCAGGTCATGTTTTCTATACTTTTGGCTTTTGTCAAAGGTGATGTCATTTTCAAGGTTAGCAATTCACACAGTCTTTTTTATACTGAGCAAAATACAGAAAACAGGACCTGGTGGTGCACCTAGAGAAGTGGAGTGGAGAAACACTGACCTCGGACACTAAAGCCTAGGTTCACATTGGAGCGATTTGTCATGCAATTTGAGAGATTAAATCACATTACAAGTCGCAGCCTATTGGAGGCAATGGCACTGTTTCAATCGGTAAGACACAGAATTAGCGCCACCGCACCAGTTTGCAAAAGTAGTTCCTGCACTACCTTTACCGATTTCAGATGCGACTTCAATAGACATCTGGGCATGAAGCCACACAAATGTCTATCAAGTAGCACCTGAAATCGCGATGACCTTGCTACTTAGAAATCGCTCAACTTCAAGTGAAGTCGCTTGATTTCAAAGTAGCGTCAATGTGAATCAGGGCTTACATTGATTTTTACACTCGCCACATAAGGCTTTGTTGCTCAAAACGATTTGCATCCTAAGTGAACAAAGTACGTATTTGTACTTTCCTGCAAACAAAATACAGCATCCTTAAAGAAGCAAGGACAGACACAAAGTTGGTTCCTACTTTTTCAGATGTAACTTGGCTAACAGCCACATTTCTTAGAAAAGTTTCTTAGAAAACTACATAAATTACAGGTAAACATGTAACTATAACTGGTGAAGGTATTACATTTTTTGGGTGAAATAGTAATACACAAAACACATATTTGTACAATGTGTGAAAGCACACCTTCAAGTTTTTTGTACATGACAAATTCTTTTGGACAAGCTACCCCACCATATTCAACAATGTGCGGTGTCCAATTTGGTGCTGTAGCTGGGGGAGCAAACCACCCTGAGAAATGGGCAAAGTTAAAATATGAGCTGGCAACTCGATGATTCCTCTTTTTCTCACCAAAAATGTAAATAGGAAACAAGCTGATGTGTTTCATCTAAAGCATAATTACTCACCTGAGGAAGGGTGCAAGTGCTAAAACGCATTGGTTTGATCCAGTTTAACATGATGTAGGCAAAAAAAAAAAAAAGATTGTGACAAGTAATGGAGTTGCAGGGTCATATGTCAATCTTTTGCCAAAGTGAAATCGTACATTCAAATATAACAGTTGCAACTATTAAAAAAAAATGTGCAAAGGTTAGTCAGTTTTAAACTGTACAAACACACGTACAACAGAATGAAAAAAATAAAACATGTTTGGTTTTTAAATTTTAGCTAAAATATTGATTATGTTGATAACTCTGTTTTGGAGATCAGGCATGTTTTCTTTCATTTTCTCCAATTCCCTATTGCGAACCAAGAGCTCACTGATAAGTATTTGTGCACTTGCACTGCTGAAGTGAATTTGGTCTTCCACAACATCCTCACCACCTAAAAAAAATATAAAACACACCATGTATTAGAAATATGCAGGCATCCATCTATTACTTGAAGCTGTGGTCTCAGACACTGACCTGTGGTCGACATAGTTTCAAGAACTTCACACAGTACTTACTGCACATCAGCATCAACTTCTTCAGGGTGTGTGGTGAGTTGACTTTCTGGATCTTCAGGAGGTGCTGGGTTACTGGTGTCCACATACAGCACAGATGTTCCTCTTTTCTCCCTATGTGAATCCAAAAAAGGTATACTTAGCAGACAGATATGTTTGGCTAGAAATAGTAATATGAAACATTGTTTGGAAGTGTATTTCAATTGTCTGTAGTGAGGACTGAATTGTCAAGTACTTGAGGACTGAGGCTGAGAACCACTGCAGTAAAAAGGAAAATTGAATACTTACCGCTCTGTAATTTTCCTTTCCTGGTAGGAAGCAGTGATTGGACAGCCCAACTCTGTCTTTGCCAGTATGCAGTAGAACATAACAGTATGACATGACATGCCATAGTCAATGGAATCCATCAATAGACAACAATACAACCATATCTGAGAATCAATGGATATCAACGAAATAACAATCAGGGTTCCAGTACAGCAATATAAGTGTACATCTATTGCCATGTGGTAATTGCCTCCTGGGGACGCATCGTCTAAGGTGCCTCTTGTTGCTGCTGATCGGCAATCCATGAAGGAAGTTGGTGCGATTCCAGCAGGGTTTCCCGTGACTTCGATTATTCTACTAAGCCTGTTTTGACCCCCCTGAATAAGGGTGGTCGCAGGCTTTCCGGTAAGCCTCCATTGCTTCATTATCAGGTGGCGGGCTGCACTAGCGGTGAAAATACAGACTCAGGGTCTTACATTGGACATTTCACTTTTGGACTTTATTTCACTTTATGAATTGTATTTCACTGCATTTTATTTAGGTTTTTTGTAATTTATCTGCACCACTTATTGAATTTTATCGGATGTTATTATTCACCATTTCATCTGATGCTAATATTAATTTTTTATTTATTAGTTATTATTAACTATTTTTGTACGTTATTGATTTATTGTTATATCACACACACTACTTGTGGTATTTGTCCAGCGCTGCACTCTCTATCTATATTATACAGATCTTCCTCTCTCAATTTAAGGTCTGACCAGCGTTTTCTCAACTGATCCTTGTTTCGTCGTACCCCAAAATTCCTGTGCAGACTTCTCACAACTTTAGCCATGATCTTGGCCTTTCTGGCATTTGGGGTTCTGTAAGGTCCATGCTTCCCATCATAGTCTGTCCTCACTAAGATGTCCACCATTTCTTCAAACAACATATTTGTGGCCTTATAGCTCCTCCTGGATCTGGAAGTGGCTTTCTCCAGGTTTTCATCATTGCTGCTCTCACCACACACCTGCTGTCTCACCACCATTTGCTCTCCCACTGCCCCGAAAGAGAAGAGAGGGGGAATACACTAGAAAGAAGGACGGGGCGGAGTTTAGCACATGCGCAGTGTATATAAAGCCATAACTCGCGATCGATGTAACGGCCGTAGGAACGATCTGGGAGTGGATGACGAACGATCGCCACGCCAACACGCAAAAGGAGCCATAAAACTAAGGTACAACTGTAAATTGGGGCATCAGTGGTTAGTGGCCTACACTGCTTAGATTAAGGCCTATATTGGGACCAGATTATGAGTTAAGCCCGACATTATGGTTTGTCTTGTGTTCTGTCTTGCAAGCATCAGAGAAATATAGCATGGGAAAGACACATATAGGAGAGGTATAGAGGCTGCACACCCCAAAACAAATAATGTAATATTGGAAGGTTCCCTCAGGGCGCTTTAAAGCAGCAATACAGGCAAATTCAAATGGAATTGTATAAAAGTATTTTATTGGGAACCTGTGAAGGTCAATGGTATGTTGCCATTAAAAAAGTAGACTCTGGTTAGGGGATAACAAAAAACATTCCACATTACAGAAATGCAAACACAAAATTACATCACATATCATTGGTCTGTTGTGATGATGCCCCGATGCGTTTCAACCCATGTGGTCTTCTTCAGGGGGTTGGTTTGCTATAAAAGATATATTTAGTATCTCAAATATCAAAAAGGGATATTCCAGCATTCAATTTCATACATACAAGGTATAGTTACTGCTGAAAGGTGAAAAGAGAGATCTCCTGACCAGAATTTTAAAAACTGTTGGATGATCCCTGAAGGTCCATAACCATCCATATGCCAAAGGTGGAAAAGGCTCGATCCGATACGGTCCAGGACATTCTTGTGCTCCCTATAAATGTACTCCTCAGGTTCCCAATTTTGCTCTTCACATAATTGAGGTCTGCCCTGGGGTACAAAGGCTTCACCAATTCCAACAGTTTCTCCATCGCTGCCTTCCTCTTGATTTTTATAGGACCTTCTTGTGATCCCTATTAAATAAAAAAAATTAAAAAAATTATGAAAAATACTTGGCTAGGTGTTTTACTTAAAATGACAGTTTGGGAGTAGGCAGGTACATTTAAAAAATACAATGTAAAATTAACAAGGGACACCAACATAGTTGTATCTTTGATCTTCAAAACTATGGGATAATGGTGTTGTGGTAACTTGACACAAAAAAATAAATAAATAAATTCTTCTTGATATCACTAGAAAAAAAAAAAGCCTTTTTAAATACGTTTGGCAGAACTCTGTCAGTATCACCAGCAAAGCAGCTTCATTATTATCCCATTAAAGAAGAAGAGAATGTGCGCTGCATTTCGAGATTTCATAATTTGCCGTATCACGAATGTGAATTCTCCATTACGAACGCTAGTTTTCCAAGACTGACCGCTTCCGGCTCGTCCTTGCTTTCGAGCATGCGTGTTTGTACTTTGGACTTTTGTCCAACGGACTTGTGTCCAACGGACTTGTGTACACACGTTCAGAAAATCCGTTTTAAAGCCTGCCATCCAACATTTGTCAAATTTTACAACAAATGGAGCATACAAACTGTCGGATTTGCCGCCAACAGCCTGTCATCACACATTTCCCGTCGGAAAATCTGAACGTGTGTATGCGGCTTAAGGCTGCAGGTGGCAGTCTGAACGTGCAGGTCTGCAGGAGGCAGATGTGGCCCACGACTGAAGCTGACCAAATAAGCTCCAGGAGGGAGTTTGATTAAACAAGAGTGAGTAGGCCAGGAGGCTGAAGTGTGTGTTATACAGTAATGGTGGAACCCCCTGCGAGGGAAGATTGCTGTTTTTTTCTTTGAACCTTGTTTTCTTTAAATAAAATTGGGCTGCCATGCCCTTAAAAATACAGTTTGGACTGACCGGTGTTCCTGAAAATGCATACACCACTGGAGCATAATCACCCCAGCATCTTACACTGTCCAAAGATGGATCAAAATTTGACTAGTTCAGCTGAGACTAGCCAAATTTTAATCCATCTTTCGCCATTCCCATTCAAAAGAAGTTGATCTTTTGATCAATGTGAACGGGTCTTCTGGAAAATTTAGGTTTGAACAGCCAATCTGCAGCAGTGCTGATCAGTGTATACTGACATCTGAGGAGTCCTGCTGTTAGAATACAATGATGCAGCGGGTAGGATTCCCTTATTCACCTTGAATGTGTAGATAGGGGAACCTGGCTGATCAAAAGAAAAAATGAACCATCTATGGTCAGCTTATGTCACACTATAAAAGAGTATAATTTTTTAAAATGGTTCCACCTTTATCCATACATGTCAGCCCTTGATCTCTTGTGACTTTGCCTGGGGCCCTAGGCCATCAGTCTGGCCGCAGGTAAGAGGAGTAATTTCCTCAGTCTCCTCTCTCCCAGTGATCAGACTGCAACATTGTAGCTTTGTAGCAAGGTGAGAAGCTGCAGCAGAATTGCATCAGACATTTGTGAACATAACCAAGAACTACACAAGTACCAGCAGATAACAGTATCATCTGAGTCAGTATCTAAGTCCCATATGTAAAAGGCACCCACCTTCTGGAGAGGAAAGCAGGTGAAGGCATTGTCAGGGGAGTTATGTGATCTCTGTGAGAGGTAATAAATACACCTAAACATTACTTAGCATGCATGAACATGACAGAAAAAATATATCTGATACTAGATTTGATTTAATTAGGGAGTACTCTGTGTATCTTCCTGAATAATATTTAGAATACACTGAATACTTTATTTGTAATATAGGTTCATATTTCTAAGGTTAGTGGCCTATGTGAACAAATGTATATAAAAGAAGAAACACTTTATTTTACGCCTTTAAAGTCTGCAGTGCTATTGTCATGTTCCCTACCAAAAAAAAAAAACACTTGTTCCTAATAGCTAGATATACTGTAAGTAGACAAGAGCAAGCTTAAACCTCTGATCCTGACCCTTGATGTGTGACTAGTAGGACTGGTAAATCAAAGGTCGGCCTGGATTTATGCTGGTTGATTTTCTCATCTCTAACAACCACTTAAGCAGTTTGTCGCTTGGGAAGACTAATTGTAATAGAGATACATAAAAAAAAGGTTTATGCAGCACTGCAATGCTGATCAATGCAGAGCACTTCAGATCAATTAATAGTAGTCAAGTCATCTTAAACATTTGAATATAGCACCATTTCATGGAATATGTAATGGAACGAAGTGGATAATATATTGTAATGTCAAATCCTTATTTCAGGCTTCAGTTTGCTCTTTCTTATTTATGTCCTTGCTCATATATCATGACTTAAGTGAGCGTGACCTAAGTGACACATCAGTGGTGTCTTGGTGTGATTGCTCAATTACTTCGGAACCCTAAGTACTGTACATCTGAAGCCATCTTTTGGCTGTAAAAGCAGCTGATGATAACTGAATGCTATCTTGTAAACCTCTAAATATTTTAGGATTATTGTACATAATCATTTATAGAAATGTATAGTTTAATGCAACTCCAGGCAAACCCCAAATACACAGTTCAGAGGTGTATGTTTACGGTTTTACCTACAAGACATTTTGTCATTTTTCTCAAGCAATTTTGTAATGCACACATAAACTTACTCTACATATACAAGCAGGCAAAATAGTAAACCTATACAGTGGTATGAATTTCAACTGTTGATTTAGCCACTTTACCAGAGTTCTACTTTTGTTAGAATTTGTATTTACATGTTTATCAAGGTTTCAAGTGTATGTAAGGACAAAATAAGGGGAAAAAAACATGCAATACAACTCTGTAACACGTGCACATTTCCTCATGCTTGTCTCCGTTAAATACACTGCAAGTACAGAAAAAACGCCAATAGTCTGCCATTAATCCAGTGATCTTCTGACTTCCTGTGTACTCTACCTCAATCGTATTGAAATCTCAAGCAGTTTTATCAGGCCCTGTCCCGTTTTTTTTCTGTGGACTACAGAATGTCTTCTCTAATTTTATAGAAATGAGGATAGGACGAGGTGTTCTGTAGTCCAACAGAAGAGAATTGTTGTAAAGGTACCAATAAACAGACAAAACTTGATGTATTGTAGAGATAGACAGTTTTTTTTTTTTACTTTGCCCAGACATATACTTTAAGGCATAATATCATATTTCACAAAAAATATTTGATAACAGGCCCAAAAGACATATATAGAAATATAAAACCTCCATTTACAGAAAACTATACCTACAATTGATCCAGAGGAAGGAAAAAAAGACCCATAAAGCATGGTCCAATTTGCTCCAACAGGGGAAAAAAGCCCCTGTTAAACCTGTTTTTTATTTTTAAACATCTCCTGATTTTATTAAAGGAATAGACATTACACCTTTTATTTGGTGCTAAATTATAGACTCACAGGTTAGTACAGAGTCAGAATCATGACCACTTAACCTAATGCCGTGTACACACGGGTGGACTTTTCGGCATCAAAGGTCCGACAGTCGTAACGAACGGACTTGCCTACACACGATCACACCAATGACGTACGACCTGACTAAAATAAGGAAGTTGATAGCCAGTAGCCAATAGCTGCCCTAGTGTCAGTTTTCGTCCGTCGGACTAGCATACAGACAAGCGGATTTTTCAACCGGACTCGAGTCCGTCGGAAAGATTTGAAACATGTTCCAAATCTAAAGTCCGTCTGATTTTCAACCAAAAAAGTCTGCTGCAGGTCCGATGAAGCCCACACACTGTCGGATTGTCAGACGGAATCGTCCCGTCGGACCAGTCCAGTCGAAAAGTCCGCCCATGTGTACACGGCATTAGAGATATTTGCAGTACTGTGAGTGACTAATTTCATTCTATTTCTGTGGCTGGAAAGTTTTACAGCCGAGACGAGGTGGTGCCATGTTGATGTAAATCTGTATTTGAGCAGGTGGTGGTAGCAGAATTGGTGTTCTGATTCTTTCTGCCTGGTCACAGTTGGGAATCAGTCACAAATATTTAGACATTTTGTACAAGACCTTTAAAGGAGAAGTAGGGCCACAGTTCTTACGGTCCCACTTCTGGGGATCACGGGAGTGCACTTAGTTCTGACCCTAAAGCCCACGGTCAGCTGATGGCACTGGGACACTCTAGGCTCTGGAGAAATCCTGACTTTAAAGTTGGGATCCACCCAGAATCCTGACTGGCAGCAGGCTCAGCCTCTCAGCAAGCCCAGCGCTCTAGTGAGAGCTGGAAGGGCAGAACAGAGTGCCAGTGACTATCAGTCACCACTCTCTCCTTGCTTAGCGCATATGGTGCTTTAAGGGCTAGTTTACACTTGCTTCAAAACATGGCTTCAGACACGCTTTGTTAAAGCTCTCTGAAGGCAAATCAAAGCTCCTGTCACTAAATAAATTAGTTAGCTTACAGTCTTGTTTACACCAAAAAATCTGCAGTAGATGAAATTGGCAGCACAGAACAGATTTATTTTCTATCCATCCTAATTTGGTATCTCATTAGCTGTACAGTACAGTTTTGATGTGTTATACATTTATATCCGAATTGAAACAACTTTTCAGTAAGAGATTAGCATCCATACTATGGTGTTTTCTGGGGGCCAGGGTAGTTAAGCATCATGATTTTTCCTTGGTAGAGTGTAAGAAATCATTAGCTCATTTTGCTGTTGATTGAGCATAAATGTCCTTTAAATAAATTAGGGTAATCATACAACCCACATGCTATTTCAGAAAGGCAAACAATGCGACCAAACAAATTGCATTAGCTGGAGCTTGAGTCTTGTTTATCAGCTAAGTGTTTATGCACTAAGGTAATTATTCTGCTGAAGTTTTGTGTGCCATTTCTCTTGCGGTTGCCTGAGGGGCCTTCAAAAAGCAAAGAATTAATAAGATGCCAAAATCAGGAGGTTTTTAACTTCATCTCTGTCACAAAACAGGAGTCACACAAAGAAAATTACATTTTTTTTCATAATTGCTTGACCTATGTCACTCAGAGGTCAACAAGTATTTTCTTTCTCTTTTTGGAGCCAAAAGAGATGGTACTGCTTTACAATTTAGGCTACTTTCACACTGGGGCGGGCGTCAGCGGTATTTTTAGAGGCACTTTACCGTCGTTTTAGCGGCCCAATTCGGCCGCTAGCGGGGCACTTTTAACCCCCGCTAGTGGCCGAAAAAGGGTTAAAACCGCCCGCAAAGTGCCGCTGCAGCGATTTGCCAGCACTGCCCCATTGACTATAATGGGCAGGGGCGCTTTAGGAGCGGTGTATACACCGCTCCTGCAGCGCTGCAAAATGCTGTTTGCAGGACTTTTTTTACCATCCTGCAAGTGCACCGCTCCAGTGTGAAAGTACTCGGGCTTGAAGGCCAAGGAACACACCAGACAGGTGAGGGATAAGGTTGTGGAGAAGTTTAAAGCAGGGTTAGGTTATAAAAAATAATTATAATAAATAATTTTATAATAAAATATCCCAAGCTTTGAACATCTCACAAAGCACTGCTCAATCCATCATCCGAATATGGAAAGACTATGGCACAACTGCAGACCTACCAAGACATGGCCATCCACCTAAAATGACAGGCCGGGCAAAGAGATCATTCATCAGAGAAGCATCCAAGAGGCCCATGGTAACTCTGGAGGAGCTGCAGAGATCCACAGCTCAGGTGGGAGAATCTGTGCACAGGACAACTATTAGTTATGTACTCCACAAATCTGGTCTTTATGGAAGAGTGGCAAGAAGAAAACCATTGTTAAAAAAGAGCCATAAGAAGTCCCCGTTTGCAGCGTGTGAGAATCCATGTGGGGGACACAGCAAACATGTCGAGAAAGGTGCACTGGTCAGATGAGACCAAAATTTTACTTTTTGGCCTAAAAGCAAAACGCTGTGTGTGGCAGAAAACTAACACTGCACATCACCCTGAACGCACTATCCCCACCATTAAACATGGTGGTGGCAGCATCAGGTTGTGGGGATGCTTTTCTTCAGCAAAGACAGAGAAGCTGGTCAGAGTTAATGGGAAGATGAATGAAGCCAAATACAGGGCAATCTTAGAAGAAATCCTGTTAAAGTCTGTAAAGACTTAAAACTGGGGCGGAGGTTCACCTTCCAGCAGGACAACAACCCTAAACATACAATCAGAGCTACAATAGAATGGTTTAGATCAAAGCATATTCATGTGTTAGAAAGTCCAGACCTAAATCCAATTGAGAATCTGTGGCAAGACTTGAAAATTGCTGTTCACAGACGCTCTCCCTCCAATAGCTTGAGTTATTTTGCAAAGAATGTGCAAAAATGTCACTCTCTAGATGTGCAAAGCTGGTAGAGGCATACCCAAAAAGACTTGCAGGTGTAATTGCAGCGAAAGGTGGTTCTACAAAGTATTGACTCGGAGGGGGGGGGGGGGGGGGGGCTGAATACAAATGTATGCCACATTTTTCACATATATATTTGTAAAAAATGTTGAAAACCATTTATCATTTTCTTTCCACTTCCCAATTATGTGCCACTTTGTGTTGGTCTATCACATAAAATCCATTTACATTTTTGGTTGTAACATGACAAAATGTGGAAAATTTCAAGGGGTATGACTACTTTTTCAAGGCACTAATATATACACACATTATATATATATATATATATATATATATATATATAGTAAAGTTTGGGAGATAATAGCTCCACAGAACCAAGTGCATAAACCGTTTAAACTTAAAAAAAAAAGGCTTTTATTTATGAGCAAATCAAAAATAAAGCTTCATTCAGCACACAGAACAAAAATATAAAACAGGGTCTGCTTATCTTCAGCATAAAATAAAGTCCGCTTATCTTCAGCACAAAGAAAAATAAAGTAAAGGCATGTACAGTTTGTGGCCGGGTCTTCACCCCAGAGTTTTAAGAGTCCTTGTTGAATCTTTAGCAGCTTCCAACAGATACACAGCTCATCACGACAGGTGTAATCACCTACTCCTCCTCACCACCACCTCTCACTACTTCCTGTCTTTTATGAGCTGTTTCCTGGAGGCCTTTAACCCCGTGTGCTGAATCCCTGTGGTCAGGGGTGGAGGCTCTTTCCCACCCAAATATCACTTCAGAGCCTCCCAAATTCCGGGTCCCAAATAACTCTGTTAAGACAGAGAGGACTGCGAGTCAGTTCTCTCCTGATTGACTCTACTCCCAGGAATTCCTCACCCATTCTGGGTGACCCCCTGAACACTACCGCACTTCCCTTAAAGGGACCATACCCCAAATATTGGTGCTATATAGCACCCATCCAGGACCCAACCTTAGCGTCCTGTACAATATATATATATATATATATATATATATATATATATATATATATATATATATATATATATATATAAATAATAGGCATTGGATGGCAGGATTGTGAACAGTATATGTGTCACCTTTGGGTGGAAAAAAAGCCTCCAGTCCAAGGTCTCCATCTTACTTGTTAGCCAGTACTCAATAATTATTCCTAGCTATTCACAGGCATTTTTAGATGTGAACTGACAGGTACTCAGGGCTCTCTCTCTCAGCCTCCCTGCTATTAAAAAAAGTCCATATAGTGATAATGTCCATCCAAAAAATGTATACACCATCCATTACCAAAACGTGCATAGTCTAAAGTGTAAGCCTCCACCTTGTGAAATGCTTGTTTACAAGAACTAGTTGACCTCCTATTACAGAAGGACAATCTTGCCTGCGGCTCATAACCCAGCCAGGGCCTTTGTATCTGTCTGAGAAACAAATGGCCATAATACCGGGATCCACCGCCTTAAAAAGGTATTCGATTGTATAGACGCGTTGACCTCAGCACGTCGCCGCACGTCTCTCACGGAAACATGTCTTTTAGGTTTATAGGGAAAGAGCTTTTCCGCATATGTTCTTGTACAGGTGTTCTTAAGGAGATTTTGACATATCAAGGAACTCCTTTCATGTTAAAGGAATTAAAGTGCTGTGTTGAAAATTACTCCCCTACACACCTCATTGTAGTATTCAGCTGGTAGTATGGTTCAACAGAAGCCTAAAAGACATGCTAAAGACAGTGGTTGAAAGGATGGAAAAGACAGGGACTTTCTGTTATCAACCAGAAACTTGCCCCTGCAGGCCATAAACTGGGCACTAGAGCCATCGAGATATTAACTTTTGAGCAGGCGGTTACAATTTATTAAAGACCATTTTCCACTACAGTGGATAGCTCAAAACCAAGAGAACAATGTAAGGGTCACAAGGTGGTTGCTGGCTCTGCAAGACTTTACACTTCTTGGAGAACACAGGCCTGGGACCCAGATAGGTAATACTAATGGACTCTCACTTGTTCACTGTACTCCTTCCAACAGGTCCAGGGAGAGGGGAAGGATATTTGAGGCACTAGCTGGCAGGATTGTCAACAGTATATTTGTGTCATATATGTTTATCACCTACACATGGTGAGGGGCTCTAGGATTTATGACCCTGTTCTGGATCCCAGAAACTTTGTAGAGCTTTGGGTGGGATATCCAGACCTTCAAGTGGAATTAAACCCTTTGGTTTAACAGTTTCCCAGAACAGTTACGTTCAAGGCATGCCACAAATGATAACTGTCACAGCTGCTAGTGCTTTCAACCAAATTGTCAAGCTATCGAATGGCTGGTGTTATAACTGATCACAGATGCAGCACCATGGCAACTGCTGAGCAAACAGAGGTTAACATGGCAGTTTCCTTGGCTGTAAAGGTTAGGAGGGTATGGTTCTAATTTAATCTAGCCATACACCTATAGTTTTTTTTGTTCAGTCTGCAGGCTCCTCCAGCCACACTACACAGAAATGATGGTGGAATCTGTTGAGGTGGCTGATTGCAGGTGCTGTGCGGCCATCAATTTTCTGTCTGGCTCCTTAAATTTTTTTAACCACTTCAGCCCCGGCAGGACTTACCCCCTTACCGACCAGGCAATTTTTTGCGATAGGGCACTACGTCGCTTTAACTGACAATTGCGCGGTTGTACAACGTTGTACCCAACAAGATTGATGTCCTCTTTTTCCCACAAATAGAACTTTCTTTTGGTAGTATTTGATCACCTCTGCGGTTTTTATTTTTTATGGTATAAACAAAAAAAGACCGACAATTTTGAAAAGAAAAAATATTTTTAACTTTTTGCTATAATAAATATCCAATAAAAAAAAAAAACAAATGTCTTCATCAGTTTAGGCAAATATGTATTCTCCTACATATTTTGGAAAAAAAAAAAATATTCGCAAAAAGCGTATATTGATTGGTTTGCGCAAAAGTTATAGAGTCTACAAAATAGGGGATAGATTTATAGCATTTGTATTGTTATTATTTTTTTCTAGTAATGGCGGTGATCAGCGAATTTTAGCGAGACTGCGACACTGAGGTGGACAGATCGGACACTTTTGACACTATTTGGGGACCAGTGACATTTATACAGCAATCAGTACTATAAAAATTCACTAATTACCATATAAATGACACTGGCAGGGAAGGGGTTAACAGCAGGGGCGATCAAAGGGTTAAGTGTGTCCTAGGGTGGTGCTTTCTAACTGTGGGGGGAGTGGACTGACTGGGAGTACTGAGAGATCGCTGTTCCTAATCACTAGGAACAGACGACCACACTGTTCTCCCCTGACAGAACGAGGATCTGCTTTGTTTACATTGGTAGATCCCTGTTCTACCTCTCTGTGGAGCGATCGCGTGTGGCCGGTGGACATCACGGCCGCCGGACATGCGCATTGGCCATTACACAAAGCGACATACCAGTACAGCGATTTGTGCAATAGAGCCACCCTGCCGCACTATAACTGTGGCGGCTGGTCGGCAAGTCCTTAAGTGGGCTACATCTGGTGGAGAATGTCGACAGGGCCACTAACTGACCAAATTTTGGCTTGTTCCTCAAGAACCATCTGAAATGTGTATAGTGTGACCAACTTTAGTCTCAGCTGTGTGCATGCCTTTATGGTACTGTATGTGTGCTGATCTGTGTACTGTATGAGCCCTGATGCTCAGGACTCTCTCTGATGTGGGAGCTTCCTGCTAGGTTAAAAGGCTGAGTGCTAACAAAACACTACTGTAAACGTGCGCATGTGCTGTCTGTTTGGGGGGAACAAATTAGAGGGGCAACCTGTTGGCTGGGAACTGACCTGAATTTAAATACTGGTAGTTGGACAAGCCGGTAGTTGGACAAGCAGATGTTTTCTTAGTGTCATGCATTTTTTTTTGCTCTCTTGATAAATAAAAGAACAGGGCAAACCTGTTTGGACCACTGCTACTAACAGTTGATCCTGTCCCTATACATTTAAGCCAAAAGGCTACTGGTCTTTATATATAACTTCAATAAATTCTGCAGCTTATTCTGATGAGCAGTATACAATCCATTCTAAGCTATGTGCACATATAACAGTTTTGGGCCCTTCCTCAGGTATGACACAATGATCATACAACATATGTATTTAAGTATACAAGGACCTGGAAATGACACAATTATTAGCAGTAACTATTCAATTACCCTTCATTCATAAATCTCTTATCAATTTCATGCTCTTTACCTTGTTGAATCTTCACTATGGATAAAAAAAACCCAAGAAATCTAATTTAGAATTAAGGAACATTACAAAACAACATGATCCGATTACAATTAATTAATTAAATTAACATTATTCATAACATAATTTGCATTATGATGAATCAAAGATCAGTGCAAATAATTTTGTAGAAAAAGAAACTTTAATAGTGCAGTCATATAAGATAACATAACCGTTCACCATCATAGAAACAAATAAAGACCAAAGTCTTTATCCTCAGAGCTGCAGTTTGTGAATCCATTAAACCCTTTTTTTTGTTGTTTTAACATTAATACTCTATAGAATAAAAAGTACAAAGCTGCTGTGCATCCTGATACAATACACTCAATAAATAATACAAGCAGTAGTGCAGCGCTCAAGTGTTATAACAACATATGCAATCAAATTTCAATAGTCCTTTAAAGTGAGTCCAAAAAAGCCCAGAAGTTTGTTTCAGTGATCCCACAACCGTGATGTAAAAGGAATCCTTATAAAACCCTGGTGACACCCTTCACTCTCATGCATTGCTTACCAGATATTGTGTGACCCCCTGATAAGAGTGGTCAACATGCGCTCATTTTTACATAAAACAATCAGACATCTCAAGTAGGCAGAAGGGTTCCTTTTAGAATGGTCCACAAAACAGCTCCAGCAGTCAAGCAGTGGCAGCTTAGCAATCGATCCAGAGTGGAACCGGGCCAAATGTAAAAGGAGAGCACTCCAATAGTGTAATACTGTAAAACCACTACCCTTTATAAGTATAAATTAGATGCACTCACATGTTTAACAGAGATATCAGGCATGTAACCGACATGATGAACGCCAATAGACCAGGCTTCCAACAACTAGGATGGCCGTCCCGTGGCTGCGCATGCACGTGGCTCCGCCCTATGTGTTTCATCACTTCTGACATCAGGGGCACCTCCAGCAGAGTCATGAAAGCAGACCGCCATGTCAACACATAATAGAAACAAACATTCTTTGGAGTAACATTGGGAATTATCCATGCTTAAAGGGGGTGTAAACCCACGTTTTTTCACCTTACTGCATCCTATGCAGTAAGGTGAAAAAACTTCTGACAGTGACCGGCTCCCTAGCCCCCTGTTTTACTCACCTGACCCCCTTCGTTCCCTCAGTGGATACGCGCTGGACCTCTCTGCCTCGGGTTCTTGGCTCTTGATTGGATAGATTGATAGCAGCGCAGCCATTGGCTCCCACTGCTGTCAATCAAATCCAATTATGCAGGCGCGGGGGGGGCGGGCCAAGTCCTACATTTTGCATCTATGGATGCAAATGATGAACTCGGGAGCTAGCCTGCAAGGTAACCCCCCGAGAGAGCACTTCTCCTAGGGGGTTATACGCTGAGGGGAGGAGCTGATAGCGCTGCCGGGGGACCCCAGAAGAGGATGATCGGGGCCACTCTGTGCAAAACGAACTGCACAGTGGAGGTAAGTATGACATGTTTGTAATTTAAAAAAACAAAAAAAAAAAAACAAAAGCTTTACAATCACTTTAACCTCTTGCTGTCCACGTAATGCATATATGCAGCGACAATAAAGGTGGACTTTAACATGTAGCAACTGCACCTATGCATCCATGGTGGAAAGAGCTTGTGTGTTTAGAGTGTGCTCATTTCATGCTCCCAGAACACTAACTGAGCTGTCATAGACATCTCTGGGTCAAGGCTTTTAAATGGTAGCCAGAGGAACAGACTCCTGATCAAGTGACTGCTGTGAGAGCTAATTACAGTGGTCATATGATACAGAGGCCATATTGCCTCCTGGGGGTGTTAGGGGATAAATGGTTGTCACTGTTCAAGCACAATCAAAGGGAAAATGTTTGCCATCCACATAAGATGTATCTGATTAATATTAATGGCTTATGTACTACATATTATGTAGTATATATAATTAAGTGTCCATGTGGTCTCCTTTATGGGAGTGAAACTACCTAAAAATAAAAGAATGCATTGCCTGTCAAAAATATTCCATCAGGAATAAGAATAAGGAATTGCAAGTAGCTAGACATTTCTTGGAACAGACCCATACTTATATTATTTTATACAGTTACATGACTTGCACTGCTACCATTTTTCATTTTAATTTTATCCACAGAATCTGTGCTGATCTTAGATTTATTACCATGCAAATTATGACAAATAATATTGGATCATGGTAATTTGTAATGATGTTCTCCTATTCTGAATGAGTTTTTTTTTGCTGTTGTTTCTCCATAGTGATAATTCAACAAGGTTAAAAGCATGAGATTGTTGGAGAGTTAGGGCCTGTTAACACTAGCGCAGTAAATGGGATTTTTGTGTATAATTGTTTTCTATGTCTCCTATTCTCGCTACCACGCAGCCTAGAGGTGCGGTGCAGTGAGGGGCGATGATATGCAGACATGCTGCCTTATATTGCCCCTCACTAGATGACACTGCATGTTACTGCACAGCAGCGTAGTGTGTTATGGTGACATGAATAAAGTGTACACTTCAAATAAAGTTCCAAAAAAAAAAAGAAGGGAGCTGTTTGATGTGGTAAAACACGCATCACATCGCCCCCTGCAGCATGTCACTGCAGCACAGAATGGAGTGGTGCCACCAAACTAAACCGCTGCAGTTTCGTTTGCGATAAAGTGTCAGTGGGCCTTATGAATGAAAAACACCTCAATAGTTAATGCAATTAAGTGTGTGACATCCAGGCCCGGTGTAATTGAATTGATACTTTGTAATTACTGCAAGATGTGTGACTTTTAGCCCTGGTTCACATTGGAGCGATTTGGCATGCGATTTGACATGTCAAATCGCATGCCAAATCGGCAGCAATTGCCGGCAATGGCACCGTCTGAATCGTGCGATGCCGCATTTGCGGCGCCTTGTACCGATTCCCAAAAGTAGTTTCTGTACTACTTTTGGCGACTTCGAGGTGCAATTTCCATCTCCTCTGAAATTGCCCCCCGAAGTCGGGACTGACATGCAGGAATGAAATCATGTGAATCAGCTGAACTGGCACGATTTCATTCCTGCTGTCAGTGTGAACCTGAGCTCAGCGGAGGATGAGTTGATGAAAGCCTGAAAATGTTGTTATTTGCACTACTAGTTTGGTTTATACGTTATTCAGCTGTAGTCCAAGTAAGCTGTTGTATTTATTTAAGTCATAAATAAAGTCTGGAGTGCTGCAACTTTTTGGCACTGTATGCACTGAGGGCTACTTAAGCAAGTCCTAGTTGTGTACTGCTGCTAACATTTGTGGAGTGCTATCCACCATCAAATCAAAAATATTTATATATAAAAGCAAAGATGACAGCCCTTCTGCTCTGTATGAAACTGGCAGACAGGGAAAAGAGCACATGGACCGGGAAATATAGTAGTACAGCCACCAAATGCAACTAATTTTCTAAGTGATTAAATACAAGTGCACTGCGCTTCAAATGCAAAATATCAGATAATAGTGCTGCTACTTAAATCACAAAAACATAACATAAAGTGAAAACATAAATATATAATAGTGTGTGTGTGTATATGTATGTATATATAAATATATATATACATACATACACATATATATACATATATATATAAAATATTCCACAGTAGCGCTCATGCATTCAAACAATAAACATGTAAAGAAAAAAAAAATACAATCAAATAAATGTCTTTAAAGTGGTTGTAAACCCTGGTTAAAAAAACAAAAAAAACAAAAAAATAGCATTCCTAGTATGCACTCCGCATGCGTGAAACTCCGCCCATCCCTGACCTTCTATCTAGTATATTCCCCACCCCTTGTCTTTCTGCGCAGTGGGAGAGCACATGGCGGAGTGACAACAGGTGCATGAAGACAGCAGCAGTGTAGTATGGGTCTATATTCATATATAAAACTTTAGTTATTGAATTACAAGAAACTTAGTAATAGTTTTAAGGCGATTGCTTATATATATATATATATATATATATATATATATATATATATATATATATATATATATATATATATATATATATATATATATTTCTATATATGTATAATGTATGTTTCTGAGCTCACAGACGGTCATTCACAGATGGTCACATTGTCTTGGGATAGGCTTTGTTAGTACCAGATAAAACCAGCTTTTTCGCGCCTTCCATCTAGCCTTTAAAAGGTCAGACAATAGAGCAGGCCGGTGAACTTCGCTGAGGACGTAAGAGGTCCTAGATCTTGAACAGGCTGTCGGCTTCCAGAACTATCTGAATATTCAGAAGTTGAGGGGTTCCCTGGATTGAATGCTGAATTTATCCTGTATTGTAACATCTGTAATACATCTTTAATCGAAGCTAAGTAAATCTCTTTTATTACGTTCTTTGTTTTGTGTGTTTTAATCATTGCATTTACTGACCACATATCTAAAAGGGTAAATATATAAATGAATCTATGAATAAATGTAACACAGAATTTAACCCCTTGGTACATAATGGCGCTGTGAGCAGGATATTTAACCCTTTCAGTGCTGGTTTGAAGTGCAGTGATTAATTTTAGTAATACTGTTGTAAATTGTAATGTTTTTTGACAATTGGGAAACTGTATTATTAGTGCACTGTGATAGCAGGTTTGTTGTTAGCTTTGCTTTGGTGGCGTTATAGTGGTTGTACACGTAGTGAAGAGGGAGGATGTTTAACTGGATAAAAAAAGCGAAGGGGGGAGACAGTCGAAAGAGCCCCATCTCAGAGTGGGCAGATTCTAGACGCTGGTCTACTCTGGCTCGTGAATTGATCAAGTATCAGGATGCATTTAAAGTGGAAGACCCCCGCCACTGTCTCCTGAATCTTGATTTGTTTCGATATTCAAAATCGGAACAGAAAGCTGCATCTATATTAGGATGGATATTTTTGCAGGCACTGAGACAAAAAGGGGGTAGATGGTCGAATGTTTCCACTCATTGTGTGCTTAGCGAGCCCCCGGCAAGTTTTAGATTTTTTGAGATATAGAACAGATGAGCTGATGACCGCGTTAGGTGGACGAGTGGCCCTTTCGCTGGTGCTCACATAATTGTTCTTTAAGGTTTGAAAACGATGAGCAGAAAACAAGTAGGAAAAGGAAAAATATGACCTGTGTTGATGCTTAGATTGTGATTACTGCAGTAATATATGTGTTGAGTTTAAATGTTGAGCTCTTTTGTTGGTTGTTTAGCTAGCTATTGGTGAGGAAAAGTTGTTGTATGGATGATATGTAAAAATGCATTTGGCTACTGATGTTTAAGTGAGTTTTTGTATGTTTAACAGAAAAGATCAGTAGTTAGCAGGAATGGCTGCAGCTTGTAGTATTCCCCCCGGACAATGGACAATAGTCCAGCATTTTGTGAAAAGAAGAGCTGCAGCTGTAGACTGTATTTGTGAGAGTCTACTTGAATGAGACGATCCCTTAAGAGAGGGAGATTCCCCCTTAACCCCCCCCCCTTAAAAAAGCTTGTGCCTGTGAAAAGCAGGACAGTGCTGAACATCTGAGAAATGTCTAATCATGTTGAAAAAATAACATCCTAGTTGAAATTGTTAGTTTTGTTAAAATCTAGGATTATTTGAAACAAAGAAAGTAAATGGTTGATTGATGTTAAAGCGGAGTTCCACACAAAAATGGAACTTCCGCTTTTCGGAACCCTCCCCCCCTCCGGTGTCACATTTGGCACCTTTCAGGGGGGAGGGGGGTGCAGATACCTGTCTAAGACAGGTATTTGCACCCACTTCCGGCATAGACTCCCATGGCAGTCTACGCCTCTTCCCGTCCCCACCGCGCTGTCTCCTGGGAACACACAGCTCCCAGGAGAGAGCGGGGACCATTTGGGACGCGCAGCACGACTCGCGCATGCGCAGTAGGGAACTGGGAAGTGAAGCCGCAATGCTTCACTTCCTGATTCCCTCACCTAGGATAGCGGCGGCAGCTGGCGAGAACCGAGTGGGTTCTCTGCGTCCCCTGCCGACATCGCTGGACCCTGGGACAGGTAAGTGGCCATGTATTAAAAGTCAGCAGCTGCAGTATTTGTAGCTGCTGGCTTTTAATATTTTTTTTTTGACGGTGTGGGTGAACCCCCGCTTTAACACCCTTTAAAATCCTGAATAGCAGTCATGATTATTATAATTCTATTGGTGAATGTAATAGTATCATGTTCTAGGATACAACACTAATGTTTTTTTTCGTTAATACAGAAGGAACCAGATCTATTCCTAGAAGTTTCGTAGATCTGTATGGTATTGAACAAGAGGTTGCAATAGAAACATCAATATGAGTTTGGTGATGTATAATGTTTGTGCACAAATGTAATGAACACCATATAATGTTCTTGTGAATTATTTCAACCATGGTTAATGACAACTTTGAATGGACGTCCTTTAATGAAAATCCACGTGGTGATAATTAATTAAGTAATATGAGCTCAATTAATAAGGGTAATAAAAGTGCACTCATGAATAGCAGAAATAATGGCCATATGTTTTGTTGTTTGTGGAAAGTGTTGGTTAAATGGGTTTGTTGCTAACTATTTGTTCCTTTCTAGGAAGGAGCTGTAATAACATCACACTAAATAACCTTTTTGTTTTGTTTAGTTCCTAGACAATATTAAACAGCATCAATCCACCTGTCTGATATGGTTTGATGTCCAAGAACTAAAGATGAAGATTACAGTCAAACTGAATCATTTATGTTGTTTTTGTTGTTATTTTTATGCAATATGCAAATGTACTGAAAGTTTTCATTGGAACTGATTGTAAACCAGAGCAGCTAATACTCTCGATGCTGCATAATAGATTTATAAGGGTTTCCTCTGATTGAGTTGATTATAAAATGATATAGAACAAATAATGTTTGAATATTGACAGCAAGTTTGTTTTGATATCTGGAATTATATAATACTTGTAATGGTTTGAAGGGTGTAAGAATACCCAAACATTTACATGTTGTTCTTTTCTGTGTATATGTAAGCTAAATTATGGCGGCATCTACTTCTGTATATTCTGCCATAATTATTTTGGTACCACTGTGGGAGTGTGCCTGGGGTTTTACATATAAAGTACATTTTTCTGCATGATTGACAGTTTAAATTTAAAGTAATCATTTTGTTTTCCAAGGAAAAAAAAAAGTACTTATGTCTACTTATAACTGTACATTTAGGTTAATATTATTGCACTGAACACAATTTTTAAGTCTTTCAACATGAGGTGTTCTAGTGTTATATATATGGTCAGTTATATCTGACACTCAGTGATTCTTTGACCACCCTGTTCTATACACCTGATTGAGTTTTCATAAAATTTTCTTGGTAAAGAAAAAGAGTTATAAAATAGGTTCTCAGGTTTTGTTTTCCTCAATTCTCCTTGATTGCTTGGGGTGGGACTGGCATGTAGAATACAGTGACACATATGCATGGGCATATTAGATGCACATATTGGGATCAGTGTAGACAAGAGCCAGTTAGCTTGCCAGAATGTCTTTAGAGTGTGGAAGGAGATCAAAGTGCATAGAGGAAACACACATGAAGTAGTTTAAAGTTGGGCCTATAATTTGAGACAGAGTAGTGTATAGTTCAGGTGGGGGATGAGTAAGATAGCTGTAATAATATTTCACCTTTAATGTAGAAAGCTGAGTTTTTCAGTGTTAAGACCAGGTCACTAATGATTATCGATTTGCCTGTTCAGAAATCTATAATGGGCTATATGGGCATTGTTGTTAATTAAGGAATGTTGGACTGACATATTTGGTAACACACCTGCCATGATGTCAACTAGAAGCATATTGGAGAAAGAAGACAAACACTTTTGATAGCAGAAACGGTCTATAAAGTCTTTACCAATGATCAGCAGCTGAACTGTTGGTGCAAGTTCCACCTGTTCTGAGGGTCAAGTACCTGAACGGTTCCATCCGCTATCATGGTTAAGTACCTGAATCTGATGGTGAAGTATTTGAACTGTTTTATCTGCTCTGATGGTCATGTGCCTGAACTGTCTGTAGAAGTTCCAGCTACTATGTGGTTATGTGCCTGCACGTCTATGACTTGTGAGCTGCAATAGTCCGAAGGATATGGACTTTGTATTCTACAGTTCTTTCAGTTCTACAGTGTTGCAAGTGCTATGCTGCAGCTGCGATCTGGTAACTGGATGTCTAAGACTCTGCTGTCCATCACCAGATATGGAGGACTTTGACAAGTATCTATGCGTTTAAACTCTTGGAAAGAAAGTTTGATGCTCATGCCTGTACTTTCAAAAGGAAGTTTGGTGTTATTCTGTTAGTCCAACATATAGTTGTTTTTATAAGCCTGGACATTTTTTATATTTTTCAGCCCTAACATAGCAGAATGAGATTTCCTGGACAGGTAAATCAGACAGAGAAAGTGGGTCAAGAGAACTTTAGATAAATAAGACGAGGTGTGGAGGGATATAAAACTGTTATACATTGATTTACATGTGGAAAATACCCAAGGGGTGGGATATATGGGACCATATTTAATAATGAGGAGTGTTTCGCATACATACTCATAATACTGGAAATGTGAAGGATGAAATTAATGAAGTCAGAAATGTTTATATTGGAGTACAAGCGAAAGGACTACCTTGAGTAGAACATCTTGATATATCTATAAGTAATCTTGAGTATTATAAACTAAACTAAGAATCTTGTAAGTCAAGGGGTGGAATGTAGTATGGGTCTATATTCATATATAACTTTAGTTATTGAATTACAAGAAACTTAGTAATAGTTTTAAGGTGATTGCATATATATATATATATATATATATATATATATATATATATATATATATATATATATATATGTATAATGTATGTTTCTGAGCTCACAGATGGTCATTCACAGATGGTCACATTGTCTTGGGATAGGCTTTGTTAGTACCAGATAAAACCAGCTTTTTTGCGCCTTCCATCTAGCCTTTAAAAGGTCAGACAATAGAGCAGGCCGGTGAACTTCGCTGAGGACGTAAGAGGTCCTAGATCTTGGACAGGCTGTTGGCTTCCAGAACTATCTGAATATTCAGAAGTTGAGGGGTTCCCTGGATTGAATGCTGAATTTATCCTGTATTGTAACATCTGTAATACATCTTTAATCGAAGCTAAGTAAATCTCTTTTATTACATTCTTTGTTTTGTGTGTTTTAATCATTGCATTTACTGACCACATATCTAAAAGGGTAAATATATAAATGAATCTATGAATAAATGTAACACAGAATTTAACCCCTTGTTACAAGCAGCAACGACGAAAGCCCGGAGCCACGAACGTCCCGATCCCGGAGGAGATTTAAGGCCTCTAATATGTCCTTTGTAGAGATGGTGGACATCTTGAAGAGGGCCGACTATGACGGGAAGCATGAACCTTACCCAAACCCAAATGTGAGAAAGGCCAAGATCAGGACTAAAGTTGTGAAAAGTCTGCAGAAGAATTTTGTGGTACGGCGATCGAAGGATCAACTGAGGAAACAATGGTCAGACCTCAAATTGAGGGAGCAGGATCAGTATAGAAGAATCAAGAGAGTGCTGCAAAAAAGTAAGCATTTTGTCATGTGTTCCTATTATTATTTTATTCGTGCTGCTCCATGCTTTTCTTTACTGTTGTAAAGTGTAAAATGGCAAGTTTCAGGTTCGTGGGCACAGTAATCGCTCGTAGTAAACATTGTTCGTTCGCTCACTAATACAATGATTTTGGCAGATGCAGGTTAACTACATTTGGTCATGCCTATTTGTATTAAAAGAAGTTTAGTACATTGTTGTCTAGATGGGTTTGTAACTAGAATGAAATGCAAACTTGATTCAGTGTAAGGAGAGGACACTCAGCAGCTGTTTACACATCTGGACGCAGGAGCACTAGTGTGGGACACCAGAACAAACTTTTTAGGGTATCCCACACAGGTGCTCCAGTGGATTCTAGGGGTGTCTACATGTGTGATACTTTACCAAAAAAGGGAATTATTCCAGCTTTGGAAAGGGAAAAAAAATCATGTCTTCAGCTTTGAACTCTGCCAAAACAGACAATTGTACGACACTTCCAAGCAATGTTTCATATTCCTATTTCTTGCCTCAAATATCTGTGTGCTAAGTATACCTTTATTTTTTTCGCATAGGGGAGAAAAGACTTGGGACGTCTGAGGTCACCAGGAACCCCCACCTCCTAAAGAAGGGGAAATCCCGAAACAACAACCTCAGAATGTGGAGGAAGGAAAGGTTTACGAAGTGGGCGAAATAGTGACCACAACAGGTGAGTGTCTGAGACCACAGCTTCAGGTAATAGATGGATGCCTGCATATTTATAATACATGGTGTGTTTTTTAATTTTATGTGATGTGGATGTTGTGGAAGAAGAAACACATTTCACAAGTGCAAGTGCACACATCCTCATCGGGGAGTTTATGGTGTGCAATCGGGATTTACAGAAGATCAAGGAAGACATCAATGATGTTGAAAAAAGACTCAAAAACATTATTGATGTTTTAGGCAGAATCGAAAACACACCAACATTTATCAAATTGTTTCTACTTTTCTAACTTTTCTCCAAAATTTTTAAAGCCAAATTTTTAAGATGCACACAGTGTGTCAACATGTGCTCTCTGCCATCACGGGATATCATATGTGAATGTGCACAGTGTAAAAATGTTTCTACTCAACAATGTGTGGCTTCTTTCAATGCTCAATAGCAGTTTTTTTGCTTACGTTGTTGTTTACGGTGACAATGGGGGTTTTTTACTAAAGGGAAATCCACTTTCACTACAAGTGCATTTTCAATGCACTTTCAAGTGCACTTTCGCAGTGCACTTGCAGTGCAAAGTGGATTTTACCTTAGTAAATAACACCCACAGTGCTTGATAATTTGCATCAATCGGAGGGGGCATGGTCTGGTGCCATTCCAAGATGGACGTGTAAATCTGGAGCTCCTGTCCACGAGGTCCCGCTCCCCGAGTGACAGCCCCCACTGCTTCAGAGCTCAGAGCTCGATCGGAGCCACAAACAGAGACATTCCCCTGCTGTAAATCTAGACGACCTCTGCAGAATTGCTGCAGACATAAAGAGCACATTCATGGCAGCCATTTCAGATATGAGATCTGACATACAAGCCATGTCCCTCAGAGTGGAAGAGGTAGAAATCACTCAGGCGCGCAATGACTCATCCTTGTGCCATGTGCAACAGATAACAGAGTCCCACGCCATTCATCTTAGGGATATCAATCTTCACATGGAGGAGCTGAACAATCGTGGAAGACGCCGCAATCTTCGGGTAAGAGGAGTCCCAGAATTGATCGACCCCAGCCAGCTCTCCCAAACGGTCACTAACATCTTTAATGACCTACTAGAAAGATCCCCAGACACACCGATCGCCTTTGAGCGAATTCACAGAGCGCTGCTGCACCCGAGGGGGAGAGACACAGACCCTCCCAGAGACACGGTCTGTTGTCTCATGGATTTCCCATTAAAGGAAGAAATCCTCCGCAAAGCAAGAAATCACAATCAACTGTCTTTCCAAAGAACAGTAATAAAGATTTACCAAGATCTATCTAACATCACCCTACAATGCAGATGGGAACGGCGGCCTTTACTGGACATCCTGAGAGCCAGGTCCATAATATATCAATGGAAGTTCCCTTTCAGTCTTTCTGCTTCACATCAAGGCCATACAGCAAACCTTAGGGTGCCTGAAGATTTGGACCACTTCTGCACAACCCTGGATATCCCACTAGTCAATCTGCCAGATTGGTACAGCGATTTCCACCTATCCTCACTCAAAAGAGCCACATCCTGGAAGGCATTTCTGAGGCGGGCAATTTCAGCATTGGTCGCCACCGCCCTCACCCTCTACCTCCTCGCTCCCCTCTAAGAGACCCAGGAGTACCACAGAACGGTAGTCCTACAGCCTCTCCAGCTCACCGCAGGGCCCGCATCACCTAGACAGGTAAATGCAATACTCTTTCTTTTTATCTATGACTCAGACTTAAATTCCAGGTTTTGTTCCTCACCACTCGTGTTAGCACTGCAAGGCTTCTAATTCTAGTGCCTGTCTGAGATGCCCTGATCTGTTGGCGTCTCACAAGCCAGAAAAATTTCCTTCTAATCCTCGCTGACTATAACACCAGGCCGACATCCACCCATCCATCCTTTTCCCTCTCCTTCCACCAACCGGTCAGCTAGAGACATAGTCAATGCAACCCAAGTCTGCTTACCCCGCAACGCGTGAAGAAACAAACACCACTACTAAACCTATCAGCCGTCTTTCTCTTCTCTACAAATTCTACACCTTGCACTTTTCACTTGAAGGAGTACACTTTAGCTAACTTTACCAGGGCCTGAGACACGCATCTCAACTAACCTTTACCACGTACAACATGAGACAGTGCAGTTTTTACTTATACCACGCAAGCAGTATGATGATCCGCATCCCCAAAAGACTCTGTGGTCTCCCGCACAAAATCTCAACAGCAGAAACGACTAGAACTCCCATTTGACCCATAGGGCACCTCACGGAAGAACGAACTCTTACGGAACTGCCTTAAAAGGATCCCACACAAACAGGTAATTACAGGCCGATCTCACTGTTAAATGTGGAAATCAAGCTATTTTCCAAAATATTAACAAACAGACTCTTGCCACCCCTTCCCTCCATCATCTCCCAAGACCAAGCAGGATTTATCCCTGGACGCGAAGCCAGGGATAACACCATTAAAGCTATCAATTTACACCATCTGATAACCCAAACAAATCAAAAAGGCTTCTTCCTGTCTCTAGATGCGGAGAAGGCATTTGACAGAGTGTCATGTCAGTGGTCCTGCAAGCCATAGGCATAGGCCCACATATGTCTGGCCTGATCCTTTCGTTATACGCAGGCCCATCAGCTAAAGTAAGGGTCAACAACACTCTGTTAAATGCCTTCCCCATACGCAACGGAACGAGACAGGGCTGCCCACTATCCCCTGTTCTTTTCGTACTTACCCTTGAACCATTCCTCCGCAAACTGAGATTTAACCCTGACATACAGGGAATCCGATCACCCAAGAAGGAGTATAAGAAGGCGTTTAAGTATGGCGCATTTGCAGACGACATACTGTTATTCCTCACAAAGCCATTGACTACACTACCAATATTACTATCAGAATTTAAATACTTCCAACTCATTTCCAACCTTAAAATTAATTTCACAAAATCCTTTGCCCTTAATATATTGCTACCTCAAAACCTAGTAGACCAGTGCAAAGAGAATTTCCCTTTTCAGTTGAAGTACGACTCAATCACATACTTAGGCATCCAGATCCCATCCAAACTCTCAGATCTATATGTAAAGAACCATCTCCCCCTTCTAAAACAAACTAACCTCTGACCTCAAAAATTGGAATTCTGAAGATGAGCGCCCTACCAAGGCTTTTATACATACTGCAGATGATCCCCATACAAATCCCACCTTCCTTCTTCAAAACATACAGAAAGATCTGTTCCAGATTCCTCTGGGGTGATCGCAAACACAGAATCAACTTCAATCAACTTACCCGTCTGAAAAACCTTGGAGGTATTGGCCTCCCGAACCTCCTAAACTACCACACTGCTACCCACCTCACCAGGATAGTGGACTGGAATGTCCACGCCCACCCAAAGATTGGGTTTCCTTGGAAGCCTCCTTCACAAACCTGCCCCTGAACTCACTCCCATGGATCTCCCCACTCCACATCCCTCCAGAAATCCGCCTCCATCCATTAATAGGACCTACCATACACTGTTTCCACCAGACGTGTAACCGTACCTCCATTTCCTCTACCCCTGGCCCACTGACACCAATAAAATTAAATCCCGACTTCCCACCAGGAATGCACCACCTCTACCTCACTGACAACTGGTCACAAGACAAAATCAGGGCCCATCAATTCTTCCACCAGGGTAAACTTCTATCCGCAGTTCAAATTTACACCCAGCTAGAGAAGGCACTTATCCCCCCCCTGGGCATACCTATTGATTGCCCACTACCTTAAAACTCTAGACAAAGACAGGCAATGTTCAAGACAACTCACCCCCTTCGAATTACTATGCACTCAGAAGACACCCCAATCCCACCTCATCTCCTATATTCACAACATCTTCACCGATCTAAAGGACAATGAGAGTTTAGCCTGCAAAAAATGGGAGACAGACTTCTCCATCTCACTCTCAGAAGAGAACTAGAAACAAATATTTCTAAACATACACAAAGGGTCAACCAACGTTACCACCCAGGAAAATGGATACAAAATTCAAGCCAGGTGGTACAGCACCCCTGTACTACATAAATGTAATCTCAATATCCCAGAGACCTGTTGGAGGTGTCACCAGGATAGGGGTACCTTGCTCTATGTTTGGTGGTCATGCACGCCCCCCTGCAAACTTTTTGGTCAGAAGTCTGTCCCATCACCTCCCAAGTTACCTCATACAATCTAGATCTCACCCCAGCCCAATTCCTTCTTCATCACTCGCCCTTACCACATAATTCTTACCACAAATCTCTAACAATGCACATGATTAATGCAGCAAAACAATGTACCCCCCTACACTGGAACTAAACGCAGACACCCACACTCAAAGAATGGTTTACCAGAATCCGCAAAGTCGCTGAAATGGAAAAAAACTCATTCACATTGCACGAGACACTCCAACAAAATTCAGCAAAAAATGGGCCTGTTGGTCGCACTACCAAACAACACCTGAATACACAAACACTCTGAACCCACCCTCTTAAAAAGAGTGATCCTAATTGTGATAGCATTCACTCAGCACAACTTGTAACCCAATCCCCCTATACTCCAATCCCCCTATACTCAACCCTTTCTTCAATAATTCTCCCCTTAACAAGCCGCCACCTTCCAAAAACCATCTCACTCTCACCCAGAACCTCCACATCCGAACGACAACAGCCGAGGGAAGTCAGAGACGTCCCATTCCCCCTTTCCACCCCCCTACCCCCCTCCTCCCCTCGCCCCTCAGTCCCCCCTCCTCTCTGCCCCCTCCCCCCCTTCAAGTATCCCATCTCGATACCCATTTAATCGCATAACCTTCCCACTTCACAGAGACACAAATCACCCACCTCAGGGACCAGGCACAGGACAAACGTATAGCTATCCCCTTCATCCACTGACCATACCCAAACTCAATTGGAGTTACATACTAACCATACCTCATACCTGTCAAGTCCCTCCTCTACAACACAATATCTGCAAACATCAACCAAACACATGTTGGACTCTCCTTTGAGTTATTGTTCTCTGCCATTCCTTAATCCATATGGAAAAATAGGTCGGGTCCTAATCCCCCACCACGAATAATCCAATGTTGGAGTGACTGTTTTTCTATGCAACAGTATTATACAGCTTTATAATTCTTTATTGTTTAACTGATGTTTAAGATTTCTGTAAATGCTTTTTAATAAAAGAAAATTATTGGAAAAAAAAAAAAATTTGCATCAATCAGGCCATTTTCGTAACTCCAAAAAATAAATTCATGGTGCAGGAAAATGATGAATATTTTAGGCATTAATGCATTACATACATTAACAACAAAAACAAGGTGTGTGTGTAGCAGACCCACAACATAATAGTTAGCTGAAGAAGAGATTGTCACCTCATGTATCAAAGAAATTACATTTGCACTATTGAAGAAAATGGGCATAAAAAAAAAAAAAACAACAACAACACATTGGATAACCTAAGAGACAGCTAAAAGAAACAAAAGCAGTAAATCAAAAGGAAATATTATTTCATTTTAAATTACAAATTTATTTAAAAAGGTTTCTTAAACATTTTCTGGCATATCAATGGCCCCCTTACCCACAAAGTACTCCATATATTTTAGACAGACCTCACGGGCGCTTTGAGAGGGCAAGCCAGGATGGCCAGCTTCAAGCACCGTCAGGGTTTGGTCTTGAAATCTGGCCTCAGGCCCAACTGAGGCCACATAGTTCATAGAATTTCTCCTTAAAAAGTTGGAGAATGCATCATGCAAGGATTATATGGTTAAGTTTATATTCCGCCATGTTGATTGGCATAAGAAATAGGCGGAACTGGCTGGCCATTATCCCAAAAGCATTCTCCACCACTCTCCTGGCTCTGGCCAGCCAGTAGTTAAAAACCCTCTGGTCCGGGGTGAGGGTCCTCATGGGGAACGGCACTTATCAGATTCCTCACCCCCTCTGATGGCCCATTGTAAAAATTTTGGGGGGGGGATATTTTGGACAGGTAACCCTCTCCACTTCATTGAGAGCTGAATGCATAAATAATGTGTGTTACTTTGGCTAGCCCCTCCTTTACTTACACTAGTGGCAGCCCACTGGACAGGTAAGAAGTGTCATAATTCAAAAATATGAAAACACACTGTCCAAATTGAAGCACATTTTTACATTCTGCAATTACCTATCAAGATAATAGGAGAACAAAACTTGAAACAGTACCATTTGAAAGTATTCAGGCAGGCCCTTTCACTACATGCTTTGGTGAATTCATCCATAAATATGAACACAAAAGAGTTAGGTATAGTGTGTATGGGTTTGGCAAAGTCAGCAGATAGAGTATTGGTATTGGTAGATTTAGCGGTTGAGGGGGAGGGAGGGTTCCAAATGATTTTGTGACCCTAAAAAAAAGCCTCTGGCACTCTGCCTGAATTTAAGTACACAAATAACAATTGTACATATTTTAGGGGGTGTTTAGGGTAAAGCACTACTATGGAGCTGACAAAATACATTGTTAAGTGACTAGGCTAGGTGTATATGCGCCCAGGATAGCATGCTGGGGAAGTTAGTGAAGGCAAATATGCATAAAGAACAAAAATGGAGCATTAAAAACTCCCAGCATGCATGAGGACAAAGAGGACATTCACAGCATATTACAATCATGGTAATTAGGGAATGATGAAAGAAATACAATACATTAGCAAACATTGAATACATAGAATGCGATGTTAAAAGGAGAAAACTTACCTTAATATAGTCCTTCTGCAGGACCTGAATGATGGCAGAACAGGTGTCTGGAATAATGATCCCCAGAGCTTGGGGGGAGATGCCTGTCGAGAACTTGATGTCCTGCAGACTTCTCCCTAATGCTAAGTACCGCTCTGCTCGGGAGTGATGGCTTGCTGCATGCAGGTGTCCTGCTTGGTAATATAAGGGAACAGCAAAGCCAACAGATGATGAAAAACGGGGTCCATCATCCTGAGATAATTCCTGAAGTCATCAGGATTATTCTCACGGATCTCCTGCAACAAAGGCATGTGAGAAAATTGGTCACGCTGGAGCAACCAATTCTTCGTCCATGAACTCCTCCTCGCCCTGTTCATGGACTGGGCTTGGGTGAAAGTAAAAACCCCAACACCAAGCCCCTGCACAGCACGAACTCTACGATGAGTACGTACCCGCAACATGGCTTAAAAACGGTCGGCTGGTCAGAACGAACTAACAGAACGCACTGAAAATCAGAAAGGCCTGAGAAGAGCGAGGTGAAATTCAGAAACGAGCAGACAAGAACGCACTGAAAATCAAATACGTACTATAAATAGCACTCACTGAAAAACAGATGCAAACTGACTACACGCACTGAAAACCAGATACGAACCCACAAGCACAAACTGAAGAGCAGTAACGATCTGAAAAGCATGAGGCTGAAAAGCGCGACTCCTCTCTCACCAAACTTCTACTAATACGAGATTAGCAGAAGGAGCCCAAAGGGTGGCGCACTGGCTATTGAACTACCTCTTTATAGTGCCGTCATACGTGTTGTATGTCAGCGCGTTCTTAGCGATCGGAATTTCTAACAACATTTGTACGACTGTGTGTATGCAAGACAAGCTTGAGCCAACATCCGTCGGAAATAAATCCTAGGATTTCGTTGTCGGAATGTCCGATCGTGTGTATGCAATATTTGAATGATAATTGCGCGGTCATGCTACACTGCAACCATCTAAAATTTTTATAATTTTCTTCACACAAGTAGAGCTTTCTTTTGGTAGTATTTAATCACTTCTGGGTTTTTTATTTTGGGTATTGATGGGCAGCAGTGATAGCCAGCACTGACTGGCATCACTAATGGGTACTGATTGCTTACACTTGTGGGCACTGGTGGGCACTCACTGCTGGCACTGGTGAGCACACTGCTGGCACTGGTGGGCGCTTTATTGTAATCAGGGTACTGATTATCAGTGTCCTGATTACATGACTAGATGTCCTCTGTGAGGAGATCCCGCTGATCGGTTCTCCTCTCCTCACACTCTGTCAGTGTGAGGCAAGCAGAGCCGATTACCTGCATCTTCGTGTTTACATGTGACCGGCTGTGATTGGACATAGCCGATCACATGGTTAAAGAGCCGCTGTCGCGGCTCTTTACAGAGATCGGGGTCGCGGCATGTCCTAGCAACACGGCGCGGCCGCAATCGCCGCACTGTGTGCCCCCAGGGGCGTGTGAGAGAGTGACCATTCTGGACGCCGTCATATGATGTCCACCCAGATTGAGAGCCGCACCACCCCGCCTTCATTTGATGGTGGGCGGGCAGCAAGTGGTTAAATGAACCGTGAAAAAAATCTTGTAAATATGTACAAAAAAAATATACAAGTGTATATATGATGACACCAATTCCTCCACCAAAGTGATAATTGGGAGATCAACTCCTGTTTTCGTGTTTGGCAATAAAGCTCAAGGATTAAACAGCTGCTGTAGAAAGTAGAGGGAGAAACAGAGCCTCCAATAGTGTAAAATTTTTTAAGGTGTTGATCTATTTAAAATATATAGTGCACATACATCAAATACAGTTAAAACCAGCCTTTTTTTTTTTTTACATAGTACAAGACATGCCGGGGGGCTCTGTGTTGCGATCTCACCATTGCTTAGTTCACAAAATGTCAGATCACCATCCCAGCCTCAGCATACAGTCGCCATGTAGCCATGCCCCATATATATTATATATATACACACTATTATATATTTTTTGTTTTCACTTTCTGTTAAATTTTCTAAGTGGTTTAATACTGTAGCATCCAAAAAAATTACTTTGAATTAACCTCTCCATGGCCTTGAACTCACTGTCAGCTTAATCCTTCACTACTTTTTGTGTTTTGCCATGCCCTGTCCCCAGCACTTCTCAGCTGCCCCACTCTATTTCACAGATAAACACAATCTCTCTTTATGTAGAACTTTTCTGTCAGGAAGGCTCATGTGCATTGTTTAATGAGCGGCAGATAACTACCTGACCTTACTAAGGGGTTTTGGAAACTCTAAATGCAGGAACAGAGAATAGTGCAGGAAATGCAAGAGTCAGAACATATGGATGTACTAACACTGGATGGTCTTGATGGAGCTCCTAAGTAGCCACAGAGAAGAGATGGGCTCAGTTGAAGACAGCAGTCCTGGCATCAGACTTGCATTGTTAAAGAAGAAGGCACTCTAACATAATCACTGAGTTGGTAAAAGGATCACCCCTCTCCTAAAAATGACTTGTAATCGTAATCCGTTGTAGCTAATCACATTCTCAATGGCACCCAAAGCCATTTGACTTTCAACTGTGATCAGCTGTGGTCATTTTGATTAGCTCAGCACGAAAAGAGCTTTTCTGGAGCATTTCAGTCCCTGGTAGTGCAACTGAAGCAAACAATAAACTAGGTATGGCAAGGCACTGTTACTGGGATCTTCGGGATAAAGCTGTGGACAGGCACAAGTCAGGAGATGGATACAAAAACATTTCAAAGGCTTTATAAATGCACAGTGAAGTCTATTATTAAGAAGTGGAAGGCATTTGATACAACACAGATCCTCCCTGGATCAGGACATCGCTCCAAACTGAATGAAAGAGCCAGGAGGAAACTGGCTCTAGAGGGGCTACCAAGAGGCCTACAGGAACTCTGAAGCAGTTGCAGGAATTTATGACAGAGTGGTCATTGTGTGCATGCGTGTGCATTGTTTGAGCTTTGCCAAAACATACCTTGAAGATTCTGAGGCCACATGGAAAAAGGTGCTATGGTCAGATGAGGCTAAACTATTAAATTTTAGTCTCAACACCAAACGATATGTCTGGCGGAAATCCAATACAGTTCACCATCCAAATAACACCATTCCTACAGTAAAGCATGGCGGTAGTCATATCCTATTGTGGGGGGGGGGGTTTCTGCAGCAGGGACTGGAGTACTTGTCAGGATAGAAGGAAAAATGGATGGGGCAAAATACCATCAAATTCCTGAGGAAAATCTGCTGCCCTCTGCCAGAAAGTTGTCAATGGGGAGAAGGTTTACTTTAAAACATGACAATGACTCAGAGCACACAGCAAAAATAACCACACAGTGGGTGAAGGAAAAAAAGGTGAATGTGGATTAACTTGAAGACTGCAGTCTACAAATGGTCACCATCAAATTTAACTGAACTTGAGCAGTTCTGGAAAGAAGAGTGGGCAAATATTGCAAAGTCTAGATGTGCGAGGTTAGTAAAGACATATCCCAACAGACTAAAGGCTGTAATTAATGCAAAAAGTGGTTCAACAACATACTGGCACAAGGGGGTGATCCTTTAATCCCACTCAGTGATTCTGTTTTTGAATTTTTATTTTCTTCCTGACATTTTGGTGTTATATCTTTAACTTGGATTTTATAAAATGAGTAAATACAGCTGGATAAAAACAAAAACGGTCTTCATTTCAGGCTGCAAAGCAGCAAAATGTGATTTTAAAGGGGGTGATTCTTTTCTATACCCACTGTATTTCCAGTCAGCAGTTGTAGTTTTAAGATTAATTTTATATATACCTGCCTATTCTTAACAGTCTTGCTGATTGCTTAGAAGCTCACATTTAAACAAAGGAATACGCCTTGCTTGCTCTACTCATATGCACTGTATAGAAAATTAATTACAGAAAGAGGGTTTGATAGTATACAGTTTAATATTTATTTGAAAACTTTTATTAAAAGATTTTATTTGAAATAGAAAGAAACTAAGTTAATAACTTTGTTTTTTTTGACTCCTAAACGTTTATAGTTTGGCCACAGACATTATGATTTAATTTTACAGCTCTCTTACAATCTGGGTAACCAATCTCATCAATTTATTTCAAGATAGGCAGACTTTTACACCATATAGTAGTTTGTAAATCTAAAGAAAATTGTACAATCAGACTGAAGTGTGTGTGGCCAGCTATAAATTAGCCTACTGAGTTACTAATTAATTTTTTTGTGTTTGTTAACTTCAATTACTTTCAGTATTTGTAGATTAAATATATTAGAATTGTAGAATATATGAAAAAAAGTGGTTGGACAGTTTCCAGAAACAAAATAATTCCTCCCAGTCCCTGGTTTAGATAAGAGTATGGGGAGAGAGACACTGCTCTCAGAAGAATTATGGGATTTTAGAGGGAGGTAATAGGTCAGTTTAATTAAGGTGAGCACCAACAACAGAAATAATTAGTATAAAAAGTATACATTTATTGAAAGATATCAGATAAAAACAACAGTACAGCCGAAATACATATTGTGGCCGTGAATTACAATTTGATAAGTGAAATCAAATACGCGAGTATGCAGGAGCAGCCAACATGTTCGCATAACGCTTCATCAGGGTACTGCATGCATTACTGATTTCATCTAGGTTACAGGTTAAAGGTATAAAACGTATAATTAGTATAACAATACATATCTCCTATGATCAGTTCAAAAATCGAATGACAAAAAACAAGAATCAGTTGTTAAATTGTATAACATTTGTAAAAGTATATTATATTATATATATAATATAATATACACACACACACACACACACACACACACACACACACACACACACACACACACACACACACACACACACACTATATATTGCATATGCTCACCTGATCTATCAAAAGGTATAAATCACTATAGCGCATCATTATATAAAGCATTCACCCATCATAAAACCACTTGAGGCCAGATACCCGGTGGAAGCCAGCTCCAACCAGGATTGCTGGTGAGTAGATTGGATCATGTATGGTTGCCGAAAACCTTAAAAAAATATATCAATCTAAAATTAGATTTGTACATATAGTAATAACTACAATATTATATGATAGAAATGGAAGCCAGAACACTGATGAACAATGCATTAGCAACCATTAGGCATAATAGAATACAAAATGCCATGATAAACATCTATTATAAATAATCATTCACATTTAATTTCTAACATTTATATATTTATTTATCATTAGTTATTTAGTTGTATAAACCCGTTCATTTAATTTAAACTAATTTAATTTAATGAGATTTACTGGGGCTGGCCACTTGTGGATCAGGAAGGAAAATAAGGTATGTATGTAGTTTATCGCAATACTCTAAAAGGCCCATACACACGATCGGACTTTTTGACAACAAACATGCAAATTAGCTGTTTTGGAGCAACATCTGACCGTGTGTACGCTCCATCGGACAAACTTTTTCTGTTTCCATCGGACTTTTGTTGGCTGTGCGAACGGACAAACTTTCCGGCAACAAAAGTCCAATGGAGCAAAGTCCGATCGTGTGTACACAAAGGCATCTGACTTTTGTACAAACTACAGTACGCGGCCGCGAGAATGTTTCCAGCGCGAACCCATCGCGCTGGTTCTCGGCAACAGGGTACTGTACATCTCGCGCTGGCTGCAATAGGAAAAACACATTTTCCTATTGCGGTGAGCGCGAGGGGATTTCCCCTCCGGGGGCATAACAGGCCCTTAGGTCTGGTATGGATTATAAGGGGAACCCCCTACGCCGAAAAAACGGCGTGGGGGTCCCCCACAAAATCCATACCAGACCCTTATCCGAGCACGCAGCCTGGCCGGTCAGGAAAGGGGGTGGGGACAAGCGAGCCCCTCTCCTGAGCCATACCAGGCCGCATACCCTCAACATGGGGGGTGGGTGCTTTGGGGGAGGGGGCGCCCCCACCCCAAAAGCACCTTGTCGCCATGTTGATGAGGACAAGGGCCTCTTCCCGACAACCCTGGCTGTTGGGGTCTGTGGGCGAGGGGCTTATCGGAATCCGGGAGCCCCCTTTAAAAAGGGGGCCCCCAGATCCCGGCCTCCCACCCAATGTGAATGAGTATGGGGTACATACCCCTACCCATTCACCTAGGGAAAAAAAGTGTAAAAAAAAAAAAAAAACAACACACTACACAGGTTTTAAAAGTAATTTATTAGGCAGCTCTAGGGGTCTTCTTCCGACTTCGGGGGTCTTCTGCCGACTTCGGGGGTCTCTCAGGCCTCTTCTCCCTCTCTCCGGTGTCGTCTCCGCACTCTATGGTTCTTCTCCGGTGCCTTCTTCCTTCTGCCGGGCTCCTCCGCTATCTTCTGCTTTTTTTGCCGCTCTTTTGCTAGCGGAGGACCTCGGACATCTGGATCGTCTTTTCCCTCTTCTCTTCCAGAGATGTTGACACTACGCTCTCTCTGGCTGTAATGCTGTCTGTGCGCTCTGCTATGACTTATATAGGCGGTGACCCCGCCCCCTATGACATCACAGTCCCGGGACATGACGCGGCGCAATTGTGCCAGGGACAAGGATTTTGAGCTCGAGACCATGGCCCTCTATCTCAGATTACAAACCAGGGGTTACAGTAAAAAAGTCCTCAAAAAGGCCTATCAGAGAGCTAAACAAAATACACGTGAATCACTTATTTTCAAATCCAAAAGTCAGGATAGCAATTCTACCACCAATTCTACCATCATGGCATTTTGTATTCTATTATGCCTAATGCATTGTTCATCAGTGTTCTGGCTTCCATTTCTATCATATTATATTGTAGTTATTATTATTATATGTACAAATCTAATTTTAGATTGATATATTATTTTAAGGTTTTCGGCAACCATACACGATCCAATCTACTCGCCGGCAATCCTGGTTGTATCTGGCTTCCACCGGGTATCTTCTGGCCTCAAGTGGTTTTATGATGAGTGAATGCTTTATGTAATGATGCGCTATAGTGTGTATATATATATATATACACACACACACACACACACACACACACACACTTTTACAAATGTTATACAATTTAACAACTGATTTTTGTTTTTTGTCATTCGATTTTTGAACTGATCATAGGAGATATGTATTGTTATACTAATGATACATTTTATACCTTTAACCTGTAACCTAGATGAAATCAGTAATGCATGCAGTACCCTGATGAAGCGTTATGCGAAACATGTTGGCTGCTCCTGCATACTCACGTATTTGATTTCACTTATCAAATTGTAATTCACGGCCACAATATGTATTTCGGCTGTACTGTTTTTATCTGATATCTTTCAATAAATTTATACTTTTTATACTAATTATTGCTGTTGTTGGTGCTCACCTTAAACGGACCTATTACCTCCCTCTAAAATCCCATAATTCTTCTGAGAGCAGTGTCTCTCTCCCCAAATTCTTATCTAAACCAGGGACTGGGAGGAATGATCTGTTTCTGGAAACTGTCCAACCACTTTTTTCATATATTCTACAATTCTAACATATTTAATAGACATGTGCATTCATTTTCGTCCGAATGCATTTTCGTCCGAATTTCAGGTATTTTCGTTACCGTCTTAACAAACAAAAACAAACACGCAGAATCTGAAAACCGAAAGATCCGACATAAACAAATGCTTTATTTTCGTTTTCGTTGCGACAACAGTTCAATATATTCTGTTTTAAACAGTTCAATATAGATAGAAGATTCGACATGACGCTGACAATAACAATCTGTGTCTATCGAACCTGTGGTCGAATGTGCCTAACCGTAAAGTGGAGGTCCACCACAAAAAAAAATCTGCACCAAAAAATCCCTAAAAAATTGGAGAAAAAAAAAAAAATGTAACTCACCTGAAATGGCTGTTGCTAGGCAGTTTTCCTAATCTGCCTCTTCCTACACCGCGGTGATTTTCTGTCTTCTCCTCCCCGTGTTGTCTTCTGGGGAATGGGGCGCGGTGTGTTATGGGAACTGTGTGTGTCCCACAACACATCGCGTCGCATTCACAAAGCGCTGCGCGACTCGCGCAAGTGCAATAGGAAACGGGCAGTGAAGCCGCAAGTGAAACTGCCTGTTTCCCTTAGTTAGGATGGCGGCGCCGGGACCCGAGAGCCGAGGGACAGGTCGGCCTCGGGCGGCCGACATCGCGGGAACCCAGGACAGGTAAATGTGCTTATTTAAAGTCAGCAGCTACAGTGTTTGTAGCTGCTGACTTTTAGTTTTTTTTTCCCAGCCGGAACCCCCCTTTAACTCTATTAGTCCAAGATTATTCTACATATCGAGAAAAGATTCGACATCGCTGCTGGAATTGGGTGGGGGAAGTAAAATAAAAATGATGATGATGAATGTTATTGGCCGATTGTAACCAAAGAGGAGGTACAGTAAAATAGCTAGAACTAAGTACACACGTACAGCCAACTTACTTTCACTTACAATTTGCTAGCAAGAGAGACACACACACTGAATCATTTCAGAAGACAGTAAATCTTAGTTGGTCCGTTTGTCAGAGAACCTGAATTATTTAGCAATTAAGCATAAGCACAGCAGCAGAACAATAGTGAAGCAAGCTACAGTTCAACTTAACTTTTTCATAATAATCTGCTGCTATTGTGTTAGTGTTGTGAACTTGATAGTGATACTAGTGTTGCTAGTGTTGGCTGCCCGTGTTGTGGGGGGGGAGGAGGATTTATTATTATAGATCCTATATTATAATGCCATATCAATATCTGACACAACGTCGGATGCCGTGCCCACCATTGCACTTGGAGATTGAGAAACAAATGTGAAAGTTGGCTGACTGTTGGGGTAGAGTAGACCATTCAACATGAACTACAAAGATTCGACAAAGCAACGAAAAACAAACAAACGAATCTTTGGCTTATGGTGTCTGTCGAAAGTTCTAAGAAGATTCAACGGAGCAGCTAAACTGTACGACACTGCAATCGTACATTTCCGGTAAAATGCATCCGCCCATAGGCTATAGAAAAATTCTAATGTTGGTTGACTAGTAAAATAATTAAATATAAATTACTACTAGTCATACAACATTAGAATTCTACTACAGCTAGCTTGTAGGCGGAAAATTCGACTGGAAATGTACAATTGCGGCGTCGTACAGTTTAGCTGCTCTGTCGAATCTTTTTTGAACATTCGACAGATACCATAAGCCTTCAATGACAGATTCGACCTTAATTAATTTGGATTTTTCGATGAATGCAATTTTTAACAAAAAACGAAATGAATAAAAACGAATTTCGGGAGTAACTAAATACATTTATTTTTTGGACGAAAACGAAATTCCGAAACGAAATATTTCAGTGTGCACATGTCTAAATTTAATCTACAAATACTGAAAGTAACTGAAGTTAACAAACACAAAAAAATTCATTAGTAACTCACTAGGCTAATTTATAGCTGGCCACACACACTTCAGTCTGATTCTTCTGAGAGAGCAGTGTCTCTCCCCACATTCATATATTAGAATTGTGTAAGTCATGGTGCAGGTGTAAGTACATCAAACCGTTACTGGACAGTAAAATTATCTTTTAATAATCTTTTTTTTAACATGAAAATCTTTTAATAATCTTGATCTAAAAACTGCTCTTTTATTGCATCATCTTAACATGTAACACCTATAAAATAAACTGTTGCTAGTTGGATTTATTTATATGTGCTGTAACATCCTATCACCAATTTTATAGGTCCTCTGTGATCTACAAGAAAGTGCTTCCAAGGTCTGTTTACACTGGTTAATTAGAAGGTTATGAATGATTTGGTTTTGTCCCATAGGTACCCAGAAAGTGTTTACCTACTGACTAAAGCTCCATATCCTTCCTTTCATGACACAGGTTGGAGCAGAAATAGTGCAAGTGCGTAGGAAATAGATGTGATTGATTGGGAATGTCACCATAAATGATTCTCAAATCTAATCAAGTTGATGCATTAATGGTTTTGATGCTGGTGTGCAATCATTGCTCAAAGACATTTGATTGATAGGTGAGTTTCCATTCTGTGAAGAAGAGCACAATGTTTTAGATTAACCCTACATTTTTTTTACATTTGCAACCACTGGTCAAGGTACAGTGGTAACGGAAAGTATTCAGACCCCCTTAAATTTTTCACTCTGTTATATTGCAGCCATTTGCTAAAATCATTTAAGTTCATTTTTTTCCCTCAGTAATGTACACACAGCACCCCATATTGACAGAAAAACACAGAATTGTTGACATTTTTGCAGATTTATTAAAAAAGAAAAAACCTAAAATATCACATGGTACTAAGTATTCAGACCCTTTGCCGTGACACTCATATTTAAGTGTCCATTTCTTCTGATCATCCTTGAGATGGTTCTACACCTTCATTTGAGTCCAGCTGTGTTTGATTATACTGATTGGACTTGATTAGGAAAGCCACACACCTGTCTACATAATACCTTACAGCTCACAGTGCATGTCAGAGCAAATGAGAATCATGAGATCAAAAGGAACTGCCTGAAGAGCTCAGAGACAGAATTGTGGCAAGGCACAGATCTGGTCAAGGTTACAAAAAAATTTCTGCTGCACTTAAGGATCCTAAGAGCACAGTGGCCTCCATAATCCTTAAATGGAAGATGTTTGGGACGAGCAGAACCCTTCCTAGATCTGGCTGTCCGGCCAAACTGAGCTATCGGGGGAGAAGAGCCTTGGTGAGAGAGGTAAAGAAGAACCCAAAGATCACTGTGGCTGAGGTCCAGAGATGCAGTCGGGAGATGGGAGAAAATTGTAGATAATCAACCATCACTGCGGCCCTCCACCAGTCGGGGCCTTATGGCATAGTGGCCTGACGGAAGCCTCTCCTCAGTGCAAGACACATGAAAGCCCGCATGGAGTTTGCTACAAAAACACCTGAAGGACTCCAAGATGGTGAGAAATAAGATTCTCTGGTCTGATGAGACCAAGATAGAACTTTTTGGCCTTAATTCTAAACGGTATGTGTGGAGAAAACCAGGCACTGCTCATCACCTGTCCAATACAGTCCCAACAGTGAAGCATGGTGGTGGCAGCATCATGCTGTAGGGGTGTTTTTCAGCTGCAGGGACAGGACGACTGGTTGCAATCGAGGTAAAGATGAATGCGGCCAAGTACAGGGATATCCTGGATGAAAACCTTCTCCAGAGTGCTCAGGACCTCAGATTGGGCCGAAGGTTTACCTTCCAACAAGACAATGACCCTAAGCGCACAGCTAAAATAATGAAGGAATGGCTTCACAACAACTCCGTGACTGTTCTTGAATGGCCCAACCAGAGCCCTGACTTAAAGCCAATTGAGCATCTCTGGAGAGACCTAAAAATGGCTGTCCACCAACGTTTACCATCCAACCTGACAGAACTGGAGAGGATCTGCAAGGAGGAATGGCAGAGGATCCCCAAATGCAGGTGTGAAGAACTTATAGTTACATAGTAGGTGAGGTTGAAAAAAGACACAAGTCCATCAAGTCCAGCCTATGTGTGTGATTATGTGTCAGATGCAACTTGTTGCATCTTTCCCAAAAAGACTCATGGCTGTATTAGATCAAAATGGTGCTTCTACTAAATATTAACCAAAGGGTCTGAATACTTAGGACCATGTGATATTTCAGTTTTTCTTTTTTAATAAATCTGCAAAAATGTCAACAATTCTGTGTTTTTCTGTCAATATGGGGTGCTGTGTATAAATTAACCACTTCCCGACCGGTACACGCTGATATACGTCGGCAGAATGGCACGGCTGGGCAAATGGGCGTACCCGTACGTCCCGTTGAATTTTCCGCCGTGCCATTGTGCGCGCGCCGGGAACCGATCGATCGCCACGGGGATACCCGCAATCGCCTCACGGAGAGGACGAACGGGAGATGCTAATGTAAACAAGCATCTCCCCGTTCTGCCTAGTGACAGTGTCACTGGTCTCTGCTCCCTGTGATCGGGAGCAGAGATCAGTGACGTGTCACATGTAGCCACGCCCCCCCCACAGTTAGTAACACTCCCCAGCACATACTTAACCCCTTCCTAGCCCCCTAGTGGTTAACCCCTTCACTGCCAGTGTCATTTACACAGGAATCAGTGCATTTGTATAGCACTGATTGCTGTATAAATGACAATGGTCCCAAAAAAGTATCAAAAATGTCCGATGTGTCCGCCACAATGTCGCAGTCACGATAAAAAAAAAAAAAAAAAAAATCGCTGATCGCCGCCATTACTAGTAAAAAAAATAATAAAAATGCCATAAAACTAGCCCCTATTTTTTAAATGCTATAACTTTTGCGCAAACCAATCAATAAACGCTTATTGCAATTTTTTTTTTTTTTTAACAAATATATGTAGAATACATATCGGCCTAAACTGAGGAAAAAAAAAATTTGGGGGGATATTATAGCAAAAAGTAAAAAATATTATTTATATATCAATTTTGTTTGGGAGCCACGTCGCACGGCCGCGCAATTTTCAGTTAAAACGACTCAGTGCTGAATCGCAAAAAGTGCTCTGGTCAGGAAGGGGGTAAACTCTTCCGGGGCTGAAGCGGTTAATGAGGAAAAAAAATGAACTTAAATGATTTTACAAATGGCTGCAATATAACAAAGAGTGAAAAATTTAAGTGGGTCTGAATACTTTCTGTCCCCACTGTACTTTTGACAGAAAAACAATATTTCCCACGTTACTCCTACCTAAACAGTACAAGATCAATTGATTTTTCTCTACAGTGGCATATGCCTGTTAGTATCTGTAAAAAAAAAAATGGATCTTTAAAGAAGTGAAGATTAAAAATAAAAAGCTTGGAATTTGGGTTTCTAGAGCACTGGGTCAACATTTCAGTGACTTTACATCTGAATAAAAGTTGCTGTGCTAGGGGACTGACTTATAGGATGGTTTTAAGAATATGCAGGGATTAGTGTGCTGTAAAAACAGTGCAGTTTACTGCAGCGCACTGCAATACATAAACTATGGTGCCAAGGGCAGTTCCAAACCCAGCTGCAAAAGGAGAAGGGTGGTCACTGCTGCGATGACCAAAACTGAGAAACCAGAGAAACCAAACAAGAAAAAAAAATTAAAATTCCAGTGGCACCTACAGCAATGTATTGGATGAAAGGATAACCTGCTCCCCAATTGCCAGCTATGGATTAAAGCATAAAAAAGAAATTTTACCACAGTACAATATAATGTGAATGGTTCTTAACCACTTTAGGACCATAAATGTAGTAGATATGTCCTAATTAAACTATGTCCTGCTCCTCTCATTCTCTACCATCCCTGTTCCTGCTGCTATTCCTGGCTGTCAAAATGACAGCCAGGAATTGCTATGTACTACACAGCAGAAGTGTCTGTCAAAATTCAGTTCAAAATCATTGTCACATGGAGCGAGTCACATACTCTTACATGAGTACAGGTTATTTCTTTGAGCTTCTTTTACCTAAATAACTCAACACACAGCCATTAATGTCTAAAACGCTGGCAACAAAAGTGAGTACACCCCTAAGTGAAAATGTCCAAATTGGGCCCATTAGTCATTTTTCTCTCCCCGGTATCATGTGACTAGTTAGTGTTACAAGGTCACAGGTGTGAATGGGGAGCAGGTGTGTTAAACTTGGTGTTATCGCTCTCACTCTCTCATACTGGTCACTGGAAGTTCAACATGGCACCTCATGGCAAAGAACTTTCTGAGGATCTGAAAAAAAGAATTGTTGCTCTATATAAAGATGGCCTAGACTAAAAGAAGATTGCCAAGACCCTGAAACTGAGCTGCAGCACGGTGGCCAAGACCATACAGTGGTTTAACAGGACAGGTTCCACTCAGAACAGGCGTCAACATGGCGGACCAAAGAAGTTCAGTGCACATGCTCAGCGTCATATCCAGAGGTTGTCTTTGGGAAATAGACATATGACTGCTGCCAACATTGCTGCAGAGGTTGAAGGGATGGGGGTCAGCCTGTCAATGCTCAGACCATACACTGCACACTTCATCAATTTGGTCTGCATGGCTGTCATCCCAGAAGGAAGACTCTTCTAAAGATGATGCACAAGAAAGCCCGCAAACAGTTTGCTGAAGACAAGCAGACTAAGGACATGGATTACTGGAACCATGTCCTGTGGTCTGATGAGACCAAGATAAACTTATTTAGTTCAGATGGTGCCACTTGTGTGTGGCGGCAACCAGGTGAGGAGTACAAAGACAAGTGTGTCTTGCCTACAGTCAAGCATGGTGGTGGGAGTGTCATGGTCTGGGGCTGCATGAGTGCTTCCAGCACTGGGGAGCTACAGTTCATTGAGGGAATCATGAATTCCAACATGTACTGTGACATACTGAAGCAAAGCATGATCCCCTCCCTTCAGAGACTGGGCCGCAGGGCAGTATTCCAACATCATAACGACCCACAACACACCTCCAAGACGACCACTGCCTTGCTACAGAAGCTGAGGGTAAAGGTGATGGACTGGCCAAGTATGTCTCCAGACCTAAACCCTATTGAGCATCTGTGGGGCATCCTCGAACGGAAGGTGGAGGAGCCCAAGGTCTCGAACATCCACCTGCTCTGTGATGTCGTCATGGAGGAGTGGAAGAGGACTCCAGTGGCAACCTGTTAAGCTCTGGTGAACTCCATGCACAAGAGGGTACAGGCAGTGCTGGAAAAGAATGATAGCCACACAATATATTGACACTTTGGGCCCAATTTGGACATTTTCTCTTAGGGGTGTACTCACTTTTGTTGCCAGCAGTTTAGACATTAATGGCTGAGTGTTGAGTTTTTTTGAGGGGACAGCAAATTGACACTGTCATACAAGCTTTACACTCACTACTTTACATAGTGTAATTTCTTCAGTGTTGTCACATGAAAAAATATACCGTATTTATCGGCGTATAACACGCACAGGCGTATAAGACGCACATTCATTTTAAGAGGGAAGTTTCAGGAAAAAAACCTACATTTTAAATAAGAAACTTTGAAGCAAAATAAGAGTCAGTGCCCATCTGCAGCCTGACCATTGCCATCAATGCAGCAGCCTCACCATTGCCATCAATGCAGCAGCCTCACCATTGCCATCAATGCAGCAGCCTCACCATTGCCATCAATGCAGCAGCCTCACCATTGTCATCAATGCAGCAGCCTCACCATTGCCATCAATGCGGCAGCCTCACCATTACCATCAATGCGGCAGCCTCACCATTGCCTTCAATGCAGCAGCCTCACCATTGAAATCAGTACAGCCTGATCGAACAGTGGTCCAATGGCGGCCCAGGAGACGGGGCTTTCTATTACAGAGGCTGCCAAGTAAACAGGAGATTCTCACTGTATGTAATCTGATGGCGCTCATCCCACCCTGCTCTCTGTCCCCTCCGAGGCAGCTAAAATTGAAGTATTGGCGTATAACACGCACACGCTATTTGCACCCGATTTTTATGGTGAAAAAGTGAGTGTTATACGCCAATAAATACAGTAATAAAATAATTACAAAAATGTGAGGGGTGTACTCAATTTTGTGAGATACTGTAGATGTGCATGTTTTGCTAAGGCATGGAAATTAAAGCAAACCTGTTGATTTGCCCTGAAAGGACAAATCACAAGTTTGCTTTAAAGGGAAAGTATAGTCCTATAAATGTTTTTTCAGATATTATATTATACTTATCAATTAACCTGGATTTTTTAGGTCCTGCTTTTTACTCACTGGCTGTGTTCTGAGATAACAGTGTGAGGCACACCTTCCAAAGAGCAAAGACCTTAATCAGCTCAGGACCTACTTTGGCAGCTTACCCCATTGCTCATTGCTGTCCCCTCTAAACATAGACATCGTTAATGGATATGGTAGTCTATCATTACTTATTTCCTCTGCAGTGCTGACTAATGAGATCATCGAATGCAGAGGACAGCAAGGGGTGTGAGTAATGCCATCTTATGTTTTTACACAGCAACATTGGTTAGAGATTTGGTGAGTTGTGACAGTGGGCCCTACTGCTCTGTGTGTTTTCCCTATCTCAGTCTGTATTTAAACCTCTATCAATAGAAAACAAAATGTTCTACAGTATGTGGAGGGAGCTGAAGGTTTGCGTTACCAAACGTCAGCCTCGAAACCTTAATGACTTGGAGAGGATCTGCAAAGAGGCGTTGGACAAAATCCCTCATGAGATGTGTGCACACCAGGTTTGCCATCAAGTACTAAGTCATGTTTTGCGAAGGGGTCAAATCCTTTTTTCACTCAAAATACAAATCAATTTATAACTTTTTTTAAATGCATTTTTCTGGATTTTTTTGCTGTTCTGTCTCTCACTGTTAAAATAAACCTACCATTAAAATTATAGACTTATCACTTCTTTGTCAGTGGGCAAACATACAAAATCAGCAGGGGATAAAATACTTTTTTCCCTTCACTGTAAGTGTAAAGCCTTTGTAGCTGATATTCTTGCGACAGTTCCTTATTATCCTTGTTAGACAAACGCTTGAGATGACTCTACAAACATATATAATATTGTAAGCTCGCTGGAGCAGGGCCCTCCTAACCCTCTTGTATTAATATGTATTGTTGCTGTATTATCTCCCTTTATATTGTGCTGCTCAAACAGGGGTTAATAGCATAGCAGAGGGATTGGAGGCCTTGGCCTATGCAAAATCTAATAAGAGGTTCCCCACATTTGCTCTGCTTCAAAAGATTTGGAACAAGGCCAGACACATACAGGCTGTCGAAAGCTTTACCAAATACAGCCCAATTTGGGACAATGGAACAATGGATATTATCCAGAACTGCGATCCTTGACATGTGGGGCTCGGTGGAGGAAACACTGAGTCATACTCCTGAACCACATTTTTGTGGCGGGTAAATTGAGCTCTTTTTTTGATATGCGGGAGCGATTTCCACTCCCACAGACGATGTACTTTTACCATATGCAGCTGCAACATGCTGTTAGGGCTCAATCCAGTGGGACTCCGTGGGTGCTATCCCCAACCCTCATATTTCACTACATGGAGGAGGTGTCCTGTTTCAAAGGCTTTATTTCTAGCTGTTATTCAATCTTATTGTCGGTATTCCTGGTGGGATTCCCTTTAGGGGTGGTGAGCAAGTGGGAGAATGACGTGGGCACATTTGAGGAGGAAGAGTGGAAAGAGGTCCTCCAGGCTGTCCAAATGTTATCCCTCAATGTAGCACAAGTAATACTCTTAAATAATTGCACTATTACAAGAAAGTGAAAATAGCTGCCAGCATCAAACAGTGTGGTGCACCGTGCGAAAAGGTATACAAGTAGTAAATAGATGCAGCGCTACATATAATAAGTGCCAGGATGACGTGCTCACATCCTATATAAAGTAAAATAACATAATGTTTATAACAGGTGATGCTCATTAAGCTAAAATTGGACAAAAAAAAAAAAAAAAAAAAAAGAGAAAACAATCACAAATAACTAAAAAGTGTCCATGATGGTTTAGAACTCCATTATTATGTGCAGTCTAGTGTTCTTAGAAAATGAAAACACAGTAATGAGTACGGATGGTGGTTGCAATTCAGGAAGGAATCTTCATGCATTCAGATCAACATATAAGTGGTAGAAGTGGGTACTCTTACCGGAGGAGATGGACACAATCACCGTATGGTGGAGTGTCATGCGAGCTTTGGGGATCAAACAATCCCAGGGGTACTGTGCTGGAAGATGCTGCTGAAAGGTTCCATCCAGGGCAACCGTGATTGTAGAATAATGTATGGATCCGCAGCAGGTGGAGGAGTGGTTCTCAAAAGGTAATAGGCTACTGGAAAAACGACTTCCGCCCCATATAGGTTCAATTCGTGAAAGTAAAAGAAAATCTCCACATAGGGCATAAATCCAATATAAAAAGTAGTTTTATTTAAAAAAAAGTGCCAGAAAATGACCAGTTACACTTACCGGTAACGGTGTTTCTGGGAAGTCTTCCAGGACGGCACCCCGAGAGATGACTGGTCCTCCTGACAGGAAACACAATCAAGAAAGAGGTTAAAAACCCCGCCCCTCCCTGCACTCCTCAGTTGTGCAAAAGTATTGACCCACACCAGTGCATGAAAGTGAAACAAAAACACCTCCAATGTACTACTATATAATAATACAAACCGGGTGGGAAGTAGGCCTGCCGTCCTGGAAGACTTCCCAGAAACACCGTTACCGGTAAGTGTAACTGGTCATTTTCTCAAGTCGTCTTCCAGGACGGCACCCTGAGAGAAGAGCAAGTAGCTCAGGCCTACCTTAGGGCGGGACAACCGCTTGCAGGACCTTTCTGCCGAAGGCCAGGTCCTGGGGTGACAGAAGTTCCACTCTGTAATGTTTCAGGAACGTGTTCTGGCTTGACCACGTTGCTGCTTTACAAATTTGATCTACCGATGCTCCGGCTCTTTCTACCCAAGAGGTTGCCAGAGACCTTGTAGAGTGAGCCTTAAGATTAGTTGGAACCGTCTGCCCTGAATGCTCATAAGCTATGGCAATAGCCTGTCTAATCCATCTAGCAATGGTCGTTCTAGAGGCCTTTTCGCCTCTTCGAACTCCACAAAAACTGACCAACAGATGCTGAGATTTCCTGGACTCTTTAACCTTTTCTAGGTAAAGCAATAGACATCTCCTGACATATAACGTATGGAAGGCCCTTTCCTTCTCGTTCTGTGGATTGAGAAAGAAGGAGGGTAAAATAATCTCTTGTGACCTATGGAAGCGTGAAGCCACCTTGGGAAGGTACAAAGGGTCCTGCCTGAGAATAATTCTGTCTTCTAACAGACGGAAAAAGGGCTCCTTCATAGAAAGAGCATGCAAATCGCCCACCCTTCTGGCTGTGGTAACAGCCAGAAGGAAGGCGGTTTTAAAAGAAATTAGTCTAACTGAAGATTGAGCCAACGGCTCAAAAGGTGCCCTAGTCAGGGATTCCAAGACTAAAGATAAATCCCACGGTGGAAATTCCTTCATTTGCACCGGGGAAAGTCTCTCTCTAGCCGACAAGAATCTCTTGATTAAAGGATCTAGAGCTATTTTAATATCCAGAAAACTAGACAAAGCCGCCACCTGAACTTTCAGAGTCTTGGTAGCTAAACCTCGGTCTACTCCCTCCTGTATGAAGTCTAAGATAACTGGAATATCTTTTTGGGGGACTCCTCTCGCTTCACACCAACGGGAGAAAGCCCCCCAGACCCTAGCATAAATGCGCCTTGTTACAGGCTTTCTACTCAGCAACAGGGTGTCAATCACTCTCTCTGAACACCCCTTGTTGCGCAGGTTCTCCCTTTCAACAGCCAAGCTGTCAACCTGAAGAAACCGGGGTTCGGATGGTAAAGAGGGCCTTGAAGCAGAAGATCCTGACGTTCTGGAAGCTGAACCGGAGGTAAAACCGCCCAGTTCCACAACGTGGGAAACCAGGACCTCTTGGGCCACCAGGGAGCAATCAAGATCAAATTGCCCCTGGCCCGACTTAGTCTTTGAAGAATTCTCGGAATCAGGGCTAAGGGAGGAAAAGCATAAGCTAGAGTGAAATACCATTCCTGAGCTAATGCGTCCAACCCCTTGGACCCCGTTCCCTGCAGAGGAAAAAAGTATCTCTTGACTCTCCTGGTTTCCCTGCGGGCAAAGAGGATCTATCTCCGGTGTGCCTAGCTGTTGACAGACCAGGGAGAAAATCTCGGGATTCAGCTCCCATTCTCCCTGTTGTACTGTCTGACGACTGAGGAAATCCGTCTTTATGTTGAAGACTCCCCTTATGTGCACCGCAGAGATGGACGGTATCCTTTGTTCTGCCCATTCTAGAATCTCCTGTGTCAATCTCATTAGGGAAGGCGACCATGTACCCCCCTGATGGTTCAGAAAGGCCACTGTCGTGGAATTGTCGGAGAGAATCTGAACCTCTCTCCCCTTGATCCTGCTCTCGAAGGCTATTAGAGCCTCCCTGACAGCCAACAATTCTCTGAAATTGGAGGACGCAGTTCTCTGTCGTGTGTCCCACACACCCTGAGCTTGGAGTTCTTCTAGATGGGCCCCCCATCCCCACGAGCTCGCATAGGTCGTTATTCTCACTGGCTGGAGCTGGGACCAAAGATGACCTGCCCCCAACCTTTGGGGGTTGAGCCACCAAAGTAAGGAATCTCTTATCCCTTGAGGGATGGTAACCAGAATATCCAGGGATTCCTCCTTTCCATCCCATGAAGATAGCAGGAAGTTTTGTAGGGGTCTTGAGTGGAGCTGGGCCCAAGGCACTGCTGGAATACATGAAGTCATGAGACCTAGAATCCTCATGATCCCCCTTCTGGACACTACCTCTTGAAGCAGGATTGAAGACACTGAAGCACACAGTGCTTCTATTTTCTCCTGCGGGAGGCTCAGCTTCTGCCCTACTGAGTCCACCCACAGGCCCAGGTAGAGCTTGGTCTGAGAAGGAATCAGGGAGGATTTCTCGTGACTTATCAACCATCCCAGGGACTCCAAGGTAGATATTACCCTGTCCAGATCCAGGAGAAGGGATTCCCTGGAAAGGTTGTAGACCAACAGGTCGTCTAAATACGGTATCAGAGAGATCCCCTGAAGGTGCAGGTAGGAGACGACTTCTGCAAGAATCTTTGTAAATACCCTTAGGCTGGCCCCCAGCCCGAAGGGTAGGGCCTGGAACTGCCAGTGCTGGATCTGTGCGAATAGCAAAGCGAAGGAATACCTGGTGCTGAGGTAGGATGGGAATATGCAGATATGCATCCTTCAGGTCTATGGTAGCCATGAAAACTTCCTTTAACAGGAGTTTTCTGACTGTGTAGACCGATTCCATGCGAAATCTTTTGTATCGCAGGAAGGTGTTTAATTTCTTTAGATTCAGGATTAATTTCTCGGATGGTTTGGGAACTACAAAGACGTGGGAATAAAAACCCTTTCCTTGCTGATCCGCCGGAACTGGGAGAATGACCCTCTGACTTGCCAATTGCTCGATATTTTCCAGTCCTATGGCCTTTGGTTTTTCTCTGGGTAGAAAAGTCAGTAGAAATGTCTGCGGAGGCCTGGAGGCAAACTCTAGCCTGTAGCCTTCTCTTATCCACTGAAGGACCAGAGGGCTCCGGGCTACCTGCTCCCACTGAGGGATAAATTGTGCCAGCCTCCCTCCCACCTTGGTGCTGGCGTCACTTAGGATCCTTGTCTGCGACCTTAGGGCCGGAGAAAAGGAGAGCTCCTTTCTGTTTGGCTTTTCCAACACCCCATTTCTTTCCCTCCTTACGGTCCTTAAACCGGTTGTTGACCTGGGGGCCTCGAAAAAATCTCTTGGCCTTTTTAGGCTTAACCGGAAATTTCTTTCCCTTCTCCGTAGATCTGGAGAGGGTTTGGTCCAACCCTGTACCAAACAGGAGAGACCCCTCAAAAGGAAGGCCGCATAACCTAGTCTTAGAGGTATGGTCTCCATCCCAGGTCTTAACCCATATGGCTCTTCTGGCTGAATTAAGAAGAGCTGCTGTCTTAGCTGAAGTCCGCACCGACTCCACTGCAGCATCTGCAAGAAAGGCTACCACTTTACCAATTACCTCCAGGGAATCCAAAAGATCTTTGGACTTGGAAGTACTCGCCACATGATCTGTCAGTTTATTAAGCCACATATTAGTATTTCTAGCTATACAAACTGAAGCTAAAGCCGGACTTAATGTAGCCGCATTGGCCTCCCAGGCCCTGCCTAAAAGGGTTTCTGACCTACGGTCCATTTGGTCCCGAATGTTACCTGCGTCTTCAAAAGACAGGTCAGATTGTTTGGACACCTGGGCCAGAGATGCATCCAGTTTGGGAAGTTTAAAAAACTTCTCCTGCTCCTCTTCCTTAAACGGACACCTGCGTTTCCAGGTCTTAAACTTCTGAAGTTTATTTTCTGGCTCCTTCCATTCTCTTAAGACAATGTCTTTCAGAGACTGGTGGATAGGTAACACCTTGGACTGAGCTTTAGACAACCCCTGATACAACCTATCCTGTACAGAAGTCTGTGCCTCTGGCTCCTGGATCTCCTCAGAAGCATAAATAGCCCCTAGGAGGCCCTCCATATCATCTGTAGAAAAGATATGTCGGCCTGGTCTGGAGTGTCCTTCCTCCTGGCTATCCTCTGCGTCTTTCCCTTCTTCAAGGAGACTATGGCAGGGGTCTTCCACTTCCTCCGCCTCCTCCTCCGAATCCTGAGAAGATGGCGGTTTCTGCGGAACAGTGCTTACCTGTCTAACATTGGTAAAAGCACTTTCCTGGGAGGATGAGCCTTCTCTGCTATCCTGCCTAGCACTGAGGCTAGCCTGAAAGGCTTTAAGTGTGGACAGCATTTCAGATTGTACTGAGAGAAAATCCCTCATAACTTCTGAAGTCTCCTTCCCTGACAATTTGTGAATGCACTTATAACAGAACGGCTTGGTGTGCTCTGCAGCCAGTTTATCATTGCAGTACCCACACCTTTTGGTTCGGGAAGGATTTTTGGGTCTACTGGCAACACTCTGGGTTTCTGTGTCTGCAAAACAAGAAGCCCGTTTAGCTAGTAAAAATTAAACAGAGATCTCTTATGAGTGTAAGGCTAGAGGGCCACCCCCTCCCTTATCTCCTCCAGCCTGGTAGACTCACTCCCGGTGGCTTCCAAAATAGCTGTAGCCTCCTCCTGCTTCTTCGCAGCAAGCGAGTAGTGGACGCCTGCTCCTTGCCCAGGGATGCTGCCTCTGCTGGCCAGGACTACCCCCCTTTTATCAGCTGGTACCTGTAGTCCCTGTGCCGGCTGCTGGCTCCTCATGGCGTTCCGAACGCCGCCGACATCTTGCTGAGGTCTGCGGGTCACGTGCTCTAGTGTCCGGGCCGCCGTGACGTCATTTCCTTCCAGAAAGATCCACCGCAAAATGGCGCCGAACACACACACAGCCGCCGGCGCTGAGGCGGCCAGGAGACCCAGCAGACCCCTGCATCTGCAGGGAAAAAGACAGATCTGGCAAATCATCTCCTAAGACCGTCAGGTAAGGAGAGGGGGGAGCAGGAACATGGTCCCTGGAGTTCTGGAGACTCACAGTGCCCAGGGTCCTCCAGTCCTCATGGGGAGCTCTTCATTGCCCCCCTGAGAAATAGGGGAAACTAACCCCCCCGGGAAGGGCAAGCCCTACCAGACTCAAAGGCTTTCCAAAAACCTGCAGTCTGGCGCCCAGGGGGAGACTTCCAGCCCATGGCCTTAGGTCTATCAGAAAAAAACAAACTTTCGCTGTGGGGAAACACAATCAAAAACTGAGGAGTGCAGGGAGGGGCGGGGTTTTTAACCTCTTTCTTGATTGTGTTTCCTGTCAGGAGGACCAGTCATCTCTCAGGGTGCCGTCCTGGAAGACGACTTGAGAAAATACTTTTTAACAAGCACTGGATAATTGATGTCTTGTTACCACGTGACTTTTATTACCATTCTGTGATCACGTCTTATCCAGTGCTTGTTAAAAAGTATTTTCTGGCACTTTTTTTTAAATAAAACTACTTTTTATATTGGATTCATGCCCTATGTGGAGATTTTCTTTTCCTTTCACGAATTGAACCTATATGGGGCGGAAGTCGTTTTTCCAGTACCCTATTACCTTTTGAGAACCACTCCTCCACCTGCTGCGGATCCATACTTTATTCTACAATCACGGTTGCCCTGGATGGAACCTTCCAGCATCGTCTTCCAGCACAGTACCCCTGGGATTGTTTGATCCCCAAAGCTCGCATGACACTCCACTGTACAGTGATTGTGTCCACCTCCTCTGGTAAGAGTACCCACTTCTACCACTTATATGTTGATCTGAATGCATGAAGATTCCTTCCTGAATTGAAACCACCATCCGTACTCATTACTGTGTTTTCATTTTCTAAGAACACTAAACTGCACATATTAATGGAGTTCTAAACCATCATGGACACTTTTTAGTTATTTGTGATTGTTTTCTCATTTTTTTTGTCCAATTTTAGCTTAATGTAGCACAACACCTATCCCAGTTGTACATCGTCTTACGAGTGCATTAAACGCTCTCAAGTCTGGGGACGAGACCAAACTCAGACTGCCCTCGGTGCGCTAGAGATCATGGAGACTTGATCCACATGCTGTGGCGTTACCCCAAGCTTCACCTATACTGGACAGGGGTCCTGAACACTATTAACAAGGCCTTTTCAGTTAATATCCTGACAGATCCCAGACCATGCATACTGGACGACCTCCCCCTTGAGGATAACTCTAAACCACCTATTGCAAGAGCCCTATTCCAGGCTCACCTGCTTATCCTTTAGCGATGGAGTTGACCCTTCCACGCTCAAGGAATGGATTAGCCGGGTGGGGGACACTTTACGGCTGGAGAGGTTTATTTTCCAGCATAAAGGATGCCTTGGTAAATTTTAGGCATTGTGGTCACCCTGGCTGGATACCCCGGGACTCTCCCCTGTGGACCTCATACTGGACAGACTATTACTCTAAAGTAGTGGCATAAGGCTCCAAATCTGTAACATTGCTTGATGTTGGACAGAGCAGTGAGCCCCGTAGTGTAGTGTGTTGAAGGTGCATAATGAAGATACCATGTTGAGTGCTGGTATAAAGTGAGGATAAGTATACCGATTGTACACTGTAACTTGTTGAATCTGGAATCTATGCCAAGTTTGTAATTTCTTTTCTTTAATAAACTTCTTTGAGAAAAAAAAAGTGCTGCTCAAACTGTTGGCACTGTATAAATCCTGTAAAGTTTCAAATAATAAAACTATTGTAATATATTACACCAGGTAAAAATAGCCACATCATGCGTTTTTCAAGTAACAGTGGTTAGTGGTAGTTGTCACAATGGGTTCAGTATTGCTTTTGAAGGTCTGCTGTCATTGCTCAAAATAAGAAAATTCAAAACCTGAAATAAAACCTGTCCCCCTGACTCCCCACTTAAGACCAACGCTCCCTATTACCACCTCCAAGCACCCATATTACCTACTCCCCATTGAGCAACAGTGTTCATCATTTATCCCCACTGACCACCCTGTACCCTACCTTTCCCCCCCAATAAACACAATTTTTCCCATTGATAAGACTTTTTTCTTCCCTATGGCTATCACCATCAGCACTGATCACCAACAATGGGGAAATATTTTCTTCCACTGACTACATATGGCGGGCATTTTTATCCTCCTGCAGACCACTGACACCAAGCTTTTTTCCCTCCTGACCACAGTGAGGCATTTTTCCCTCCCCTGACCAGCAATGTAATAGGCGCTATGACACATGACTGCTGCACTCTGTATATATTTCATGCAGCTGCTCAGGCGGAATGGACCATCTGATTGGTTTATACCAAATCAGACCAGGTATTTAAATGCTCACACCCGGCTGGCTTGTGTCAGTCCACTGGTCACCACCCCGGATGTCAGCAGTGTATGCAGCTCTAAAACTTGAGGTAAACATTACTGTTATGACAGGCACTATATGGACATGGTTCTTTGTCCATGTGTATGTCACAATTTTCTCTACTTTTTCTACTACTTCCAAATAAGAGGAGGTTCTATCTAATTGTCCTCCTGTTACATTTGTCCCCACAGTGGCAAAATTTTGCTCGCTGTTGGAAAAATCAGGTGTCCCTTGTGAATGCATCCCAGCAATCGGTGTATAGACACACGGACAACCCTTTATGTCATGTGTGTGGACTCATGCAGCCAGCATGTATTTTGCCTCTCCGTTTTTATTTTTTAAATCCCCAATGAGTCAAAAATATAAGTAATTTTTACCTTGTTACTCTATAAAATGGCATAATAAGCTACAGACTATATTTTGATGTCTCTGCAATGTTACCATGACAACATTACTATACATATATTTGTGTTAGACAAGAGAATAATTTACCCAACTGTAAAACTTCCCCTGAAGAAGGAAAAAATACATTCCAATGCGATTTTCCAAAACATGTCGGGATGTATGCTATCAATCCTAAACTGAACTCAATTCAATTTGAGCAATATTTTGGATTATTAGCATTGGGTGGTATATATTGTATATTCAATTTGACGTCTATTCATTGGTGCATTGTCCTCAAGAGTGAATTGTGTTTACTTTAAAATATCTATTTTTGTATACTAATAAAGTTGGCACCCTTGTGCCTTTATACATATCTACTTCTTATTACTCTTTTCTGCCCTACAAAGTCCAAGGGGGAGACCCCTCAATGCATTTTGTTGCATGTTTCCTCTATAACACTCTGTATATTGTGTTGTACATTTACATGGTGCTGACCCTGCACATAGCATAGTCTTAGTCATAGTCATAGTAGTTTCTGACTATTTCAATCAAGATTTTTTAAAGTAAGCTCAGACAAAGTTTTAGCTCTCTGGCTATATTCTGTTTTATTTTTTCAAAATGATTCCCATCTGTGAAACTTAATAATTTGTAATTTTTGGGTACATGGATTGTGTCTGTTAGTTTAGTAAAGACTTAGTTACATATTTAGTCTGGTTGAAAAAAGACAAAATTCCATCTAGTTCAACCAATAGAAGGGAAAATTGTATCAAATACTTACCGTAATTTTCCTTTCCTGACGCCAAGACATGGCAGCATACATATGATATAGCTCCGCCCCTATATCCACCCACAGGACCTGTTTAGCTCTATAAAAGTCTGACTGAGAGCTACCTCCCCCATTCTCCGTATAAAGCACAAAGATCAGAGGGAGGGTTCGTATGCTGCCATGTCTTGGCATCAGGAAAGGAAAATTACGGTAAAGTATTTGATACAATTTTCCATTTTCCTGATGCCAAACATGGCAGCATACATATGATACATAATGAGCTTTTGAGAGGGAGGGTTTAATGCTACAAACTTTGTCAAAGAAAAACTATAGACATAAAAGCTTGGATGGTTTTCCTCTTAAACTCTACTGTAGTAAGAGCTGCTGGATCCACCCTGTAGTGTTTTAAGAACGTATGATGTGATGACCAGTTATCCTCTTTGCAGAATGTCTGCAGAGACAATCCTGCCCGTGCCACCCAAGAAGACGACATCTGCCTGGTTGAGTGAGCTCTAACCACCTCTGGGAGGATTCTTCCCGGCTGCTCTATATGCCCGGTGAATATTTTTTACTATCCAGGCCAAGATGGTTCTGGCCGAGGCCTATTTCCCTTAAAATTTTCATGATGATGAAAAAGTCTGTCAGAACGTCTGAATGTAGAAGTAGCCTGGAGATAGGCTTTGAGGACTTTTGGAATTTCCAACTCGTGCAGATCAGCATCTGATTCCGTTGGGAAGGCTGGAAGCACCCATGCACTGGAGAGATGAAATATTGATACCACTTTTGGGACAAAATGATCCAATGGTCTCAGCACAACCCTGTCTGGGAAGAACATGGAATAAATGTGACAGACCTAGCCGGGAAAGAGACTTTTGGAGGGGACTGTATGCTAGCCTCTTGCCGATCGGTCGGGGGCCCTTGCATTTGGGGGAATGGTGCTCTTTGTGAGCTTTATGCCTGGAGACCCTTGAGGTGGTATTACTGTGGATTCGGGTCCTGGTCCCCCAGGACACACAGACTCTGGGGACCCTGGATTTGCCATATTGGAATAGTGGCTGATTCATAATGCTGGGACAGATACTGTTAGGAGATGCTGATGTAAATTCCAACACCTGTCTGTCTATTGTCTGCTAAAATGTGTATTGTAAATAAGTCTATACTATGGGATCTAAGAGTAATTAGATCCCCATTGTTTTTTGTGTTAATTAACTCTGCTATTGTGTGATAAAGAGTCTATGTTGATTGTGATAATGTTGATTGAATTTTCTGAACTACAAGACAGCCAGTCTGGCCTAACGGTCATGTCTGAGTCATCTAGGCTGTCTAAAGGGATTAGTTAATTAGCTCATGTTAATTAGGTTAATTAGGTTACAGCTGTATTGTTAGAGTAATATGAGCAGGAGGTCTGCACCTCCACTTTGAGTGTATAAAATCCTGTATTTTGCAATAAAGGATATTCCTGTTTGAACTTACATACAGCCTGCCTGGCGTTTGTTCTGAGCTATCACAACTGGGTTAGAACGGCACATAGCTGTAGTTCTAATCTCGAAACATCTGATGACCGAGCAATCAGATGTTTTGCGATCTGCAGTCTGATTCAATAGCTGCAGAGGAGTGTTGGGAGAGTGGAACCGAGCGAGCAAGGGGCTCGTTACAGGTTCTGCTGCCCCCAGTTCTTGGAGTTCTGACACCCTTCCCCCTGAAGTTATTGCCAATAGGAAAGCCGTTTTTAAAGGAGATATCCAATAATAAACAGTCTAATGAACAATGAGCACAAGGAGGGTTTGCTAGAAAATTGAGGACTACTGCCAGGTCCTATTGAAGGAACCTATTTCTTTTGGGAGGGCGTAGTCTAAGTACCGCTCACATGATGTGCTCCACCAGCAGGCTTGCTGCCCATTTCGATTGGGTAAAAGCCGAGATGGCTGAATTTTGCACCTTAAGCGAACTGAGCCCCAAATCCAATCTGGATTGCAGGAAAGACTATATTTGAGATACATTTGGGTCACTAGGGTGAAACTGATGTCCAGCTGCAAAGCTCGTGAACCTATTTCATATTCTGGAGTAGATGGCATCGGTTGACCCCTTCCTGGAACTCTGTAAAGTTCTAATACCCTCTGGAGAACATTCAAACTCTTGTAACCCCTGCCTTACAATCTCCAGGCCAGTCGTGATGATTGCGGATGTAGGGCATCTCCTTCAGACACGAGATGAGGAGTCACCGGCAGAGTGATCAGTGTGCACACATTTAGATCCATTGCCAGAGAGACCCATGGTCTGTGAGGCCAGTAAGGAAATACTGTGAAGACTGTCAAATTCTGTCAATCTCCTCAGGAATTTCAGGAGTGAAGAAATTGGAGGGAAGGCATAGGCCAGTTGCCCAACCCAAGGATGGGTGAAGGAATCCATCCCCCCCACTAATGGAGAAGGGTAGCGTGAGAGGAACCGGCTCACCTTGCAGATGGTTGATGAGGCAAAAATATCCATCTTGCGGACACCCACACTCGTGGATGATCTGTTTGAACGCTTCGGAATGAAGGGACCATTCGTTGGAATCCATGAATTGTCTGGATAGGCGATCTGCTTCCAAGTTCTAACAGCCTGGAAGATATATGGCCCTCAAATCTGGGAGATATCATTGTGCCAATGTCATGATTGGTTCCACCTCTCTCAAGAGGGATTGGCTGTGCATCCCGCCTTGTCACTGTATGTAGGACACTGCTGCCATGTTGTCCAGATAGAGCAGGACTGGGCAACCCTGTATGTGAGGCAGCATGGTGGCCAACGCCACAAATGCTCCTTGAAGTTCCAGAATATTGGAAACTAGGCCCTGAGTGGGGAATTTCCCTCTGCCCTAGATCTTGAGTTGTTCACAGGTGGCGCTCCATCCTGCTGTGCTAGCATCTGTGGTAACAATGATCCATGGCTGTGGCCCTAATGGACTATGCCGTTTAGTGTTTGTTTCGTCTTCCACCAGAGACTCTGGTGCCTCCAGCTGGTGATCCTGATTGTCTGGGCTAGACAAACTCTTCCACTGCATCAGGAAGTCTTAGTGGAAAACTCTGAGTTTCCAGTAAACCCAGGGGATCATCGGAATACATGAAGCCATCATTCGAGAGGACTCATGTACTGGGATGCTGACATCACTGGTGCAGCCAATGTCTATTGGAACTTCTCCCTGATTTGGGGGAGTTTGAGATGGCAAAGAAACGGTGGCCGCCTGAGTATTGAATTGGGCCCCTAGGTAGACCATATTCTGTGTAGGATCCAGCTGGCTCAGGTAATGCCTGTCCCTCAACGCAAATCTGAGGAACTGCTGGTATGACTGAAGGATCGGGACATGCTGGTAGGCATATTGCATCCTCCAGTCTCCTGGTTGAATAACCTGGATTTTGGTATGGAGAGACTCCATCTTGAGTCAATCCAGATAAATTGATTCAGCCTCTTGAAGTAGTTCTGGAGGCTGCCGTTTGAACAGCCAATAACGACCTTGCGCCACTGTGGACTGAATCCGCCGTTTTTTAGCAGTGGTCTTGCCGGAACTGGGTCACTTTAAGCCACCTGACTCCAACTGCCTCCTGGGCGGGCCTGGCGTTAGAAGGGCTTCTGGGTATCTTTGGGAGCTGCAGGGGTCTTAGCTCTCTGCGATCTTACGAAAGTTAACTGTGTACCCCTCCAACGCCTTCTGAAGTCCTTGGATAGGCGAAAGCCTCCAAAATCACAATACCTGTTTGGCGCTCCTCTTCTTGGTTGCCCCTTCTGGTGTCTGGACCTTCGATCTTGGGGTTGAAGACCTGATTTCCCTCCTGTAACCCTGGAGATGGCAGTCTCCAGTTATTTGGCCAAACACCACCTTCCCATCAAAAGGCAGTTTACAGCAATTCTGCTTTGAGGCTGGGTCAGCCGCCCAGGGTTTTAGCCACAGCTCTTTTGGCTGTGACTGAGCATGGCTCTGGAGGACCATCAAATGATGTCTATAGCTGCCTCACCTGTGAAGTCTGCCGAGCGTTTTATCTCATCAAGAGCCTTGATTTTTTTCTTTTGGCAGCTGGTTTTTGATCGCATACTCCAAGTTCTCCATCCACATTTGCATAGCACTTGCTATGGATGCTAAAGCAATGGCGGGTTTACAAGCACCACCTGCCGTGAGGTAAAACTTTCATAAGTCCATGTCAATGTGTCAATCAAGGATATCCTGAAAGAAGGAAGAGTCTTCCATCGGAAGTGTCACATTCTCGGCCAGTCTGGTGACTGCCGCATCCACCGTTGGTGGGTTAGATAAAGAAGTCACATCCTTCTCAGTTAGTGGATACAACTTCTGCAACGTATTGGTTGAGGAGGATTTTCTCTCCTCCTTTTCCCATTCCTTCTTGTGACAGACCTAGCCGGGAAAGAGACTTTTGGAGGGGACTGTATGCTTGCCTCTTGCCGATCGATCGGGGGCCCTTGCATTTGGGGGAACGGTGCTCTTTGTGAACTGTATGCCTGGGGACCCTTGAGGTGGTATTACTGTGGTCCCCCAGGACACACAGACTCTGGGTACCCTGGATTTGCCATATTGGAATAGTGGCTGATTCATAATGCTGGGACAGATACTGTTAGGAGATGCTGATGTAAATTCCAACACCTGTCTGTCTATTGTCTGCTAAAATGTGTATTGTAAATAAGTCTACTATGGGATCTAAGAGTCATTAGATCCCCATTGTTATTTGTGTTAATTAACTCTGCTATTGTGTGAAGAAGAGTCTATGTTGATTGTGATAATGTTGATTGATTTTCTGAACTACAAGACAGCCAGTCTGGCCTAACGGTCATGTCTGAGTCATCTAGGCTGTCTAAAGGGATTAGTTAATTAGCTCATGTTAATTAGGTTAATTAGGTTACAGCTGTATTATTAGAGTAATATGAGCAGGACTGCACCTCCACTTTTAATGTATAAAAGCCTGTATCTTGCAATAAAGAGAGATTCCTGGTTGAACTTACATACAGCCTGCCTGGTGTTTGTTCTGAGCTACACAACTGGGTTAGAATGGCACATTGCTGAAGTTCTAATCCCGGAGCATTGGATGACCGAACCATCAGATGTTGCAATCTGATTCAATAGCTGCAGAGGAGTGTCGGGAGAGTGGAACTGAGCGAGCAAGGGGCTTGTTACACTCCTGAAACAGGCCTCTTATTTCTATCATAAGAGGAATGGTAGCTACCTGTTTCTTTAGGTTCCACCTATGGAACCCACAGGCTTGTTGACACTTGCAGCAGGCTCTGCTATTGCACTGAAAAGCGATCTGTGCTTAGGTCACTTTTCAGAGGCATTTGATTATTATTATGCGATTTTCAAAGAGCGATTTATACGCAATGTTGCAACTCGCATGGGGGTGGCCCATTCCCTTGGTTGCGCTACGTGTGCAAAAAGAAGCCCCTACTCCCATTTAGGGATGACCAGCTTCGCACAATGTTTTTAAAGGCGCGTTCTCCCATGTAACAATCACAGCAGAATCGCATTGCATTTGGGGTACCCTGAAAGGATACAGGCACCTAATGCGTGAGGTGCAGCGATTGCCACACAATTTAAAAATCAGATTGTATGGTGTGTGATAATAGGTTTTCTCCTTCTTTGGAGGAGGTTCCGGATCCTCCCGTTCCAGTGCTGCTTTTACTGCCTTAATGAATGATGGTATTAGTGCAAAATCAAAGCCTGAACCTTCAGGATCCTCTGACGAGGAGGAGGCGATATCTTCTCCCACTGCCTGGAAGGTTGGCTGTAATACTGGGTCTGGGGAATCAGCCTGCATAATCTGCTGGGCTGGAGTCACCCTTGAAGTGCCTGGTACCCCTCTAGTTAGAGAGGGTTGAATGGCTTGGTTCAGACCTGGTGCAGGGCCCACACTGTTCATCCGCTTCTCTCTCTGGTTGCCCGAGATGACCAGAAAATTCTGCAAGGGAGTTGGGGACTACTTTCTTGAGCAAGGTTGACACCTGCTGACTCTCATACTCCTGCTCTCTGGCAAGCTGCCTGAAGCAGTTTCTGCAAAGTAGCTTTCCAGGCATAGGGTTACCTCCACATGACCAACATTTGCCTTTCGGGGCGCTGAGCTGTCGAAGGAGAAGCTGTGTGAGTTCTGTTAAGCGTACATTTGCGCCCTTTGTACTCGGGTCTGCCAGGACTGGAGGAGTCACTTTCTGCCCTGGAAAAATCGTGACAATCCAGAGGGCCTCTGGACCTCCTAGAGTGGGAGTTTGAGCGGCTGGGACTACAATAGGCAGGAACAAGATATTTGGGGGGCACACCTTCTCATTAAAGCTGGTGCAGCCATAAGACCATACAATAGAAGAAAAATATTACAGCGCACACATGCAAAAAAACATTCACCTCCAGCAAGGCTAGTTTAAAAACACCTAAACATTCTCAAAAAGACATTTTAAAAAATATGGGGATTTGGTCACACCATATTGCTATATGGTGCTAAGCCCACTTACTGCAACAAAGTACCCCATGATTAGTGGGTCCTACACTATCCATAGATTTGTGAGATTTTTCTCCTATCCCAAAAGGATTTGGTCAGAATATGGTGTGACCAAATCCCCATATTTTTGAAAATGTCTTTTTGAGAATGTTTAGGTGTTTTTAAACTAGCCTTGCTGGAGGTGAATGTTTTTTTGCATGTGCGCGCTGTAATATTTTTCTTCTATTGTATGGTCTTATGGCTGCACCAGCTTTAATGAGAAGGTGTGCCCCCCAAATATCTTGTTTGTGTATTGTATGGATTCTGACCAAATCCTTTTGGGATAGGAGCACCCTACTCCCTCATTACGTACCTCTCATTAGTGTCCACTTGTGTCATAGGTGGAGACCTCAAGATTCTCCCATTTATAAGAGTGTAGCTCTCATGGTTCAGAGAAGCAGGATCTCACAAATCTATGGATAGTGTAGGACCCACAAATAATGGGGTACTTTGTCGCAGTAAGTGGGCTTAGCACCATATAGCAATATGGTGTGATCAAATCCCCATATTTTTGAAAATGTCTCTTTTTGGCAAAGAGTAACAAGTTTAAATAAAAGAAATCTGGGCAACCCCCCCCCCCCCCCCCCCCATCCTCTAGTAATACGTTGCTCCCCCCCCCCCCCTTATACCCATTACTAGGATAGCAAGGAGAGAGAGAGAGAGAGAGAGAGAGAGAGAGAGAGAGAGAGACAGAGACCTCTCTCACCTCTGTTCTAATCAAAAAAGTGCTAGTACAATTAGGAGGGAAGCCAACGCCCATCCACAAAAAAGGACACTTAAAATGGCTACACATCATACAATCCTCTGCAGTTTTTTTCCCTCAGATTTACCAAAACCACACAATATGAGGTCAAACCTTAAGAGCCTCAATTTGTATGCAATCAGGCAGGCCCCCGGCACCACATGGAAAATCTAAAGAAAATCAGACAACAAAAGCTGCACAGTGTGCATGGGGTCTTTAGCAACATGAGAGCAAGAAAAAGAAAAAAGTTTTATACAAATTTACAGACCTGGAAAGAGTTCCATAGGAGAGAAGACATCATGCAGCTGCTGGATCCGGACTCCAAAGCAGGCATGCCACAAGAGGATTGTCGTCTCTGATTAGAGTACACCTCGACTCCAAAAGACCACCAGAAGGGGCTCCCCACCTTGTTGGTGCATTTAGCAGCCTAAGATGTGGGACTGCGTGCTGGGAGAGGCTTGAACCCAGACGGACTCCAACATAGTCGGCAGGTAAGAGCTTTATCCTGAGTATAACGGTTTGTAGGTGATGATCTTTTTGAGGACAAAAAAGGAGAATGGGAGAGGTAGCTCTCAGTCAGACAGGTCCTGTGGGTGGATATAAGGGCGGAGCTATATCATATGTATGCTGCAATATTTGGTGTCAGGAAAGTTTTTCTTTTTATACAATCCTATATGCACAATCTTATACCCAGAGTTGACCCAGAGCAGGGCTGGGCTGGGACAAAAATGTGACCCTGGACTTCATCCAGACCGGCCCAGGGCACAACACATCAGGGTACGGTACATCAGGGCACAGCACATCAGGGTACAGAGCCCAGCACATCAGGGCACAAGGCACAACTCATCAGGGTACAACACACCAGGCCACATCAGGGCACAAGGCACAACTCATCAGGGTACAACACACCAGGCCACATCAGGGTACAGGGCACAGCACATCAGGGTACAGAGCCCAGCACATCAGCGTACAGGGCACAACACATCAGGGTATAGGACATCAGGGTACAGGGCCCAGCACATTAGGGTACAACACATCAGGGCACAGGTCACAGTACATCAGGGCACAACACATCAGGGTACAGGGCACAACACATCAGGGTACAGGACATCATGGCACATGACATCGGGGCACGGGGCACATCAGGGCACAAGTCACATCAGGGCACATGGCACATTATGGCGCACATCAGGGCACATTATGGGGCACATTGGGGCACATAGCACATCAGGGCACGGGGCACATCAGGGCGCATGGCACAATACGGGGCAAAAAAGCACATCAGGTCACATAGCACATCAGGGCACATGATGGGGCACATTATAGAGCACGTCAGGGGGCACATCATGGGATCTTACTAGCCAACAATGCATGCAGAATAGCGCAGGAAACGCCTGTCCGTAGTAAGTTCTCTCTCATGTCATGCAGCGCTGCTCGCTCCCCGGCGGCCCCTCCTCTCTTCTAGTCTATCCCAGATGATGTCACAAGCCAATGGGGATAGACGAAAAGAGAGGAGGGGCCGCCGGGGAGCGAGCAGCGCTGCGTGACATGAGAGAGAACTTACTACAGACAGACTCTTCCTGCGCTATTCTGCATACTGGCTAAATCTCGATCTACCCGTCAGGCGCCAGCTGTCGGCGGTTGACGGGTAGATCGCCGAGCACCGCAGATGCGGCTGAAACCGACCCACTCTGAGCCATCGGCCCACCGGGAATCTCCCGGTAGTCCCGATGGCCAGTCCATCCCTGATCCAGAGGAAGGAAAAAAAAACACCCAATAATGCATGATCCAATTTACTCCAGCGGGGGAAAAAACGAATTCCTGATTGAAAGAGACAATCAGATATTCCCTGGATCAACCTTACCTATAAATATTAGTATCCAGTTATATTATGTACATATAAGAAAGAATCTAGGCCTTTTATAAAAAAAATCTATTGAGCTGGCCAGAACTACATCTGGAGGGAGTCTATTCCACATTTTCACAGATCTTACTGTGAAGAAGCCTTTCCGTATTTGGAGATTAAATCTCTTTTCCACCAGACATAGAGTGCCCCCTTGTCCTCTGTGATGACTTTAAAGTGAAAAACTGTACACCAAGTTAACTATATGGACAGCTTATGTATTTATACATGGTGATCATTCCCCCTACCAATCTCCTCTTCTCCAGAGAGAATAACCTCAGTTCCGCTAATCTTTCCTCATAGCTGAGCTCCTACGTGCATCTTAATAGTTTGGTTGCCCTTCTCTGTACTTTCTCCAGTTCCCTGATATCCTTTTTGCCAACTGGTGCCCAAAACTGAACTGCATATTCTAGATGAGGTCTTACTAATGATTTGTACAGGGGCAAAATGAGGTCTCTCTCTCTCTCTTTCTGGAGTCCATACCTCTCTTAATACAAGAAAGGACTTTGCTCGCTTTGGAAACCGCAGCTTGGCATCGCATGTTATTATTAAGCCTATGGTCTACCAGAACACCCAGATCCTTCTCCACCATTGACTCCCCCAGCTGTTCTCCTCATAGTTTGTATGATGCATGCGAGTGTTTAGCCCCCAAGTGTATAACTTTACATTTATCAACATTAAACCTCATTTGCCACATAGCTTCCAGCTTTACTCTACATGATTCATAATCTGCCACAGTGTAATTACTCCTAATTAGCTTTATTCGCCATCTATAAAAACTTTCAACCCATCAGCAGACACAATAGATGTTCCAGTTATCAGTATAAGGGTCAATAATGATGCTTTCTAAACATTTTCAATAAATGTATTTGCAGTGTAGTTGGCATTTGTTACTGTATTGTCTGCATTAGCTGTTAGGTTGCCACACTTTAAGTAGACTGTACAGACTAATGCCTGGTAAACAGTAAACACATTCAGGTTTTGTTCATTCAACCCAGCGGGCTGAAGGAAAAAAAACCTGAGGGGTCACTGTACTAACACACTTAATGTTAGTGCAGCGATCTCTCCCGCTGTGCCTTTGTGTTCTGACAGATGGACTTCCTCCGCCCGAACACACTAATCAGCACTCACAGCCATTGGCTGCAACCACTGATCTGATGCTGGTTTTCCAGCATGTCCTTTCGACAAAAGTTGGTTCTCAGACCGGCTTCTGTGAGAAAGACCGTTGTACATATGGTCCGAATGTCAGTCGGTTCAGCAGGAACCGGCCGATATTCGGACCGTATATACCCAGCTTCAAATAAGTTAGCTAAACAAATTCATAAATATATTTATTGATGAACAATACCTTCTTTGCATTGTTTCTGTCTTATTAACAATCTTCCTGTATATACAGTATGTTAAAATTCAATTGTACAAAAGATGAACAATAGGCCAATAGAATCTTACCCATTGTATGCCCTGTCCCTAATTAAAGTACATTTTCCACCTACAGTGGTTTACTGGAGGGACAGCTAAAAAGTGTCCCTAGAAATATACCTTGCAAGAAAAAATGCAAGAAAAATGTTTCCCTTTATATCTTTTGGGACTCTTCACACCACTGCGTTACAGTTGTGGTGCGTTTTGAAAAGTCCTGCATGCGGCATCTTTGATGTGGCTTTCAAAACGGCACCAAAACGCAGCTTCCCATTGAAATCAATGGAAATTGTGGTAACATTGTGGTAAAATTGTGGTAAAAACACAATACGATTGTGTTTTTGGTGAGTTTTTGACTCACATGTCCATTTTTCACAGCTGTAGGCAACTCGAAAACATACCAGAAACGCACAGGAAACGCATCTAAAACAAAGAATAAAGGGCGGTAAAAACGCATATGATTTTGCCACAGAGCAGTGTGCAAGGGCCCTGAATCAGAATTTCATGGCTTGCACGTTCCATTTATTTTGCAACGTAACAGCACCCTCTTTTCAGCAATTCATAACTTAAGGTAAGGTGTTTATAACTTAACTATGGGCCAGATAAAAAAAAAAAAAATTTTATAATTTATATATGTGCAGTCTGCTGATAATATTAACACGCCAGTTTTTGTGTTTCACAGTCACCTGAAATATAGTTGTTTTACCTGATGGTTCTGCTAGTAGATACATTGTCACTAATATCTTTAGTTGTTGTTGTCATTATTTTTATCTGATATACAGGTGGTTTTTACAGCAGAAAGGGTTTTAAAGTAAAACTCTAGGCATAACTTTTTCATTTTGGATAGCATAAGTGAGGTTTATACTCCTGTCAGGATTCTTTTTTTTGCCATCTGTGTCCCATTGGGGAGATTTTCTCTTTCACTTTCTGTCGTACAGCCAAAACAGAAAGTGAGCAGAAATCCCTGCAAATCAAGGGAATCTCTTGGAGACCCCCAAGTCAGCAGAACTAGTGTCCCTATTGGAAGATTTCACCTCTATTACTAGCAGGGGCATTAAAATCCTGACAGGTGTTCTGATACTTCTCCACTCTGTCCAACATTAAAGAAAATGTTGTCTTTAGTTATACTTTAACCACCACATTTGGAAGGATTTATTTACAATAAGAGCTTTAACCACCTCAGCCCCGGAAGGATTTGCCCCTTAATGACCAGGCCATTTTTTGTGATACGTGGTCGTGCAACGTTGTACCCAAACAAAATTGACGTCTTTTTTTCCCACAATAGAGCTTTCTTTTGGTGGTATTTGATCACCTCTGCCGTTTTTATTTTTGCGCTATAAACAAAAAAAGAGCATCAATTTTGAAAAAAAAAAAAAAAAAAAAAAAAAGCAATATTTTTTACTATAATAAATTTCCCCCCAAAAAATATAAAAAAAACAAATTTCTTCCTCAGTTTAGGCCGATATATATTCTTCTACATATTTTTGGTAAAAGAAAAAAAAAAGCAATAAGCGTATATTGATTGGTTTGCACAAAAGTTATAGCGTCTACAAATTAGGGGCTATTTTTATGGCATTTTTTATCATTATTTTTTTTTTTTACTAGTAATGGCGGCGATCTGCGATTTTTAGCGGGACTGCAACATTGCAGCACACAGATTGCACACTTTTGACACATTTTTGGGACCATTGACATTTATACAGCGATCAGTTCTATAAAAATGCATTGATTACTGTGTAAATGTCACTGGCAGGGTAGGGGTTAACACTAGGGAGTGATCAAGGGGTTAAATGTGTTCCCTCACTGTGTGTTTCTAAGTGTGGGGGGATGTGACTGACTAGAGGAGGAGCCAAATCACTATTCCTATCTAATAGGAACAGACGATCTGTCTCTCCTCTCCTGACAGAACCGGGATTTGTGCGTTTACACACACACACACACACACACACACACACCCTCGTTCTGGCTCTCGTGCCCGTGATCGCACATGGCCAGCAGACATCGCGCCCGCTGGCCACGCGCATTGGGTCCCCCAACATGTGCGCCTGCTATGGCTGTTTAAAGGGCCGACGTACAGCTACGGCGATTAGCGCAGGAGAGCTGACCTGCCGCAGTAGAATGATGGCGGCTGGTCAGCTAGTGGTTAACTGAGAAGAATAATCTTCCACTGAACTTGGTTCTACTAGATGTATAAATTGCAGCCTACATTTAGCAGACCAGGGATTGGACAAGACAGCAATACAAGACAGCAGGGAGATTAAGGAAGGGACACCACTGGAAACCTGATGAGATAAAGCCAAGATAGTATCATGAAGCAGATGAAGCTCAATGTTTAACCATGCCCAGATGAATGATAGCCCACTTGGAGCTCCTAAAGCCGCGTACACGCAAGCGGAATGTCCGACAGAAAAAAGTCAGACGGAAACTTTTCATCGTCTATTCCGATCGTGTGTGTGCCTCAGACTTTTTTTCCGAAAATTCTGATGGACCTAGAAATAGAACATGCTCTAAATATTTCTGATGGAACCAATTCCTATTGGGAAAACCGCTCGTCTGTATGCTGTTCTGACAGACCAAAAACGACACTTGCTCCTGAAGCAAGTTTGAGACGGAAGCGATTGGCTAGTGGCTATTGAACTTCCTTTTTCTAGTCCCGTCGTACGTGCTGTACGTCATCGCGTTCTGGACAGTCGGAATTTGGAATGACCATGTGTAGGCAAGACCGCTTGAATGGAATTCCGTCGGAGTTCTGTCGGAGAAACCTTCGGTGTTTATTCCGACGGCTAAACTGGTCATGTGTACGCGGCATGAGCATTCACCCATAATTACAGAAGGAGTTTACAAAGGTAAACTTCAATGAAATAAAACTTCTGGGGAAAACAAACAGGCATGCTGATCAAATTATACACGTTCACATTTCCAGTTGGGTTTTCACAATGTTGAACATGCATCCGAAGATCTCCTTCACTTATTGTTCACTATCTGTAGTAGTACAATTTAAACTGTAAAAGACCCTATGACTTCAGTAGGGAATTCTAGACTGTAAGACAAGCTGAAAACACATTATGAAAGCTGTGAGCACATAGAGATGCCTTTATGTACAATCGCATATCCCACAAAGTATGAGAACTGAAACCCAGAGTGCTGTATTATGGTTGAAAGCTCAGGCTATCTTCCTCTTATAGTATAACTTACTTTTGGCCAGTTAAATTGACATGCAGATTTACTGAATGATAATGACAGAGAACGCCTCTTAAGGTACCTGTATTCAAGTGACCACAGCTCCATTTTAAAATTTCTGAACTCATAATTAAATATATAATATAGTACTCTACAGACTTCTAATTCCGACTGCCAAGAATGCGGTGACGTGCAACAGGTACGACGGGACAACACGTACGACGTCTCGTACTTGCTTCAGAGCATGCGTCATTTTTGGTATGTCGGAACAGCATACAGACACGAGCGGTTTTCCCAATATTAATTTGTTCCATCAGAAAAAAAAAAAAAAATTATATATATATATATATATATATATATGCTCTATCAAAGTCTGTCTGAATTTTCGATGGGGCATACACACAGTCGGAATATACAATGAAAAGCTCCCGTCTGACTTTTTCTGTCGGAAATTCAGACCGCGTGTACGGGTCATAAGACAATATTGCCTTGAAAAGGTTGGACCGGTTTAGCATCAGAATATTTAAAGACTGCAATTATCTCAACTACAGAAATGTTATGCTTTGGTGTTTATATTATGCCAGGCTGTAGCACTTTAATGCATAATTGAAGAAACTATGCTCAGGGTGCTTCTGTTTCATGGGCCATCTACAAATAATTAGACCTTTTGTAGCTCTGCTTAATAGTTTTAGAATGATGTTGGAGAAATGCGAATATATTATGTTTTTTGTTTTTACGTTTTTTGGTATACCTTGGAGAAAATAGAATATGTTTATTGAACATACTGTCTACTTGAAAGTAAGCAAGAGAGAAATCTTAGTCATTGTAGACAACACGGTCAGGGGGATTTCCTGGGAGAGAAATTCGGCTTTTAATCACTGCGTGATGTTGATTAGTGGAGGAATCATGTGAATATTGGTACCCCTGAGTAATTATAATCAGACACTGAAGGAACTTCAAAAGCTTCACTAATAAGGGCTCCCTAAGAGCCCCTCTTAAGCACTTTTTTGCAAATAAGCCAACATAATGGCTGTTTGTATTTACACACTTTTTTTAACTTTAACTCAGAATGAGAATATGTAGATTAGATGGGTTTAAAGAGCAAAAGGCAACGTGATTTCTCACACTAGAAATGAAGAATATAGAAAACATTTTTAACAATTAAAATAGACTCCAGGGAGAATAAAAGATTTAACTTTTACATCCATACAGGCAGGGACGTTGCTAGGTCTAATAAAGATCTGGGGCTAGAGCCCATAGCAGTGAAGTAAAGAAAGTCATACGCTTGGGTGGGCATTCACATGTATATAATATACTGTAAATGTGTGTGTGTGTGTGTGTACATACAGGAGGTGATGCAGAGGCTGTGGGCATGGTACTAATTTGTTCATAAATGACCTGGAGGATGGGATAAACAGTTCAATCTCTGTATTTGCAGACGATACTAAGCTAAGCAGGGCAATAACTTCTCCGCAGGATGTGGAAATCTTGCAAAAAGACCTGAACAAATTAATGGGGTGGGCGACTACATGGCAAATGAGGTTCAATGTAGAAAAATGTAAAATAATGCATTTGGGTGGCAAAAATATGAATGCAATCTATACACTGGGGGGAGAACCTCTGGGGGAATCTAGGATGGAAAAGGACCTGGGGGTCCTAGTGGATGATAGGCTCAGCAATGACATGCAATGCCAAGCTGCTGCTAATAAAGCAAACAGAATATTGGCATGCATTAAAAGGGGGATCAACTGCAGGGATAAAACGATAATTCTCCCGCTCTACAAGACTCTGGTCCGCCCGCACCTGGAGTATGCTGTCCAGTTCTGGGCACCAGTCCTCAGGAGGGACGTACTGGAAATGGAGCGAGTACAAAGAAGGGCAACAAAGCTAATAAAGGGTCTGGAGGATCTTAGTTATGAGGAAAGGTTGCGAGCACTGAACTTATTCTCTCTGGAGAAGAGACGCTTGAGAGGGGATATGATTTCAATTTACAAGTACTGTACTGGTGACCCCACAATAGGGATAAAACTTTTTCGCAGAAGAGAGTTTAATAAGACTCGTGGCCACTCATTACAATTAGAAGAAAAGGGGTTTACCTTAAACTACGAAGAGGGTTCTTTACTGTAAGAGCGGCAAGGATGTGGAATTCCCTTCCACAGGCGGTGGTCTCAGCGGGGAGCATTGATAGCTTCAAGAAACTATTAGATAATCACCTGAATGACCGCAATATACAGGGATATGTAATGTAATACTGACACATAATCACACACATAGGTTGGACTTGATGGACTTGTGTCTTTTTTCAACCTCACCTACTATATAACTATGTCAGAGGCTGCGTACATGGTACAGGAGATGCAGAGGCTGCGGACATGGTACAGACCACTTCCCTCCATCAGTACAGACCCCCCCCTCAGTACAGACCACCCCCTAACTCAGTATAGACCCCCCATCAGTATAGAGCACACTCAGTGCAGACCCCCCCCCATCAGTATAGACACCCCCCTCAGTGCAGGCCCCCCATCAGTATAGACACCCCCCATCAGTATAGACAACCCCCCCTCAGTGCAGACCACCCCATCTGTATAGACACCCCCTTCCTCAGTGCAGACCCCCCATTAGTATAGACACCCCCTTCAGTGCAGACTCCCCATCAGTATAGGCCCCCCTCTCCCCTCCCATAGCCCCCCTGCACATGTCCACCTACATACTGTATAGTAAAATGCACAGACCTCAGAACAGCGCTGACCTGACGGATATACTGTACACAGTGGTATGTCCCTCGGGCTCCTCCAACTCCTGTGTGGATGTAAACAGAGAGGAGGGGGAGGTGGCTTCAGTCCATTCCGCTGAGGGAGACTGCCGGCGACACCCGAGAGTGTAGGGCAGCGGGCGGTGTGACACGTACCCCCCCACCCCCCCCAGTGACGCCACTGCCTTGGGCTCACACTGTGTCACTCAGGTCACGTGACATCACTGCTTGCTAGACACTGGGCGGTTCTAGCAACCAGTGCAGTGGCAGAACAAAGTAAAACGGCCGAGATGTTAGTTATCTGCACGGCGCCCACATCCGCCGCTGATGGCACCGCTGCACCCACTGAGCTATGGGCTCCAGATTCGGGGCTATAGCCCCAATAGCCACCCCCATCACGCCCCGATACTGTGACGTCATAAGGGGGCGGGGTCACCGGGTGACATTACCCGGTGACCACGCCCCATGCCTATATAAGTCGTTGCGCACCTCGCACACAGCATTACAGCGGGAAAGAGCATCGTCTCAACATCGGAAGAAGAGAAGAGGGAGCAAGACTATGGAGAAGACCGGGCCACCGCTAGCAAAAGAGCAGAAGATAGAAGAGGAGCCCAGCAGAAGAACTGGAGGGCGGGAGAAGAACCGGACACCGGGAGAAGAGGCCGGAGAGCGGAGAAGAGGCCGGAGAGCGGGAGAAGAACCAGACACTGGGAGAAGAGGCCAGAGAGATCGGAGAAGTCGGAAGAAGACCCCCGAAGTCAGAAGAAGACCCCTGGAGCTGCCTAATAAATTACTTTAAAAACCTGTCTAGTGTGATTTTTTTATTGACACTTTTCCCCCAGGTTTATGGGTAGGGGTATGACGTACCCCATACTCATTCACATAGGGTGGGGGCCGGGATCTGGGGGCCCCCTTATTAAAGGGGACTCCCGGATTCCGATGAGCCTTCCGCCCGCAGACCCTGACAACCAACGGCCAGGGTTGTCGGGAAGAGGCCCTTGTCCTCATCAACATGGGGATAAGGTGCTTTGGGGTGGGTGGCCCGCAGGGCACCCCTCTGCCCCAAAGCGCCCACCCCCCATGTTGAGGGCATGCGGCCTGGTACAGCTCAGGGGGGGCGCCCGCACGTCCCCACCCCCTTTCCTGACCGGCCAGGCTGTGTGCTCGGATTAGGGTCTGGTATGGATTTTGGGGGGGACCCCCACACCGTTTTTTCGGCGTAGGGGGTTCCCCTTAAAATCCATACCAGACCTAAGGGCCTGGTATGCTGCCAGAGGGGAATTCCCTCTCACGCTCGCTGCATCAGGAAAATGTGTTTTTCCTAATGCAGCCAGCGCGAGATGTACAGTACCCTGTCACTGAGAACCAGCGCAATGGGATCGCGCTGGAAACATTCTCGCGGGCAGGTACTGTAGTTTGTACAAAAGTCCGATGGCTTTGTATGCACACGATCGGACTTTGCTCCATCGGACTTTTGTTGCCGGAGAGTTTGTTCGTTCGCACAGCCAACAAAAGTCCGAAAAAGTTTGTTTGATGGAGCATACACACGGTCGGATGTTGCCCCAAAAACAACTAATTTGCATGTTTGTTGTCAAAAAGTCAGATCGTGTGTACGGGCCTTTAGATTACCATCACATCCCTCACATGGAACTTTTTTATATGACTATAATACTGAACATTTGATCCAGAGTAGTATATGACATTTTTGTGTTCAAGCTCTTTAGTATGTAGGAGATGGCAGGTAGTTTGTATGTGATGGAGGACATTAGTTTTGTGGCCATGTTCAAATCAGGTTTTCCAGTATCATAAGTTTTTTTTTTTTTGAGACCCAGTAATCATGATTAGAAACAGTTAAACTGGTGATTTCACCTTTATATTTTATAGAACAACCTTCAACCTTTTTCACTCACAGCACAGTTTAAAAGTATGCAAAATCTTGAGGCACCCCAGTCTAAAAATGTCATGATTTGAAAACCAGTGTGTGCAGAGTGTAGAGGTCAGGAGTACTGACATTCATACCACATACGTACACATGCATGCATATACATACAGTACATACACTCATACATGCATACTATGAGATGGGGATCTTTAGCTCAGTGGTAGATGTGTTTCCAATGAGTTGTGCCAGTCTGAACTGTAAACATGGGCTGCAAACGGAAAGGAAAAACAAAGTCTCTTACATTAGTATTTTACCACACTGGGGTTTCACAAAGCAAAACAACAATGAAAAAAATGCTATGCCACTGGTCTATTCATCACTCTGCTCTTATTGGGTTACTTCAGACCCAGCTCCTTGGCTCTCTTGGCTCACTTAGCCTTTTGTTACAACACCTCGCTACACAGGCCCACTCCTGGCCTCTAGATAGGGGTCTCCTAGCACCCCGGGCTCTCTCACTCAGAGACTTCTCAATTTTAGCTGTCCTAACTATCTCAGTGCTGCAGATAAGACTCCATGTTACAGTGATTCACTTATCTCCTCAGTAGATTAACTCTTCTGGCTGGAGCACACCTCACCTATATCTTCCAACAAGGGCTCTGTCTATAAACGGAAGCCCTGAGCTATGCTCAAGCCTGGCTTATAATGAACATGGACACCTGCATACTCACACAACCTGCGGGCCTCCAATAAGACCTGGACACAGGATTGAAGGTTTCGTCCCTCTCTAGACACTTTGAAACTTTCAAGCTGCAGACCCTGATGCAGGATTACAAAACCTGGAGAATACTGACAAGCCTGTTTTCTCCATTCAAACACAATGCACTGCCCTGGCCTCTTTTACATTGCCCCATACCAGGCCTTTTGTACCCCAAAAGAAATTGGCCTTGTACTTCTTTATCACTGCTAAGCGAACTATTGCCCATGCCTGGAAAACTCCGTCTGCTGCTTTTCAGGGGGTCAAAACCAGAATGGCCACTCTTATGGTTTATGAGCAGATGTACAGCATACTGAAGGATTTGCATGCAAACTTTTTGAAAGTCTGGGAACCGTGGATAAGCTACTTCTTCCAGTCCCTGCCCCTGACTAGCTATGGTTGACTATAGACCCCATCTGTATAGGTCCCACGTAATTGGCACTTGCCCTTTCCCAGGGCTTCTCCCTGCCTCCTTCTCACTCTCCCCTTTTTTTCTTACTTGTTTCCTCACTCTCCTCTTCTCTTCTGATATGAAATTTATTGATGAGGACTGCTGTCCTCCAGTGGACAAAGTAGTGTAGTCTGTCTATTTATCTCTTTAACCTGGCCCTTTCTGGTCCTGGTAACAGTTTATTGTTTTGATACTTCTTTTACGTGCGTAGTCTTGCAAACATGGCTTGTTACGACCCATAATCACTTCTCTGCTTGGTTGATTTTCACTTTCATCTGCACCAGAATGGTGCAGGTCCCTTTTTTTTCCCCACACCTGAATCGCATCGCTTGGGTGTTCACACCCATGCGATGCCATTCTGGCAATCGCACTGCATTTTGCAATCTGTTTCGGGGTGTCGTTAATCTAACATCCGCAGTAGATTGCATGGACGCCGTGCGATTACCAAGCAGTGTGATGTGATGCATCGCATCAATGTAAACCAAGGCTACAGCTTCATTATGCCAACATCTAGTGCTAGCTGCTTAGGATTTTTCCTCCTGGAAATTTATTGTGCAAACAAGTGCCTCAAGTGAGGAATTGGGAGAAGTCTTGTGTCAAAAGGTCAGTGGGGACAAGCAGCCAGGTTTTTGTCTAAGCAGACAACTTACAAAACACAGAGACAAATTATGCTGTGGTAGAGTGGAAATGCCTGGACATAAAGTGGGCTCCAGACTCTCTGAGGTACTTTCTGCTGGATAGGAGATTCTGCTTGGTGTTGGACAATGCGCTGTTGACCTGGATAAAACAAAACAAGCATGCCACATAAGAGTGACCCAGTGCTTTCTGTCTCTCCAGGAATATAGTTTTGTGGTAAAGAAGAAACCCTGGAAACAGTATCAAAATGCCTTTTGCCATCTCTCTAGTGGCATGGTGTCTTTACTACCTCTGGGTTGAGGTGGTGGGGGAAAGAGGGATGGGATATGTACAGAACTCCAGGGGTAGGCCCTGGATGGGAACTATTTCTCCTTATTTGGGTTATGGTTGCTTTAAGGGGCTGAAGAAAAGCCATTTGTCTTGTTTGCTGTTGAAAGCATTATTTTTGTTGGCCTATTGGACAATAAAGTCTGTTATTATACAGATCCGCTGATGATCCCTTACTAGTCCAAACTCACATGAGCAAGCCTGCCAGGAAGCTGTCACTGTACTGGCCCAATCATAAGCAGTCAAGGTATTCCCCCCCATCCACTCCTACTGTATATACTGTATGCAACTGCAGGGCAGGGAATGCCCTGATTGCAAATGTTTGGCACAGTACATGGTTTAGACCAGGATTTGAACATGCCTGAGCTCAACCCTAGTCAGGAATCACCAGCACAGCTACATAAGAGAAAACACGCCGGAGCCCATCACTATCTTGTACGCCTTGAACTTTGCAATCCTTTTTTTTATGAAACTTTTTTTGGAATGGAGCAGTGCCACAGGAAGCCTATGATGAAAATAAAACTTTTGTAAGTTGACTGCTTAAGTAAAGAGATATTGGAAGACCTAAAAAGCATTAGTCAACAGATTATTTAAAAAAGAAAATATTATTGATTTGTTCTTTCCTGGAGAAGCATCATTAGCGATGAAATGTGACCCACTGCAAAGTCAGGGTGGCAGGCAGTGAAATTGAATACAGTAATAACTCAGATTGCGAGTAACGCGGTTAACGAGCATTTCGCAATACCAGCTATTATTTTTTTTAAATCCTGATTTGGTTTGCAAGTGTTGTCTCGCAAAACAAGCAGGATTCAAGCCTCTGCGGTGTGCAGTACTGCATTTGGCCAGGGGTGCGGGGGCGCCGGTGACAATCGGAGCAGTTCGGATGCACTCGAAAAGCTTCAGAAACACTTGGGAACGGAGTGTTTCCGAGTCTCTCTGAGGCTTTTCGAGTGCATCCAAGCGGCTCCGATTGGTCTCCGAATATTTCCGAGTCTCTCCAGCGCCCCCACCTCTAAGCCACATGCAGCACTGCATACAATAGAAGTCAATGTGGAACAAATTATCTTCGTTTCCATTGACTTCTATGGGGAAACTCACTTTGATATGCGAGTGCTTTGGATTACAAGCATTCTCCTGGAACGGATTATGCTCGTAATCCAAGGTTCCACTGTATTTATTTCCTACATTTTTCTAAAAAGTTAATAGTTCCTTGGTGGATTAGCACCAAAGCAAAACATTGACAGCACAGACTTTCACCCATGGTGTAGACCAGTGTTTCATAACTCTAGTCCTCAAGGCGCCCCAACAGGTCATGTCTTCAGGCTTTCCATTATTTTGCACAGGTGATTTGATCAGTTTCACTGCCTTAGTAATTAGCACAGCTGTTTCATCTGAGGGAAATCCTGAAAACATGACCTGTCGGGGCGCCTTGAGGACTGGAGTTGAGAAACACTGGTGTAGACAAGGTGGTGGACAATGATACATAATAGATTATAGCTTATAATGAGAGATTTTTGAGGTGGTGATTGGTGAAGTAATACCACAGCATCATCCTTGATATAATTCAATGCATAGAAAAAGGAAGTGCAATTGTTAATGAAATAGAATACATTTTTATTATATACATTGTAAAAAGATAATTTTCCATAAGTACAGTTGCCTGACAGCAAAACATCATCAGTGATGGTCTCTACTACATTGTGTTCTTTTGGATTTTACTAGAAAACGAAATGTATTAAGTTGATTATCTTTTGTGTAAAATCTTTAAACAAACCTGTACAACTTAATATGTGTTTGTCAGCTAACAATATTAAACTGCTGGAGGAATTATGCTTTCCTTTTTTATGAGCAAGTGTTTCAATGCTGATCAAGCTGAACTGCTGGTAGATATAGGCTGATATAACAACCAAGTGTGTGTTGCTATGTATTTTTAAAGACATAGCTGGTTTGAGTTCTGCTTTGAGTTCTGGCATGGCTAAGTTAAAGGGGTTGTAAAGGTAAAAAATGTTTCACCTTAATGCATTCTATGCATTAAGGTGAAAAAACTTCTGACAATACCGCCGCCCCCAGCCCCCCCGTTTTACTTACCTGACGCCTCGAAAGTCAGCTTCGCGTTCCCGACATCTATTCCTCCGCTCACCCTGGCCGCTGATTGGCTACAGTGGATGGATTGGAAGCAGCGCAGCCATTGGCTCGCGCTGCTGTCAATCACATCCAATGACACGGCGCGCTGGGGGGCGGGGCCGAGTGATACAGTGAGCGGCTATAGCCGCCGGCTGTATCACGGGAGCGCGCCTGCAAGTACTAACCACCATGCGAGGGAGCTCGCATTAAGGTGGTTAATGCTTGCGGGGAGGAGCTGAAACAGCCGCCGAGGGACCCCAGAAGACCAGGTTCGGGGCCACTCTGTGCAGAACGAGCTGCACAGTGAAGGTAAGTATAACATGTTTGTTATTTTTAAGAAAAAAAAAAATTTACCTTTACAACCCCTTTAAGTTGCAGCCAAGCTGACAGTTTTGAGTTCTGAAAGTGCTATGTGTGTGGATGCGCTGCTCTCATTTATACTCTCTTTCCTATCTATGTATATCCTATCTGTTAGACATAATCTTATTCACCATCCACCTATTTAAATATATCACATTAAACAACAATCATATGCATGATTGTTGTTTAATGTGATATATTTAAATAGGTGGATGGTGAATAAGATTATGTCTAACAGATAGGATATACATAGATAGGAAAGAGAGTATAAATGAGAGCAGCGCATCCACACACATAGCACTTTTAATTTTTTTCTTTTGAGAATTTTTTGGATGCAGCAGCTATAGATATCACTTTTATATTGATTGATAGAACAGGTTTTTGCGCCAGTGACACACACATTTCAGTTTTGAGTTCTGGCCTGGCTGGCTTGTTTGAGTTGTAGCCTGGCTGGCTGGGTAGAGTATACATTTTGGTCAGGACAGTGCAGCGGTCAGAAATAGTGCAGAGTTCAAAGGTTAGAAACACAAAGGTTAGTAGTTCTGCCTACTATGGCATTAGTATGCTACATTCAATGCAGGCCTGTTTCATAGTTTCCAGTGTGTCTAAAGGCTAAATTCACTTTTTCCAGAAAAAACTGCAGAGCTTTGTACAGTGCCTTAAAGTATTTATACCCCTTGACATTTTCCACATTTTATCATGTTACAACCAAAAACATAAATGCATTTTATTGGGATTTTACGTGATAGACCTACACAAAGTGGCACATAAATGTGAAGTGGAAGGAAAATGATAAATGGTTTTCCAGATTTTTTACAAATAAATATCTGAAAAGTGTGGCGTAGATTTGTATTCAGCCCCTCCACTCTGGTACCCCTAACTAAAATCTAGTGGAACTAATTGCCTTCAGAAGTCACCTAATTAGTAAATAGAGCCCACATGTGTGTAATTTAATTTCAGTATAAATACAGCTGTTCTGTGAAGCCATCAGTGGTTTGTTAGAGAACCTTAGTGAACAAACAGCATCATTAAGGCCAAGGAACACACCAGACAGGTCAGGGATACAGTTGTAGAGAAGTTTTAAAGCAGGGTTAGGTTATAATAAATTTCCCAAGCTTTGAACATTTCATGGATCACTTTTCAATCCATCATCCGAAAAGGGAAAGAGTATGGCACAATTGCAAATCTACCAAGACATGGCCGTCCACCTAAACTGAAGGAAGAGAGGAAAGATCCTTGGTGCTGCACATCAACAAAGTCATATGGTGGTAAGAGAGAGAGAACCTTAGCCTGGGCTTCTGCCAGGCCATGCCCCAATGCGTTTTACTCTGCCCCCCAGAGCTTAGTCACTTACACTTAAACTGACAGGCCAGGCAAGTAGAGCATTAATCAGAGAAGCAGCTAAAAGGCCCATGGTAACTCTGGAGGAGCTGCAGAGATCCACAGCTAAGGTGGGAGAATCTGTCAACAGGACAACTATTAGCCGTGCTCTTCACAAATTTGGCCTTTATGGAAGAGTGGCAAGAAGAAAGCCATTGTTGAAAGAAAGCCATAAGAAGTCCTGTTTTGCAGTTTGGGAGAAGCCATGTGAGGGACACAGCAAACATGTGGAAAAAGGTGCGCTGGTCAGATGAGACCAAAAAATTGAACTTTTCGGCCTAAAAGCAAAACGCTATGCGGAACACTAACACTGCACATCACCCTGAACACACCATCTCCACCGTGAAACATGGTGGTGGCTGAATCATGTTGTGGGGATGCCTTTGTTCAGTAGGGACAGGGAAGCTAGTCAGAGTTGATGGGAAGATGGATGGAGCCAAATACAGGGCAATCTTGGAAGAAAACCTGTTATGCCCCATACACACGGTCGGACTTTGTTCGGACATTCCGACAACAAAATCCTAGGATTTTTTCCGACGGATGTTGGCTCAAACTTGTTTTGCCTACACAAGGTCGCACAAAGTTGTCGGAATTTCCGATCGCCAACAACGCGGTGACGTACACCACATACGACGAGACTAGAAAAGGCCGGTTCAGAACCAAGCGTGGCACCCTTTGTGCTCCTTTTGCTAATCTCGTGTTATTAAAAGTTTGGTGAGAGACGATTCACGCTTTTTCAGACTCGTGGCTTTCAGATCGTTTTCTTCCGTTCAGTTTGTGCTTGTGGGTTTGTATCTGCTCTTCAGTGCGTGCAGTCAGTTCGTATCGGAGTTTTCTGTGTGATCTTGCCTGCTCGTTGCTGTTTTTCAGGTCGCTCTTCACAGGCCTTGCTGTTCTTCAGTGCGTTCTGTTACTTCGTTCTGAGCAGCCGACCGTTTTCTAGCCATGTTTCGTATGCGTACTCCTCGTACAGTTCGTGCTGTGCGGGGGATTGGTGTTGGGGTCCTGACCTTGACACAAGTCCAGTCCATGAACAGGGAGGGGGGGAGTTCAGGGACCAAGAATTGGTTGCTTCAGCATGACCAGTTCTCTCATATGCCTTTGCTCCGTGAGATCTGTGAGAATAATCCTGATGATTTAAGGAACTTTCTCAGGATGACGGACCCCGTGTTTCACCGTTTGTTGGCTTCGCTGACCCCCTATATCAGTAGGCAGGATACCTGCATGAGGCAAGCCATCACTCCGGAGCAGAGGTTGATCGCTACCCTGCGGTATTTGGCCACAGGGAGAAGTCTGCAGGACCTGAAGTTCTCGACAGGCATCTCCCCCCAGGCTCTTCTTTGTGGACATTTACTGCTTGTGTTTGTTTTAGCTGACCCTGACAGAAATGTGTGGAGTGCAGAAAATGTCGTGATTGTGTAACCTTATACAAAGCACTGTTGGCTGTTATTTACTAAATGCAAAGACACTTTTCACTACAAGTGCACTTGCAACTGCACTGAAACTGCACTTGTAGTGCAAAGTGGATTTCCCCTTAGGAAATTACCCCCATTTTCTCATAAAACAACAATTACATCACCCCAAAAGTGTTGTAGTGTTGAGACAATAATCCACACATTCTTGATGAACAATCTTTTTAATACCAGCACAATCACATGTGCATTTACCAAAGGTTTTTCTCACAAACCAACATGTTTGTTGTATAACAATTTTTGTGGTGTCATTATCCAAAATCAAAATGTGCATTTTATAGAAACCAGGCCTGTGTAAAACCCACAAGAAAGACACAAATCTTGATCTTACAAAGTTCACATTTGGTAGAACTTGAAGGCAATATCAGACATGAGTATTTATGAACTGTGTTTGATATTGCGTTCAGATGGGGGGAAATCACCCCTGGAAAAGCCAAATTTGGAAGATGCACACAAATTTCACAATGTCAACATGTGCTATCTGCCATCAGGGGGGATCAAGGGACGTGTTTTGGGGGAGAAAGCCCTTCCTCACCGCTACTTTATTATTGAGGAAGGGGTTGCACCCCCAAAACGCGTCCATTGATCTCCCGTGATGGCAGATAGCACATGTTGACACACTGTGTGCATCCTCCAAATTTGGCTTTGGGAAAAATCACAAAAACATTTCGCACATTGTAGCACACAAAAGAAGAAAGTGATTTGGAGGGGCTTTAAACTCGCCGCAAAACATCAATGATGTTTTTATATTTTGGAATAACATCATTGATGTTTTGCTTGATGATTTGCAATTGTTAATTACACCCCATGATCTCCCCGATCAGGATCTGGGCACTTTCGGATGTGAAAGGATCTGGATCCACAACATCACGATCACCTAAAAAGAGAGGAACCCAAAATAAATTAGTTTTCAAAAAAATGCCGCCATCCATCTCTTATCTGAGCCTGTGGTTGCAGACACTCACCTGTTGTGGTAACTACTTCCACCACGTCTTCATCCTCCTGCTCATCTTGTGATGGGTGGATTTCCCCTTCTTCCAGAGGGGGGGGGGCTCTGGTCTCCTCGGATGAGGGGTGTCCTCCGAGTTTTTTCTCCCCTATGTAAAACAAAAATGGGATAATTAGCACACAGATATTTGATGTCAGAACTATAAAGATGAAACATTGCTTGGAAGTGGGGTACAATTGTCTATTTTAGCCGAGTTCCAAGATGTAGCTTTTTTAGTGTCCTTTGTCAAGCTGCAATACTTTACCTGTTTGGTAAAAGCTTCACAGATGTAGCCCCCCCTATAGTATACACTGGAGCACCTGTGTGGCCCCCCTAATAAAAATGGTGTTCTTGTGTCCCACACTAGTGCTCCAGTGTCCAGATGTGAAAACAGCTGCTCAGTGTCCTCTCCTTACACACAATCTAGTTTGCATTTCATTCTAGTAACAAAGCCATCTACACAACCCAATTCTTTGAAGACAAGTATAGGGCGTCAAAATGGTGGCCAAATGCATATGGCCTAAACAATGGTATTTTATCGTCCGAAATAACAATGTGTGATCCGAACGAATAATGTGCCCATGAACATGAAAGTTGCCATTTTAAACTGTACAACAGTTCCTAAAAGCACATGGAGCAGCACGAACGTAATAAACACAAAAAGAATAGGAACACAGCACAACTACTTACTTTTTTGCAGCACTCTCCGGATCTTTCTGTACTGCTCATGTTCTCGTAATTTCAGGTCCGACCACCGCTTCCTGAGCTGATCTTTCGATCGTCGTACCCCGAAATTCCGGTGCAGACTCCTGACCACTTTCGCCATGATCTTGGCCTTTCGGACATTGGGGTTGGGGTAAGGCCCATACTTTCCATCATAGTCGGCCTTCTTCAGGATGTCCACCATCTCCAACATCTCCCCAAAGGACATATTTGAGTCCTTTAATCTCCTTCTGGATCGGGACGTTTCAGGCTCCAGCCTTTCCTCCTCCTCCTCGTTGCTGTACTTAGCACTATCCTGCTGTCTCTCCGCCATGTGCTCTTCCTCCACTGCGCTGAACGAAAAGGGGCGGGGAATAGACTAGAAAGAACGTCAGGGGCGGGCGGAGTTATACGCATGCGCAGTGTGTATAAATCGTAACGCGCGCGTCTTACGTACGATCTGTGAGCGGAGGAAGGAGCATCGGAGACGCCGATCGTGCTAACGAAGGTAGGATCTAAACTTGGGCCTATACTGCTTCGAAATGGAAGCCTATATTGTAACAAGATTAGGGGAGTTTGGCCTGACATTAGGCTTTGTCTTGTGTTGTGTCTTGCAGAGAAAATGGATGGGTTCAACGACCACAATTTCATGCCCCTGTTTATTGACAAGTACAGGGAGCTGCCCTGTCTGTGGCAAGTGAGACACCCCCACTATAACCATAAACAGAGGCAGGCAGCGCTGGAGAAACTGCTGGAGTTGGTGAAGCCGGTGGTCCCCACAGCAACCATCCCTTATTTAAAAGCAAAAATTGGTGGCCTGAGGAGCACTTATCTAAGGGAGCGCAAGAAGGTCACAGATTCCCAGAGATCCGGAGCTGCAGCAGATGACATTTATGTCCCCAGGCTGTGGTACTACGAGAGACTGCGATTTCTGTCAGACCACACTGAAGTCAGGGAATCCCTCTCCACTCTTCCTTCCACACTTCCTTCCATCCCAGCTGAGGCTTCCGATGTCCAACCTGGGCCTTCCAGCCAGGAAGAAGTGGAGGAGCCCAGCTGGAGTCAGGTATAGCATTCTTCTACAGATTTCTGGGCAATAAATAAATGATGTTTATTAGATGTTATTATTGATCACTAATTGCTGATTAAAAAAAGTGCTTTACATATCAATAGACAGTAGTGGGCACCCAAAATTGGGAAAAGAATGAAAACTGCTGGGCTCAGAAGGATAGTCTGTTATATTTGTTAACATTGAATTTGCAGCAGTCAGGAGGTGAAAATTGTGTGTGATTGATGAATAAAAAACTAAAACTATGTCCCTTTTTCATACACAGGAAGACCTCAGCCAGGAGGAAGCTGTGGAATATGGCAGTCAGGAGGAGGCGGGGGTTATTAGTGTCAGCCAGGAGGAGGCGGGATTAGTGGCAGCCAGGAGGAGGCGGGGCTAAGTGGCAGCCAAGAGAAGCCTGGGACAAGTCGCAGCCTGACTGAGTCTCAGGTCCCTCCCCTCCGCCTGCCATATAAACGAGCCAGGAAGGCTACTCCGAGTCCCGTGCAGGATTCAGCGTACAGGCTGATCCAGGAGGCTTCGGCGTCCCTCCGAGCCTTCCCCAGTCCTGAAGAGGCCTTTGCCTGCATGGCTGCCACAAAATTGCAGGGCATGCAGGAGGGTCAACGCAAGATCTCTGAGGACCTGATTTATAAAGTCCTTCGTAAGGGGTTGAGTGGGGAACTGACACACAAGACGGATGTCATTGAGAGGGACGATCCTCCTCCTCCTGCTGCCACAACTCCACCACCACAGCCAAAGCCTGTAAGGAAGCGTGGAAAGAAGACCAAAGAGTGATGACCCTGGGTTCAGTCTGGTCTGACAGAAGATGCAGTCTCTCGTATGACCACAGCCTGGGGACACAGATGTCATCTGCTGCTTTCCGGATCTCTGGGACTTCTGGACCAGACTGCACTCCCTTAGATATGGACTCCTCAGGCCACCAATTTTGCTTTTAAATAATTGATGTCTGCCCTGGGGGTCCCAGGCTTCACCCACTTCTGCAGTTTCTCCAGCGTTGCCTCCCTCTTTGTTTATAGTTGTGACCCCTTAATAAAATTTTTTTGGGTAAATTCTACTCTCCTGTGTGTGTTTTCATCCAAAAAGGACAGTTTGTTGGTGACGATTTAGGTACATTTCTAAAGTACAATGTGAAATTAACAAGGGACAACAACACCAAACAATCTCCTACAGATTAAATAGAACAACATATTAGTGGTGTTGTGGGAACTTGTCACCAAAAACACACACAAACATTTTCGGGAGTACAAATCAAAATCACCAAAAAAAAAATAAATAAATAAAAAAGAGAAACACAAAAAAAGAATCTACATTAAAGTCCAAAAATAAAAAAAAATTTTGTTGTCAGATGTGAGAAATCTAAATATATTGAGGGAATCCCGATAAATAGTAACGAAATAAGTTTGTGAGAAGTGTGTGTGACTAGGAGCAGCAAAACTACTTAATTCTTGTCACATTATAAAGAAGAAGAGAGTGCGCTGTATTAAACCATTTTGAACATTGCAGCGTGACGAAAGTGCTGTATCCATTCCAAACGCTACGTTTACCAGAACGAGCTGTCCCATGTTGGAATTTCTTCTGAGCATGCGTGGCACTTTGTGCGTCGGAACAGGCCACACACGGTCGGAATTGACACGATCGGATTTTGTTGTCGGAAAATTTTATCTCCTGCTGTCCAACTTTGTGTGTCGGAAAATCCGATGGAAAATGTCCAATGGAGCCCACACACGGTCGGAATTTCCGACAACACGCTCCGATCGGACAATGTCCATCGGAAAATCCGACCGTGTGTACGGGGCATTAGAGTCTGCAAAAGTCTTAAAGTGGAGTTCCACCCAAAAGTGGAACTTCTGCTTATATGCTTCCTCCCCCCCATCCGGTGTCACATTTGGCACCTTTCAGGGGGGAGGGGGGGTACCGGGGACCTGTTTATGACAGGTCCCTTTCCCGAAATGGGCCGTGGCCCGATCTCCCGAAAATTCAGCCCCCCTCCTCCATCTCCCGCCGCCGGGCCAATTGGAAAGCGCATGTGCAGTAGGGTTACCTTACCAGGAATGGCGGTGGCAGCACCCCAGAGTCAATTCGAAGATCGGCTGGGGTGCTGACATCACGGGCTCCCTGGACAGGTAAGTGCCCTAATATTAAAAGGCAGCAGCCACAGTATTTATAGCTGCTGACTTTTATATTTTTGGCTGGACCTTCTCTTTAAGATTGGGTTGGAGGTTCACCTTCCAGCAGGACAACGACCCTAAACATACAGCCAGAGCTACAATGGAATGGTTTCGATCAAAACATATTCATATATGTTAGAATGGCTCAGTCAAAGTCCAGACCTAAATCCAATTAGGAATCTGTGGCAAGACTTGAAAACTGCTGTTCACAGATGCTCTTCACGCGATCTGGCAGAGCTTGAACAATTTTGGAAAGATGAATGGGCAAAAATGTCACTCAAGATGTGCAAAGCTCGTAGAGACATACCCAAAAAGACTTGCAGCTGTAATTGCAGTGAAAGGTAGTCCTGTAAAATATTGACAAATGCTTTTCAAATATTTATTTGTAAAAAAGTTTTAAAAACCATTTATGATTTTCCTTCCAGTTCACAATTAGATGCCAGTGCCACTTAGTGTTGGTCTATCACATAAAATCCCAATAAAATGCATTTACGCTTTTGGTTGTAACATGACTAAATGTGGAAAATGTCAAGGGGTGTGAATACTTTTTCAAGGCACTGTATATGTTCAATAATTTTATTATCATACCTGTAGGCCATTTGAAGCCACTCGAAGCCTGACTGAAAAACTCCCATTTGGTGATCTACACATCCTGTCTTATTGCTAGTACATAAAAATTGTTGGAAATTTGCTTCCAGCATCACAACGGTGAAAAACAATGGTTTTCACATCCTAGCAACAAGGCAGGACATGGAGATTGCTAGCTGGCTGTTTTTTGTCCAGGCTTTCGCAGGAGCCCAAATAGCTTACAGGTATATTTTTTAATATCTACTTGATTGCCCCTGGACTGCATATGCTTTTTCTGGAAAAGGTGAACACGTTCAACTGCAAAAGGATAGGAGGCCAAGCCCACCCAGTTGTGTGACAATTTCAAATTAATATTTGCTATTGTCTTCCTGCTTCTCCTCCCAGCCAATCCCAGCTCAGGAAGTGGGTCCTGAGACCCGATTGGCAGAGAGAAGAAGTGATCCTATTGGTTGCCCGCCAAGGAGGAGGGGAGGAGAGGCAGGGGAAGCCGCGCCGCTGTGAAGCCGAGGAAGGAGAAGACTCAGAGGCCTGCTGTCCGGAGGAGGCCTGTGACCTAGATGAGGTAAGCGCGGAGACCGATCGACCGGGGGGGGGGGGGGAATTGTTGTGGCGGACAGATTGCTGCCCCCCCCCCAAGCATGTACCACCAGTCGTCACCAGTGGAGGATTAAGGTGGTCATGGCCCCTAGGCTACTTTTTGTGTGGCCCCCTCCTAAGCATGCTTTACCAGAAAATAAATTATTTAGTGCCATGTGTAAAAGGGTAGACCTATATTACACGCCTCAAGTGCAACTCTCAGGTCTACAGCCCAAACACATTCAGACATGAGCCTACTATAAACAGCAATGCCACAGAAAAAAAGCATTCAAAATACACCTGCAAGCTGGTAACAGATTTTACCTTTCTAAGGCTCGATTCACATCTATGCATGTTGCTTTTGAGCGTTTCTGCAGTGTTTTTTGTGGTGCTTGCCACGTTTTTGAGCAGTGTTTTTACAGCGTTTTTGCGGGGTTTTTTTTCTTTACAGTCTAAAAACAAAAACTGTATACAGTAAAAAAAACCCCCAAAAACGCAAAACGCGTCAAACGCTGTAAAAATGCTGTACTTGCGTTTTTGATGCTGGTCCATTGAATTCTATTACATGCAAAACGCTGCATTTTGCATGAAAAAAAGTCCCCGACCCTTTCCAAAAACACAGAGGTACAAAAATGCATTGATGTGAACATGTTCCATAGGAACCCATGTTAAAGAATTCCCATGCATTTCTGCAAAATGCATCAAAAAACGCGTTAGTGTGAATGGAGCCTAAACCAACAGTTAGGCCAAAAACGTCTGCAGCAGCTCCTGTTTAACTGAGGCAAAATCACAACATCCTGACAGAGACCAATCGAAACGCTGTGTAATATTCCAATGACATAAAAGCCATACAAATGCCATAAACAGCAGCAGCAGCACATAAAAGCAAGCAATAATCAACAGCAGAACAATCATACATATTCCTACCTTTAGAAGTTTTTCTTCCTTGCTTTTCTAACAGAGAAGTCCTTAATGAGGCTGGTAAATTCCAATTTGCGCAGAATGTCATTTTCAATTGACATCAAAGACATCTGTTTTGGCCCATAGTAGATCTTAGTCTATTTTTAACTAGTCACAGTTTTGAAAAAAGAGCGCTCCCCGCTGGCATTGGTTACAGGCACAGTAAACAGACCCCTTTCCCTGCACAGTACACAACCCTCTGCACAGTACACAGACCCCCTGCACATAACACAGCCCCCTTTCCCTGCACAGTACACAGACATCTCACATCTGCATAGTACACAGACCCCTTTGCCTGCATATCACACAGGCCTCTTTCATTATAAAGCCCCCCTGCACTCCCAGAAGACCCCCAGTCTCCTGGGAAAGAATACTTTAAAGTTGAGAAAACATCACTGCCAGCCCTTTCTCATACACCGCTCCTCCTGTGTCACTCATTGTAAATCAAAGAGGAGAGCGGCCAGACAGAGCAGATTTAATTGAGGTATTAAGAGACTTCCATTCACATTGAGAGTGACACACGAGGAGCTGTGCATGAGAAAGAGCTGGCAGTAATGTTTTCTCAACTTTAAAGTATGCTGGCAGCGCTGTCTCAGGGCCAGGAGAGGCGGTACAGCTGGCCTGACACCCCCCCAATGGGTGGCACCCGGGGCGGACCGCCCAATCCCCGCCCCCTGTTGGTAAAAAAAAAAACATTCATCGGCGTATTCGTATAACACGCAGGCATGGTTTTTATTCTGCATATACATAAATATATATAAATTAATAAAAATATCATGGCCAATCGGGGGCCCTTGGCTGCAGCCTAGACCAGCCTGTGCAATTATCCGCCCCTGGCCGTCACACTGATAGGAGGGTTTAGTAACACTTCAGGGTTATTTTTATGATCTTAAAGGCAATTTAAATAAAAATTTGTTGAATATACAAAGCCATCAAATAAGTGATTTCAGTGATTTCCAGAAGCAGGCCCGGCACATACAAATGCTTTATCACTCACCCACTAGTGGGTTCTCCTTGGATATGCTGTATATGGAGAATTTAATTTACCTGGTGACACCAAAGGTTTTGCCTCTTACAACTATAGTTGGACTGGCTGGAGATCCCGCAATTAGAACTGCTTTTAAGACATAGGGCTCTTTCACACGGGGCGGATCAGTGATGATCCGCCCTGTGAACACCCGCTTGCTCAGCGGGGATCGCTCCGCCAATCCCCGCTGAGCAGGAAAATGACAGGTCCGTTGCTGCACACTGTGCAGCGACGGACCTGTCAGAGCGCCGCTCTCCCCTATGGGGGATCGGATGATGACGGACCGTAGAGTCCGTCATCACCCGATCCGATCCGAAAACAGATGGATAAGTAGGGTTTTCCTCCGTTACACTTTTTCGGATCGGAGCGGGTCGGATGTCAGCGGACATGTCACCGCTGACATCCGACGCTCCATAGGGATACATGTATGACCGTTTTTCATCCGAAAACGGAAGGATGAAAAACGGACATACGGATCGTCCGTGTGAAAGAGCCCATAGGCGTGCACACAGGGTGTGCCAGATATCTTTACACCCCATGTAACGTTTGGAGGATTGTAGCTCCACAGGACCGAGTGCAAAGCAGGTAAACTTTAAACAAAAAGGCTTTTATTTTCAGCAAGCAAATCAAAATAAGGCTTCCAGCAGCACACAAGCAAAAACACAAAATAAAGTCAGCTTATCTTCAGCACAAAAGTAAAAGTAAAAAGACACCTACAGTTTGTGGATGGGTCTTTATCCCAAGGTTTTAACAGACCTTATTGATTGTTTTTAGCAGCCACCAGCAAACTCATGGCTCTCCAAGACAGGTGTATTCACCAACTCTTCCTCACCAACACACCTAGCACTACTTCCTGTCTTTAAGAGCTGCTTCCTGGACGCTCTTAACACTGTGTGCTGGAGGCTCTTTCCCACCCGAATATCACTTCAGAGCCTCTGAAATTCCAGGTCCCAAATATCTCTCTATTAATACAGAGAGAACTGCGAGTCAGTCCTCTCCTGATTAACGCTATTCCCGGGAATCTCTCACCCATCCTGGGTGACCCCCTGAATACTATCACACTTCCCTTAAAGGGACCACAACCCAAATATTGGCAAAATATAGTACCCGTCCAGGACCCAACCTTGGTGCCCTGTACATATCCCCCCCTCTGCCTCAACGCGGAGGTGTTGGAGGCACCATTCACCACCATACAATGGACTCGGGAGAGGGCATCAGCATTCTGATGTTGTCTCCAGGGTCTGTGCTCTACCCTGAAATTAAACTCCTGGAGAGAAAGGAACCACCTTTTCACCCTGGCATTGATGTGCTTGTTTTGTTTCATCCAGGTCAATGGGGGCATGGTCTGACACCAGGCAAAACCTCTTACCTAGGAGAAAATATCATAGTGAGTCCAGAGCCCACTTGATAGCAAGACACTCCCTCTCTACTAGGGTTGTCCCGATACCGATACTAGTATCGGTATCGGCACCGATACCGAGCATTTGCCCAAGTACTTGTACTCGGGCAAATGCTCCCGATGCTTCCCCCGATACCTACAGGACAGCTGTGATCGGCGCGTGGGGGAGTTACAAGATTCTCCCCCAGCGGCTTTCACCAGCTTTAGTGACATACAGCAGTGATCGCTCACAGCTGACTGTCACTGCATCCTCCTCCGTGCCCCCTCCTTTCCTCTGTGCCTCCTCCTTTCCTCTGCATTCCTCTCTCCTTATCTGTCCCCCTCCGTTCTCCCCCTCCGTTCCTCTCTCCTTATCTGTCCCCTCCGTTCCTCTCTCCTTATCTGTCCCCTCCGTTCTCCCCCTCAGTTCCTCCGTCCCCCTCCTCCTTCCTTTGTGTATGGATAGAGTCAGCTGACTCTGTCCATTCACATAACTGAAACATTGTAATCTCCTGTGATTACAATGTGTCAGTTTATGAATGGAGAGGAGCCGCTGTCTTCTCTCCATTCATTCTCAGTGCAGCTGACGCTGCAGAGAAAGGGACTGGGGAATCTCTATCCTCTGTCTCTTTCTCTGTCTCAAGGGGGAGATATCAGAGGTCTGTTAAGACCACTGATATCTCACCAAAGCCCCCCAAAAGGGCTGATTAAAAAAAAAACAAAAAAAAAAAAAAACCAATAAAGAATAAAAAAATATTATTGTAAAAAATAAAAATTGTAAAAAACAAAACAAAAAAAAACACACACACATACAACGTTCACCCCCCCCCCCCCCCCCACCAAAAATAGCAAAAAAAAAAAACTGTCACGTGACATTAAAAAAAAAGTATCGGTAATCGGTATCGGCGAGTACTTGAAAAAAAAGTATCGGTACTTGTACTTGGTCCTAAAAAAGTGGTATCGGGACAACCCTACTCTCTACCACAGCATAGTTTTTCTCTGCTGTCGTCAGCTTCCTACTTAGAAAAACTACTAGGTGCTCTTCCCCATTGACCTCTTGAAACAATACTGCTCCTAAGACCCCACTTGAGGCATCTGTCTGCACCACAAACTCTTTTGCAAAATCAGGAGCCACAAGCACCGGATGCTGACACATTGCCATCTCTCTATTAATACAGAGAGAACTGCAAGTCAGTCCTCTCCTGATTAATGCTATTCCCGGGAATATCTCACCCATCCTGGGTGACCCGCTGAATACTATCACACTTCCTTTAAAAGGGACCACAACCCAAATATTGGCGATATATAGTACCCGTCCAGGACCCAACCTTGGTGTCCTGTACAATATATATATATCACGCGTGTCTGAGCTTTGGGTTGCACACCCTAATGCAATAGGCTGAGGTATGGGATGAAACTTTGCTTCACTCAAGTAAAATCTGTTTTGAATGCATGTTTTAAAATCAAAGCTTAGATACTATTATTATATTAATGGCAATGTATTATGTACAAACATTAGCTGTTTTGCCTTCCTCTGGGTCAACTGTGGGTATTAGATTGTGTATAGCGAGGCTTTCTATTTGTTTGTCCTTTTTTTGCTATTGGTTGATTTGGATTAACTTGTATCTTTTTTCAACCTGACTGCATAACTATTATTTTTACCCTGGTGTGTTATTTATTATTCTGTGTGCAGCATTTCATATAACTCCAAATTTATAATGTCTTTCATAAGTTTTATCTGTCTAGACAGGGTACATGAATACAAAGGAAATTATTATGTTTGCATCCACTACATTTATGATTGTCTATGAAAACAAAGTCTGCTAATTATTACATACTGTGTGTTTGACAAGGAAATTTTCATTCTTCTCAAGATTGAAATGGAATATAAAACATGGTAGATTATATAGACTTCATGAATACATTGTAAATGGTATATCCAATGCATTTAATATATAGATTATACTGGAGATGTTCAGAATTATATGAATATTTTGAAAGTCTATGGAGGTATGCAGTGTCAGCATTCTTATTTTTAAATGATAAATAACAAGTACCTGTAGAATAAAAAAGTGGGGCTGCTGATTTTATACATCACATGATAATTGCACAGACGTTTTTAAAAAGCAATACTTTAGATAAAATTTATCTGAAATAATTGTTATCACAAACAGAATGTAACCTCCACATTTGAGGTAAAACTATGCTTTTACTAAAATAATAAATACAAAATATTTGTAAACTGGCACGTTGCATTTTTTATTAAAGTGAAAATTTAAATTACCATTTAGGCTCTGTACTGCAAAGTCGCATGACAAGTTGTACCCCATGATTTCCAATGAGTACTGTTCATATATGTGTGACTTCAAAGTAGTTCCTGCACTACTTTGGTCCCACTTTTATGTGATTCGAGGCCTATAGACCTCATGAATACACAGGCATTGCTTCAAATCGCATCAAAATCTCAGCAAAAAAAAAAATTGCACGACTTTCATGTCACAATAGTGGAAACCTAGCCTTAGTGACTTATGGTAAAAAAACACAACTTCCTAATTTTAGTATAATATGAAAATAAAACCCCAAAGGTTATTCTTAAACTGCTGCAGAGATTTGTTCTTTGACAACATACAGGGATATACAATGTGAAGCTAACAAAAGCACACACACAGGTTGGACTTGATGGACTTGTGTCTTTTTTCAACCTCACCTACTATGTAACTATATATGTTTCTTAGCTAATGTACCTTTACTGGTTTTTACAGGTTTGCCATCTGAAGACTATTTCTGAATTGTTGTCTGAGGTGTTTGGATTCTCTGTCCACCACCCAGCCTTGCCTCATGTCAGAACTTGGACTTTGTAGTTTATGATTCACAAAAATGAAAAAGTGTCCTGATTGATACACAAAGGGAGTTTGAAAGGACTGGGATTCATGGATGGAGGTACATTCAACATAAGAGTTATCAGTGGTATTGTACGTACTTATAACCCTATTTAGAGAGGACATTTGGGGTATGATGTGGCAGAAAAGGGAATTCTAATGTTATTTTCTATAGAATTGTTTCTCCTCGACTCATGATGGTATGGAACAAGTAACATGTACCTAGCGTGCAAAGATTTATTTGATGATTACTTATATCGTGTTATAATGTATTACAGATGTAGCACCCTCCTAGTGTAGGGTTCTTGGCAAATTTAGTTTTTGGCTCCTTCTGTAGTCAAGGGAGACAAGAATATTTGTTCAGGTCTGTTCAGGGTTTCACAGGCTGGAAGTTTGATTGTTTCCCCTTGCCTCTGAAAGAAGCCTAGAGATAAAAAGAATATCCCCAAAGGAGTGGGATTTTAACGACAATAAAAAATAAAAAAGTAAAATCATTTATTCAAAAATATACAATATACCAAAACACTGTACATAAATGCAAATATTACAAAATCACTAAAAACAATGGTGTCGATGGTAGTGATTATCCTAGATAGTCCAGACGGCCCAACGCGTTTCGGGACTGTAAAGATGTCCCTTCATCAGGGTCAAGTCATGGAGCCGAATCATACTATATAGTAAAATCAAAAATTAAACATATTAAGTAACATGTTACATACATCGGTCTAAGCAATTGCTTTGAATAAAGAGCATACAGCATAATTGCATAAAAGGGACATACTCAGGGATGGTCACCATAAAAATCTCACTGCTGGGACCATGATGGCAACTGTATCACATATCCACCACCCCAAGGTTGAAAGGACACTGAGGTCGGTCGTTGGCCCACGCCTGTCAACAATGATCCACCCAAATTGCAGTAATCGAGAGAGACCACACATGAGAGTTAGTGTGCAATTTCTACCACAGTCCGTTATTTCAATTGAGGATCTATGGAGATATATGCACGAGATATTACTCAGTAATAATGAAATATACCAGAGGTGCAAAAATAGTTTGTATAATAAGCTATATCCTACCTCCATACAGTCCAATAAAAAATGGACATACAGCTTGTGAAAGTATATATAAAAGGAGGATGTGTAGGTATCCCCTCCAGATGGATCTAATAAATTCACATCTATTCACTAGAAAGTGGTCTGTAAGAAATAACATAAGGGAGTACCTAATTAGAGCAAATAGTAAAAAATATGAGAAAGAAGGGGCATTACAGCACGCCGCTCAGAGCCAAAACCCACCTTGAACAGGATCATACATTCAAAAGGAGATACAGCAATGTCAAGTATTAGAAATAGTGCTTCCCAAGGTTTGCAGTGACAACACACCACATCTGGCATAGATTTAAATATGCTAACAAGGGTGACGTAGAGTGCAGCACCGCTATGTGTCCGGCGTCGCAGCGTCATGACGTCACTGCATCTTACACAAATACAGCGGCCCGGATCCTCTAGATATCGAGCTCGCATGTGCAAAATGACAAATAACTTGCATAGCCCGGTTGCATAGCAACCAAGCCACAGCGGGGTATCAAAGTATACAAAGAAAATAGAGAAAGGGGAAACTCAAACCAGGGTCCTATACTTATCTAATACTGTGTAAAAAAGGTGAGATCCCTCTATTTAAGCACACACCTCAAATATATGGCATCCCAAAGATCACGCCGGGGGGATCCTTTGGGACTGTATAGCTGTTCTTGAGGCCTCAGTGGTGTCAGGGCTGAGAGCCTAGACTGATCTTCAGAGGAGCTGGCTGTAGGACTTCCACAAGTGATCTGGTCTGCAGAAGGATTGTCTCCCTCACTTGACTATGTCCAGAGGAAGCTGGAAGGTGTCAGCTGTCTTGGGGACATGTGAGTAAAGACCCTAAATTGATTCCTGGTGGCTGTGTGCTCCAGTGCCAGAGGTAGCTTGAACTGTAACAGCTCTCATAGGGCCTCAGAGTACTGGTCTTTCTGCTATCTTCAGAAAGATCCTGAAGTGTGAGCCTAGAGGAAAATACCCCTTATGCTACTGTGCAGCGCTCTGGAATACCAATAGTTGTGCAGTGGTGCAAGGTAACCAGATGCCAAAGAGAATTGCCATATGGTATACAGCCGTGAAGCCTAATGCCCCGTACACACGGTTGGACTTTATTCGGACATTCCGACAACAAAATCCTAGGATTTTTTCCTACGGATGTTGGCTCAAACTTGTCTTGCATACACACGGTCACACAAAGTTGTCGGAAAATCCGATCGTTTTAAACGCGGTGACGTAAAACATGTACGTCGGGACTATAAACGGGGCAGTGGCCAATAGCTTTCATCTCTTTATTTATTCTGAGCATGCGTGGCACTTTGTCCGTCGGATTTGTGTACACACGATCGGAATTTCCGACAACGGATTTTGTTGTCGGAAAATTTTATCTCCTGCTCTCCAACTTTGTGTGTCGGAAAATCCGATGGAAAATGTCCGATGGAGCCCACACACGGTCGGAATTTCCGACAACACGCTCCGATCGGACATTTTCCATCGGAAAATCCGACCGTGTGTACGGGGCATTAGAGTGTTCTATTCCCCTAATTACCTCCAGAGAGAAAGAAACTAGAGAGAAGATTGTCCTCTCATTGCTTTTGCTAATCATTTTTTGGAGTATCCCTTGCCCTAACCCCTCTCCTGTTTAAAGTCCTGCAAGCAATACATTTCAAAAAGACAGCACCTAGAATGAGTTATTGGAGCCAGAGTGAATGGACTGGTACTTGTGGTTGTTGGAAGCCCCTGTACTATTGGGGAACAACTAGCTATTACCAGCGACCCCTATTGGGAGCAGTACTTCATGCGGGGGCTCATCTGGGATATCCCTGTAGTGAATACTGCCATCATTACTGGTAACCAAGAGAAAACCGAGAAGTCAGGGTGTTTATATGGACTGTCTGGTGTATGTACAAACAGGGCAGGGTTGCTACAGAACTTGTCAGCTGTGGGTGACTTCTGCTCTGCAGAAGTGGCTGCAAGTGGGTTTGTGTTTCCAGCTGGGCAACAGATGGGTAACAGTGGAAGCGGGGGAGAGTCAGTATAGTGTGTAGTTTATTCCCTTTTTGGGGATAGAAACTGTGTTTGCAAGAGGAACGGTTGCCAGCACATGTGCATTTTCTGCTGGTGTACAAAGAGTTCATTGGTGGTGGCGCAAGTGGAGTCTGGCCTGGTAGGAGAGATTTTGGTGCCAGAGTGGGCAGAGAAGAGGGGCAGAGCTACCAGCCACTAGCCTAGAAGCTGTAGTTTAGCCAAAAGACTGTGCATGTGTAGCTGTGAACAACTTGGTGTTCTATTGTTGCTTTAGCGGGCACTGGGGAAAGCCCCTGCTGGGTTTGCTGCCAAGTAACCTGCTGCTCAGCTCATTACAGGTAGATTGTTGTGCTGGAGTTCAGCCGCTTCACATACCTCCTTGCCCCTCACTTCTTCTGAGTATGCCACTGTGACCCCAGGGCCTGGACTAGAGGCTGCAGGGCATGTCGGTGGAAAGGGAAGGAGGAGTGCCATCTGGAAGCCAGACTCAAAGCCCTGTGTTGCAGAGGCTTGACCTGCTGCTGCTGAACCAGCGCCTGTGATTCGGTCTACTGCTGATGTATTGGAAGAGTCGGTGTCTGCTGTCCTATCATCTGCATGTGTCCCAGAGAAGCAAGTGTCTGCCTGCTGGACGATTTGTTGACTGCTGCCTTGGAAGGTGAGCCCATGGGGGTGTCAAATGATGGGGTACTGACTCAGGGTCACCAAAGTGGGGAGCTGAGGCAGAGCTGCTGGAAAGGGGAAGCTTGTTTTGTGCCTTGATAGGGTTAAAGTTACAGCTGGATGGTCATCTTGGTTGCTCAAAGAACGGAACTGAACAAGTGACACAGGCCATGCAAAGTGGATTACTTCACATCTGCAGAAGTGTCTTTTGCCCTTTCCCAGTTTTCTCAACTTGTTTACAAGAACAAAAAGAAAGAAGAGATTTTTCCAATTTGTAGATGTGTGTATATATACATATAATGAAAAAGTAAAATGTTATTATAGTGTGCTCTTTACCCTTGTTCAGGGAATGGTGCTGCTATGCACACAACAAATACACAGTTGCTGTAGTTAGGATTTAGGTTAGATAGGATGTATCTCTGTTTTACTTCAGGGCTCTGAAGGAAGACAGTGTGTCAGGATTACTGTATCTACTGTAAATAGTCTGATAATTTCTAATCAGGGTCTGTGTTTATACTTTTTGGCCACTAGGTAGCAATGGAGTATTGGAAATAGTTTATGGATTCCAAACACTATACCTCAGGACTGTAGGTTGTTATATACTTTTGATTTTCTGGAGGATCATCTCTGCTGAGATAATGCTCAAACACTTGATTTTAATGTCTATGCTGCTCTTCTAAGTCTGTTCTTTTGCAGATGTTGCAAATAGCAACAAGATATCTGCACTTTAGTTGAAATTCTAATGCACTAAATGTTATTGTTTATTGGCTGCAGTAACCGTTTGTGATTAGCTAGTTGTAGGGCTCTACCCAGATAGGCTGTATATGCAGTACTGTGCAAAAGTATTAGGCAGAAGAATGCTTTCAGAAATACAAGTGTTAATAGTTTATTTGTATCAGTTAACAAAATGGAAAGTAAATGAAGAGAAGAGAAATCCATATCAAATTTGTTGTGAACACCCTTTGCCTTCAAAACAGCATCAATTCTTCCAGGTACACTAGCACACAGTTTTTTTATGGAACTTGGCAGGTAGGTTGTTCCAAACATCTTGGAGAATTAACCACAGATCTTCTGTGGATGTAGGCTGCCTCAAATCTTTATGGCTCTTCCTGTAATCCCAGACAGACTCGATGTTAAGATCGGGGCTCTGTGAGAGCCAAATGATCATTTCCAGAACTCCTTGTTCTTTTTTACACTGAAAATACGCTATTACCAAAAGTATTGGAATGCCTGCCTTTACACACACACACGAACTTTGATGGCACCCCAGTCTTAGTTCGTGGGGTTCAATATTGAATTGGCCCACCCTTTAGAGCTATAACAGCTTCAACTCTTCTGGGAAGGCTGTCCACATGGTTTAAGAGTGTGTCTATGGGAATGTTTGACCATTCTTCCAGAAGCGCATTTGTGAGGTCAGGCACTGATGTTGGATGAGACAGCCTGGCTCGCAGTCTCCACTCTAATTCCTCCCAAAGGTGTTCTATCAGGTTGAGGTCAGGACTCTATGCAGGCCAGTCAAGTTCCTCCATCCCATTCCTCATCCATGTCTTTATGGACCTTGCTTTGTGCACTGGTGCGCAGTCATTTTCAAACAGGAAGGGGCCATCCCCAAACCTCCTGAGTCCTGACCTCAACCCGATAGAACACCTTTTGTATGATTTAGAGTGGAGACTGCGAGCCAGGCCTTCTCGTCCACATCAGTGCCTGACCTTACAAATGCGCTTCTGGAAGAATGGTCCAACATTCCCATAAACACACTCCTAAACCATGTGGACAGCCTTCGCAGGAGAGTTGAAGCAGTTTTGAATAAAAAAAAAAAAAAAAAAAAAACAGTACAGTTAGCCCAATTTTTTTTTGTATATTGTGAAAGAAGATGTTACGCCGAGTAAATAGATACCAAACGTTACGATTGGCAGCCGAGTGAACCGTAAGTGACAATATGACGTCGCTTACGGGAATTTTACTACGGAGACCCGATCTAAACCGAATCCGGCTTTGTTCGGGTCACAGCCTAGCCGGAGGACGTGTCGGATTGTGGACCGTGTCATCTGGTGGGACGGGAGGCCCGGCAAGAGTGGCGGACAGCGGCGGGAGGGGGGATGTCCCCTCTCGCTGCCTGGGATAGCGGCTGCCGAGCCGGATCGGCCATTATCACCAGATAGCTGACCGCCCGCTCTGAAAATTGATACTGGGGTATAGCCACCCTGCTCAGAGCCATTTAATATTGATTTGACCCTGGGCAAAAATTTTCTTGCCCCCCCCCCATGCAATTTCACTTTCCACCTGCTCTGAGACATACAATAAATAGCAGCTAGACTTAAAATCAGTTTACTATATCAGATCAGGCAGCAATTGTGATTGGTTGCCAGCAGTTACAGCATATCATTACTGCTTACTGACTAGTTGCTAGAGGTTACAGCACACATTACGGCTCACTGATTAGTTGCTAGAGGTTACAGCAAATGATTTCTGCTTGTTAATTGGTTGCTAGACATTACTGTACAGTATTACTGCTCACTGATTGGTTGCTAGAGGTTACAGCACATCATCTCCTCACTGCAGGGGGGCATGATATACATATGAATGCCGCCTTTATTTACATATCAATGCCGCCGGCAGCCATTTGCTTATGAATGCTGCCGCTATTTACATATGAATGCCGGTTATTTATATGTAAACACAGGGTCTGCAGGTAAGTCATCTGTACACAACAATAAGGCAGAGCTGGGCAGCATTAGTACCAGCACTTCACACTGAGATATTGGGACACAGCACAGGACTAAAACTTCAAAGGACAGGGGAATTTAAACTGGGATAGTTGGCAAGTATGAGGCAGCTGCTTTGGACCCCACAACAATGACAGGGCCCAGGGCAGCTGCCTCTTTTGCCCTGCCTTAAAGACAGCCCTGACCCCGCTACATCCACTTCCTCAAGCTGACATACCAGTACAGCGATTTGCGTGAAGTGGTTAATGCTTTGCGACTTTGGCCAATCATAACAATACATAGTGTGACACGTAATATTGAACTTACAAAACCCTCAGAAGTCGCAAATGAATGGATACAAAATTAATTTGTTTTTGGATATAATTTATTTTGGATTTGTTCAAATTCGTTACTATTGTGATTCAGAGATTGGGATTCATCCCAATCTCTGAATAATGAAAATGTCATACAAATTTTGATTCATAGCGAAATGCATCGCACACGTCTACCAGCCACTGCACTGCAGCACAGCGGTTGGTATGCAGTGCGATCCGGCTGAGACACCTCATAAAGTTCAATTGCCGGCCACACTGTGTCAGGCAACAGATTGCCTTGCACCACACTGAGCTATTGAAAATTACTGCACAGTCCCACCGCAACTGGTGTAAATATATGTGGGTGGGGCCTACTCACCCTGCATGCAAGGGTTATCTTCCCTCGTGTACACGCTCACTAATGCCTGGGACCAGGCGGGGTCGCGGTCATGTAAAGTTTAACATTAAAGTGGAACCCTAACTTAGAAGTGAGCTTGAACCCAGCTGTGTGCAGCTTGCGCAGCTGTGTAACATGCTGAGTCCTGCTGTAAAAACACTCCTTCCCTGTTTGCTGCACACCTTGTCTTTTGCCTATAGCAATTAGAGGGGGACACCGGTGAGCTTGTGTCCTGTTCCCCAATCCAGCTTTTCTCTGCCACCTCACTCTCAGTGACAGAATGGGGTCCAGCCATGCACTAAATGTGGACCCAGGGCAGCCATCAGAAATTATGGGGCCCCTTACACAGCTTCAGGCCTGCCCCCCCCCCCCCCCACTAGTTTTAGCAGTGCTTTACCGTCGTTTTAGCTGCACTTTTCAGCCGCTAGCGGGGCACTTTTAACCCCCGCTAGCGACCAAAAAAGGGTTAAAAGCACCCGCAAAGCGCCGCTGCTGAATGGCTTTGCAGGCGATTCGGCAGCGCTGCCCATTGTTTTCAATGGCAGGGGCGGTTTAGGAGTGTTGTATTCACCGCTCCCGTACCACCCCAAAGATGCTGCTTGCAGGAATTTTTTTTCCCCTGTCCTGCAAGCGCACTGCTCCAGTGTGAAAGCACTCAGGCTTTCACACTGGGGCTGCAGAGAAGGCAGTTTACAGGTGCTATTTTTAGCACAATAAACGCTTTTAAAACGCCTCAGTGTGAAAGTAGCCTAACAGGACAGATTCTATAATTAGCAGACCCACATGAAAAGTTACCTGGGGGGAGATACATAAATTGTGAGATCAAAGTAATTCAGACACTACCTGTAAGACCCCTTTCACACTGAGGTGCTTTGCAGGCGCTATAACGCTAAAAATAGCACCTGCAAAGCGCCCTGAAAGTGCCGCTGCTGTCTCTCCAATGTGAAAGCCCCGAGGGCTTTCACACTGGAGCGGTGCGCTAGGAAAAAAAAGTCCTGCCAGCAGCATCTTTTGCAGTGCATTAGGAGTGCGCTCTCCTAAAGCGCCCCTGCCCATTGAAATCAATGGGCAGCGCAGCCGAACCACCGGCAAACCACTGCTGCAGCAGCGCTTTGCGGGTGGTTTTAACCCTTTCTCGGCTGCTAGCGGGGATTAAAAGCATCCCGCTAGTGGGCGAATAGCACCGCAAAATTGACGGTAAAGCGCCGCTAAAAATAGCGGCACTCTACCGCCGACGCACCCACCACCCCAGTGTGAAAGGGGCCTAACATTAACATTCCACTTAGTACATGTGTGTACAGACACAGCTACTCACCAGCATCTGTAGAGGGGAGGAGCCAGGACATCGATGCAGAAAGAAGTAGAAAGGAGCCCTGTCATTCCATGTTGATGACTGGAGGGGCGTGTCAGGGAGAGCTCTTCCTGCCAATCACCTCTGATCCCTCCTCAGCACTCTGCTCCCCATCTGCCGCAGGGATGAGCTCCGTGGAATGTAAGCAGCAATCTCCGTCTTCTCCTCCTGCCGCTCCATCTCCTAAACTTCCTGGTTGCCGGGGCAATGCCAAGCTCACTCCTCACAGGCGCCGCAGATTAGAAGCCTCCAGATGCACTTCTGCTGCGATTGGTGGAGGGGCAGCTGGGCGGAAACTTTGCCGCCCATCTCCCCCTCCACCAACCCCAGCAGAAGTGCATCCCAAGGCATCTAATCTGCGGAGCTGTCAGGAGTGAGCTTGGCATTGCCCCGGCAACCAGGAAGTGTGGCGGAGTGACTGAAAGTGGCTGTCAGGCAGCAGATGGAAATACCTTGGGGGCCCGAGTCGCTCGGGACATCTGGGCCCCTTGGGATGACCGGGCCCCTTACATGAGTGTGGGCTGTACCCCCCTGATGGCGGCCCTGTGTGGACCTCATGCGTGTACTTAATTACCTCCATCAAGTCTCCTGTACCATGTGACTAGGTTCATGGGGTCTTTGTGCTGTGGGTTCAGTTCTGACTGCTGGGGAACCAACTGCTAAAGGGGGGGTCAGAGCACCGACTTCCTCGCTACCGGAGGACCTGTCACCCACGCCTGATGCCACTCTTCGCTGTCTGGCTGCTATTACACTCCTACCAGTCCTTGGTTACCCATAGCAACTACACTTTTCTCACAACCTCTTCTGCTTAGCTAACCCTGTATGTGCTTACAGACCCTGTTCTTTCGATACGCCATGTATCTCCATGCACCCCTTTGAATAACTTCACGCCAGACATGAAACAGTTGATTAGACTTTAGGCCACTTTCAAACTGGGGCAGTTTGCAGGAGCTATTGCTCTAAAAATAGCGCCTGCAAACCGACCCAAAACAGCTGCTGCTGTGTCTCCAGTGTGAAAGCCTGGAGGCTTTCACATTGGAGCGGTGCGCTAGCAGGATGGGAAAAAAAGTCCTGCAAGCAGCATCTTCGGAGCGGTGTATACACCGCTCCTGCCCATTGAAATCAATGGGGCAGTGCGGCTATACCGCCGGCAAAGCGCCTCTGCAGAGGCGTTTTGCGGTGGTTATTAACCCTTTCTTGGCCGCTAGCGGGGGGTTAAAAACCGCCCCGCTAACGGCCACATACCGCCGCTAAAACGACGGTAAAGCGCCGCTAATAATAGCGGCGCTTTACCGCCGACGCTCCTTCCGCCCCAGCGTGAAAGGGGCCTTAATGAGAAACTCGATAATATAGTCCAACAGTGTTATAACAGTTGCTTCCTAACTAGCTAGACCCCAGGCTGCTCAGTGCGTACCTTTCCTTATAGGTGAGGAACCATTATGTGGTAAAGTCCTGGCTCAGGCTTTCCAAAAGAGCAAGAAATACTATAAAACATTTGAAAGCAGCACAAAATTCACTAAAATTGTAGTTTTAACGTTATTTCCAAAAATAAATAAAATAAAAATGAATCAAATCATACACCTGAAATGCAATTCATATGTAAAAAAAAAAGTATTTCAATCAAATCAGATTAAAGTGCAATAACCAACATTAATCCAGTTCATAAAATATCCACCAAGTGAATATTAAATTAAAAAACAACAGTTCACATGTTGACTCGATTTGCATCCACACACCTATTCCCAAATTATAAATCAGTGCTTCCACCATCGTACACCGCCATTAAAAAGGCCTCTTACCAAACAATATGGACCATTACATTGTAAATGGGCAAAAGTGCTCAAGGTCAATATTTCTCCTATGACCTCCAATAGTGCAAACCCCGTCACCGATCTTGATTATGTCCAGCAACCTCTAGGCGTCACCATCGAAAGGAAGAACTGTACAAGTGCATAGTGAAGTATGTAAACAACTATGCCTTATTTAAAAGTACCAAAGTGTGCTTACATGGCAAAATATCTATAATGCATCTCCACAGTCATATAATCCTATGTAGCTGGCTGATCCTAAACAACAGGCTCCAGCCGGCTGACCAGTCCCCCAATGACATAATTTCTTTACAAAATGCATAGGGTGTGGCTATGACGTAATGTCATGACGCATGCAAGCTGGCTGGCCAATCCCCAGATGATGTAATTTCTTGATGAAATGTGCAGAGCGTGGCTACGGTGTGATGTCATCACGCATGTGAGCTGGCATTTAGGATCAGCCTGCTACACAGGATTATGTGACTGCAGATATGCATTTTTAGATGTTTTGCCATGTAAACGCACTTTTAAATAAAGGCATTTTTTTTTATACTTCACTATGCAACAGACATGCCTTCCCCTAGTACAAGAACCTCCCACAGTAAAAAAACAAAAACAAAAAAAAAAAAAAAAAAAAACAAAAAACAAAAAAAACACAGGCTAGGCACACAGTTAACTATTTAATTGCCCCTGATGTTAACCCCTTCCCAGCCAGTGTCATTTGTACATATTTTTTAGCATCGATCATTGTATTAGTGTTACCGGTCCCCAAAAAGTGTCAGTGTCTGATTTGTCCGCCACTATAAGTATTTTGAGTACAGTGTCGCACGACCGCGCACTTGTCAGTTAAAGTAACAGTGCCGTATCACAAAAAATGGTCTGGTCAGGAAGAGGGGTAAATCTCCTAGAGGTGAAGTGGTTAAGGTGTGTGACTGGTGCCTGTGCCAAGCGAGCAAGCTTTTTTCACAGCAGCCAGGATCATGAAAACTGAGGTGATCGCTGTAGAGGCGACTATATGAATATATGGCATATGAATACTAGAGCAATAGAAGTCTGCAATAAATTCATAGCTGGAGTTCACCTTTCCACACCCTCTATATACGGACATGTCACCCTCCATATATGGACATGTCACCCTCCATATATGGCAGGGACGTGCAGTCAGGGGAGGGAGGTGAGGGAGAGCGACTTTGAGGGTCGTAGCTCCACGAACAGGGGTCACAGAGACCCCAAATTTATGAGGTAGGTAGCTGAAGTCATACCCCACCACTGATCCAAATTTGGGGTATCTGTGGTTCCAGAGATATGGGGCTCCTTGGCAGCCTGTCAGAAGCTAAATACAGTACAGCCAGTTTTAATACAAGCTGGCACACTCTATTTGCAACAGACTAAGAGGATGAGCTCACAGTGCCTCTCCTCACTTTTTGTCAGAGGCACTGAGCTCAATGGACAGCTTGGAGTCTTGGACCAATGGTAAAGTACCACTGGCCCAAGCTGTCCAATAAAAATGCTGCAGTGGAGGCACACCTCTCACTGCAGTGTCATAGAAGGGGGCATGTGTCTAAAGGACAAATACTCCCTTTCAGCCCAGCCCTCTTAACTAGAAGGAAAAAATATGTGTTTATGTGTATAAGATTTACCCACAATCCCATGTTTTTCTCACACAGTTAAAAAGGTACAAAGCTAAATCATATATTATTATGCTATATGTTATAAGATAAATAATAAATTATTATCTATTTACTGAGAAATTACAGGTTGGAAGTTATAACTTCCAACTTCGGTAATTTGTCCATCAAGCCACCTGCTTGAGTACAGTTTTTTAAAATATACTAAATTACCTCAAAAATAATATATAATAATTATTTGTATATTACTTACGGTAATTAACCCCTTGCCACCCAGGCCAATTCTGACACTTCTCTCCTACATGTAAAAATCATAATATTTTTGCTAGAAAGTTACTCAAAACCCCCAAACATTATATATATTGTTTTAGCAGACACCCTAGGGAATAAAATGGTGGTCGTTGCAACTTTTTATGTCACACGGTATTTGCGCAGCAATTTTTCAAACAAATTTTTTTTGAAAAGAAACAGTTTTATGAAAAAAAAGCTTGATTTTTTTGTATACTATGAAAAATGATGTTACACTGAGTAAATAGATACCTAACATGTTATGCTTTAACATTGCACACACTTGTGGAGTGGCGCCAAACTTCAGTACTTAAAAATCTCCATAGACGACGCTTTTTACAGGTTACATGTTTAGAGTTACAGAGGAGAATTATTGCTCTCACTAGGGTTGCCACTTCATCCCTTTAACCACTTAAGGACCGCCTCACGCCGATTTACGTCGGCAAGGCGGCACGGGCAGGCAAAATCACGTACATGTACGTGATTTGCCTCCCGCGGGTGGGGGGTCCGATCGGACCCCCCCCCCCGGTGCCCGAGGCGGTCCCGTTTTGTAACCCGGCAATCGGAGGTGAGGGGGAGGCTATCCGTTCGTGGCCCCTCCCTCGCAATCGCCGCCGGCCAATCAGATTACTTCCTTTGCTGCTGTATGCTAAACAGCAGCAAAGGAAATGATGTCATCTCTCCTCGGCTCGGTATTCCGTTGCAGCGCCGAGGAGAGAAGACTGGTATGTGAGTGCACCAACACTACACAACACAGTAGAACATGCCAGGCACACAAAACACCCCAATCCCCCCCCCGATCGCCCCCCGATCACCCCCCAATCACCCCCCCCCTCCCTGTCACAAACTGACACCAGCAGTTTTTTTTTTTTTTTTCCTGATTACTGCATTGGTGTCAGTTTGTGACAGTTACAGTGTTGGGACAGTGAGTATTACCCACCTTTAGGTCTAGGGTACCCCCCTAACCCCCCCTAATAAACTTTTAACCCCTTGATCACCCCCTGTCACCAGTGTCACTAAGCGATCATTTTTCTGATCGCTGTATTAGTGTCGCTGGTGACGCTAGTTAGTGAGGTAAATATTTAGGTTCGCCGTCAGCGTTTTATAGCGACAGGGACCCCCATATACTACCTAATAAATGTTTTAACCCCTTGATTGCCCCCTAGTTAACCCTTTCACCACTGATCACCGTATAACTGTTACGGGTGACGCTGGTTAGTTTGTTTATTTTTTATAGTGTCAGGGCACCCGCCGTTTATTACCGAATAAAGGTTTAGCCCCCCGGTCGCCCGGCGGTGATATGCGTCGCCCCAGGCAGCGTCAGATTAGCGCCAGTACCGCTAACACCCACGCACGCAGCATACGCCTCCCTTAGTGGTATAGTATCTGATCGGATCAATATCTGATCAGATCTATACTAGCGTCCCCAGCAGTTTAGGGTTCCCAAAAACGCAGTGTTAGCGGGATCAGCCCAGATACCTGCTAGCACCTGCGTTTTGTCCCTCCGCCCGGCCCACCCAAGTGCAGTATCGATTGATCACTGTCACTTACAAAACACTAAACGCATAACTGCAGCGTTCGCAGAGTCAGGCCTGATCCCTGCGATCGCTAACAGTTTTTTTGGTAGCATTTTGGTGAGCTGGCAAGCACCAGCCCCAGGCAGCGTCAGGTTAGCGCCAGTACCACTGACACCCACGCACGTACCATACACCTCCCTTAGTGGTATAGTATCTGAACGGATCAATATCTGGTCCGATCAGATCTATACTAGCGTCCCCAGCAGTTTAGGGTTCCCAAAAACGCAGTGTTAGCGAGATCAGCCCAGATACCTGCTAGCACCTGCGTTGTGCCCCTCCGCCTGGCCCAGCCCAGCCCACCCAAGTGCAGTATCGATCGATCACTGTCACTTACAAGGCACTAAACGCATAACTGCAGCGTTCGCAGAGTCAGGCCTGATCCCTGCGATCGCTAACAGTTTTTTTGGTAGCATTTTGGTGAACTAGCAAGCACCGGCCCCAGGCAGCGTCAGGTTAGCGCCAGTACCACTAACACCCACGCACGCAGCATACGCCTCCTTTAGTGGTATAGTATCTGAACGGATCAATATCTGATCCGATCAGATCTATACTAGCGTCCCCAGCAGTTTAGGGTTCCCAAAAACGCAGTGTTAGCGGGATCAGCCCAGATACCTGCTAGCACCTGCGTTTTGCCCCTCCGCCCGGCCCAGCCCAGCCCACCCAAGTGAAGTATCGATCGATCACTGTCACTTACAAAACACTAAACGCATAACTGCAGCGTTTGCAGAGTCAGGCCTGATGCCTGCGATCGCTAACAGTTTTTTTGGAAGCTTTTTATTGAACTGGCAAGCACCAGCGGCCTAGTATACCCCGGTCGTAGTCAAACCAGCGCTGCAGTAACACTTGGTGACGTGGCGAGTCCCATAAGTGCAGTTCAAGCTGGTGAGGTGGCAAGCACAAGTAGTGTCCCGCTGCCACCAAAAAGACGAACACAGGCCCGTCGTGCCCATAATGCCCTTCCTGCTGCATTCGCCAATCCTAATTGGGAACACACCGCTTCTGCAGCGCCCGTACTTCCCCCATTCACATCCCCAACCAAATGCAGTCGGCTGCATGAGAGGCATTTTTATGTCCTCCCGAGTACCCCTACCCAACGGACCCCCCCAAAAAGATGTCGTGTCTGCAGCAAGCGCGGATATAGGCGTGACACCCGCTATTATTGTCCCTCCTGTCCTGACAATCCTGGTCTTTGCATTGGTGAATGTTTTGAACGCTACCATGCACTAGTTGAGTATTAGCGTAGGGTACAGCATTCCACAGACTAGGCACACTTTCACAGGGTCTCCCAAGATGCCATCGCATTTTGAGAGACCCGAACCTGGAACCGGTTACAGTTATAAAAGTTAGTTACAAAAAAAGTGTAAAAAAAAAAAAAAATATATATAAAATAAAAAAAAATAGTTGTCGTTTTATTGTTCTCTCTCTATTCTCTCTCTCTATTGTTCTGCTCTTTTTTTACTGTATTCTATTCTGCAATGTTTTATTGTTATTGTTATTGTTATTATGTTTTATCATGTTTGTTTTTCAGGTATGTAATTATTTATACTTTACTGTTTACTGTGCTTTATTGTTAACCATTGTTAACCATTTTTTTGTCTTCAGGTACGCCATTCACAACTTTGAGTGGTTATACCAGAATGATGCCTGCAGGTTTAGGTATCATCTTGGTATCATTCTTTTCAGCCAGCGGTCGGCTTTCATGTAAAAGCAATCCTAGTGGCTAATTAGCCTCTAGACTGCCTTTACAAGCCGTGGGAGGGAATGCCCCCCCCCACCGTCTTCCGTGTTTTTCTCTGGCTCTCCTGTCTCAACAGGGAACCTGAGAATGCAGCCGGTGATTCAGCCAGCTGACCATAGAGCTGATCAGAGACAAGAGTGGCTCCAAACATCTCTATGGCCTAAGAAACCGGAAGCTACGAGCATTTTAGGACTTAGATTTCGCCGGATGTAAATAGCGCCATTGGGAAATTGGGGAAGCATTTTATCACACCGATCTTGGTGTCGTCAGATGCTTTGAGGGCAGAGGAGAGATCTAGGGTCTAATAGACCCCAATTTTTTCAAAAAAGAGTACCTGTCACTCTCTATTGCTATCATAGGGGATATTTACATTCTCCGAGATAACAATAAAAATGATTTAAAAAAAAAAAAAATGAAAGGAACAGTTTAAAAATAAGATAAAAAAGCAAAAAAATAATAAAAAAAAAAAAAAAAAAAAAAAAAAAAAAAAAAAAAAAAGCACCCCTGTCGCCCCCTGCTCTTGCGCTAAGGCGAACGCAAGCGGCGGTCTGTCGTCAAACGTAAACAGCAATTGCACCATGCATGTGAGGTATCACCGCGAAGGTCAGATCGAGGGCAGTAATTTTAGCAGTAGACCTCCTCTGCAAATCTAAAGTGGTAACCTGTAAAGGCTTTTAAAGGCTTTTAAAAATGTATTTATTTTGTTGCCACTGCACGTTTGTGCGCAATTGTAAAGCATGTCATGTTTGGTATCCATGTACTCGGCCTAAGATCATCTTTTTTATTTCATCAAACATTTGGGCAATATAGTGTGTTTTAGTGCATTAAAATTTAAAAAAGTGTGTTTTTTCCCCAAAAAATGCGTTTGAAAAATCGCTGCGCAAATACTGTGTGAAAAAAAAAATTGAAACACCCACCATTTTAATCTGTAGGGCATTTGCTTTAAAAAATATATAATGTTTGGGGGTTCAAAGTAATTTTCTTGCAAAAAAAAAAAAAACTTTTTCATGTAAACAATAAGTGTCAGAAAGGGCTTTGTCTTCAAGTGGTTAGAAGAGTGGGTAATGTGTGACATAAGCTTCTAAATGTTGTGCATAAAATGCCAGGACAGTTCAAAACCCCCCCAAATGACCCCATTTTGGAAAGTAGACACCCCAAGCTATTTGCTGAGAGGCATGTCGAGTCCATGGAATATTTTATATTGCGACACAAGTTGCGGGAAAGAGACAAATTTTTTTTTTTTTTTTTTGCACAAAGTTGTCACTAAATGATATATTGCTAAAACATGCCATGGGAATATGTGAAATTACACCCCAAAATACATTCTGCTGCTTCTCCTGAGTACGGGGATACCACATGTGTGAGACTTTTTGGGAGCCTAGCCGCGTACGGGACCCCGAAAACCAAGCACCGCCTTCAGGCTTTCTAAGGACGTGAATTTTTGATTTCACTCTTCACTGCCTATCACAGTTTCGGAGGCCATGGAATGCCCAGGTGGCACAAAACCCCCCCAAATGACCCCATTTTGGAAAGTAGACACCCCAAGCTATTTGCTGAGAGGTATAGTGAGTATTTTGCAGACCTCACTTTTTGTCACAAAGTTTTGAAATTTGAAAAAAGAAAAAAAAAAAAAAGTTTTTTCTTGTCTTTCTTCATTTTCAAAAACAAATGAGAGCTGCAAAATACTCACCATGCCTCTCAGCAAATAGCTTGGGGTGTCTACTTTCCAAAATGGGGTCATTTGGGGGGGGGGGGTTGTGCCACCTGGGCATTCCATGGCCTCCGAAACTGTGATAGGCAGTGAAGAGTGAAATCAAAAATTTACACCCTTAGAAATCCTGAAGGCGGTGATTGGTTTTCGGGGTCCCGTACGCGGCTAGGCTCCCAGAAAGTCCCACACATGTGGTATCCCCGTACTCAGGAGAAGTAGCTGAATGTATTTTGGGGTGCAATTCCACATAGGCCCATGGCCTGTGTGAGCAATATATCATTTAGTGACAACTTTTTGTAAATATTTTTTTTTTTTTTGTCATTATTCAATCACTTGGGACAAAAAAAATAAATATTCAATGGGTTCAACATGCCTATCGGCAATTTCCTTGGGGTGTCTACTTTCCAAAATGGGGTCATTTGGGGGGGGTTTGTACTGCCCTGCCATTTTAGCACCTCAAGAAATGACATAGGCAGTCATAAACTAAAAGCTGTGTAAATTCCAGAAAATGTACCCTAGTTTGTAGACGCTATAAATTTTGCGCAAACCAATAAATATACGCTTATTGACATTTTTTTTACCAAAGACATGTGGCCGAATACATTTTGGCCTAAATGTATGACTAAAATTGAGTTTATTGGATTTTTTTTATAACAAAAAGTAGAAAATATCATTTTTTTTCAAAATGTTCGGTCTTTTTCCGTTTATAGCGCAAAAAATAAAAACTGCAGAGGTGATCAAATACCATCAAAAGAAAGCTCTATTTGTGGGAAGAAAAGGACGTAAATTTCGTTTGGGTACAGCATTGCATAACCGCGCAATTAGCAGTTAAAGCGACGCAGTGCCAAATTGGAAAAAGACCTCTGGTCCTTAGGCAGCATAATGGTCCGGGGCTCAAGTGGTTAAACCTGGACACATATGAATTACACACGTTCTGAGGCTAATTTATTGCAGATAAGGCACCAAGTGAGTTTATTTACCATCTTAATCAGCCACAGAACCTGTGTAATTAATATGTGTTCAGGTTTAAAGGGATGAGGTGGCAACCCTAGCTCTCGCTCTAACGTTCGCAAGGTATGTAACCTGGGTGTACCTGGATCTAATACTAGCCAGTGTCTCATCAGCCACTGACCTCACTGCAAGTCCTTATACGGACATGTCACCCTCTGTATACGGACTGTCCTCCTCTATATACTGTGAGATTGAGGAATTAGACTCAAGTAGCTGGTGCAATTTACTGGCTGCACCAGTCCAAACTGCAGTTTTAGGGCGTGGCAGCCCACTTTTATTGAATAAAGGAAAGTTCACTTATACATCAGTTGCCCACGCAGGGGTTTCTTCCACATAACATGTATTAACGAAAATACCAAGTCACCTGGGTTACGTATTGGCAGCACGGCTGCTCCTCTTACCAGTCCTTTAACTGTGTCATTCAGCTCTCTCAGAACACTTGGCTCTCTAGCCTTCAGTCGCAGTGCCCTGCTAAGTGGTCCACCTCTGGCCTAAGGATTGGGGTTCTCCTGACACCCCTGATAGGAGCTGACTTAAATCCTGGAGACCTGTTGGCTTCTGGCTGGGCCCTCTGACCCCTCGATGAGACCTCCGTCTCATGGCTTCTGGCTGGGGCCCCCTGACTCCGGGTAAGACCTTCCGTCTCCCACACTGGGAGCGGTCTCCAAACTGGAAGCTGTCTCCAAAAATGAGAGCTTTGAGCAATTCTCAGACCTGACTATATAATGACCCTGCACACCTATGTAGTGAGCCAGGTTGCAGGCCTCTAGCAAAACCTGGACCCAGGATTGAATGTTCTTCTTCAGAACTACAGAACCTGGAGAGATGCTAGTTCTGAACCTTGCATTAACCCTTAATGAGACTCCTGGGTCACCTTTTCCTATAAACTTATAGCGACAGAACCTCTCTCTGTCACAATACGGACATGTCATTCTCTATATACGGACATGTCATCCTCTATTAACGGACATGTCATCCTCTATATACTGACATGTCACCCTCAATATAAGGACATGTCACCCTCAATATAAGGACATGTCATCCTCTATATAAGGACATGTCATCCTCTATATAAGGACATGTCATCCTCTATATAAGGACATGTCATCCTCTATATACGGACATGAACTCTCCATATATGGACTGTCACCCTCCATACACGCACCGTCACCCTCTATATACGGACATTTCATCCTCTATATACGCACTGTCACCCTCTATATACGGACGTGTCACCCTCTATATACGGACGTGTCACCCTCTATATACGGACGTGTCACCCTCTATATACGGACGTGTCACCCTCTATATATACGGACCTTCACCCTCTATATACGGACATGTCACCCTCCATATACGAACATGTCATCCTCGGATGTGTCACCCTCTATATACGGATATGTCATCTTCTATATACGGACCGTCACCCTCTATATACGGAGGTGTCACCCTCTATATACGGACATGTCACCTTCTATATACAGACCGTCACCCTCTATATACGGACGCGTCACCCCCAATATATACGGACGTTTCACCCTCTATATACGGACGTGTCACCCTCTATATACGGACGTGTCACCCTCTATATACGGACGTGCCATCCTCAATATACGGACGTGCCATCCTCAATATACGGACGTGCCATCCTCTATATACGGACGTGCCATCCTCTATATACGGACGTGCCATCCTCTATATACGGACGTGCCATCCTCTATATACGGACGTGTCACCCTCTATATACGGAGGTGTCATCCTCTATATACGGACGTGTAACCCTCTATATACGGAGGTGTCACCCTCTATATACGGACCGTCACCCTCTATATACGGAGGTGTCACCCTCTATATACGGACCGTCACCCTCTATATACGGAGGTGTCACCCTCTATATACGGACATGTCACCCTCTATATACGGACATGTCACCCTCTATATACGGACCGTCACCCTCTATATACGGACGCGTCACCCCCTATATATACGGACGTTTCACCCTCTATATACGGACGTGTCACCCCCTTTAAATACACGGACGTTTCACCCTCTATATACGGACGTGTCACCCTCTATATACGGACGTGTCACCCTCTATATACGGACGTGTCACCCTCTATATACGGACGTGTCACCCTCTATATACGGACATGTCACCCTCTATATACGGACCGTCAACCTCTATATACGGACGCGTCACCCCCTATATATACATGGACGTGTCACCCTCTATATACGGACGTGTCACCCTCTATATACGGACGTGTCACCCTCTATATACGGACGTGTCACCCTCTATATACGGACGTGTCACCCTCTATATACGGACCGTCACCCTCTATATACGGAGATGTCACCCTCTACATATGGACATGTCATCCTCGGATGTGTCACCCTCTATATACGGACGTGTCACCCTCTATATACGGACGTATCACCCTCTATATACGGACGTGTCACCCTCTATATACGGACATGTCACCCTCTATATACGGACGTGTCACCCTCTATATACGGACGTGTCACCCTCTATATACGGACGTGTCACCCTCCATATACGAACATGTCATCCTCCATATACGAACATGTCATCCTCTACATATGGACATGTCACCCTCGGACGTGTCACCCTCTATATACGGACGTGTCACCCTCTATATACGGACGTGTCACCCTCTATATACGGACGTGCCACCCTCTATATACGGACGTGCCACCCTCTATATACGGACGTGCCACCCTCTATATACGGACGTGTCACCCTCTATATACGGACGTGTCACCCTCTATATACGGACGTGTCACCCTCTATATACGGACGTGTCACCCTCTATATACGGATGTGTCACCCTCTATATACGGACGTGTCACCCTCTATTTACGGACGTGTCACCCTCTATATACGGACCGTCACCCTCTATATACGGACGCGTCACCCCCTATATAAATGGACGTTTCACCCTCCTATATACGGACGTGTCACCCCCTATATATACACGGACGTGTCACCCTTTATATACGGACGTGTCACCCTCTATATACGGACGTGTCACCCTCTATATACGGACGTGTCACCCTCTATATAAGGAAGTGTCACCCTCTATATACGGACGTGTCACCCTCTATATACGGACGTGTCACCCTCTATATACGGACGTGTCACCCTCTATATACGGACCGTCACCCTCTATATACGGACGCGTCACCCCCTATATATACGGACGTGTCACCCTCTATATACGGACGTGTCACCCTCTATATACGGATGTGTCACCCTCTATATACGGACGTGTCACCCTCTATATAAGGAAGTGTCACCCTCTATATACGGACGTGTCAACCTCTATATACGGACGTGTCACCCTCTATATACGGACGTGTCACCCTCTATATACGGACGTATCACCCTCTATATACGGACGCGTCACCCCCTATATATACGGACGTGTCACCCTCTATATACGGACATGTCACCCTCTATATACGGACGTGTCACCCTCTATATAAGGAAGTGTCACCCTCTATATACGGACGTGTCACCCTCTATATACGGACGTGTCACCCTCTATATACGGACGTGTCACCCTCTATATGCGGACGTGTCATCCTCTATATACGGACCGTCACCCTCTATATACAGACATGTCACCCTCCATATACGAACATGTCATCCTCTACATATGGACATGTCATCCTCGGATGTGTCACCCTCTATATATGGACGTGTCACCCTCTATATACGGACGTGTCACCCTCTATATACGGACGTGTCACCCTCTATATACGGATGTGCCACCCTCTATATACGGACGTGTCACCCTCTATATACGGACGTGTCACCCTCTATATACGGACGTGTCACCTTCTATACACGGACCGTCACCCTCTATATACGGACGCGTCACCCCCTATATATACGGACGTTTCACCCTCTATACACGGACGTGTCACCCTCTATACACGGACGTGTCACCCTCTATATACGGACGTGTCACCCTCTATATACGGACGCGTCACCCCCTCTATATACGGACGCGTCACCCCCTATATATACGGACGTTTCACCCTCTATACACGGACGTGTCACCCTCTATACACGGACGTGTCACCCTCTATATACGGACGTGTCACCCTCTATATACGGACCGTCACCCTCTATATACGGACGCGTCACCCCCTATATATACGGACGTGTCACCCTCTATATACGGACGTGTCACCCTCTATATAAGGAAGTGTCACCCTCTATATACCGACGTGTCACCCTCTATATACGGACGTGTCACCCTCTATATACGGACGTGTCACCCTGTATATGAGGACGTGTCATCCTCTATATACGGGCCGTCACCCTCTATATATGGACATGTCACCCTCCATATACGAACATGTCATCCTCTACATATGGACATGTCATCCTCGGATGTGTCACCCTCTATATACGGACGTGTCACCCTCTATATACAGATGTCTCACCCTCTATATACGGACGTGTCACCCTCTATATACGGAGGTGTCACCCTCTATATACGGACGTGTCACCCTCTATATACGGACGTGTCACCCTCTATATACGGACGTGTCACCATCTATATACTGACATGTCCCCCTCCATATACGAACATGTCATCCTCTATATACGGACATGTCATCTTCTATATACGGACGTGTCACCCTCTATATACGGATGTGCCATCCTCTATATACGGACGTGTCACCCTCTATATACGGACGTGTCACCCTCTATATACGGACGTGTCACCCTCTATATACGGACGTGCCATCCTCTATATACGGACGTGTCACCCTCTTCGGACGTGTCACCCTCTATATACGGACGTGTCACCCTCTATATACGGACGTGTCACCCTCTATATACGGACGTGTCACCCTCTACGGACGTGTCACCCTCTATATACGGACGTGTCACCCTCTATATACGGACTTGTCACCCTCTATATACGGACGTGTCACCCTCTATATACGGACGTGTCACCCCCTATATATACACGGACGTTTCACCCTCTATATACGGACGTGTCACCCTCTATATACGGACGTGTCACCCTCTATATACGGACATGTCACCCTCTATATACAGACCGTCACCCTCTATATACGGATGCGTCACTCCCTCTATATACGGACGTGTCACCCTCTATATACGGACGTGTCACCCTCTATATACGGACGTGTCACCCTCTATATACGGACGTGTCACCCTCTACGGACGTGTCACCCTCTATATACGGACGTGTCACCCTCTATATACGGACTTGTCACCCTCTATATACGGACGTGTCACCCTCTATATACGGACATGTCACCCTCCATATACGAACATGTAATCCTCTACATATGGACATGTCACCCTCGGACGTGTCACCCTCTATATACGGACATGTCATCTTCTATATACGGACGTGTCACCCTCTATATACGGATGTGCCATCCTCTATATACGGACATGTCACCCTCTATATACGGACGTGTCACCCTCTATATACGGACTTGTCACCCTCTATATACGGACGTGTCACCCTCTATATACGGACATGTCACCCTCCATATACGAACATGTAATCCTCTACATATGGACATGTCACCCTTGGATGTGTCACCCTCTATATACGGACATGTCATCTTCTATATACGGACGTGTCACCCTCTATATACGGATGTGCCATCCTCTATATACGGACGTGTCACCCTCTATATACGGACGTGTCACCCTCTATATACGGACGTGTCACCCTCTATATACGGACGTGCCATCCTCTATATACGGACGTGTCACCCTCTATATACGGACGTGTCACCTTCTATATACGGACGTGTCACCCTCTATATACGGACGTGTCACCCTCTACATACGGACCGTCACTCTCTATATACACGGACGTTTCACCCTCTATATACGGACGTGTCACCCCCTATATATACACGGACGTTTCACCCTCTATATACGGACGTGTCACCCTCTATATACGGACGTGTCACCCTCTATATACGGACATGTCACCCTCTATATACAGACCGTCACCCTCTATATACGGATGCGTCACTCCCTATATATACGGACGTGTCACCCTCTATATACGGACGTGTCACCCTCTATATACGGACGTGTTACCCTCTATATACGGACATGTCACCCTCTATATACGGACATGTCACCCTCCATATACGAACATGTCATCCTCTACATATGGACATGTCACCCTCGGACGTGTCACCCTCTATATACGGATATGTCATCTTCTATATACGGACATGTCACCCTCTATATACGGACCGTCACCCTCTATATACGGAGGTGTCACCCTCTATATACGGAGGTGTCACCCTCTATATACGGACATGTCACCCTCTATATACGGACATGTCACCCTCTATATACGGACCGTCACCCTCTATATACAGACGTTTCACCCTCTATATACGGACGTGTCACCCCCTATATATACACGGACGTTTCACCATCTATATACTGACGTGTCACCCTCTATATACGGACGTGTCACCCTCTATATACGGACATGTCACCCTCTATATACGGACCGTCACCCTCTATATACGGAGGTGTCACCCTCTATATACGGACGTGTCACCCTCTATATACGGACATGTCACCCTCTATATACGGACATGTCACTCTCTATATACGGACCGTCACCCTCTATATACGGACGTTTCACCCTCTATATACGGACGTGTCACCCCCTATATATACACGGATGTTTCACCCTCTATATACTGACGTGTCACCCTCTATATACGGACGTGTCACCCTCTATATACGGACATGTCACCCTCTATATACGGACCGTCACCCTCTATATACGGACGCGTCACCCCCTATATATACGGACGCGTCACCCCCTATATATACGGACGCGTCACCCCCTATATATACGGACGCGTCACCCTCTATATACGGACGTGTCACCCTCTATATACGGACGTGTCACCCTCTATATACGGACGTGTCACCCTCTATATACGGATGTGTCACCCTCTATATACGGACATGTCACCCTCCATATACGAACATGTCATCCTCTACATATGGACATGTCATCCTCGGATGTGTCACCCTCTATATACGGACGTGTCACCCTCTATATACGGACGTGTCACCCTCTATATACGGACGTGTCACCCTCTATATACGGACGTGTCACCCTCCATATACGAACATGTCATCCTCTACATATGGACATGTCATCCTCGGATATGTCACCCTCTATATACGGACGTGTCACCCTCTATATACGGACGTGTCACCCTCTATATACAGACGTGTCACCCTCTATATACGGACGTGTCACCCTCCATATACGAACATGTCATCCTCCATATACGAACATGTCATCCTCTACATATGGACATGTCACCCTCGGACGTGTCACCCTCTATATACGGACATGTCATCTTCTATATACGGACGTGTCACCCTCTATATATGGATGTGCCATCCTCTATATACGGACGTGTCACCCTCTATATACGGACATGTCACCCTCTATATACGAACATGTCACCCTCTATATATGGACCGTCACCCTCTATATACGGACGCGTCACCCCCTATATATATGGACGTTTCACCCTCTATATACGGACGTGTCACCCCCTATATATACACGGACGTTTCACCCTCTATATACGGACGTGTCACCCTCTATATACGGACGTGTCACCCTCTATAAAAGGACGTGTCACCCTCTATATACGGACATGTCACCCTCTATATACGGACCGTCACCCTCTATATACGGACGCGTCACCCCCTCTATATACGGACGTGTCACCCTCTATATACGGACGTGTCACCCTCTATATACGGACCGTCACCCTCTATATACGGACATGTCACCCTCTACATATGGACATGTCATCCTCGGACGTGTCACCCTCTATATACGGACGTGTCACCCTCTATATACGGACGTATCACCCTCTATATACGGACGTGTCACCCTCTATATACGGACGTGTCACCCTCTATATACGGACGTGTTGCCCTCTATATACGGACGTGTCACCCTCCATATACGAACATGTCATCCTCCATATACGAACATGTCATCCTCTACATATGGACATGTCACCCTCGGACGTGTCACCCTCTATATACGGACATGTCATCTTCTATATACGGACGTGTCACCCTCTATATACGGACGTGCCATCCTCAATATACGGACGTGTCACCCTCTATATACGGACGTGTCACCCTCTATATACAGACGTGTCACCCTCTATATACGGACGTGTCACCCTCTACGGACGTGTCACCCTCTATATACGGACGTGTCACCCTCTATATACGGATGTGTCACCCTCTATATACGGACGTGTCACCCTCTATATACGGACGTGTCACCCTCTATATACGGACATGTCACCCTCCATATACGAACATGTAATCCTCTACATATGGACATGTCACCCTCGGACGTGTCACCCTCTATATACGGACATGTCATCTTCTATATACGGACGTGTCACCCTCTATATACGGATGTGCCATCCTCTATATACGGACGTGTCACCCTCTATATACGGACGTGTCACCCTCTATATACGGACTTGTCACCCTCTATATACGGACGTGTCACCCTCTATATACGGACATGTCACCCTCCATATACGAACATGTCATCCTCTACATATGGACATGTCACCCTCGGACGTGTCACCCTCTATATACGGACGTGTCATCTTCTATATACGGACGTGTCACCCTCTATATACGGATGTGTCACCCTCTATATACGGACGTGTCACCCTCTATATACGGACGTGTCACCCTCTATATACGGACGTGCCATCCTCTATATACGGACGTGTCACCCTCTATATACGGACGTGTCACCTTCTATATACGGACGTGTCACCTTCTATATACGGACGTGTCACCCTCTATATACGGACGTGTCACCCTCTATATACGGACGTGTCACCCTCTACATACGGACCGTCACACTCTATATACACGGACGTTTCACCCTCTATATACGGACGTGTCACCCCCTATATATACACGGATGTTTCACCCTCTATATACGGACGTGTCACCCTCTATATACGGACGTGTCACCCTCTATATACGGACATGTCACCCTCTATATACGGACCGTCACCCTCTATATATGGATGCGTCACCCCCTATATATACGGACGTGTCACCCTCTATATACGGATGTGTCACCCTCTATATACGGACGTGTCACCCTCTATATACGGACGTGTCACCCTCTATATTCGGACGTGTCACCCTCTATATACGGACATGTCACCCTCTATATACGGACATGTCACCCTCTATATACGAACATGTCATCCTCTACATATGGACATGTCACCCTCGGACGTGTCATCCTCTATATACGGATATGTCATCTTCTATATACGGACATGTCACCCTCTATATACGGACCGTCACCCTCTATATACGGAGGTGTCACCCTCTATATACGGACATGTCACCCTCTATATACGGACATGTCACCCTCTATATACGGACCGTCACCCTCTATATACGGACGCGTCACCCCCTATATATACGGACGTTTCACCCTCTATATACGGACGTGTCACCCCCTATATATACACGGACGTTTCACCCTCTATATACGGACGTGTCACCCTCTATATACGGACGTGTCACCCTCTATATACGGACATGTCACCCTCTATATACGGACCGTCACCCCCTCTATATACGGACGTGTCACCCTCTATATACGGACGTGTCACCCTCTATATACGGACCGTCACCCCCTCTATATACGGACGTGTCACCCTCTATATACGGACGTGTCACCTTCTATATACGGACGTGTCACCTTCTATATACGGACGTGTCACCCTCTATATACGGACGTGTCACCCTCTATATACGGACGTGTCACCCTCTACATACGGACCGTCACACTCTATATACACGGACGTTTCACCCTCTATATACGGACGTGTCACCCCCTATATATACACGGATGTTTCACCCTCTATATACGGACGTGTCACCCTCTATATACGGACGTGTCACCCTCTATATACGGACATGTCACCCTCTATATACGGACCGTCACCCTCTATATATGGATGCGTCACCCCCTATATATACGGACGTGTCACCCTCTATATACGGATGTGTCACCCTCTATATACGGACGTGTCACCCTCTATATACGGACGTGTCACCCTCTATATTCGGACGTGTCACCCTCTATATACGGACATGTCACCCTCTATATACGGACATGTCACCCTCTATATACGAACATGTCATCCTCTACATATGGACATGTCACCCTCGGACGTGTCATCCTCTATATACGGATATGTCATCTTCTATATACGGACATGTCACCCTCTATATACGGACCGTCACCCTCTATATACGGAGGTGTCACCCTCTATATACGGACATGTCACCCTCTATATACGGACATGTCACCCTCTATATACGGACCGTCACCCTCTATATACGGACGCGTCACCCCCTATATATACGGACGTTTCACCCTCTATATACGGACGTGTCACCCCCTATATATACACGGACGTTTCACCCTCTATATACGGACGTGTCACCCTCTATATACGGACGTGTCACCCTCTATATACGGACATGTCACCCTCTATATACGGACCGTCACCCCCTCTATATACGGACGTGTCACCCTCTATATACGGACGTGTCACCCTCTATATACGGACGTGTCACCCTCTATATACGGACCGTCACCCTCTATATACGGACATGTCACCCTCCATATACGAACATGTCATCCTCTACATATGGACATGTCATCCTCGGATGTGTCACCCTCTATATACGGACGTGTCACCCTCTATATACGGACGTGTCACCCTCTATATACGGACGTGTCACCCTCTACATACGGACATGTCACCCTCCATATACGAACATGTCATCCTCCATATACGAACATGTCATCCTCTACATATGGACATGTCACCCTCGGACGTGTCACCCTCTATATACGGATATGTCATCTTCTATATACGGACATGTCACCCTCTATATACGGACCGTCACCCTCTATATACGGAGGTGTCACCCTCTATATACGGACATGTCACCCTCTATATACGGACCGTCACCCTCTATATACGGACGCGTCACCCCCTATATATACGGACGTTTCACCCTCTATATACGGACGTGTCACCCCCTATATATACACGGACGTTTCACCCTCTATATACGGACGTGTCACCCTCTATATATGGACGTGTCACCCTCTATATACGGACCGTCACCCCCTCTATATACGGACGTGTCACCCTCTATATACGGACGTGTCACCCTCTATATACGGACGTGTCACCCTCTATATACGGACCGTCACCCTCTATATACGGACATGTCACCCTCCATATACGAACATGTCATCCTCTACATATGGACATGTCATCCTCGGATGTGTCACCCTCTATATACGGACGTGTCACCCTCTATATACGGACGTGTCACCCTCTACATACGGACATGTCACCCTCCATATACGAACATGTCATCCTCCATATACGAACATGTCATCCTCTACATATGGACATGTCACCCTCGGACGTGTCACCCTCTATATACGGACGTGTCACCCCCTATATAAACACGGACGTGTCACCCTCTATATACGGACGTGTCACCCTCTATATACGGACGTGTCACCCTCTATATACGGACGTGTCACCCTCTATATACAGACATGTCACCCTCTATATACGGACCGTCACCCCCTCTATATACGGACGTGTCACCCTCTATATACGGACGTGTCACCCTCTATATACGGACGTGTCACCCTCTATATACGGATGTGTCACCCTCTATATACGGACCGTCACCCTCTATATACGGACATGTCACCCTCCATATACGAACATGTCATCCTCTACATATGGACATGTCATCCTCGGATGTGTCACCCTCTATAGACGGACGTGTCACCCTCTATATACGGACGTGTCACCCTCTATATACGGACGTGTCACCCTCTATATACGGACATGTCATCCTCTATATACGGACCTGTCACCCTCTATATACGGACCGTCACCCTCTATATACGGACGTGTCACCCTCTATATACGGACGTGTCACCCTCTATATACGGACGTGTCACCCTCTATATACGGACGTGTCACCCTCTATATACGGACGTGTCACCCTCTATATACGGACGTGTCACCCTCCATATACGAACATGTCATCCTCCATATACGAACATGTCATCCTCTACATATGGACATGTCACCCGCGGACGTGTCACCCTTTATATACGGAGATGTCATATTCTATATACGGACGTGTCACCCTCTATATACGGATGTGTCATCCTCTATATACGGATGTGTCACCCTCTATATACGGACGTGTCACCCTCTATATACGGACGTGTCACCCTCTATATACGGACGTGCCATCCTCAATATACGGACGTGCCATCCTCAATATACGGACGTGCCATCCTCAATATACGGACGTGCCATCCTCTATATACGGACGTGTCACCCTCTATATACGGACATGTCACCCTCTATATACGGACATGTCACCCTCTATATACGGACCGTCACCCTCTATATACGGACATGTCACCCTCTATATACGGACATGTCACCCTCTATATACGGACCGTCACCCTCTATATACGGACGCGTCACCCCCTATATATACGGACGTTTCACCCTCTATATACGGACGTGTCACCCCCTATATATATACACGGACGTTTCACCCTCTATATACGGACGTGTCACCCTCTATATACGGACGTGTCACCCTCTATATACGGACGTGTCACCCTCTATATACGGACGTGTCACCCTCTATATACGGACGCGTCACCCCCTATATATACGGACGTGTCACCCTCTATATACGGACGTGTCACCCTCTATATACGGACGTGTCACCCTCTATATACGGACCGTCACCCTCTATATACGGAGATGTCACCCTCTACATATGGACATGTCATCCTCGGATGTGTCACCCTCTATATACGGACGTGTCAACCTCTATATACGGACGTATCACCCTCTATATATGGACGTGTCACCCTCTATATACGGACATGTCACCCTCTATATACGGACGTGTCGCCCTCTATATACGGACGTGTCACCCTCTATATACGGACGTGTCACCCTCCATATACGAACATGTCATCCTCCATATACGAACATGTCATCCTCTACATATGGACATGTCACCCTCGGACGTGTCACCCTCTATATACGGACGTGTCACCCTCTATATACGGACGTGTCACCCTCTATATACGGACGTGCCACCCTCTATATACGGACGTGCCACCCTCTATATACAGACGTGCCATCCTCTATATACGGACGTGTCACCCTCTATATACGGACGTGTCACCCTCTATATACGGACGTGTCACCCTCTATATACGGACGTGTCACCCTCTATATACAGACGTGTCACCCTCTATATACGGACGTGTCACCCTCTATATACGGACGTGTCACCCTCTATTTACGGACGTGTCACCCTCTATATACGGACCGTCACCCTCTATATACGGACCGTCACCCTCTATATATGGACGCGTCACCCCCTATATATATGGACGTTTCACCCTCCTATATACGGACGTGTCACCCCTTATATATACACGGACGTGTCACCCTCTATATACGGACGTGTCACCCTCTATATACGGACGTGTCACCCTCTATATACGGACGTGTCACCCTCTATATACGGACCGTCCCCCTCCTATATACGGACGCGTCACCCCCTATATATACGGACGTGTCACCCTCTATATACGGACGTGTCACCCTCTATATACGGACGTGTCACCCTCTATATAAGGAAGTGTCACCCTCTATATCCGGACGTGTCACCCTCTATATACGGACGTGTCACCCTCTATATACGGACGTGTCACCCTCTATATACGGACCGTCACCCTCTATATACGGACGCGTCACCCCCTATATATACGGACGTGTCACCCTCTATATACGGACGTGTCACCCTCTATATACGGACGTGTCACCCTCTATATACGGACGTGTCACCCTCTATATACGGACGTGTCACCCTCTATATACAGACGTGCCATCCTCTATATACGGACGTGTCACCCTCTATATACGGACGTGTCACCCTCTATATACGGACGTGTCACCCTCTATATACGGACGTGTCACCCTCTATATACAGACGTGTCACCCTCTATATACGGACGTGTCACACTCTATATACGGACGTGTCACCCTCTATTTACGGACGTGTCACCCTCTATATACGGACCGTCACCCTCTATATACGGACCGTCACCCTCTATATATGGACGCGTCACCCCCTATATATATGGACGTTTCACCCTCCTATATACGGACGTGTCACCCCTTATATATACACGGACGTGTCACCCTCTATATACGGACGTGTCACCCTCTATATACGGACGTGTCACCCTCTATATACGGACGTGTCACCCTCTATATACGGACCGTCCCCCTCCTATATACGGACGCGTCACCCCCTATATATACGGACGTGTCACCCTCTATATACGGACGTGTCACCCTCTATATACGGACGTGTCACCCTCTATATAAGGAAGTGTCACCCTCTATATCCGGACGTGTCACCCTCTATATACGGACGTGTCACCCTCTATATACGGACGTGTCACCCTCTATATACGGACCGTCACCCTCTATATACGGACGCGTCACCCCCTATATATACGGACGTGTCACCCTCTATATACGGACGTGTCACCCTCTATATACGGACGTGTCACCCTCTATATACGGACGTGTCACCCTCTATATACGGAAGTGTCACCCTCTATATACGGACGTGTCACCCTCTATATACGGACGTGTCACCCTCTATATGCGGACGTGTCATCCTCTATATACGAACCGTCACCCTCTATTTACGGACATGTCACCCTCCATATACGAACATGTCATCCTCTACATATGGACATGTCATCCTCGGATGTGTCACCCTCTATATACGGACGTGTCACCCTCTATATACGGACGTGTCACCCTCTATATACGGACGTGTCACCCTCTATATACGGATGTGCCACCCTCTATATACGGACGTGTCACCCTCTATATACGGACGTGTCACCTTCTATATACGGACCGTCACCCTCTATATACGGACGCGTCACCCCCTATATATACGGACGTTTCACCCTCCTATATACGGACGTGTCACCCCCTATATATACACGGACGTGTCACCCTCTATATACGGACGTGTCACCCTCTATATACGGACGTGTCACCCTCTATATACGGACGTGTCACCCTCTATATACGGACGTGTCACCCTCTATATACGGACCGTCACCCTCTATATACGGACGCGTCACCCCCTATATATACGGACGTGTCACCCTCTATATACGGACGTGTCACCCTCTATATACGGACGTGTCACCCTCTATATACGGACGTGTCACCCTCTATATAAGGAAGTGTCACCCTCTATATAAGGAAGTGTCACCCTCTATATACGGACGTGTCACCCTCTATATACGGACGTGTCACCCTCTATATACGGACGTGTCACCCTCTATATACGGACCGTCACCCTCTATATACGGACGCGTCACCCCCTATATATACGGACGTGTCACCCTCTATATACGGACGTGTCACCCTCTATATACGGACGTGTCACCCTCTATATAAGGAAGTGTCACCCTCTATATACGGACGTGTCACCCTCTATATACGGACGTGTCACCCTCTATATGCGGACGTGTCATCCTCTATATACGGACCGTCACCCTCTATATACGGACATGTCACCCTCCATATACGAACATGTCATCCTCTACATATGGAAATGTCATCCTCGGATGTGTCACCCTCTATATACGGACGTGTCACCCTCTATATACGGACGTGTCACCCTCTATATACGGACGTGTCACCCTCTATATACGGATGTGCCACCCTCTATATACGGACGTGTCACCCTCTATATACGGACGTGTCACCTTCTATATACGGACCGTCACCCTCTATATACGGACGCGTCACCCCCTATATATACGGACGTTTCACCCTCTATACACGGACGTGTCACCCTCTATACACGGACGTGTCACCCTCTATATACGGACGTGTCACCCTCTATATACGGACCGTCACCCTCTATATACGGACGTGTCACCCTCTATATACGGACGTGTCACCCTCTATATACGGATGTGCCACCCTCTATATACGGACGTGTCACCCTCTATATACGGACGTGTCACCTTCTATATACGGACCGTCACCCTCTATATACGGACGCGTCACCCCCTATATATACGGACGTTTCACCCTCCTATATACGGACGTGTCACCCCCTATATATACACGGACGTGTCACCCTCTATATACGGACGTGTAACCCTCTATATACGGACGTGTCACCCTCTATATACGGACGTGTCACCCTCTATATACGGACGTGTCACCCTCTATATACGGACGTGTCACCCTCTATATACGGACCGTCACCCTCTATATACAGACGCGTCACCCCCTATATATACGGACGTGTCACCCTCTATATACGGACGTGTCACCCTCTATATACGAACGTGTCACCCTCTATATACGGACGTGTCACCCTCTATATAAGGAAGTGTCACCCTCTATATACGGACGTGTCACCCTCTATATACAGACGTGTCACCCTCTATATACGGACGTGTCACCCTCTATATACGGACCGTCACCCTCTATATACGGACGCGTCACCCCCTATATATACGGACGTGTCACCCTCTATATACGGACGTGTCACCCTCTATATACGGACGTGTCACCCTCTATATAAGGAAGTGTCACCCTCTATATACGGACGTGTCACCCTCTATATACGGACGTGTCACCCTCTATATACGGACGTGTCACCCTCTATATGCGGACGTGTCATCCTCTATATACGGACCGTCACCCTCTATATACGGACATGTCACCCTCCATATACGAACATGTCATCCTCTACATATGGACATGTCATCCTCGGATGTGTCACCCTCTATATACGGACGTGTCACCCTCTATATACGGACGTGTCACCCTCTATATACGGACGTGTCACCCTCTATATACGGATGTGCCACCCTCTATATACGGACGTGTCACCCTCTATATACGGACGTGTCACCTTCTATATACGGACCGTCACCCGCTATATACGGACGCGTCACCCCCTATATATACGGACGTTTCACCCTCTATACACGGACGTGTCACCCTCTATACACGGACGTGTCACCCTCTATACACGGACGTGTCACCCTCTATATACGGACGTGTCACCCTCTATATACGGACCGTCACCCTCTATATACGGACGCGTCACCCCCTATATATACGGACGTGTCACCCTCTATATACGGACGTGTCACCCTCTATATAAGGAAGTGTCACCCTCTATATACGGACGTGTCACCCTCTATATACGGACGTGTCACCCTCTATATACGGACGTGTCACCCTCTATATACGGACGTGTCACCCTGTATATGCGGACGTGTCATCCTCTATATACGGACCATCACCCTCTATATACGGACATGTCACCCTCCATATACGAACATGTCATCCTCTACATATGGACATGTCATCCTCGGATGTGTCACCCTCTATATACGGACGTGTCACCCTCTATATACGGATGTGTCACCCTCTATATAAGGACGTGTCACCCTCTATATACGGACGTGTCACCCTCTATATACGGACGTGTCACCCTCTATATACGGACGTGTCACCCTCTATATACTGACATGTCACCCTCCATATACGAACATGTCATCCTCTACATATGGACATGTCACCCTCGGACGTGTCACCCTCTATATACGGACATGTCATCTTCTATATACGGACGTGTCACCCTCTATATACGGATGTGCCATCCTCTATATACGGACGTGTCACCCTCTATATACGGACGTGTCACCCTCTATATACGGACGTGTCACCCTCTATATACGGACGTGTCACCCTCTATATACGGACGTGTCACCCTCTACGGACGTGTCACCCTCTATATACGGACGTGTCACCCTCTATATACGGACTTCTCACCCTCTATATACGGACGTGTCACCCTCTATATACGGACATGTCACCCTCCATATACGAACATGTAATCCTCTACATATGGACATGTCACCCTCGGACGTGTCACCCTATATATACGGACATGTCATCTTCTATATACGGACGTGTCACCCTCTATATACGGATGTGCCATACTCTATATACGGACGTGTCACCCTCTATATACGGACGTGTCACCCTCTATATACGGACTTGTCACCCTCTATATACGGACGTGTCACCGTCTATATACGGACATGTCACCCTCCATATACGAACATGTAATCCTCTACATATGGACATGTCACCCTTGGACGTGTCACCCTCTATATACGGACATGTCATCTTCTATATACGGACGTGTCACCATCTATATACGGATGTGCCATCCTCTATATACGGACGTGTCACCCTCTATATACGGACGTGTCACCCTCTATATATGGACGTGTCACCCTCTATATACGGACGTGTCACCCTCTATATACCGACGTGTCACCCTCTATATACGGACGTGCCATCCTCTATATACGGACGTGTCACCCTCTATATTCGGACGTGTCACCTTCTATATACGGACGTGTCACCCTCTATATACGGACGTGTCACCCTCTATATATGGACGTGTCACCCTCTATATACGGACGTGTCACCCTCTATATACGGACGTGTCACCCTCTATATACGGACGTGTCACCCTCTATATACGGACATGTCACCCTCTATATACGGACATGTCACCCTCCATATACGAACATGTCATCCTCTACATATGGACATGTCACCCTCGGACGTGTCACCCTCTATATACGGATATGTCATCTTCTATATACGGACATGTCACCCTCTATATACGGACCGTCACCCTCTATATACGGAGGTGTCACCCTCTATATACGGACATGTCACCCTCTATATACGGACATGTCACCCTCTATATACGGACCGTCACCCTCTATATACGGACGTTTCACCCTCTATATACGGACGTGTCACCCCCTATATATACACGGACGTTTCACCCTCTATATACTGACGTGTCACCCTCTATATACGGACGTGTCACCCTCTATATACGGACATGTCACCCTCTATATACGGACCGTCTCCCTCTTTATACGGACGCGTCACCCCCTATATATACGGACGCGTCACCCCCTATATATACGGACGTGTCACCCTCTATATACGGACGTGTCACCCTCTATATACGGACGTGTCACCCTCTATATACGGACGTGTCACCCTCTATATACGGACGTGTCACCCTCTATATACGGACGTGTCACCCTCTATATACGGACATGTCACCCTCCATATACGAACATGTCATCCTCTACATATGGACATGTCATCCTCGGATGTGTCACCCTCTATATACGGACGTGTCACCCTCTATATACGGACGTGTCACCCTCTATATACGGACGTGTTACCCTCTATATACGGACGTGTCACCCTCTATATACGGACGTGTCACCCTCTATATACGGACATGTCACCCTGCATATACGAACATGTCATCCTCTACATATGGACATGTCATCCTCGGATGTGTCACCCTCTATATACGGACGTGTCACCCTCTATATACGGACGTGTCACCCTCTATATACGGACGTGTCACCCTCTATATACGGACGTGTCACCCTCTATATACAGACATGTCACCCTCCATATACGAACATGTCATCCTCTACATATGGACATGTCATCCTCGGATGTGTCACCCTCTATATACGGACGTGTCACCCTCTATATACGGACGTGTCACCCTCTATATACGGACGTGTCACCCTCTATATACGGACGTGTCACCCTCCATATACGAACATGTCATCCTCCATATACAAACATGTCATCCTCTACATATGGACATGTCACCCTCGGACGGGTCACCCTCTATATACGGACATGTCATCTTCTATATACGGACGTGTCACCCTCTATATACGGATGTGCCATCCTCTATATACGGACGTGTCACCCTCTATATACGGACATGTCACCCTCTATATATGGACCGTCACCCTCTATATATGGACGCGTCACCCCCTATATATATATGGACGTTTCACCCTCTATATACGGACGTGTCACCCCCTATATATACACGGACGTTTCACCCTCTATATACGGACGTGTCACCCTCTATATACGGACGTGTCACCCTCTATAAAAGGACGTGTCACCCTCTATATACGGACATGTCACCCTCTATATACGGACCGTCACCCTCTATATACAGACCGTCACCCTCTATATACGGACGCGTCACCCCCTATATATACGGACGTGTCACCCTCTATATACGGACGTGTCACCCTCTATATACGGACCGTCACCCTCTATATACGGACATGTCACCCTCTACATATGGACATGTCATCCTTGGACGTGTCACCCTCTATATACGGACGTGTCACCCTTTATATACGGACGTATCACCCTCTATATACGGACGTGTCACCCTCTATATACGGACGTGTCACCCTCTATATACGGACGTGTCGCCCTCTATATACGGACGTGTCGCCCTCTATATACGGACGTGTCACCCTCCATATACGAACATGTCATCCTCCATATACGAACATGTCATCCTCTACATATGAACATGTCACCCTCGGACGTGTCACCCTCTATATACGGACATGTCATCTTCTATATACGGACGTGTCACCTTCTATATACGGACGTGCCATCCTCTATATACGGACGTGTCACCCTCTATATACGGACGTGTCACCCTCTATATACAGACGTGTCACCCTCTATATACGGACGTGTCACCCTCTACGGACGTGTCACCCTCTATATACGGACGTGTCACCCTCTATATACGGACTTGTCACCCTCTATATACGGACGTGTCACCCTCTTTATACGGACATGTCACCCTCCATATACGAACATGTAATCCTCTACATATGGACATGTCACCCTCGGACGTGTCACCCTCTATATACGGACATGTCATCTTCTATATACGGACGTGTAACCCTCTATATACGGATGTGCCATCCTCTATATACGGACATGTCACCCTCTATATACGGACGTGTCACCCTCTATATACGGACGTGTCACCCTCTATATACGGACTTGTCACCCTCTATATACGGACGTGTCACCCTCTATATACGGACATGTCACCCTCCATATACGAACATGTAATCCTCTACATATGGACATGTCACCCTTGGACGTGTCACCCTCTATATACGGACATGTCATCTTCTATATACGGACGTGTCACCCTCTATATACGGATGTGCTATCCTCTATATACGGACGTGTCACCCTCTATATACGGACGTGTCACCCTCTATATATGGACGTGTCACCCTCTATTTACGGACGTGTCACCCTCTATATACGGACGTGCCATCCTCTATATACGGACGTGTCACCCTCTATATACGGACGTGTCACCTTCTATATACGGACGTGTCACCCTCTATATACGGACGTGTCACCCTCTACATACGGACCGTCACTCTCTATATACACGGACGTTTCACCCTCTATATACGGACGTGTCACCCCCTATATATACACGGACGTTTCACCCTCTATATACGGACGTGTCACCCTCTATATACGGGCGTGTCACCCTCTATATACGGACATGTCACCCTCTATATACAGACCGTCACCCTCTATATACGGATGCGTCACCCCCTATATATACGGACGTGTCACCCTCTATATACGGACGTGTCACCCTCTATATACGGACGTGTCACCCTCTATATACGGACGTGTCACCCTCTATATACAGACATGTCACCCTCCATATACGAACATGTCATCCTCTACATATGGACATGTCACCCTCGGACGTGTCACCCTCTATATACGGATATGTCATCTTCTATATACGGACGTGTCACCCTCTATATACGGACGTGTCACCCTCTATATACGGATGTGCCACCCTCTATATACGGACGTGTCACCCTCTATATACGGACGTGTCACCTTCTATATACGGACCGTCACCCTCTATATACGGACGCGTCACCCCCTATATATACGGACGTTTCACCCTCTATATGCGGACGTGTCACCCTCTATATGCGGACGTGTCATCCTCTATATACGGACCGTCACCCTCTATATACGGACATGTTACCCTCCATATACGAACATGTCATCCTCTACATATGGACATGTCATCCTTGGATGTGTCACCCTCTATATACGGACGTGTCACCCTCTATATACGGACGTGTCACCCTCTATATACGGACGTGTCACCCTCTATATACGGATGTGCCACCCTCTATATACGGACGTGTCACCCTCTATATACGGACGTGTCACCTTCTATATACGGACGTGTCACCCTCCATATACGAACATGTCATCCTCCATATACGAACATTTCATCCTCTACATATGGACATGTCACCCTCGGACGTGTCACCCTCTATATACGGACATGTCATCTTCTATATACGGACGTGTCACCCTCTATATACGGACGTGCCATCCTCTATATACGGACGTGTCACCCTCTATATACGGACGTGTCACCCTCTATATACGGACTTGTCACCCTCTATATACGGACGTGTCACCGTCTATATACGGACATGTCACCCTCCATATACGAACATGTAATCCTCTACATATGGACATGTCACCCTTGGACGTGTCACCCTCTATATACGGACATGTCATCTTCTATATACGGACGTGTCACCCTCTATATACGGATGTGCCATCCTCTATATACGGACGTGTCACCCTCTATATACGGACGTGTCACCCTCTATATATGGACGTGTCACCCTCTATATACGGACGTGTCACCCTCTATATACGGACGTGTCACCCTCTATATACGGACGTGCCATCCTCTATATACGGACGTGTCACCCTCTATATTCGGACGTGTCACCTTCTATATACGGACGTGTCACCCTCTATATACGGACGTGTCACCCTCTATATATGGACGTGTCACCCTCTATATACGGACGTGTCACCCTCTATATACGGACGTGTCACCCTCTATATACGGACATGTCACCCTCTATATACGGACATGTCACCCTCCATATACGAACATGTCATCCTCTACATATGGACATGTCACCCTCGGACGTGTCACCCTCTATATACGGATATGTCATCTTCTATATACGGACATGTCACCCTCTATATACGGACCGTCACCCTCTATATACGGAGGTGTCACCCTCTATATACGGACATGTCACCCTCTATATACGGACATGTCACCCTCTATATACGGACCGTCACCCTCTATATACGGACGTTTCACCCTCTATATACGGACGTGTCACCCCCTATATATACACGGACGTTTCACCCTCTATATACTGACGTGTCACCCTCTATATACGGACGTGTCACCCTCTATATACGGACATGTCACCCTCTATATACGGACCGTCTCCCTCTTTATACGGACGCGTCACCCCCTATATATACGGACGCGTCACCCCCTATATATACGGACGTGTCACCCTCTATATACGGACGTGTCACCCTCTATATACGGACGTGTCACCCTCTATATACGGACGTGTCACCCTCTATATACGGACGTGTCACCCTCTATATACGGACGTGTCACCCTCCATATACGGACATGTCACCCTCTACATATGGACATGTCATCCTCGGATGTGTCACCCTCTATATACGGACGTGTCACCCTCTATATACGGACGTGTCACCCTCTATATACGGACGTGTCACCCTCTATATACGGACGTGTCACCCTCTATATACGGACGTGTCACCCTCTATATACGGACATGTCACCCTCCATATACGAACATGTCATCCTCTACATATGGACATGTCATCCTCGGATGTGTCACCCTCTATATACGGACGTGTCACCCTCTATATACGGACGTGTCACCCTCTATATACGGACGTGTCACCCTCTATATACAGACATGTCACCCTCCATATACGAACATGTCATCCTCTACATATGGACATGTCATCCTCGGATGTGTCACCCTCTATATACGGACGTGTCACCCTCTATATACGGACTTGTCACCCTCTATACACGGACGTGTCACCCTCTATATACGGACGTGTCACCCTCTATATACGGACGTGTCACCCTCCATATACGAACATGTCATCCTCCATATACGAACATGTCATCCTCTACATATGGACATGTCACCCTCGGACGGGTCACCCTCTATATACGGACATGTCATCTTCTATATACGGACGTGTCACCCTCTATATACGGATGTGCCATCCTCTATATACGGACGTGTCACCCTCTATATACGGACATGTCACCCTCTATATATGGACCGTCACCCTCTATATATGGACGCGTCACCCCCTATATATATATGGACGTTTCACCCTCTATATACGGACGTGTCACCCCCTATATATACACGGACGTTTCACCCTCTATATACGGACGTGTCACCCTCTATATACGGACGTGTCACCCTCTATAAAAGGACGTGTCACCCTCTATATACGGACATGTCACCCTCTATATACGGACCGTCACCCTCTATATACAGACCGTCACCCTCTATATACGGACGCGTCACCCCCTATATATACGGACGTGTCACCCTCTATATACGGACGTGTCACCCTCTATATACGGACGTGTCACCCTCTATATACGGACCGTCACCCTCTATATACGGACATGTCACCCTCTACATATGGACATGTCATCCTTGGACGTGTCACCCTCTATATACGGACGTGTCACCCTTTATATACGGACGTATCACCCTCTATATACGGACGTGTCACCCTCTATATACGGACGTGTCACCCTCTATATACGGACGTGTCGCCCTCTATATACGGACGTGTCGCCCTCTATATACGGACGTGTCACCCTCCATATACGAACATGTCATCCTCCATATACGAACATGTCATCCTCTACATATGAACATGTCACCCTCGGACGTGTCACCCTCTATATACGGACATGTCATCTTCTATATACGGACGTGTCACCTTCTATATACGGACGTGCCATCCTCTATATACGGACGTGTCACCCTCTATATACGGACGTGTCACCCTCTATATACAGACGTGTCACCCTCTATATACGGACGTGTCACCCTCTACGGACGTGTCACCCTCTATATACGGACGTGTCACCCTCTATATACGGACTTGTCACCCTCTATATACGGACGTGTCACCCTCTTTATACGGACATGTCACCCTCCATATACGAACATGTAATCCTCTACATATGGACATGTCACCCTCGGACGTGTCACCCTCTATATACGGACATGTCATCTTCTATATACGGACGTGTAACCCTCTATATACGGATGTGCCATCCTCTATATACGGACATGTCACCCTCTATATACGGACGTGTCACCCTCTATATACGGACGTGTCACCCTCTATATACGGACTTGTCACCCTCTATATACGGACTTGTCACCCTCTATATACGGACGTGTCACCCTCTATATACGGACATGTCACCCTCCATATACGAACATGTAATCCTCTACATATGGACATGTCACCCTTGGACGTGTCACCCTCTATATACGGACATGTCATCTTCTATATACGGACGTGTCACCCTCTATATACGGATGTGCTATCCTCTATATACGGACGTGTCACCCTCTATATACGGACGTGTCACCCTCTATATATGGACGTGTCACCCTCTATATACGGACGTGTCACCCTCTATATACGGACGTGCCATCCTCTATATACGGACGTGTCACCCTCTATATACGGACGTGTCACCTTCTATATACGGACGTGTCACCCTCTATATAGGGACGTGTCACCCTCTACATACGGACCGTCACTCTCTATATACACGGACGTTTCACCCTCTATATACGGACGTGTCACCCCCTATATATACACGGACGTTTCACCCTCTATATACGGACGTGTCACCCTCTATATACGGGCGTGTCACCCTCTATATACGGACATGTCACCCTCTATATACAGACCGTCACCCTCTATATACGGATGCGTCACCCCCTATATATACGGACGTGTCACCCTCTATATACGGACGTGTCACCCTCTATATACGGACGTGTCACCCTCTATATACGGACGTGTCACCCTCTATATACAGACATGTCACCCTCCATATACGAACATGTCATCCTCTACATATGGACATGTCACCCTCGGACGTGTCACCCTCTATATACGGATATGTCATCTTCTATATACGGACGTGTCACCCTCTATATACGGACGTGTCACCCTCTATATACGGATGTGCCACCCTCTATATACGGACGTGTCACCCTCTATATACGGACGTGTCACCTTCTATATACGGACCGTCACCCTCTATATACGGACGCGTCACCCCCTATATATACGGACGTTTCACCCTCTATATACGGACGTGTCACCCTCTATATACGGACGTGTCACCTTCTATATAAGGAAGTGTCACCCTCTATATACGGACGTGTCACCCTCTATATACGGACGTATCACCCTCTATATACGGACGTGTCACCCTCTATATGCGGACGTGTCATCCTCTATATACGGACCGTCACCCTCTATATACGGACATGTCACCCTCCATATACGAACATGTCATCCTCTACATATGGACATGTCATCCTTGGATGTGTCACCCTCTATATACGGACGTGTCACCCTCTATATACGGACGTGTCACCCTCTATATACGGACGTGTCACCCTCTATATACGGATGTGCCACCCTCTATATACGGACGTGTCACCCTCTATATACGGATGTGTCACCTTCTATATACGGACCGTCACCCTCTATATACGGACGCGTCACCCCCTATATATACGGACGTTTCACCCTCTATACACGGACGTGTCACCCTCTATACACGGACGTGTCACCCTCTATATACGGACGTGTCACCCTCTATATACGGACCGTCACCCTCTATATACGGACGCGTCACCCCCTATATATACGGACGTGTCACCCTCTATATACGGACGTGTCACCCTCTATATAAGGAAGTGTCACCCTCTATATACGGACGTGTCACCCTCTATATACGGACGTGTCACCCTCTATATACGGACGTGTCACCCTGTATATGCGGACGTGTCATCCTCTATATACGGACCATCACCCTCTATATACGGACATGTCACCCTCCATATACGAACATGTCATCCTCTACATATGGACATGTCATCCTCGGATGTGTCACCCTCTATATACGGACGTGTCACCCTCTATATACGGACGTGTCACCCTCTATATACGGACGTGTCACTCTCTATATACGGACGTGTCACCCTCTATATACGGACGTGTCACCCTCTATATACTGACATGTCACCCTCCATATACGAACATGTCATCCTCTACATATGGACATGTCACCCTCGGACGTGTCACCCTCTATATACGGACATGTCATCTTCTATATACGGACGTGTCACCCTCTATATACGGATGTGCCATCCTCTATATATGGACGTGTCACCCTCTATATACGGACGTGTCACCCTCTATATACGGACGTGTCACCCTCTATATACGGACGTGCCATCCTCTATATACGGACGTGTCACCCTCTACGGACGTGTCACCCTCTATATACGGACGTGTCACCCTCTATATATGGACGTGTCACCCTCTATATACGGACGTGTCACCCTCTATATACGGACGTGTCACCCTCTACGGACGTGTCACCCTCTATATACGGACGTGTCACCCTCTATATACGGACTTGTCACCCTCTATATACGGACGTGTCACCCTCTATATACGGACATGTCACCCTCCATATACGAACATGTAATCCTCTACATATGGACATGTCACCCTCGGACGTGTCACCCTATATATACGGACATGTCATCTTCTATATACGGACGTGTCACCCTCTATATACGGATGTGCCATACTCTATATACGGACGTGTCACCCTCTATATACGGACGTGTCACCCTCTATATACGGACTTGTCACCCTCTATATACGGACGTGTCACCGTCTATATACGGACATGTCACCCTCCATATACGAACATGTAATCCTCTACATATGGACATGTCACCCTTGGACGTGTCACCCTCTATATACGGACGTGTCACCCTCTATATATGGACGTGTCACCCTCTATATACGGACGTGTCACCCTCTATATACGGACGTGCCATCCTCTATATACGGACGTGTCACCCTCTATATACGGACGTGTCACCTTCTATATACGGACGTGTCACCCTCTATATACGGACGTGTCACCCTCTACATACGGACCGTCACTCTCTATATACACGGACGTTTCACCCTCTATATACGGACGTGTCACCCCCTATATATACACGGACGTTTCACCCTCTATATACGGACGTGTCACCCTCTATATACGGGCGTGTCACCCTCTATATACGGACATGTCACCCTCTATATACAGACCGTCACCCTCTATATACGGATGCGTCACCCCCTATATATACGGACGTGTCACCCTCTATATACGGACGTGTCACCCTCTATATACGGACGTGTCACCCTCTATATACGGACGTGTCACCCTCTATATACGGACGTGTCACCCTCTATATACGGACGTGTCACCCTCCATATATGAACATGTCATCCTCCATATACGAACATGTCATCCTCTACATATGGACATGTCACCCTCGGACGTGTCACCCTCTATATACGGACATGTCATCTTCTATATACGGACGTGTCACCCTCTATATACGGATGTGCCATCCTCTATATACGGACGTGTCACCCTCTATATACGGACATGTCACCCTCTATATACGGACATGTCACCCTCTATATATGGACCGTCACCCTCTATATACGGACGCGTCATCCCCTATATATATGGACGTTTCACCCTCTATATACGGACGTGTCACCCCCTATATATACACGGACGTTTCACCCTCTATATACGGACGTGTCACCCTCTATAAAAGGACGTGTCACCCTCTATATACGTACTAGTGAGTGTAGCGCTACACTCACTAGTATGTATTTTGCTTTTGCCTTATGTCGAGGGTTTAGTGTTTAGCAGCAGGATTTTGGTATATCTTTATCAACCTTTCAAACTTGGTCATTCAAATTTCACTTATTTTTAGGTTTTTATATTTATGCACGTAGCGCAGTTCTTTATTTATTTTTAGTTTTTGTACCCTCTATATACGGACATGTCACCCTCTATATACGGACCGTCACCCTCTATATACAGACCGTCACCCTCTATATACGGACGCGTCACCCCCTATATATACGGACGTGTCACCCTCTATATACGGACGTGTCACCCTCTGTATACGGACGTGTCACCCTCTGTATACGGACGTGTCACCCTCTATATACGGACCGTCACCCTCTATATACGGACATGTCACCCTCTACATATGGACATGTCATCCTCGGACGTGTCACCCTCTATATACGGACGTGTCGCCCTCTATATACGGACGTGTCGCCCTCTATATACGGACGTGTCGCCCTCTATATACGGACATGTCGCCCTCTATATACGGACGTGTCGCCCTCTATATACGGACGTGTCGCCCTCTATATACGGACGTGTCACCCTCCATATACGAACATGTCATCCTCCATATACGAACATATCATCCTCTACATATGGACATGTCACCCTCGGACGTGTCACCCTCTATATACGGACATGTCATCTTCTATATACGGACGTGTCACCCTCTATATACGGACGTGCCATCCTCTATATACGGACGTGTCACCCTCTATATACGGACGTGTCACCCTCTATATACGGACGTGTCACCCTCTATATACGGACGTGTCACCCTCTATATACGGACGTGCCATCCTCTATATACGGACGTGCCATCCTCTATATACGGACGTGTCACCCTCGATATACGAACATGTCATCCTCCATATACGAACATGTCATCCTCTACATATGGACATGTCACCCTCGGACGTGTCACCCTCTATATACGGACATGTCATCTTCTATATACGGACGTGTGACCCTCTATATACGGATGTGCCATCCTCTATATACGGACGTGTCACCCTCTATATACGGACGTGTCACCCTCTATATACAGACGTGTCACCCTCTATATACAGACGTGTCACCCTCTATATACGGACATGTCATCCTCTATATACGGACGTGCCATCCTCTATATACGGACGTGCCATCCTCTATATACGGACGTGCCATCCTCTATATACGGACGTGCCATCCTCTATATACGGACGTGCCATCCTCTATATACGGACGTGTCACCCTCTATATACGGACGTGTCACCCTCTATATACGGACGTGTCACTCTCTATATACGTACGTGTCACCCTCTATTTACGGACGTGTGACCCTCTATATACGGACCGTCACCCTCTATATACGGATGCGTCACCCCCTATATATATGGACGTTTCACCCTCTATATACGGACGTGTCACCCCCTATATATACACGGACGTTTCACCCTCTATATATGGACGTGTCACCCTCTATATACGGACGTGTCACCCTCTATACACGGGCCGTCACCCTCTATATACGGACGCGTCACCCCCTATATATACGGACGTGTCACCCTCTATATACGGACGTGTCACCCTCTATATACGGACGTGTCACCCTCTATATAAGGAAGTGTCACCCTCTATATACGGACGTGTCACCCTCTATATACGGACGTGTCACCCTCTATATACGGACGTGTCACCCTCTATATGTGGATGTGTCATCCTCTATATACGGACCGTCACCCTCTATATACGGATATGTCACCCTCCATATACGAACATGTCATCCTCTACATATGGACATGTCATCCTCGAATGTGTCAACCTCTATATACGGACGTGTCACCCTCTATATACGGACGTGTCACCCTCTATATATGGACGTGTCACCCTCTATATACGGACGTGCCATCCTCTATATACGGACGTGTCACCCTCTATATACGGACGTGTCACCCTCTATATACGGACGTGTCACCTTCTATATACGGACCGTCACCCTCTATATATGGACGCGTCACCCCCTATATATACGGACGTTTCACCCTCTATATACGGACGTGTCACCCTCTATACACGGACGTGTCACCCTCTATATACGGACCGTCACCCTCTATATACGGACGCATCACCCCCTATATATACGGACGTGTCACCCTCTATATACGGACGTGTCACCCTCTATATACGGACGTGTCACCCTCTATATACGGACGTGTCACCCTCTATATACGGACGTGTCACCCTCTATATGCGGACGTTTCATCCTCTATATACGGACCGTCACCCTCTATATACGGACATGTCACCCTCCATATACGAACATGTCATCCTCTACATATGGACATGTCATCCTCGGATGTGTCACCCTCTATATACGGACGTGTCACCCTCTATATACGGACGTGTGACCCTCTATATACGGACGTGTCACCCTCTATATACGGACGTGTCACCCTCTATATACGGACATGTCACCCTCCATATACGAACATGTCATCCTCTACATATGGACATGTCACCCTCGGACGTGTCACCCTCTATATACGGACATGTCATCTTCTATGTACGGACGTGTCACCCTCTATATACGGATGTGCCATCCTCTATATACGGACGTGTCACCCTCTATATACGGACGTGTCACCCTCTATATACGGACGTGTCACCCTCTATATACGGACGTGCCATCCTCTACATACGGACGTGTCACCCTCTACGGACGTGTCACCCTCTATATACGGACGTGTCACCCTCTATATACGGACGTGTCACCCTCTATATACGGACGTGTCACCCTCTATATACGGACGCGTCACCCCCTATATACGGACGTGTCACCCCCTATATATACACGGACGTTTCACCCTCTATATACGGACGTGTCACCGTCTATATACGGACGTGTCACCCTCTATATACGGACCGTCACCCTCTATATACGGACCGTCACCCTCTATATACAGACGCGTCACCCCCTCTATATATGGACGTGTCACCCTTTATATACGGACGTGTCACCCTCTATATAAGGAAGTGTCACCCTCTATATACGGACGTGTCACCCTCTATATACGGACGTGTCACCCTCTATATACGGACGTGTCACCCTCTATATACGGACATGTCACCCTCTATATACGGACGTGTCACCCTCTATATGCGGACATGTCATCCTCTATATACGGACCGTCACCCTCTATATACAGACATGTCACCCTCCATATACGAACATTTCATCCTCTACATATGGACATGTCATCCTCGGATGTGTCACCCTCTATATACGGACGTGTCACCCTCTATATACGGACGTGCCATCCTCTATATACGGACGTGTCACCCTCTATATACGGACGTGTCACCCTCTATATACGGACGTGTCACCCTCTATATACGGACATGTCACCCTCCATATACGAACATGTCATCCTCTACATATGGACATGTCACCCTCGGACGTGTTACCCTCTATATACGGACATGTCATCTTCTATATACGGACGTGTCACCCTCTATATACGGACGTGTCACCCTCTATATACGGACGTGTCACCCTCTATATACGGACATGTCACCCTCCTATATACGGACATGTCACCCTCCTATATACGGACCTGTCACCCTCTATATACGGACGTGTCACCCTCTATATACGAACATTTCATCCTCTACATATGGACATGTCACCCTCGGACGTGTCACCCTCTATACACGGACGTGTCACCCTCTATATACGGACATGTCACCCTCCATATACGAACATGTCATCCTCTACATATGGACATGTCACCCTCGGACGTGTCTCCCTCTATATACGGACATGTCATCTTCTATGTACGGACGTGTCACCCTCTATATACGGATGTGCCATCCTCTATATACGGACGTGTCACCCTCTATATACGGACGTGTCACCCTCTATATACGGACGTGTCACCCTCTATATACGGACGTGCCATCCTCTACATACGGACGTGTCACCCTCTACGGACGTGTCACCCTCTATATACGGACGTGTCACCCTCTATATACGGACGTGTCACCCTCTATATACGGACGTGTCACCCTCTATATTCAGACGTGTCACCCTCTATATACGGACGCGTCACCCCCTATATACGGACGTGTCACCCCCTATATATACACGGACGTTTCACCCTCTATATACGGACGTGTCACCGTCTATATACGGACGTGTCACCCTCTATATACGGACCGTCACCCTCTATATACGGACCGTCACCCTCTATATACAGACGCGTCACCCCCTCTATATATGGACGTGTCACCCTCTATATACGGACGTGTCACCCTCTATATACGGACGTGTCACCCTCTATATACGGACGTGTCACCCTCTATATACGGACGTGTCACCCTCTATATACGGACGTGTCACCCTCTATATGCGGACATGTCATCCTCTATATACGGACCGTCACCCTCTATATACAGACATGTCACCCTCCATATACGAACATGTCATCCTCTACATATGGACATGTCATCCTCGGACGTGTCACCCTCTATATACGGACGTGTCACCCTCTATATACGGACGTGCCATCCTCTATATACGGACGTGTCACCCTCTATATACGGACGTGTCACCCTCTATATACGGACGTGTCACCCTCTATATACGGACATGTCACCCTCCATATACGAACATGTCATCCTCTACATATGGACATGTCACCCTCGGACGTGTTACCCTCTATATACGGACATGTCATCTTCTATATACGGACGTGTCACCCTCTATATACGGACGTGTCACCCTCTATATACGGACGTGTCACCCTCTATATACGGACGTGTCACCCTCTATATACGGACATGTCACCCTCCTATATACGGACATGTCACCCTCCTATATACGGACCTGTCACCCTCTATATACGGACGTGTCACCCTCTATATACGAACATGTCATCCTCTACATATGGACATGTCACCCTCGGACGTGTCACCCTCTATATACGGACGTGTCACCCTCTATATACGGACGTGTCACCCTCTATATACGGACATGTCACCCTCCTATATACGGACCTGTCACCCTCTATATACGGACCTGTCACCCTCTATATACGGACATGTCACCCTCCTATATACGGACATGTCACCCTCTATATACGGACATGTCACCCTCCTATATACGGACATGTCACCCTCTATATACTGACATGTCACCCTCTATATACGGACATGTCACCCTCCTATATACGGACCTGTCACCCTCTATATACGGACATGTCACCCTCTATATACGGACATGTCACCCTCCTATATACGGACATGTCACCCTCCTATATACGGACATGTCACCCTCTATATACTGACATGTCACCCTCTATATACGGACATGTCACCCTCCTATATACGGACATGTCACCCTCTATATACTGACATGTCACCCTCCTATATACGGACATGTCACCCTCTATATACTGACATGTCACCCTCTATATACGGACATGTCACCCTCCTATATACGGACATGTCACCCTCTATATACTGACATGTCACCCTCCTATATACGGACATGTCACCCTCTATATACGGACGTGTCACCCTCTATATACGGACGTGTCACCCTCTATATACGGACGTGTCACCCTCTATATACGGACGTGTCACCCTCTATATGCGGACGTGTCATCCTCTATATACGGACCGTCACCCTCTATATACGGACGTGTCACCCTCTATATGCGGACGTGTCACCCTCTATATACGGACCGTCACCCTCTATATACGGACATGTCACCCTCCATATACGAACATGTCATCCTCTACATATGGACATGTCATCCTCGGATGTGTCACCCTCTATATACGGACATGTCACCCTCTATATACGGACATGTCACCCTCTATATACGGACATGTCACCCTCTATATACGGACATGTCACCCTCTATATACGGACATGTCACCCTCCTATATACGGACGTGTCACCCTCTATATACGGACGTGTCACCCTCTATATACGGACTGTCACCCTCTATATACGGACATGTCACCCTCCTATATACGGACATGTCACCCTCTATATACTGACATGTCACCCTCTATATACGGACATGTCACCCTCCTATATACGGACCTGTCACCCTCTATATACGGACATGTCACCCTCTATATACGGACATGTCACCCTCCTATATACGGACATGTCACCCTCTATATACGGACATGTCACCCTCCTATATACGGACATGTCACCCTCTATATACTGACATGTCACCCTCTATATACGGACATGTCACCCTCCTATATACGGACATGTCACCCTCTATATACTGACATGTCACCCTCCTATATACGGACGTGTCACCCTCTATATACGGACGTGTCACCCTCTATATACGGTCGTGTCACCCTCTATATGCGGACGTGTCACCCTCTATATGCGGACGTGTCACCCTCTATATTCGGACGTGTCATCCTCTATATGCGGACGTGTCACCCTCTATATGCGGACGTGTCATCCTCTATATACGGACCGTCACCCTCTATATACGGACATGTCACCCTCTATATGCGGACGTGTCATCCTCTATATACGGACCGTCACCCTCTATATACGGACGTGTCACCCTCTATATGCGGACGTGTCATCCTCTATATACGGACCGTCACCCTCTATATACGGACATGTCACCCTCTATATACGGACATGTCACCCTCTATATACGGACATGTCACCCTCCTATATACGGACGTGTCACCCTCTATATACGGACGTGTCACCCTCTATATACGGACTGTCACCCTCTATATACGGACATGTCACCCTCCTATATACGGACATGTCACCCTCTATATACTGACATGTCACCCTCTATATACGGACATGTCACCCTCCTATATACGGACCTGTCACCCTCTATATACGGACATGTCACCCTCTATATACGGACATGTCACCCTCCTATATACGGACATGTCACCCTCTATATACGGACATGTCACCCTCCTATATACGGACATGTCACCCTCTATATACTGACATGTCACCCTCTATATACGGACATGTCACCCTCCTATATACGGACATGTCACCCTCTATATACTGACATGTCACCCTCCTATATACGGACGTGTCACCCTCTATATACGGACGTGTCACCCTCTATATACGGTCGTGTCACCCTCTATATGCGGACGTGTCACCCTCTATATGCGGACGTGTCACCCTCTATATTCGGACGTGTCATCCTCTATATGCGGACGTGTCACCCTCTATATGCGGACGTGTCATCCTCTATATACGGACCGTCACCCTCTATATACGGACATGTCACCCTCTATATGCGGACGTGTCATCCTCTATATACGGACCGTCACCCTCTATATACGGACGTGTCACCCTCTATATGCGGACGTGTCATCCTCTATATACGGACCGTCACCCTCTATATACGGACATGTCACCCTCCATATACGAACATGTCATCCTCTACATATGGACATGTCATCCTTGGATGTGTCACCCTCTATATACGGACATGTCACCCTCTATATACGGACCTGTCACCCTCTATATACGGACCTGTCACCCTCTATATACGGACCTGTCACCCTCTATATACGGACATGTCACCCTCTATACACGGACCGTCATCCTCCATTCTTTACATCACTACAGTCCGGCGTCCGAGCACCATGGACAGCAGCCCCGGGCTCTCATCGCCCCGCCCACTCTCCGCCCCTCCAATACGGAGGACGCCAGGCTTTGTGACGTCTCTGAACCGTAAACAGAACGTTCCGCCGAGAGCCGCGTCCGGGGACTTGTGATGAGCCGAGCTCAGGTAATGGTGACCGGAAATCCTCGGGTGACCCCGGCACTGTCCGGTGTGAGGAGGAGGAAAGTGTCCGTCATTGTCCGTACATCTAGCGGGCCTCACCTGCCGGGCGGTGCATGGAGTGAGGGCTGAGCTGTGTCTGATAATAGGCGGCTATCAGTGTAGATAATGAAAGGCATGGTGGGATTACAATGACTCTCCTAGGGCCGGGTCACACCATAAAAGGTGCTTAGTAATGGGCGGTTTTCTTTATATTTCATTCACTTCAGTGGGCTACCAAACGCACAAAAAGTACGCAAGTCGCCATTTTTAAATCGCGCCGCACCAAACTGCATAGTACCCAGTGCCAGATTACCGAATAGACAACGTCCTATGGGCCCCGCGCCGTTTAAGTGCAGGTTCACGCTTTCTGATGCGACTTGAGTCATGAAGAATCGCATGAGAAGGGAAATCAGGTATTTAGTGATGCCCATTCAATGTGACTCAGGAAGGTGCGACTTTGGAAAACATTCCTGTGCTACTTGGGTGCGATTTGCCCTCAGGAAATACAAGGTTACACTGAAAATCACATCAAAAGAGCAGTGTGAACCGAGCCTAAATGAATCAAAATAATATTGATTTGATCTTGAAAGAAAACTACAATGATGCTTTCTTAAATTGTTTACAAAAGATAGAAAGAATGAATCAACTCAGAGAAACAAACTTAACATGAATGACTTTCATTAGGCGGCATTCACACGTCTATAGGGCGGAATCGCCGCAATTCCACTCGCAATTTCAAATTGCTGCAAAACGTGGGACTTCTTAATGGCACCACAAATCGCGCTGCAATCGCAACTGTTGGCGCTCAGGCGTCTCGTGTTTCTATTGTAGCGCGACAATCGCAGCACAATTGGGGTGCCATTAAGAAGTAATGGCATCACAGACGCGTCCTGCAGAGATTTGAAATCGCGGGCAGAATTGCAGCAATTCCTCCTGCGATCGGGTGGGAATGTAGTCTCAAAACAGAGTTCCAGTCTCCTGTGGAAAAAATAAAAGTCAGCAGCTACAAAAACTGTAGCTGCTGACTTTTAAAAAACAGCCACTCACCTGTCCCAGCGGTGTGCTCACCCCAGTCGTTCTCACCCGCTGTCTTCGGTCCCCCTGGCGCCAGCATCTTCACTATGGGCACCCACCCAGCTGTGACAGCTTGCGGCTTCACAGCTGGGTGCCCACTGCGCATGCACAAGTCGCACTGCGCATCGTGAATGGTGGCTGCAGTTTGGAGAAAAACTTCTGTTTCCAAGCGCCATGGCGCTCGGAACAGAAGTGGGGAGAGGATACCTGTCAAAATCGGGTACCTTGCCCCCCCCCCGTTCCTTAAAAGTGCCAATTGTTCAAGAGGAGCAGGGAACGAGTCCATAAAGCGGGACTTTCCCTTTTGGGTGGAGCTCCGCTTTAAGGTAATGTACCCAATAACAACCTAAAGTGCAGAATCCAAAGACATCACGTTCACTTTACAGTTTGTTTCTTAAAGCTGAACTAAACTCATTGATTTAGCAGTTTTTAAAAAAATGCTACATTCCTGACATGTCGGGAGTGCTAACTGTGCTTGTGCTCTCAACTAAACTGTCAAACCATCATATGGCTGGTGTCATAACTAATCACATGTGCAGCACCGTGGCAGTTGCAGATCAAACAAAGGCTAAGATGGAAGATTCTTTGGCTGTAAAGGAAAGGAGGGTTTAGCTTTAAAAGCTCATCTTCTTTCAGCTCTGCAATACTTAGTTCAATGTTATTTCCCTAGAGTACACACGTGAGAAACCTGCAAGGGGGACCCCCAGGCTTCGACTGCTTAGGGGCTTAAACAGAGTTTAAAGTGTTTGTATAGGCAGAAGGTTTTTTTACCTTATTGCATTTTGTGCAGTAAGGTAAAAAACCTTTTGCATGCAGTTTCTCCTGCAGCCCCATAAATACATACCTGAGCCCGATCTCAGTCCAGTGATGTGCATGAAAGCCGAGGCTCTCTTAGCTCTCTCGCTACTCATTGGCTCAGATACAGCAACAGGAGCCATTGGCCACTACTGCCAATCAGAGCCAGTGAGGAGGAGGGGTCGGAGGGGTCATGTGTCTTATGGACACACAGAGCTGGGCTTGGGAACAAGAATACATGTGTGCCCCCCCCCCCCCCCAGCAAGTGGCTTGCTATGGGGCACTTGGTGGTGGGAGAGGCCAGGAGCACCGGTGGGAGACCCGAGAAGAGGAGGATTGGGGCTGCTCTGTGCAAAACCATTAGCCCGGGTTCACACCACAACGGGCTGCGGATCGCACAGGAGTGCTGTGCGTCCCTGTTCATCGTTTCAGGGACGAATCAGGGCTGATTCTATGCCTGAATTCGGCCCTGAAACGCAGCCAAAGACGCACAGCGTTTTTGTGCAGTGCGCACCGCAGCCGCCCCGGAGATATGTGAACTGGCTCCATAGGGAGCCAGTCACATTCTCCTGCTATGCGAATTAGAGGTGCAGAAACGCACCTCTATTTCGCATAGGTGTGAACCCGGGCTTACACAGAGCAGGTAAGTATAACATGTTTGTTATTTAAAAAAAAAACAAACCTTTAATATTACTTTAATATGGCTCTGGCAGTACCATGCATCTTGGTGGTTGTGAATGCACCCTTGTTTGCCACATGCATGGGGGTGCCTTTTAAGAATTAATGCCAAGAGTCCTCATGCGTAAAGAATGTTTCATGGTCTGCAGTGGTGGTGTGCTCTAATTCCAGGGAATGACAAATCCAGGATCCTTCCTATCTTTCTTCCTGTTATTCGTTTTCTCCGTTTTCTTTTTTCTCTGTCTGTTGCTAGTTTTTTTTTTTTTTTTTAGGCAGCTATTTCTGGACATCGTATAATGCCTTGGGCATACCCCTGTGTCTTGCTGAATCTTGATCGGTTAGATAGGGGACTGCGTCCAATGGCTTGAGTTCGTGCAGCTAGACTGGTCAATATGTTCCTTCTTCTTAACCATTATCATTTCTTGTAGATGCTTTGCTACTGTGACTCATGCATATTCTCTAGATATACAGTGGATATAAAAAGTCTGCACACCCCTGTTAAAATGTCAGGTTTCTGTGATCTAAAAAAGTGAGACAAAGGTAAATAATTTCAGAACTTTTTCTACCTTTAGCCTAGGTTCACATTGATGCAACTTGAAATGTCAAATCGGCGGCAATTGCTGTCAACGGCACAGTCCGAATCGGTGCGACTCTGCACCGATTCCCAAAAGTAGTTTCTGTACTACTTTTGGAGACTTCGGGGGGCGATTTGTATAGACATCTGTGCAGGAACCCTCACAGATGTCTCTGAAATCGTCCCCGAAGTCAGACTGACATCGGCATGGCACATTGTAACTTGGCAATATTTGCCCGATCTTCTTTGCAAAAACACTCCAAATCTGTCAGATTGCGAGGGCATCGCCTGTGCACAGCACTCTTCAGATCACCCCACGGATTTTCAATCAGATTCAGGTCTGGGCTCTGGCTGGGCCATTCCAAAACATTAAAGGGTTGTAAAGGTTTTTATTATTTTTTTTTTAAATAACAAACATGGTATACTTACCTCCTCTGTGCAAGGGTTTTGCACAGAGTGGCCCCGATCCTCCTCTACTGGGGTCACCCAGCAGTGCTCCTGGCTCCTCCTCGCATCTAGTGCCCCCTCGGAGACCCGCATTCCAAGGGGACACCTGTGCGGGCGCGCTTCCGAGTCCTGCTGGTGCGTCCCTTGACACAGACAGCAGGACTCTGCCCCGCTCCCCGGGTCCCATGTCACTGGATTTGGCTGACAGCAACGGGAGCCAATGACAGCGCTGCTATCAATCTATCCAATGAGGACTCGAGACAGTGTCTGGAGCTGCTGTGCTTGTCCCCGTCAATGGAACGACCAGGTGTAGGTAAGTAAAAGTGGGGATCTGGGGGGGCTGCTGCACTACAGAAGGTTTTTCACCTTAATGCATTAAGGTGAAAACCAGGAGGGTTTACAGACCCTTTAATCTTCTTGTGGTGAAGCCATTCTTTTGGTGATTTGGATGTGTGCTTTGGGTCATCGTCATGCTGAAGTTTCTCTTCATGTTCAGCTTTCTAGCTGAAGCCTGAAGGTTTTGTGCCAATATTGACTGGTATTTGGAACTCTTTATAATTCCGTCTACCTTGACTAAGGCCCCTGTTCCAGCTGAAGAAAAACAGCCCCAAAAGCTTGATGCTGCCACCACCATGCTTCACTGTGGGTATGGTGTTCTTTTGGTGATGTGCAGTGTTGTTTTTGCGTCAAATAGATCTTTTGAAATTATGGCCAAAACGTTAAACCTTGGTTTCTTCAGACCATAACATGCTTTTGGGAGACTTCAGATGTGTTTTTGCAAAATTTAGCCATGTTTGCATGTTTTTCTTCAGAAGGAAAGGTTTCAGTCTTGCCACTCTACCCCAGACATATGAAGCCCAGGCATATGAAGAATACAGGAGATTGTTGTCACATGTACCACTGTTGTGCCATATTTTCTCCACTTGATGACGGTCTTCACTGTGTTCCATGGTATATCTAATGCCCTGGAAATTTTTTGTATCCTTCTCCTGACTGATACCTTTTAACAGTGAGATCCCTCTGATACTTTGTAAGCTATCTGCGGACCATGGCTTTTGCTGTAGGATGCAACTAAGAAAATGTCAGGAAAGGACCTAGTAGAAGAGCTGAACTTTATTTGGGTTTAATCAGATGGACTTTAAATGAGGGTAGGTGTGTACTGACTCCTATTTAACACGAGTTTGAATGTGATTGCTTAATTCTAAACACAGCTATATCCCAAGTTATAAAAGGGTGTGCACACTATTGCAACCACATTATTTTCGTTTTTTTATTTTTAACCCCCTCCCCCCTCCCCCAAAGGATTTCAGTTTGTTTTTCAATTGAGTTGTACAGTTAATAGGTCACATTAAAGGTGGAAAAAGTTTTGAAATGATTTATCTTTTTCTAATTTTTTACTTCACAGAAAGCTGACATTTTATATCCACTGTATATCACTGTTGTTGGTTTGTCATGGATTTTACATGATGTCCTCTGTTTGTAATCCTCTTTTCTCTTCTATTTTGTTATGTGGAAAAATTCAATAAAAATTGTCAATTAATTCTTTTTTTTTTTTTTTTTTAACGGCACCCACATGTGTTTGCCAAGGAAAGTGCGTTCCCATGTACGTTTCCATCACCGCAAGTGGTGTGAAGTGGCCCTCACTCTATCTGCGATGACCTGTTTTTTTCCACACTGGATAAACACAGGTCACCGTTAGGGTACATTGGAAACCATTGTTTTTTATGAGCCCCATTCATGCCGAAAAACTTATGTGCAGATTAGTGCAGCAAACTGTAGTGCAATGCACCACACTGTTGTGTGAAGACATGGAGGAAGTGTCTTATGTGACTAGAGTACAACAACAAAAATAATCAGTGATTTGATGTAATGCACACTGCTAGCTTCCTGCGTGGTAGGAAAAGTCTGACACCTGTGAGGTCCCTTGCTGAAGCTTTTTCCTGGCTATTCCCAGGTGCCAGTCTTCAGCTGCCTTGATTGGCCAGTGCAGGAGGACATCACTCCCATGCATATGCAGGAGTACAGTCATCCCAGCTCACATGCACTTTGCCAAAATCTAAACTGAGCTGCATATGAACAGCTCGGTGTGCATTCTACAGGGGTTTGCTAACAGGCGGGTAGGTTGTTTATTATTACAGAAGAGATCTAGCATGCCCCTTCTACAATGAAGAGCTTACCTGTTTGCAGGTTTTTTTTTTTTTTTTCTACTTTAAAGTGGAAATAAACCCATCAATTTAACCATCCCAAAACATTGAAGGCATGCCCTGAATGATAGCTGTCACAGTTGCTGCACTCTTAACTGAACTGTCAAGCCATGAAATAGCTGTTTTCATAACCGATCATATTTGCAGCACCATGGCAACTGCAGATCTAATAGAGTCTAAGATGGCAGCTTCCTTGGCTTTAAGTGCCTGTTCACGTATTGTGCGGTGACTGGCGTTTTTCTGTACTGGAAGAATGCCAGTCAATGCAAGGCCACACAGAGTACAATTGCTTTCTATGGCCCGGAGCTGCGATAAAATGCTGACATACTGCATTTTATCACAGTGCACAGGAAGCCATCATATGTCACTGTACAGCAGCACAACGCACCACACTGCTGTACAGTGACATCAATGAAGTGTCACTTTGCACAATTCACATAAAGTTTACACAAAATAAAAAAACTCAGACACAGGGACACTTGTTGTTATGGTATAGAGGGGATAAGATGATTTAGCTGGAGTGGGTTAACAACCACATTAAGGTAAAAAAAACCTCCTGCCTTTAGAATCACTTTAACAGGTTCCCCAATCCACACAAATAAGGTGGATGGGGGATATAATAAGGCCCGGGTCACACTTGTTTCGACTTATGACAGTTATGCCCCGTACACACGGTCAGATTTTCTGATGGAAAATGTGTGATAGGACCTTGTTGGCGGAAATTCCGACCATGTGCAGGCTCCATCACACATTTTCCATTGGATTTTCCGACACACAAAGTTTAAGAGCAGGATATAAAATTTTCCGACAACAAAATCCGTTGTCGGAAATTCCGATCGTGTGTACACAAATCCGACGGACAAAGTGCCACGCATGCTCAGAATAAATAAAGAGATGAAAGCTATTGGCCATTGGCCACTGCCCCGTTTATAGTCCCGACGTACGTGTTTTACGTCACCGCGTTTAGAACGATCGGATTTTCCGACAACTTTGTGTGACCGTGTGTATGCAAGACAAGTTTGAGCCAACATCCGTCGGAAAAAATCCTAGGATTTCGTTGTCGCAATGTCCGAACAAAGTCCGACTGTGTGTACGGGGCATTAGACTTTTTTTAAAAGGTTCCTGCACTACTTTGGTCCGACTTGGGTCCGATTTCAGCCCATTGAATTTAATTGATGTCACATCCAAGTCGGATCAGCAACTTAACTTATCCGACTTGTTCTCAGAGGCAATGTTAGCAATGCAAAATGTATTGGAAAAAAAATGGCGTGGGGGTCCCCCCAATCCATACCAAACCCTTCTGGTCTGGTATGTATTTTAAGGGGAAACCCCACGCCTAATTTAAAAAAAAATGGTGTGGTGTCCCCCCCCAAAATCCATACCAGACTCTTATCCGAGCATGCAGCCTGGCAGGTCAGGAAAGGGGGAGATGGGCGAGTGAGCGCCCCCCCCCCCCTCCTGAGCAATACCAGGCCACGTGCCCTGATCATGGGAGGTGGGTGCTTTGGGGCAAAGCACTTTGTCCCTATGTTGATGGGGACAAGGGCCTTTTCCCCATACACCTGGACTGTGGTTGTAGGGGTCTGCAGGCGGGAGCCTTACCGGAATCTGGAAGCTCCCTTTCCACAAGGGGGCCCCCAGATCCTAGCCCCCTCCCCTATGTGAATGAGTATGGGGGTACATTGCACACCTACCCATTCACCCACAAAAAACAGTGTAGTGTAATAAAAACATGAGACGGTTTTTGACATAATTACTAATGTCCCCAGTGATAGCTCCAACATAAATCACTGTGTCTTCCTCCGCCGCCTCCGATCTGCTGAAAAAAGAAAATGCCCCTTCTCCGACGCTGGCTCCCACCATGTTGTCAGCTTCGGTGTCTGACAGTTCTTCTAAAACCATGGGGCGTGGCCATCAGGTGACTTAACCAGCAACCCTGCCCCCTTGTGACATCACCTCTCCGTCCATTAAGGGTCTGTGATGTCACAAGGGGGTGGGGTCTCCAGATGACATCACCAGATGGCCATGCCGCATACTCATTTACATGGGGGGGTGGGACCTGGGGGCCCTTTGCTAAAGGGGGCTTCCAGATTCTGATAAGCTCCCTGCCCGCAGACTCCCACAACCCAGGGTTGTGGGGGAGAGGGGGGGGTGCTCGCTCCCCCCCCTCCCTTTCCTGACCTGTCAGGCTGCATGCTCGGATAAAGGGTCTGGTATGGATTTTAGGGGGAAACCATGCTGTTTTTTTTGGGGTGGGGTGTCCCCTCAAAAGCCATACCAGACCAAAGAGTCTGGTCCATCCCTGGTTTGGGGGGGACCCCAGGCCGTTTTCCTTTTGATAAATTTGGCGTGAGGTTTCATCCATTTCAGAACTAAAGGAATTTTTTTGATTGTTCATAGGACAAGTCGCACTCATCTCAAAGTCGGATCAAAATCAGATCCTGTCCATTAGTCGCATGGAAGTCAGACCGAAGTTGCAGGGCAAAGTCGGATCGAAAGTTGTGCGAGTTTTGTGTCACACCAGTGTGAACATGGCCTCACAGTCAGAATACACTGATCAGTGGCTATAGCTGATTGACAGCAGCTGCTGATCGCAGGTACATTTTCCAACATGTCTCTTTGACAGAAGTCAATTAAACAATCAACTTCTGTTGATTAGCGCATGGCCAGCTTCTGGGCTCGTTCACACCATTAACATGCAACCTGTCTGCATTAGAAGGCAATGCACAGCAAGGCATTTAAATGCACGCAACACAATGCAACTGAAAGTAAAGATTTTAAAACAAATGGTTAGGATCCTTCTGGGGAACCTTAAACTTCAAAATGGGCACAAAAATGCATAAATTGCATATCAACACCCATGAATTTTGGATGTGTTGCAGTGAGTTTTTATGCGCAGTATGTGATAGAACCCAGAAAATATGCATCAAATTGTACTTACACCTGAAAACCTAAAGCGTTAGTTACCCCAAATTTCATATTCCTGATATGTGCCTGCTGTACCTTGGGTTGCCACCTCATCCCTTTAAAACTGAACACATAATAATTACACAGGTTTTGTGGCTGATTAACCACTTAAGCCCCGGACCTTTTGGCTGCCCAAAGACCAGAGGACTTTTTACAATTTGGCACTGCGCTGCTTTAACTGGTAATTGCGCGGTCATGCAATGTTGTACCCAAACGAAATTTGCGTCCTTTTTTCCCCACAAATAGAGCTTTCTTTTGATGGTATTTGATTGCCTCTGCAATTTTTATTTTTTGCGATATAAACTGAAAATTACTGAAAATTAAAAAAAAAAATGATATTTTCTATTTTTGTTATAAGAAAAATCCAATAAACTCAATTTTAGTCGTACATTTAGGCCAAAATGTATTCGGCCACATGTCTTTGGTAAAAAAATGTCAACAAGTGTATATTTATTGGTTTGCGCAAAAGTTATAGCGTCTACAAACTAGGGTACATTTTTTTTTTTTTTTTTTGCACAAAGTTGTCACTAAATGATCTATTGCTCAAACATGCCATGGGCATATGTGGAATTACACCCCAAAATACATTCTGCTGCTTCTCCTGAGTACGGGGATACCACATGTGTGAGACTTTTTGGGAGCCCCAAAAAAACAAGCACCACCTTTAGGATTTCTAATGCTGCGTACACATGGGCAGACTTTTCAATGGACTTTCCGACGGACTTTCGAATGAAACGGACTTGCCTACACACGATCAACCAAAGTCCGACAGATTCGTACGTGATGACGTACGACCGGACTAAAATAAGGAAGTTCATAGCCAGTAGCCAATAGCTGCCCTAGCGTCGGTTTTAGTCCATCGGACTAGCATGCAGATGAGCGGATTTTTCGACCGGACTCGAGTCCGTCAGAAAGATTTGAAACATGTTTTATATCTAGGTTCGTCGAACTTTTAGGGAAAAAAAGTCAGCTGGAGGCCACACACGGTCGAATTGTCCGACGGAGTCCGGTCTGCCGGACCTAGTCTCTCGAAAAGTCAGCTTGTGTGTACACGGCATTAGGGCGTACATTTTACTCCTCACTACCTATAACAGATTCGAAGACCATAAAATGCCAAGATAGCACAAACCCCCCCCCCCCAAATGACCCCATTTTGGAAAGTAGACACCCCAAGCTATTTGCTGAGAGGCATGGTGTGTGTTTTGCAGCGGGATCTGCAAAATACTCACCATACCTCTCAGCAAATAGCTTGGGGTGTCTACTTTCCAAAATGGGGTCATTTGGGGGGGGGGGGGGGTTGTGCCATCTGGGAATTCCATGGCCTCTAAAACTGTGATAGGCAGTGAGGAGTGAAATTAATAATTTACACCCTTAGAAAGCCTGAAGGCGGTGCTTGGTTTTCGGGGTTGTGTACGTGGCTAGGCTCCCAAAAAGTCTCACATGTGGTATCCCCATACTCAGGAGAAGCAACAGAATGTATTTTGGGGTGTAATTCCACATATGCCCATGGCATGTTTGAGCAATATATCATTTAGTGTGCAAAAACAAAAAAAATGTGTCTTTTTCCCACAACTTGTGTCACAATATAAAATATTCCATGGACTCGACATGCCTCTCAGTAAATAGCTTGGGGTGTCTACTTTCCAAAATGGAGTCATTTGGGGGGTTTGAACTGTCCTGGCATTTTATGCACAACATATAGAAGCTTATGTCACACATCACCCACTCTTCTAACCACTTGAAGACAAAGCCCTTTCTGACACTTTTTGTTTACATGAAAAATTTATTTTTTTTGCAAGAAAATTACTTTGAACCCCCAAAAATTATATATTTTTTTAAAGCAAAGGCCCTACAGATTAAAATGGTGGGTGTTTCATTTTTTTCCCCCACAGTATTTGCGCATCGATTTTTCAAACGCATTTTTTGGGGAAAAAAAAACCCTCACTTTTTAAAAATTTTAATGCACTAAAACACACTATATTGCCCAAATGTTTGATGAAATAAAAAAGATGATCTTATGCCGAGTACATGGATACCAAACACGACATGCTTTAAAAAAAAATTTGCGCACAAAAGTGCAGTGGCAACAAACTACATACATTTTTAAAAGCCTTTACAGGTTACCACTTTAGATTTACAGAGGAGGTCTATTGCTAAAATTACTGCCCTCGATCTGACCTTCGCGGTGATACCTCACATGCATGGTGCAATTGCTGTTTACATTTGATGCCAGACCGACGCTTGCGTTCGCCTTTGCGTGAGAGCAGGGGGGGGGGGGGACAGGGGGTGCTTTTTTTTTTAATAATTTTTTTTGCTTTTTTATCTTATTTTTAAACTGTTCCTTTCATTTTTTTTTTTTTCAGGAAATGTATATATCCCTATGATAGCAATAGGTAGTGACAGGTACTGTTTTTTTGAAAAATAAATTGGGGTCTATTAGACCCTAGATCTCTCCTCTGCCCTCAAAGCATCTGACCACACCAAGATCGGTGTGATAAAATGCTTTCCAGCTTTCACAATTTCCCAATGGCGCTGTTTACATCCAGCGAAATGCTCGTAGCTTCCGGTTTCTTAGGCCATAGAGATGATGGGAGCCATTCTGATCTCTGACCAGCTCTATGGTCAGCTGACGGAACCACCGGCTGCATTCTCAGGTTCCCTGTTGGGACAGGAGAGCCACAGAAAACCATTAAAGACGGTGAGGGGCGAGGACATTCCCTCCCACTGCTTGTAAAAGCAGTCTAGAGGCTAATTAGCTGCTAGGATTGCTTTTACATGAAAGCTGACCGCTGTCTATAAAGAATGATACCAAGATGATACCTAAACCCCCAGGCATCATTCTGGTATAACCACTCAAAGTCCAGCAACATGCCAGTATGTTGCTGGTCCTTGTTGGGCATATATTGTAATCCTTTTTTTTTTTCATGCAGCCTTAGGCTGAACGAAAAAAAGAGATTGATCGGTGGGTATGCCCACCATTAGAATACCTCCCTTCATCCACCCACTTCTAATGATGGGCATACATGCACCATTTTGTTTTTAACTGTGGTGGTGAAATCATGTCCAACAGAGCTGGAGTTACGGCTTTATGTATCGTGCGAGCAAACGCTGTTGCTGTCAAGATAAATAAATCCGTGCTGCAACTGAATGGTGTACCTGCTAAGCAAATGATGATTAACAATAAAGCAAAGTAACATAACAGTAAGACATGCCATACCTGCAAAGTATGAGGGCGACAGAGTTCATTGTTGTTGAAATGCATGAACCGCAAGATCTGCTCGTATCGTGCCCTGGTCATGGAGGCAGAGAACACGGGCATATGGTAAATTGGGTCAGTGGACCAATATGACCGCAACATACTCGTTTTAACAATGCTCATGTCGAGGGATAGGCCCAGAAAGATCGTAACATTCGGAAACTGTAATTGGTCTCCGATCTCTGGCAAGGGAGGACTGGGGATTAGCAGCGATGTATTGACCAGCATACGAATTACTTTGGTCCACAATAGATCTATAGAGATCTTCCGTGAAAAACAGCGAATAAACATCAAGTTACGTAAAATCAACTGTTTCCACCTGAATGCCGGGTTGGCCAATGAATGGGGAAAGTACAGGTGCTGCAGAAGTGGTGTGTTCCCAATTAGGATTGGCGAATGCAGCAGGAAGGGCACTATGCGCTCGATGGGCCTGTCTTTGTCTTCTTGGTGGCAGCGGGACACTACTTGTGCTTGCCACCTCACCAGCTTGAACTGCACTTATGGGACTCGCCACGTGTTACTGCAGTGCTGGTTTGACTACGCCCAGGGTATACTAGGCTGCTGGTGCTTTACAGTTCACCAGAAGGATGAGTGGCACTAGTACTTCTCTGCTCCATACGAGAGCCCTGCGGTTCTTGCACCTCAACAGCAGAAGAAGATCGGGTCTGGTACGCCTGACCTTGGCAGGGGCCACAACTCCGTTGTCAGAGCTATCTGTCATGAAGCCGCTGCTGTCTACTGGATCGTATTCTGAGCCTGAATCTGACAGATGAGTGACTTCCTCTTCATGATCTGTCATGCCCAGAAACGTGTAGGCCTCTTCACTAGTGTAACTGCGATTTGCCATTTTGGGCTCTAAATTTAGTGGTACACTAGTGAGACTCACAGATAAAAAAGCTCCTGACTGTTAGCGACTGATTCAAAGGTTACCAAAAAAACTGTTAGCGATCGCAGGGATCAGACCTGACTCTGCGAACGCTGCAGTTATGTGTGTTGTGTTTTGTAGGTGACAGTGATCGATCGATATTGCACTTGGGTGGGCTGGGCTGGGCGGAGGGGCAAAAAGCAGGTGCTAGCAGGTATCTGGGCTGATTCCGCTAACACTGCGTTTTTGGGAACCCTAAACTGCTGGGGACGCTAGTATAGATCTGATCGGATCAGATATCGATCCGTTCAGATACTATACCACTAAGGGAGGTGTATGCTGCATGCATGGGTGTTGTACCGGCACTAACCTGACGCTGCTGGGGGCGACGCAGACCCTATCTGACCCTGAAACCTAACTGATATCACCCGCTGGGCGATCAGAGGGTTATACCTTTATTAGGTAATAAACGGCGGGTGCCCTGACACTATAAAAAACAAACTGATTAACCAGCGTTACCCGTAACACTTATACGGTGATCACTGGTGAAAGGGTTAACTAGGGGCAATCAGGGGGTTGAAAACCTTTATTAGGTAGTATATGGGGGTACCTGACGCTATAAAAAGTTGACGGTGAACCTAAATACTTACCTGGCTACCTAGCGTCACCTGTGACACTAATACTGCGATCAGAAAAAAGATTGCTTAGTGACACTGGCGACAGGGGTTAACTGGGGGGTGATCAAGGGGTTAAATCTCTATATGGGGGGGTTAGGGGGTACCCTAGACCTAAAGGGGCCTACCACTAACTGCTCTACCACTTATAACAGTCACAAATGACACCAATGCAGTAATCAGTAAAAAAACCAAAAAAAACCCCCCAAAAAATGCTATTGGTGTCACTGTGACAGGGGGGGGTGATCGGGGGGGGGTTATGTGCCGATGTGTGCTAATGTCAGTGTAGCGTTGGTGCAGACTCACAGTAGATGTCTTCTCTCCTCGAAAGCCGGAACGAAAAGGCTTCACGAAGAACGATGACATCACTTCTTCTGCTTCTGTGTACATTACAGAAGCAGAGGAAGCTTCTCATTTGCCAGGAGCGATTGTGAGCGGGTGGCCATGAATCAGTGGCCTCCCCCCTGCACAGATTGCGCCTGGAACAATGCCGACCGCCTCGGGCACCGGGGGGGGGGGGGGGAGTAACGTACCCATATGTTACTCTGCCTGCCCGTGCCATTCTGCCACAGTATATCTGCGTGAGGCGGTCGGCAAGTGGTTAAGGTGATAATTAAACTCATTTGGGGCCTTATCTGCATTAAATTAGCCTCAGAACCTGTGTAATTCATATGTGTTCGGGTTTAAAGGGATGAGGTGGCAACCCTAGCTGTACCATGTACTTGTATGAGAAAGTATCCTGTTCTCTTTGTATTGCTTTCTTTATGAAATCCTTTCCTATTAAAAACTGATCACACTAAGCAGGAGAGCACATCATGGTCAGTTCTCTAGGTATGCTAGGAACTCAGCCTGCTCTCCTCCAATGATCAGCCTTGTCCTGGCACGTCCCCGCTGCACAGCCATTCACTGTGAAGCTCAGTTTGCTGCTGCTTCTCCTCCCCCAGCTTTTATGCAGCTGAGAACAGAAAGAATGTGATCACTTATAAAAAAGGGGAAAAAGGTATTTATAATGGTTCTTTTTTTTTTTTTAAGATCTATACAAATATGTTTTGCTTTTCATTTCTGTTTTAAATGGAATGTGTTGTTTTACAAGGTGATTATTTACAATCACTTTAATATGTGGCAGTTTACCAGTCTTTAGATGTGGTGGCTGCATTTGTTCCCTTTTTTTCAGGCTGTTTTGTAGGGTGCCATTTCTGATTTCAGCCTGGAAATGTTGTTTACCTTTATCATATACAGAGATAAAGAATTGTGACATTTTTCTGAATTTCATATGTGGCATACTTGTTCCAGGTCTGTTATGCAGAAGTGTTGAAGCTGGGCAACTAGCATTTTTTTTTTTTTTAGAAGAAAACCATCAGTACTAGTCCCTTCATTTTTCTTTTGGAAGATGTATTTTAAAATGTGTATACATTATACCTTGAGTTGTAATTGACCTTCTATGTTTTTTCATTGCAGACTCACTTTGTGTAATATAAATTAATGCAAAATTGTCATCCCTTGTTGGTGACAACACTTTATGTGCAGTATACAGGAGCAGCGTTGTCAAACTGATTGCAGGGTACAATCTGATGTGCTCTGGTATGTCCAGTCTGTGTAGCTGTCTGTAATGCCGCGTACACACGAGCGGACTTTACGGCATACTTGGTCCGGCGTACCGGAATCCGTCGGACAATTCGATCGTGTGTGGGCTCCAGAGGACTTTTTTTTCTCAAAAGTTTGACGGACTTAGATTTGAAACACATTTCAAATCTATCCGACGGACTTGAGTCCGGTCGAAAAGTCCGCTCGTCTGTATGCTAGTCCGACGGACAAAAACCGAAGCTAGGGCAGCTATTGGCTACTGGCTATGAACTTCCTTGTTTTAGTCCGGTCGTACGTCATCACGTACGAATCTGTCGGACTTTGGATGATCGTGTGTAGGCAAGTCCGTTCATTCGGAAAAGTCCGTCATAAAGTCTGTCGAAAAGTCCGCAGGACAAAGTCTGCCGTAAAGTCCGCTTGTGTGTACGCGGCACTAGTAATGAGCAGCTTAGTAAACCTGTGGTATGTTTATTAGTTATCACAACAGATCTTGTCACTTTTACTCTCAAAACTTTCTGCACATTACTGTAAACTAATTTGCACAGGGATGAAGACTTGAAATTTAGAGACTTCGACTGAGCAATGTGCACAGTGCTGCACATACATATTTATTAAAAAAGTAGTGAAAATAATGATTAAAAAAAAAGTGCTATAGAACAACTTGCCCGTGTGTGAACACAGTTATTTTTTAATAAGGGTTTAACTCCTTGTCTACTAACTTACTTTAACTTCTTGTATACTATGCCTTTATAAAAGGATGATTTCACCTTTTAACAACATATTATAAACGCATATTTTTTTTTTTTTTGTAGGTAAAAAAAAAATGTGCATTGACTAGTTTTTGTTCTAGGAGCCTAGAAAACCATTGCACCAGCGATCTACATATTGCTGATGCCATGCAGGTCTCCTGCAGACAGACTGTCAGTGTAAGCTGAAAAAAGATATACCTGTGCTCAAATCCCAATAGCTTGTGCATGTATTTGAACTATCAGGTGCTAAAGGGGTGTGACCACATATTAACCCTACAAATTCTGGATGGATCCTCTGCACACTGCTATACCCTTCCCAGCAAACTATGCAATGAAAAACAGGGATATATATATTGCAATATACAGTATCTTACAAAAGTGAGTACACCCCTCACATTTTTGTAAATATTTTATTCTATCTTTTCATGTGACAACACTGAAGAAATGACACTTTGCTACAATGTAAAGTAGTGAGTGTACAGCTTTATAACAGTGTAAATTTGCTGTCCCCTCAAAATAACTCAACACACAGCCATTAATGTTTAAACCGCTGGCAACAAAAGTGAGTACATCCCTAAGTGAAAATGTCCAAATTGAGCCCAATTAGCCATTTTCCCTCCCCGGTGTCATGTGATTCGTTAGTGTTACAAGGTCTCAGGTTTGAATGGGGAGCAGGTGTGTTAAATTTGGTATCTCTCTCACTCTCTCATACTGGTCACTGGAAGTTCAACATGGCACCTCATGGCAAAGAACTCTCTGAGGAGCTGAAAAAAAGAATTGTTGCTCCATATAAAGATGGCCTAGGCTATAGGAAGATTGCCAAGACCTTGAAACTGAGCTGCAGCACGGTGGCCAAGACCATACAGTGGTTTACCAGGACAGGTTCCACTCAAAACAGGCCTCACCATGGTCGACCAAAGAAGTTGAGTGCACATGCTCAGCGTCATATCCAGAAGTTGTCTTTGGGAAATAGACGTATGAGTGCTGCCAGCATTGCTGCAGAGGTTGAAGGGGTGGGGGGGTCAGCATGTCAGTGCTCAGACCATGCACTGCACACTGCATCAAATTGGTCTACATACATGCCATCCCAGTGTTTCTCAACTCCAGCCCTCAAGGCGCCCCAACAGGTCATGTTTTCAGGATTTCCCTCATGAAACAGCTGTGGTAATTACTAAGGCAGTGAAACTGATCAAATCACCTGTGCAAAATAATGGAAATCCTGAAAACATGACCTGTTGGGGCGCCTTGAGGACTGAAGTTGAGAAACCCTGTGCCATCCCACATGGAAGCCTCTTCTAAAGATGATGCACAAGAAAGCCTGCAAACCGTTTTTGCGGGGGGACAAGCAGACCAAAGACATGGATTACTGGAACCATATCCTGTGGTCTGATGAGACCAAGATAAACCTGTGAAGCTCTGGGGAACTCCATGCCCCAGTGGGTTAGGGCAGTGCTGGAAAAAAATGGTGGATGCACAAAATATTTACACTTTGGGCCCAATTTTGACATTTTCACTTAGGGGTATACTCACTTTTGTTGACACTGGTTTAGACATTCATGGCTGTGTGTTGAGTTACTTTGAGGGCACAGAGAATCGACACTGTTATACAAGCTGTACACTCACTACTTTACATTGTAGCAAATTGTCATTTCTCCAGTGTTGTCACATGAAAAGATATAATAAAATAGTTACAAAAATGTGAGGGGTGTACTTACTTTTGTGAGATACTGTGTATTGCAATACATGTTGTAAAGCAGGTCAGTGACCAGATCTGAACCTGTTGCTCTCCCCCACCTTTGGTGTTTATGCCCCAGGTTGGCATGGTGTCCACTGCAGCATTTGCAGTGACAAAGCAGTGTAGGACTGGCAGAAGAGGGATTACTTTGATGCAGTTGGTCAGCCTAAGCATGTATTGCAATATGTGAGAACTAAATATTCCTGTTTTTAATTGCATAGTTTGCTGGAAAGAGTGTAGCTGTGTGCAGAGGGTCCACCCAGAATTTGTAGTGTCAGTGTAAGCTTTCTGCCCATACATCGTACGAGGAGGCAGTTTTTCACTGACAGGAAGAATCAATTTACTACCACAGTGCTCAACAGCATAGTGGTAGTTCAATGAGAACTACAGGCTTGCAGCCGCAAAGGCTTGTAGTTTTCTAATTTACAGATCACTGTGAATGGATGATGCAACCAGGGGCTGAGCCGTGCAGGGCCACATTTTCTTTTTAGATTGTGGCAGCGAGTGGGGGGAGAAGATCCCCCGCTTGCTGTCAAAAAGGGGGGAGCGGGGGGAGGGGGCGCAACATGTTACATGTTACAGTTTGCAACATGTTACACCCTGAATATGGGTTTAACATGTTACAAAAGGTGAAGTTGTCCTAAAGTAATACTAAATGCATTTTTTATAAAAAATAAAATAACAAACATTTTATACTTACCTGCTCTGTGCAACGGTTTTGCACAGAGCGAACCCAAACCTGCTGTTCTGGGGTCCCCCACCAACGATCTTGGCTCTCCCTTTTCTCCCTGTGCCCCTGCAGTAAGCCGCTTGTGCATGCTCGCTCCGGAGCTGTGTGTGTCTATGGAGACGTGCTCCATAGACACACAGTAGGGCTTGGCCCTGCTTCCTGCTTACAGCATTTGATAGCAGCAGGAGCCAATGCCAAACAGCAAGATGTAAAACATGGTTCCCCTAATGTGTGGAGCACTTGAGTGAGATCACTGCAACAGATCTGTTTGATCACGGTCACCAATCAAGTCACGCTTTGTGTGTGTATATATATATATATATATATATATATATATATATATAGTTTATATATTTAATAAGGACTTTATATCAATTTTAAACTGATCCTTATGTGATCAGGGTGTCACTGAATTATATGCACTTGCGCACTTTACGGATCACGTTTGTGTTGTGTCATATATATTTTTTTAAGGATGTGTGTGTTTTTTTTTTTTTTTTTTTAAAGGTGTTTATTTAGTTTTCAGCAGTACAGAAAATAATAAACATAGCATCTTACATGAAAAGTATAAAAGTGTACCATATGAAAATACATGCATTTTATATCATGTAGGCCGACATGGTCAACTGAAATTCTTGACAAGGGAGCAATACCACCTGATCCCCACAACCAAAGTAATGGCGGTTGGGGAAAGGAGGTCAGCGTAAGCCATACCGAGAAAGGTACCTTTCTAGTGGATTAACTAAAACCAGAACGTCTACATACAACCAATACATACACACACCAGTCATACACTACCAGATCCCACCGGTATCTCAAAGTACCATGATTTCTATCTCTACCACAAATGTATAACATACCTAATAGCTCATAAAACATTTTCTTTTCCCTCACTTGTTATATACCCTTCTCTAGGTCATTCGATCCCAAACTGATCAGAAACTATCCTGCTCAGTTCAGCTGGGAGGATAGAACCCCAAAAGGAGTTGGAGACATCCAGCCATGGTTGCCACACTTTAAAAAAATTTTTTGAGCATGTTCTACTCTTTTATATATAAGCTTGAATTTGGGAAGCTCCCCATTTATAATATGGAACAGAGATTGTATTGTTGGAGAGTTGCCATCTTTCCAGTGTAACAATATAACTACGTGCATAGAATAAGACAGTTCGAAGTAAGATCCGGGCAGGTGTTCTGTGTATTAAGTCATTCAAAATGCCCAACAGTCAGGGGTCTGGGGCAACAGAAGAACAAGTTGATTGTCAAAAAAGCTGAACAATTCTATCCAGTAAGATGCCAGTCCCAGACAGCTCCAAAACATATGAAATAAATCAGTGTTGTCTAAATTACATCTGGGACAGGCTGCCGTAATTCCTAAACCTGTATGGGTCAGCTTAGCTGGAGTGTATTGTAGATGGTGCATAAACTTAAATTGTATATATTGATCAGCTGTACTTATGATATCCTGAAAACAGACCTCAGTGGCTTCTTCCCAACCCTCTTCTGTAAGTTCAGGCATCAATAATCGCCATTTCTTATAAGAATTTTGAAATGGGTCCACCCCTACCCTGGAGAGATGACCATAAAAGGTAGTAACCAATTTAGTAATATCTATACAATACATACATGATACACAAAAACAAAACACAAAAAAGCAATATATCATGGTATACAAAAGAACATCAATACTCTTCAATGGGTAGTGTACCCTGATATCCGACGCATTTCCAGTCTTTTAAAAAAAGCACCTTCATCAGGGGTAGAGAGTGAAGTATACTCAGATGAATGTTAATTCTAAAAATATAAAGAGACATGTCAAAGAGGCATAGATTCAGGGACCTGGGCTGCACTTGTATATGTGAACACAACAAAATATGCATATAACCACAGAGCAAATGTACACCCCAACCAAAAAAGGTAAAAGTGAGGAAAGCAAAATGGAAATGAGCATGGAAAAATATAATATAAGAAAAATTAACTGATATTTCCCAACCCCACCTACCAATTTGGATGATTCCATGTTCAAAAATAGGAGGCAGCTGTTATGATAACCACACAGATGGATGTCAGAACGGGGTAGCTAGATGCATAAAATGCATTTTTCAAAGAATGTGTAACTGTGCTTGACAGCAATCAAGCTCCACCCGTACACTAATAAAAAATAGAATGACGTGAAATATAAAATGAAAAATAATTAATAAAAAATTGGAAAAAATTATAAAAAATAAGAGCTGCAAAAAATAAAAAGGAAAAAGAGTGGGGGAGGAAAAAAGGGGCGGTAACCCCCTATGAAAGACCACTGAAAAATGGAAAGACAATAGACTTTTGTCCAGGCATAAATCCTGACTGATCGGGTGATAAGAGATAGTATTACTTTCTGTAGGCGAAGCGCTAGTATTTTTGCCATAATTTTAGCATCATTATTTAAAAGTGAAATAGGTCGGTATGACCCATCTAGTAACTTGTCCTTGCCAGGTTTAGGTAAAACTACAATTATGGCTTCAGTCATTGACTCAGGGAGAATTCCCTGCTCCAGCGACGCACGATAAGTGGCTAGAAGTTTGGGGGCGATTGTTTCAGTATAAGTCTGATACTATGCATAGGGAATACAATCTAGGCCTGGAGTCTCAACTTCCTCTATTGTTATGTCCTGGTCTAAAAGGTTCCTGTGTGAGTCACTAAGTGTGGGGAAGTCTAGTGAGGATAAAAAACCTGTGAAGGTGGTCTCCAAAGGGGGCATTGGCACGTCATAAAGTTTCTCATAGTATGATGCAAATTCCTGATTAATAATTAAAGAATCAGAGGTAATAGATCCATCAGTTAACTGTATGGCAGGTACCGAGCTGTCTAGGTATTCAGTATGGGCAAGAAAAGCAAGTAGTCTCCCGTTTTTTTTTTTTTTTTTTTCCCCCATGTTCATGTATTCTAGCTGACAGATGTAATTGTTGCTTTTTGGTCATGTCGACCAGATGTAATTGTAATGCCTTATGGGCCTCAGTTCCCCCTGAGTTATGGAGGACGGGTTTGCCATATGTTTGGATCTTGCCGCCTCTAGGGATTGCTCGAGTGCAGTCTGTAGGGCCCGCCCGTTTAATCTGTAATGTTTAATGCGGGATATGTATGAGCCTCGCAGAACTGCCTTGAAGGCGTCCCATACTGGTCCCGTCGCAGCAGTGTCCGAGTTGGAAGCCCAGTAATTGGCCATGTCTGTTGGAATAGATTCTTGTATTTCAGGTGTGGATATCCAGAGTGGACTGAGCCTCCAGACCCGAAACGTAGGCCTATGACCCAAGGTGAGAGTTACCTGTATAAGCGAATGGTCTGATTCAGTCTGGGAAATATAGGTAATCGACTGGACAGATGGTAATAGCTCTTTAGTGGCAAGTGCATAATCCAACCTAGAGAGAGAACCATATGATTTGGATTGACAAGAAAATACTTTTACAGTAGGAAATTTCCAACGCCATATATCCACATATCCATATGCCTCACACCATTTGCTAAACAGTTTGGATTCAGATACTAGAGGTTTCAGCCTATCTAGAGATGGTTGTAATACCGAGTTAATGATCGTAGGGCATATTGGCAGGGAGGAGAGTTTAGTACTCAGCTCAGTAAATACTGTGACCGGCAGGGGGATGTATAACGTGACCAGAATAATAGGGGTCCTTTGCACCGTGGCATGTATCGCCAGATATTGGACCTTAGGGTCAGAAATCACCTGATGGCATGAAAAGGGGAGTCCCTTACGAATTAAGATAGACACCCCACGGGCATAATTAGAATACGTGTATTGGAAGTTTTGTGCAACCCACTGCTTCTTTAGTGCTAAAGCTTTAGAACCCATTAGATGGGTCTCTTGAAAACAGAGAATATGCATGTTAAATCGTTTAACCTGTTCAAATACCAGTGCTTGTTTAAATTTTGAGTTTTTCACTCTTTCTTATATTGCAGCCATTTGCTAAAATCATTTTTTTCCTCATTAATGTACACACAGCACCCCATATTGACAGAAAAAAACAGAATTGTTGACATTTTTGCAGATTTATTAAAAAAGAAAAACTGAAATATCACATGGTCCTAAGTATTCAGACCCTTTGCTCAGTATTTAGTAGAAGCACCCTTTTGATAATACAGCCATGAGTCTTTTTGGGAAAGATGCAACAAGTTTTTCACACCTGGATTTGGGGATCCTCTGCCATTCCTCCTTGCAGATCCTCTACAGTTCTGTCAGGTTGGATGGTAAATGTTGGTGGACAGCCATTTTTAGTTCTCTCCAGAGATGCTCAATTGGGTTTAAGTCAGGGCTCTGGCTGGGCCACTGTTAGGTACCTGGTAGTAGAGCCTGACTTGTAGGAGAAGACCTCTCATACAACGCTGGTTCAGGAGCCACTGGAGTGGGGACAGTGGTCTCCTGAGCGCAGTGGGGTAGGAGTGCCTGTTGGAGTATAGTCTCTGATGCTGAGGTAGAGATCCCTCCAGGGATGGCTGGACTGCAGGTGAGGTGGAGACTGGAAGCAGCAGACTGACACACTGGAGGTGAGAGATCACAGGAGCTGAAGCTGGAGGTGCAACAGCAAGCAGCAGGCACAAGCAGGGTCAGACAGTCCGGGTCGGCAGGTAGATAAGACAGGTAATCACGGCAGGCAGAGGCAGAGGCGGTGGACAAGCAGAGGTTGGCAACGGTATCAGGTAGAGGCAGCAGGCCGGGTCGGGTTTGGAGCAGGACGGATGGTCAAACAAGCCGGGTCAAATCAGGTAGCAGACAATCAGATGCAGGTTCAAACAGAAATCACAGAGCTGAGACGAAGCAGCAATGCACCCATGGAACAGGGGAACTTTTATGTGCTCATTGGCGCCAAAACGGCGCTAACGCGAGCGAAACGCGTGTACGCACACGCGCCGCGCACCCGCGCGCGCTCCCGAGCGCCGCGCTGATGCACAGAAACAGCAGCAGTTTGATGCCGCGTCTGTACAGGGGCGCGCCGGCGCATGCAAGCGCCCAGGTCTGGCGCTGGTAGATCCCTGACAGCCATTGAAGAACAGTCACGGAGTTGTGAAGCCACTCCTTCATTATTTTAGCTGTGTGCTTAGGGTCATTGTCTTGTTGGAAGGTAAACCTTCGGCCCAGTCTGAGGTCCTGAGCACTCTAGAGAAGGTTTTCATCCAGGATATCCCTGTACTTGGCTGCATTCATCTTTCCCTCGATTGCAACCAGTCGTCCTGTCCCTGCAGCTGAAAAACACCCGCACAGTATGATGCTGCCACCACCATGCTTCACTGTTGGGACAGGTGATGAGCAGTGCCTGGTTTTCTCCACACATACCGCTTAGAATTAAGGCCAAAAAATTCTATCTTGGTCTCATCAGACCAAAGAATCTTATTTCTCATCATCTTGGAGTCCTTCAGGTTTTTTTTTTTTTAGCAAACTCCATGCGAGCTTTCGTCTAAGGAGAGGCTTCCGCTGGGCCACTCTGCCATAAAGCCACGACTGGTGGAGGGCTGCAGTGATGGTTGACTTTCTACAACTTTCTCCCATCTCCCGACTGCATCTCTGGAGCTCAGCCACAGTGATCTTTGGGTTCTTCTTTACCTCCTTACCAAGGCTCTTCTCCCCCGATAGCTCAGTTTGGCCAGATGGAGAGCTCTAGGAAGGGTTCTGGTCGCCCCAAACATCTTCCATTAAAGGATTATGGAGGCCACTGTGCTCTTAGGAACCTTAAGTGCAGCAGAAATGTTTTTGTAACCTTGGCCAGATCTGTGCCTTGCCACAATTCTGTCTCTGAGTTCTTCAGGCAGTTCCTTTGACCTCATGATTCTCATTTGCTCTGACATACACTGTGAGCTGTAAGGTCTTATATAGACAGGTGTGTGGCTATCCTACTCAAGTCAAATTAGTATAATCAAACACAGCTGGACTCAAATGAAGGTGTAGAACCATCTCAAGGATGATCAGAAGAAATGGACAGCACCTGAGTTAAATATATGAGTGTCACAGCAAAGGGTCTGAATACTTAGGACCATGTGATATTTCAGTTTTTCTTTTTTAATAAATCTGCAAAAATGTCAACAAGTCTGTGTTTTTCTGTCAATATGGGGTGCTGTGTGTACATTAATGAGGAAAAAAAAATGAACTTAAATGATTTTAGCAAATGGCTGCAATATAACAAAGAGTGAAAAATTTAAGGGGGTCTGAATACTTTCCGTTCCCACTGTACATCAAAAGGCTGCCAAAGGACAGCAACACCCCTGCCCAACTCCCACAGAACCGGAGTGGGCTTGTACCCGAAACTTGAGCCATGCATGGGGTGCATGACCTGTTACCCATGGATTAGAGTGAAAAAGAACAGTTCCACTATTGAGTGGATTAGCATAGTTCCCTCAGTGCAGCCCCTACCTGCTCAGCAGATGAAGGTTGCGGGCTCTCCTATAAGAGAAATAATTGTGGTTGATCTCATTGAATTCAGCAAAGGGGCTGTGGTGTTCACAGCATGCAGAAGAAGAGAGGGAGGTAGAACAAACTGGCAGCAGAAAGGGTAGACATCCATCAAGCAGGCTCGAGGAGGTTGTGGCAGTGATTCCCACCACGCCATGGCGTTCTTAGGAGACTGAAATAAGTGAATTTTTTCTTGATGGACGACCCATAGCGTGTCTGGAAACAACATAGAGTATTGAATAGCGTGTTCCCGCAATTTTTGCTTAACTGATTGGTATTGTGCTCTTTGATTTTAGACAGCTACCGAGTAATCCAGGTATAGCGACACCACCACATTGTTGATCCTGAGACTTCCTTTCGATCTGGCTGCACGTAAAATGGAGTCCCGGTCTCTGTACTTCAATAGGCGTATCACCATTGTGCGGGGAGGATTTCCTGCTGGGAGAGGTCGGCCAGGGACCTAATGAGCCCGTTCGATCATGAAGCATGGGGACAGGAGCTCACGGCCAAACTCCTGCTCCAGCCAGCTCTCCACGAAGGCCCCAGGGTCAGACTCGACTCAACTCGTTCAGGAAGACCAACCAGCCTCAAATTGTTTCTT